>NW_024039607.1:3171842-3855263 GCF_016077235.1 Cyprinodon tularosa | reverse complement strand
GAAGATACAAAAAAATTATAACAATAATAATCAAAAAGTAAAAAACAAGAAAATAAAAAGGTAGGATCCTGTATTGCCAACCAAGAAAAGAGTTGACATTATCAAAGCTATAAATCACATTATTTTCAAAAAGAACATTTTAAAATAGTTTTGTTTTTCTTATTCTGTCTGCTATGATTTCATATAACTAGATGCTCAACTGTCTATTGATTGCCTTATAGTAAATAACTGTGCCATAGAAAAAAAATTATCTTATATGGATTAATGGAATCAACACATTTCGAAACATGTTACAACTTTTCTAGGTAAGTCTGCTTGTACCATTTTTCCAAAATTTGAAAACCAAAGTTTAATATCCAGTTTGTTCCATTTCGTTTCCAACAAACCTAGATTTTTATGCAAGAGATCTGTTGTGTCAAGAGAAATCACACAATGAAAGTAATAGGGCATTATGTGCACATTACAAAAATCCACCACAGCTTACAAAAATAACACATAATGCAAAAGGAGAAAAGTTTTTCAATGAGATGAAGCATCTTGAGCATTTTTTGGGTAAGTATAGAGTCAAAGAAAACGACCCAATAGACTGGACTGTTCATTAGCTTTGACAGAGGTTTGAAATAAAGCACAAACATACAGTGAGTTATGAATTACTAAATAAGGCCAGACTCTGCTGCAACACAAGCTGCTCTCAGTTGGCAGTCCTTACAAGTTTTAGTATAAACTGAGAATTAACCTCAGTAGATGCACCGCTGGGCTTCTGTGCTCAGCTGTTGGTGTGAGTAAAAACGATTGTATGAATAAAAAAAGGTGCTTGGGTTTTAACAGCAAACTGTGATGCAAACTGACCTGATGGTGGTTGAAGGTTACAACCTTAAACATGGATTATGTATGATTTATTTTTTAACCATTTTCTAGACCATTTAAACATGTTGTGCATCTAAAGGAACTAAATGTATTTTAACCCTTTATGGATTCATGTTCATAATGGGTACAAACTGAATGGCATGTGATCTGTACTTACAAAGTCTTTCTCAAGCTTCTCCATCTCCTGTTTGTAGCTCTTCAGCCTGCTGTTGTACATGCCTCGGCTCTGGATGGGGATCTCACGCACCTCCAGGTCCATCTGCTCAAGCTAGAACCCACAAATAAAGATAATCAAAGCAAAATATTTCCATTTCCTCTCACACTGTAAAATACGTTTTCAGCAGGATCTTAAATCTGTTTTGCAGAAAGGAACAACCGATAATTTTCCTTGTCAAATTTATGGCATTAAACTTTGACCAACAGAAAGTATCAAGCTACATGAAGATTAAAAAGAATACCAGATAGGGCTGGGTAAAAAAATCGATTTAATCGATTTTGGATCGATTCCTTTACATTTTTTGCAAAATCGATGTCTAGGAAATGAGATTGATTCCTTTTATAGTGACGCGGGTGACGTTCACATTCAAATAAGCAGGAAAAAAGCTCTCAAGATGACTTCAAGCCAGATAGCAGCAAATATAGCAAATAGGTTGACTGAAGACATTAACAAATGGGGGCTGACCAGTACCACCCTGTAGTTGTTACAGAAAACGCTGCACATATGATTTGTACAGTGAAGATAATGCAGCTCATGCATGTCTGCTGTGTCCCTGCTGTGACACGTCTGCTCGGTCGAGTGAGGCTTCACTTTTTCACTTTTCACAAACAAGTTTGCACTTATTAGACAGTTTTGTTCACATCTCATGTTTAAACTGTCTGATTTACAAGTTTGCACTTGGTTTGATAGGAAAAAATAAAATACATGAGTATTTTAAAACACAGTTGAACCACCTTCATTATTGTAAAAACAGATCGAATCGAAATTAATCAATTTAGAACTGTATAAATCAAAATCGAATCGATTCAGGACTTTGGCGAAAATACCCAGCCCTAATGCCAGATTCTTTTTTTAATAATATGTCAAAAAAGTTGTGCATAAACCTGAGGTCTCATTCATAGCATTTGTTTCAATGTCTGACATGCTCTGTCCTGTCCAGGCTCTGGGGACCTACTTGGACATTTTAAGGGCGAGCCCATCACTTATGCCAACTTTCAGGTGGCTGAAAGTTGGCATGTACATTCGTCACTCAATCATAAGAAAGAAAAAAAGCTGTTGTGAAACATGCTTGCAGTCATTGGGCTTTGAGTGGCATTCAAAACTTTTATTATTTTAGAACATTTTGAAACTTGAAATGACAAAATCCAAAGGACACTGACTGTAGCCAATCAAGTCTGTATCCGACTCAAATCAATAATAAATCTTATAGAAAACATTCGAATTGGATTAGTCAAATGCAGTGCCATTTCATCGGGAGCAAGAAAACTTATTCCTTAACTTTTTTATTAAGTATATTAGATATTTTCTTACAGTTTTAACAACCCATCTCATACTGCTTTATACCTCAAGAAGTTTTAATTGTAATAAAAAAACTAGAAAAACACTCGAAGAGTGCCAAGACACTAATAGCTAATCTGGATCATAACCAAATTTAAAGTATATGTCCCTTGAGGTGGACCTTTGGTAAAAAAAAATCATTAAAATACATTCAAAACTTTTCAAGTAATCCTACTAACAAAGAAACAACAGTCTATTTTCTGTTGCTTTTTGTATTTTTGTCTACAGGATAATACTTCTGGACTTTTTGGCTCTGTTTACACTGCAGCCCGAAGTGACCCAAATCCGATTTTTTTTGGCCCATATGCGACCCTAGATCTGATCTTTTCATGACAGTCTGAACAACACAGATTCAATATTTTCCAATGCGACCCAGGCCACTTGGCTATGTGGTCCTGAATTCGATACAAATCTGATCTTTTCAAATGTGACTTGCGTCTGAACGGCCAGGTCGCATTCCTCCGAACTGAATGCCATTAATACCAGACAAAGGTCACTATTCTGGGTCTTGCTATGAAGAAGTGGCAAGAAAAACAACAATCATGCCGGACGATGATGCGGAGAGCAGTATTTATGTTTAACCATCTAGAAAGGATTGTGTTTTTATGGTTGGGGAAAGATCGCTAGATGCACTCCGGCACTACCATCCATGTTTACTTCCGTGAACACAGAGCACGCTGGCCTGTGATGTCATTGCGTCCTCTACTGCGCATGAGGGAAATGTCGTATGACTGCAGTTCACACAGGAGATCACATACAAGTCGCATATACTTGGAAATGTGAATGGCAATGCAAAAAACAGATTTCACAAAAAAAACGGAATTGAGCATCAAGGCCTGCAGTGTGAACGTAGCCTTTGAATCCGGTGCTGAAACTGTCAATAGTTACTGCTGCCACCATCTGGTTTAGGGAGAACTGCTTGTTCCCACCAAATGTCCCTTTCTCACAATGTTAGAAAATCCTTTAGAAAAAAATCCAAAATGGGGATCATTACCAAAATTTAACGGGTTGTTCCTTTGCATGAGGTCATCTTATGGTAAAAAATTCCCAACTTTAAAAATAATACTGCTAACAAACTAACATATAAACATAACACCATTAGAAGAGGATGGTACTCTATTAAAAAGTAAGACCATCCAGTTGTGGAGGTGGTCATATTGCCTTCTATAGGAGCGACATGAAAGAGCTTTAAAAATACTTTACATTTAAAATTTTAAAGTAATACTATACAGCTTCAGCAACATTATCTTCCTTATTATGCCCCGGCGCTGACAATAATAACAAAATATCTCCTGCTCATGTCACTCAGCTGTGATAAAAGCAGCAACAAAGTAGAGCAGCTCTGTAAATAAATACAGCATCAAAATATGACATGAATGGGCCCAACAGTGTCATAGCGGATGAGAGAGAAGTACATATGATGCATTGGTACACTGATCTCTTCTCGGCAGACTTGGAGGAAACTAATCACCATGCCATAACGAGACAACTGCAAAAACAATTTGTCTCAGTCGGGTGACTGCTTATTTTTATTTATTTTTTTCTAAACAGCAACATGAAGTCTTCCACCTCAAGATAATGGCTTGAAATGTGTCATGAGGGTGTCACTTAAAAGCAGATTACCGGGAAGCATCATGTGAGGAGGAAGCCTCCTTTCCGCCATGTGAAGTGCGTGCATGTCTGCATGTCATGTCAGCACCAGAACGATACAGGTGCAGTCGTCTGGTTGCTGTGAAAACTGCCCCACCCCCTCAGCCCCCCCACCCCCTTTCCACTAATTTATAATTTAGAAAATAGGAAAGGGAGAAAATTACTGATCAAAGACATACCAGCTCTCTGACTTCTTCAAGCTGTTTGTCGACATTTAGAACCAGCTGTGTCTTCTCCTCTGAAAGAGAAAAAAACAAAACATTATTGATCAGCCGATGGAGGAACAGAGCTTCGTGACAACAGCCAAACTCCCCCACAACAGGGGAAGAGACGGGGTAGAGCAACAGAAAGACAGCGGAAAGGAACGACACACGAGGACACATTTGAAGATATATTTACACATTCTCTCCACACGACGAGCCAACATTTGATGTCTCTTAGTTAAGGCGTGTGTGGGGGCCTTTGTTGGTTTCTGCTGAGGAGCACTGAGATGCCTCATGCCAACTCAAAGGGATGGGAGGTGTCAGCTTTGCTCACTTGCCAGAGCTATGAATCCCGCTCAGAGTGATGAACCCTCTGTTTCCAGACCTAACCCCATGGCTGCTCTTCTGCTTTACCCATAGAAACTCATTAAGACTTCAAGTTCCAGCAGTTATTTATGGCAGCAGCACTCACACTTTGTTTGCAGGTGCTAAATTTGTCTTTGCTGTAAAATTAGCTCTTAGTGCCACAATCCCTTCAAAGAACATCCATAGAATGGGCTGATGGGTTAATTGGTGTTTAAGGACTTCTTCATTAAATCTAACATTTTTTAATAAAATAGAGGTTTAAAAAAAGAAGAAGAAATAAAGTAGGACAGACCACAACTATTTGAACAGTTATTTACAATGTAGCAGCATTTTTTTTTATTTGTTTGATGGAGTTTTTTTGTATCCCTTATTATTAGTCAATGGTAACCAACAGACCAGGCAGAATACCCCATAGATGTTCCTTTAATCAACTCAGATCAGCAAATATCAGGTCAAATACTGAAACAAATACAAAATTTCTATTGTTGTTTTTTTTGCAACAAAAGTAAGAACTGCCACCTTTATCAGTCACTATTTATTACATGTACTACTATTTATGGGAGCAATATTGTTGCAAAATGATTTGCACATGCTTGTGGAGAGTAGTGTGTCTGTATCTCGATTTGTGAGCGTGATACGGGACTTGAAAATGTGCAAATTAATCTGGAAATGTGTCAGCAGATTTTGTGTGTCTGTACATCAATCTGCAAATGTGTAAAACTAGTTGTGTGTCTAATCCAGTTTGCAAATGTGTAAAAAAAAAAAAAAAAAAATCCACAAATCTGTATTCAGATCTACAAATGTGTACTAAGATTTGCAAATGTGTAGATCAATCTGTAAGCACACAAAGAAACACTTATGTCTAAAGTGATTTCGCTTCAAGACTCAGAAATACAGACAAATCATGTTATGCTCTATTTGGGTTGCTCTTATACTTAATGGCCTTCTTTAGAGTCTCTATGCTCCAGTTAACACTTATTTAATAAAATACTTGACAATTATTTTATTAACTGATTAATCACGATTAATCTGATTGTTTTTTTCTCTTAGTTTTATATATATATAAAATCCTTCAGCATATGTATATTTCGTTTGTGTTATAGTACCTGGAAGGCAATAGTACTTCAATTCATAAGAATTATAGAAGTTAATTTGTAAGAAATAACTTATTAGATTTATGTTTCATGTTTACCCAATCAGGAGGACATAAGTGAAACAGTTCAGTCTGATACATGTATCAAACCATTTGTACACTTTACAAGTTAACATTATAAAAATGTCAGATTGAAATGTCAAAATAAGAGTAAATAAACGGGTCAGACCTTAAAGAAAGCCAACAAAAAAACAATATGTTTGAAAACAAACTGAATATCCTCATTAACATCACTATGTTTTCTATTAATGGAATAGACAGGACTTGCACATAATAAAGAGAACTCCAGCTTTTTCTTCTGAACTACTCACAGGCGCTGTTCATGTCCCCACATATATTTTTCATTAAACAAACCCATAATCACTAGAAGTATCTGTCAAATTTTAAGAATATTTTCAAATATTTAAACAGAGACTCAAGCAAACTTCTAACTCAAAAGCAAAGCCTACGCTTTATCAGTTGTGGACTGGAATATTGTAACAAAAAAGCCAACCCTAGATCTTCATTTATTATGGATCCATGAGCCAAGATTACCTTTTGCCAGTTCTCAAATACATTTTTAAAACCTGTGTCTAACCTCACAACGTACACAGTAAACAGCCAGAGGCGATGGAGAGAAAGGTGAGATTGTGTGTCTCTCTCCAGCTGAAGGTGGAGGGATGTGAAATATGTATAGAAATTTAATGAAATTACAAATTGATGACAGACAGATGAGGAGTTTTGCAAACAGTAAAGTAAATAAAGAAGAAAAGGGTGGACCATTTTTATCCAACCCTAATTTAACAGTTTTAGTAGTTGTTTCACTGCATGAAATTTGAATTTTTATTCAAACAATTAACACAGTAGATATAGTTGTATACTCGGTTTTAATTATGCATTCCGAGTAAGAAAACTCCCAATGACAGGATATAAACATCGAGAAGCAGGAGCTCAAAAAGGTATCTGACAATTAAAATATAAAATCCTAAATTGCTTTAGCATCTGTAAATAATATATACTTCCAAATATATATTAAGTATTTATATCTCAACACAAACATACGAGCCGAGTGCAGACAAGTAGGGAGAAGTTTTCTACGGTTTCTGATGGGTTGTAAACAAACATTGTGATTTCCAGTTCATTTTTTGCATCATGCTTTGCTTCTGTTACTCTCTATCTAGGTGCCTCACTGCAGAAACTGAAATTGCGAGAGCATATTTTTAACATGGAATCCCTAAACAGGCATCAACAGGAGACTGCAGGCCCACAGTTTCTAGGAGAAATAGGAAATAGCTGAGATTTGTCTTTATAAGTTGCCAACTACTCTGCTAGAAAGCTGAGAAATATGTGTCTATTTACAACACAGATAAATCGATTCATACAAATGTATTTATGTATCCATATGTATTAACTAATTTATCCATCTTAGTATCATAAGTTTCATAATCATTCATTGTCAGTTAAAGCACCAAAAATCTCTGGACAAGAGCCTAATAGTGATCTTTTTTAAAACTCAAATGTATTTTATTGCATAGAAAACAAGTAGTTTAAGGAGAAAAACATTTTTTAATGGTATGATCAATTATCCTTATAATCTCTGCTGCTCCAAGGAAATTCAATTTAAGTGGTGTTAAACACGCACGTGGTTCCACAGCTTCCTGATCTGATCTAGAATCATTGTCTCTCAGATTCCAATATGGATTTTTACATTTTTCAGGGAGTATTTATTTTGCATATTTTATTTTCTGTTATTTTTTTAAATCATACTTTGATTAGACTGTTCTAATTCTTCCAATTTAAGTATAATATTGCATTCTGACATTAATAACCTTTAGTAATTGCACAGTATTTCCCTCTCTACAAATTATTTTCTCTTTGCTTTATAGCTAAAATACTCATTTCACATTAGCAATTAAATAATATTCTTTAAATTTGATGGTAAGATCTGTTGTGATTTTTTTATTAGTTTTTGCCATTGTTGTGCCCAAATTTCCTCATTGTGGGATAATACCCATATTGTTATTCTATTTTATATAAATTACTCATAAATGTCACCATCTATTAATCCAGGACTGGTGCACAGGGGCAGTAGTCTTAGCAGAGACTCCCTCCCAGAAACTCATGTATTCCCCAAACTAAAATATTATTTTAACTTGATATTTATTTAGTTTTTCCTCAAAATATGTATATAATTTAGAAACCATTACATTTAGGGTTGGATAATAAAATTACACACACAAGGGTGGGATCTATAAAAACCCGTATCATTTTTATATTTTTGAAACTTAGCTGATAGTCCTTTTTCTTTTGATCTTTTCTCTACGTTGGAGCCGATGGTCAGATCTCAACCAATATCCAAACTATCAGATTGAGAGACGATACTCTGATCCACCTCTGAACCGCGTCTGCGCACCAGCGCAGCATGGCTTTATTTTATTGGGTAGGAAAAAAAATGGGAAAAATGGTTGGTTTGGCTTGACAGCCATTTGGAAATCCTTCTGAAAGTGGGAACTTCACCCTTGCTGGCTCTCTGCTGGCAGAGGGATAGCCCAACTGTTCACTTCCCTGCCAGTGTTCAGGGTGATTCGGTGAGTCTGAAGGGCGCGGGATTCACATTTTCACTGCACTTTTCTCACGTATGTGAAAATAATTCATGGGTTTAAAAAACACAGTTACTGCAGCTTTAACTGTAATTGAAAGTCAGTGTATACATTTTGGCCATATTGTTCAGGCCTTATACAGAAACAGAAAGGTCTTAAACATAACCTGCTTAGAATTTTTCTTAATTACTCTGAAAGGCTTATTAAAATCCTCTGTTTTTAACAATACAACAGTTCCATAGTTGTAATATTGTTGTTATCCGCAGTCTTAACCCATAAACTGAGGAGTTTAAATTGTGTTAACCTAAATAAAATGCTGAGAAATTCCTGAAATCCCTAAACAGAGTTCTAATCTTAAAGTCCACAGTACATTCAATAGCATTACCTCCCTACCAAGGACACTTTTTAGCTTAAGTGTATATTTCTTATCTCATAGGCCTATATAAGCAAATAAGTCAGGTATGTTTATTCTGTATAACTGGCATACTGTTAGCAGAGTCAATAAGTATCATACCATTGTCTGAAGATGAGCAATTGTTATTACATTGGGCTGCTTTCTTACAAAAAAAAAGTAAAATTTTGAAATCACCTCCTAAGGGTCTGTTAAGTTTATATATATATATATATATATATATATATATATATATATATATATATATATATATATATATATATATATATATATATACGTGTGTGTGTGTGTGTGTGTGTGTGTGTGTGTGTGTGTGTGTGTGTGTGTGTGTGTGTGTGTGTGTGTGCGTGCGTGTGTGTTTGTGTGTGTGTGTAAAATGGACATTTTTTTTTGGACTAAAATAACTATTGACATTTAATTAAGCAACATTTAATCTAAACACAAAATATAAGGGCATTCTTTTATAATAATTCACTGATTGAAAGTTACTGAAAGAGCAAATTATTAAAATCATAATTATTAAAGGGGCTCTTATTGAGGCAACACTTTGCCCTGGAATGTTTATTGTATATCAGAGTAAAGGGGTAATAACTTGTGTAGACTGAAAGTTTTATTATTGCCACAACAGATTAGTTTACATCTTGCCTTTTCCAAACACCGCATATGACAGTATTTTACAGCTTTTCAAAAGTTTTAAAGTGTTTATCTTATCGATTTAATCTTATTGGTCAGAAAATGCAGCCCTTTACAGTCCCTGTTGGTTGAATAAATCAAAGATACATCACAGGCAACCTGTTACATCAAGTATGTAACTCAACAAGCCACATGACACATTCAAATAATTTCTTATTCAATAATATCTAATAACTGTGTCACAACAGAAAGTCAGCTTCACCTAACACTTCTACCTCCTCCTCTCAGCTGAGCCCTGATAGCTAACTGATACCTTAGCTAACGGCTCACAGATTCGCATTAACAAATTGAGTCCTCTTACCTCCACTTAGTTTGGGAATTTTACCAATTTTGTTAGTTACTTCTGCGGTAATAGTTCCAAAGTCCTGCTCGTAGGTCTCAAAGTCTGAAGACATCCTTAAACAATACGTTTAAACACACAATAAGCTGGCAGGTTCGTAGTTAGCTCAGGATAATAACAACAAGTATCGAATGGAGTCTCTTCCTGGAGTCACAACAAAAAGGAGTCGACTAGAAACTGGACTTAATTTATTTTACGGAGGCGTGTTCGGTGAGTTAAAATTGTTTGCCTTTCACGTTTGCTTTACGCTTTATCGTTGTTTTTTATTTAATATTTTTTATTTCTTAAAAATATATTTCTTTAAAAATAATGTTAACAGAAATTTAAATACGTTCGCTCCCAAATGCCGACGATGAGGAAGGTTCCCACCCCGTACACACGATAAGAAATTGAAGGAAAAAGGCAAGTGGAAAGGTTTGTAATTTCAAAGTGACAGCATTATAGCTTTTAACTAACAGAATTCAAATGCGTGAACGGAATGGTTTCTTGTTAGAGCTTTATGTGGGACCTTTTCTTCTATGTTTTGGGGAAATTGTTCTCATTTTAACGGTGGTCGCGTTGAAACTGGCAAAGAGGAAGCTAGGACAGTTAACGTTAGTTGGCTATAGAGCTAAGGAGAAACCTCCTCATTAGCTTGAGTGATATGACGATAATTCGTCTTCTGGAGTATTAAATCAGTCATTAAATCATAGTGGTCTTATTTCCCTCTTTAAAACAAAGTAATATGTTTTAATTCGCAGATCTTCTTGTTTTATTTCCACCCTTGGTTCGAATTAGCTAGCTTGGCATCAGAAGCTTATTATTGACAAATTAGCCTAAATTATATTTGTTGTTTTTTATAGTTGCATCCAAAATATATTTATTCATTATACTGCTGATTTATTGTGTTTTTATAAGCTCATCAGTCGATCTTCCGTTTCGTATGTCGGAAAGAAATAATTTCTGAAATGTCCCAAAAACTGGAAAAATAAAGCAAAGTTGAATATTGTGGTCGTGAGTACGGAAGAGGATTAGGGCAAATGGAGGAAAAAAAAAAGTTAACAGATTTTTAAATATCATTTCAGTTTAATTTGGAAGAAAACGTCAGAATTCTGACTTTAATCTCACAATTCTGACTTTAATCTCACAATTCTGACTTTAATCTCACAATTCTGACTTTTCTTCCCAGAATTCTGACTTTTCTTCTCAGAATTCTGAATTAAATCTCAGAATTCTGACTTTTCTTTTCAGAATCCTGACTTTAATCTCAGAATTGTTGATCTTAATGTAGATGGGCACCATGAAGGAAGAGATCTGGGAGCACTCAGCTTCACTGACAAAGATGTGAGTTGTTTGGGAAGGCCAGTAACACATTGGTGGAAAATGACAGAATTAGGCAACTTTTTACGTGCCCAAGGGGTCCCCGGTGATGCTATTTTAATTCATGGAAGAGCAAGAGAACTAGTTTAGTCTCTAAAACAGACATGGCTACGGCTTGATGCTAACATGTACGTTAGTAGGGCTGGGTATTTTAGCCCTATGCTATAAAGTCCTGAATCGATTCAACTTTGATTCATACAGTTCTAAATCGATTAATTTTGATTTGATCTGTTTTTACAATAATGAAAGTGGTTCAACTGTGTTTAAATAAAATACTCATGTATTTTTTCCTGTTATATTAAACAAAAAGTGCAAACCTTTAAATCAGACAGCTTAAACTTTAGATGTGAACAAAACTGTCTCAAAAGTGCAAACTTGTTTGTGAAAAGTGAAAAAAGTGAAGCCTCACTCAAGCAAGCAGACGTGACACAGTGGGGACACAGCAGAAATGCATGAGCTGCTTTATCTTCACTGCACCAACCATATTTGCAGTGTTGTCTGTAACAACTACAGGGTGTTTGCTGGTCAGCCTCAATTTGTTAATGTCTATATTTGCAGCTGTCTGGCATGAAGTAATCTTGAGTGCATCTTTCCTGCTCATTTGAATGTGAACGTCACACGCGTCACTATAAAACTAATCGATCTCTTTCCCTAGACATCGATGTTGCAAAAATGTAAAGGAATCGATTTTTTTACCCAGCCTTATTTGTTAGCTGTCAGAATTCTGAGATTAGAGTCAGAATTCTTAGAAATAAAATCAGAATTCTGAGATTATACTGAAAATAATTAAACATATATTATACTGAAATAAAATTTAAAAATCAGTTAACTTTTAAATTTTTTCAGTGGCCCTAATCGTCTTCCATAAGTAAGAGAAATTCAGCTGTTCGAAAAAGAAAAACATTTAAGATTTATGTTGTTGCTGCTGGTCTGTTGGTTGATACACCAGTTTCCCCTTAATTTATAAGACCATAATTCATTTATGTTTTATATATTTAGTTAGAAAAGTCACGCGATTATCCCACCCAGTGATGTAAACCAGGAAATGTTTTCCCACTTTATGTTCGATCAAGGGTTAGGCTAATAAAAACCCAAATATGCATAATAGGCGAATAATGCATTAAGACTTTTTCAAGGGGTAAAACTGATTTTTATAGTTTTGTTGTAAATATACACTGAAGGTTTTATCTACACACAGATTAAGCAAAAACAAAGGATAAGTAACAACCAGAGTGAGCTACTGGCATACACATTTGAAAAAGGTACCGTAATATAATGTCATCATGCAACTTTAATTTCCAAATTAAATATATTTACTTTTTTTCTGAATACAGGAATTTAAATTTTTGAGGAACAGTCTGTTTTGTTTTATTCATGCCTCATAATAAGGTAGCAAATATGTTCTGTTAATTTTGCCGTTTTTTTCCCCCAAACATTTTTCTTCCGCTTAACTTTCCATGGATAGGTGTTGGTCTAGCACTCTACAAACAGCCATCTGTGTTTTTGTTTGTTTATTACTTATTACTTTCCACATGAAACTGGGTTTAAAACAGTTTTTCTCTCCCTTACAGATGGGAAATCTGTCTATAACAGGGATGGCCTGTCACAGATGTTGACATAAAAGAATGCTGGTCTTCAGCACAACAAGGATTAGGGGGACACGAAGATCCCGAACGACTCGACGGCAGGACGGGGAGTTGTTGCAGAGTAGACGACAAAAACATGTGCACCGCTAGCCGTGCAAGATAGCAGAGGAAAAGAGGAGCTCATTGAACATTGATTTTAAAACATTGACCAAAAGAGACTTTAATTATCGTCTGGTTGAAAGGATGAAGGTCCTGTCAACCTTTGTGACATTCGAGAACCTCCATGAGGTTCGGCGGTTGTGCCACTGGGGTCCAATCATAGCGCTGTCTGTCATCGCTATATGCTCGACCATGGCGATCATTGACTCCATTATCTGGTACTGGCCTCTGGACACTACAGGAGGCAGCATTAACTTCATCATGCTCATCAACTGGACTGTACTCATTCTCTACAATTACTTCAACGCTATGTTTGTTGGACCAGGATACATTCCTCTGGGCTGGAAACCCGTAAGAATATTTTTGATGTACTGATGTCTCAACAATCTCAATCTATCTGCTAATTTAGCCACACAGAGTTAAATAACTTATTTCTAGTTGGGATTTTAACTTTTTATATTTTCAAACAGGAAAATCAACAGGATATGCAGTACCTGCAATACTGCAGAGTTTGCCAAGGTTACAAGGCCCCCAGATCCCACCACTGTCGAAAGTGTAACAGGTAAACACCTGCACAAACAAGTTTAGTTATGTCTTTTTTTCTCACACCTTTGAGAGAAAAAAAAAAACTGTTCAATAAGATGAAGCTAGCACCTACAGTCGCAAGTTATTATATTTTAGATGCATCAAATCTACTTGGGCTGCTACACATTGATTGGAAAGTCTAGAAAACTATAGGTAATACATTTTATATTTCCAAACCTTCTTCCTTTTACTGTTTGAAGAATGTCAACATCTCTAAAAATCAGTTGTTCCAATCAGCTAATTATTCATACAAAAGGTTTCATATATCCTCTGATTGTACAACCATTTAGCTGTTTGTTAATCCATGAAGTTATTAATTTATAACTACTTTTGTCCAGACATCAATCCATTAGTTTGTCTTTTCATCCCTCTTTCATCGTTTAGTTAATCTCTTATTGATTAATCCAAAAATCCCTCTATTGAGCCACCAGTTTATCTGTTTCCTTCCATCTCTGTCCATCTGTATGTCGAGTTATTCTTCCGTCTATTTTTATAAATGCAGTACGTCACTTATATCCATCGATTTTCTCATCAGGCTATCTGCTCCTCTTCCCCTCCTGTGGTTTATTCTAGTTATATTTTGAAAGTTTAACCACTTTCACTATATCTACCATAAAAAATTATGGCTGTGTTTGGATTTATATGAACATTTTTCAACACATTCAGGGGAAATTACAGCTTAATCTGGAAACTCAAGAGTTAGAAAAAGTTGGGTATTTTAAGGGTCTTGAAATCAAATCTGTAGGAACTCAATCAAAAACAAAAGACTTTCCCTTTTTGAAGGAACTTTTTTCTTATTGGTAAAAAGTCCAATCCACTACACTTTATTTATATAGAACATTTAAACAACAACACATTTCCAAAGTGCTGGACATGCAACTAGGTACATATAAAACAATAAATATAACACAGTTTAAAACAAAGCATAAAATAAAGACAAAGCCACAGGGGACCACACAACCTATGCTTAAAGCCAGAGAATAAAAGTGAGTCTTAAGGCGAGATTTAAACGCTCTGTCCCCTCCGGTTTTCTGATTTATCCTAGGAGTCACAAGCTGGAGCTGGCCCTCAGACCTCATAGTCTGTGATATACTGAGGTGCCAGTCCATTCCAGGCTTTAAAAACAAACAATATTTTAGTGCAAAGACGCAAGGATTGGGGTGATGTGTTCACGTTTTTTGGTACCCCTTAAAAGCTGTGCTGCAGCGTTCTGGACTAACTGCAAGCGGGAAAGTTCTTTGTAGCTGATGCCCGAATAAAGTGCGTTGCAGTCGTCCAGGCGACTTAAGATGAACGCATGCATGACTTGCTTCAAAAAATTAAAAGATAAAAATGTCTTAATATGATGATGATACAAACACGATTTTAAAACGCTATTGATCTGTTTATCAAATATAAAACCTCTATATGATGGCACCAAGGCTGGTGACTTTGGAACGCAAATAATTTTGTAAGACTAATTGATTAGTTTCAATACTAAACCTTGATCTCTTTTTTTTTTTTTTTTTTTTTTTTATAAAGTTATGTCTTTTTTTTGTCTGTGTGCTTCTGTGCCTTTTAGATTCCTTGTACCATCATTCGTTTTTTTTTAAAGAGATTGATTGTGCAACTTTATGTTCCATCAGCAATGAGCTCCTTTTTTTTCTGCTCCTGTTTAGATGCGTCATGAAGATGGACCACCACTGCCCATGGATCAACAACTGCTGCGGCCACTTAAACCATGCTTACTTCACCAGCTTCCTGCTGCTCGCCCCACTGGGATGCTCCCACGCTGCCATTATCTTCATTATGACCATGTACACCCAGCTGTATGAGAGGGTATCTACTTACTCTATTTTAAGCTGCTTTGTGGTGTTTTTTGCAGCTCGAGAAAAAGTCCTAAACTCATTTTGTTTCCCTTCATTTCAGATATCATTTGGTTGGAGTACCGTAAAGATTGACATGAGCGCTGTGCGTCAGTTCCAGCCCCTCATGCCCTTCAGTGTGCCTGCCTTTGCTGCAACACTCTTTGCCTTAGGTTTGGCGTTGGGCACCACTATTGCTGTTGGAATGCTTTTCTTCATTCAAGTAGGTTTTTCTCTAAGCTTTGCATAAGTGTGCTTAAGTTTTTGTTTGTTATGCAAAAATAACAAGTGGGATGTCCATTTGGTTGAAAACATGCAAAGCTAGAATTAACTATGTAAACTCTGCTTAGAGCGGTGAGAGGTTCACCAGAGCTTCTTACTGGGTTTTTACTCTGTGTTGCTCCCCTCATATTTTTGACTTTTTATATGCATCACAGTTACTGGTATGAAAAAATTGAATAATCAATTTTAAGGAACTAAAACTAAGACTTTCCAAAAATAGCTAAAGTAATAAGCAATGCACTGATGCTGATTTTACACAAATGTACTATGGTTTGGAGTTTGATGATCACTCATAAAGTTTCCTTTTTTTGCAGATGAAAGTCATCCTTCGTAATAAAACCTCAATCGAATCCTGGATTGAGGAAAAGGTCAGATTGTTTTTTATTCTTCTGTGCAGATTTTTATGATTTAGTTTAAGTCTTTAAATATCAATTTCACTGTCACAGCCTCTGTATTTTTTTAATGTTTTTATTTTGTTTCTGACACTGTGTTTTTATGCTTTTGTACGGTGACCTTGAATGTCCAGAAAGGCGCCATTTTAAATAAAATGTGTTATTATTATTAGTATTTCTAAAAATATTTTGGAAGCTGAAAATGTTGAATTGCAATAATGTTTTAAACATGTTTTCTGCATTTTAATAGTTAAATAGTTTTACATTTTGTAGAATCATGCAATCTTGTATGCTGATTGGAAATAACTGATACCGCGTCATGTCGTTATGGTTTTTTTTTTTTTCTGTTTAGGCCAAAGACAGAATACAGCACTACCAAACAGGGGAGGAGTTTATCTTCCCATATGACCTCGGCGGCCGCTGGCTGAATTTCAAACAATTCTTTACGTGGTCAGGGACACCGAGGGGGGACGGCATTGTTTGGCCGGTTCATCCCAAGTGTCACCAGCACACCTTAACTGTAGGTTCTTTGTTAATGAATTCTGTTTCCTCCGTTGTTTTGCTTTGTTCTGCAGCCGAATGATAACTCTTTTATCAAAATTATTTTTTTCCAAGAATAATACATCTGCAGACCATCTAGAGTTCTACAGAATAAAAGTATTAATCTGGCTGAAGTTGTTTAATCGATTTTGATGTGTCCAAAATATTTGCTTACAGTTAGGATGCCGATGTCCACACAAAAGGATTCTGCACCAACAGGAATAAGGTTGCTCAGGTGTTTATTAGAGCAAAAAAGGGCCAGCATCAGTAAAGCTTTTGAGTGTTGGTGCAGACAGAAGCAAAGGGGGCTGCCTCCTTCTGAACAAGTCATTTAAAAAGGTTTGCATTAGCGTTAGCAGACCTGCTAACCGAATGGAAACCAGTATAGAATGAAAGCTTTGCCACTTACTGGCAGGGAGGAGTTAAACTCGTAGCTGTCGCATTTAATTTTGGTGTTCTGTTTTTATTGAATCATTTATCAAATGATTGGGTCAATAGTGACATGATAAGGTGTTATACTGTCCTGGCCTTTCTGAATTGATCTACTGATACATATGGTATATCCACTGGTGGCACAGGCTGAAAAGATTGAGAACCACAGTGTTTACGAATAATCCCTGATCAGTATATTTATTTAGATATTACTCAAGAGGCATTTCTTGTTAAATGTTCCTCTGCTATAGTCTTGACTTAAATTATTTCTGTTTTTGTGTATTTTACAGATAGAGCAGCTGAAGCAGAAAGCCGATAAGAGAGTGAGAAGTGTAAGTACCTGCTAAATCCTTATTTTGTCGTTAATAGAGAGATTGGTGGAGTAAAATTATGTTTTTCAACATAATTAATTCACCATATACATTGAATCATAAAAACACCTCGATAAGCAAAGATTATCATTTTATTTTAATGTATATTTCAATTTCATTGGAAAGGTTTATTTATATTCTGTACGATTCAGCTGAACAATAAAAATATCGGTTTCGGGGATTTATGTAAAATAATAAAAAAAGAAAGGTGTAAGAAATATGGTTAATACAGATCTTCCATCTAAAACAGAAATATTCCACTACAACACAGAGTTTATATTAATAAACAGCTGAAAGACATGATCAGTGCGGTAAAATAATGTGCTATGTGTTTGCCTTGACCAGCAGGTCCAGTACCAGGTAGTGGAGGATTACAATGGAGCCTGCTGCCCTCTCACTAAGGGTTTGCAAACCTTTTTTAGAACCCCCTGTACCGAGGAGCCCAGGATCCCCCTCAGTAAGGGGGAAATCATCCTGGCCACCCGTGGCACTAAGTATGATCATCTACATAGAAACACCCAATTATAGTGGGTAATCAATCCAGGAGACATGTTAATGTTTTGTTTTTTTTCTAGATGGTGGATGTATGGAGACAAAGTTCTGAGTGAGGGGGAAATGAGAGGTAGAGTAAAATCCCTGTTATAAATTCATCTTTCTATTTGATTTAAATCCTCCTTAACATGTTTTTCCTGCTTCCCTTAGCTGGAGATCGCGTGCGGGGATGGTTTCCCAGAAGATGCGTTGAGAAGTGCCATTATGACACAGCTGCCAATGATAACACCAGCGATAAGAAAGTAAATTAATGCGTCCAGGTGCTTTATGAGGTTCAGGGGAGTTGAATCGAACAGAATGTCCATCTACTGAAGATGTCTTTCCTCAGGCTGCAGGATAAGCTCAAATATGTCACCATGTTGTTGGCATATATTGACTTTATTTCAAATTTATTAAAATCTTGCTGAGCACTTGCTGTTAAATAGATAAAAAAGAGCAATTTGTGTGAACATTTGGTTTTGTCTCCTGAGTTATAAAAAAAACCCAACAAGAGTCTTAATTTTCAAGAATTGCCAAAAGGCTTCTATGTAACTTCATTATAATTATGTGATGGTTATAGTTGTTTTCTTTTTCTATTGTTTTTCTTCTACTTATGCAATGCCTCTGCCCAGCTAACCCCAGGGCTCCGTAATGCAAATATTTCTACAATATGAAGATGAAAAGTCCTTCCTTTTTATTTTTGTAAAAACCAATTGTTTGCCTCAAATTATAGATTGCAAATTAAAAAAAAAGTCTTACTGAAACGGATTTTCTCTCAGCCTCAGTTTTATAATTGCTTGAAATACATATTTTAAATCTTGCAAGATGCCCTGAGGTTTAAAGAAATAAGTCATCCTTTAATGGTTATAAGGCTTGCAATAAAGCTGTTACTGAACTTGTTCAAATATGTCCCAAAGCTATTGGAATCTTCCATTTCCTGTGTCATTAGCAGTGCATCGCTGGGTTTGTCTGAGTTGTGGCTTGTCTTAATCTAACAAAAACCTAAGGAATCTGAAGTAAAAATTTTCCTTTTATTTATTTGGTGGAAACATGAGACATGAATCGATCTACAATCAAGAAATAGTGATGAATCTAAATTAGTTTGGTTACTTTGGACAGTTTGCAGAGATTCTGTAAAGTTCTTTGACTCAAGTGTGTGTTGCTGAAATAAAAGAAAGATTTTTCTAAGGCTTAACTTGGACAACAGGAAAATAATTTTAAAAAATGTTGAAATGATCATAGATTCTTCCAATAATAGGATTGATGATTTCTCACAGCAAGTTTATGATCTCAAGGTGAGCCTGGAAATGTCACAAAAAGACCTGATGAGGAAACAATCGGGCCTCTTTAAATAAAAACAAAAGGAATATGAAGAGGGTGGAATAAGATGCCATTATGTTGTTAAATGCATCGAAGAGTCTGTAAATGAAAACGCATCAGAAAATGAAGTAGCTTTAAAGACACAAACTGTAGTTGGATCATGTCAGAGTTGAGCTGGACAACCAGAAGACCAAAGACGCCATTGGATAAACCAAAGCCCATAGTTGTCCTATTTTACTGCTGAAAGACAAGCTTGCTTTATTTAGCAAAGCCAAAGATTTGAAGAGTTGTTGAATGTTCAAAAATGAGGACCTTCTGAAACTACATAATAAAAGAAGAGACTTGCTTCCAGAAATTACAGCAGAGAGGCATTATTGCACACTTACATGATAAGCTTATTATCCATTCACCATTTCAAAAATCCCCAAAAGAAACTAAGAGGGTTATCTAAAAAAAAATTGTATAATATATGTTTTTACATGATCGTACATATACTGTATCTTTTAACCAATTAGTTAATCTCTAGAAGGTGAGGCAGCATCTGAGGTAACTATTAGAACCTGAACTTTGTTTGGACTGTTTTTATCCTTTTTGGGATTTCAAAGTTAGCTAGATTTTTCTAGAATGTCCTTTCATCTCAGCAATAATGGAAAATTAGAAATATCTTGTCCAGGGCCGATGCTGAGAAACGGTTCCATGTATTATTTACTTGAGGGTGTAAAGCCCTAAATAACCACAATTCATCTTATATCAGAGATCTGGTTGTACCTTATGTCCCTAAGGGAGCATTTAGCTCTCAATCTGCAGGTTTACTATTGGTACCTAGTGGTTCATATTTTCAGTAGTTTAAAACTAAAGGAAAAAATGCTTTTTCGAACTAAGATTACAATCCTAAAAGTACTTGATTAATTAAAAAGTTGGCTGCTCACACAGCCCTTTAAGGCCAAGTCTATCATATAAGATACGTGATATTTTGAAACCTCTTCATCATTAGTGGGAATTTTTTGGTCTTGAAAACCCTGACTTCCACAATCAGACACAAGTAGTGAACCGACAAGATTATACAGAAATAATAGATAGTAATAGTATAAAAGATTATACAGAAATGCTAATGTATCCAAATTTATGCAAATAAACTATGTCATTTAACTTAAAATTATTATTTTTTATTTCATTTGTCAGAAAGTTCAATGACAACCCTAATTAAAAAAACAATATAATTTTCAGTTAATTATTTTATAGTCCAGGTTTTAAAGGGCAAAGCATTATGTGAAGCTCAACTAATAAAATACATGTTTAAATAAAAAAAATCTATATAAATGTAGCCCAAAGTGGGTTGAGAAAAAGAGATTGATTAAGTGTTTTGGGATCAAACACAAGTCATGGATTGCAGCTGGAATGGTCAAGAACACATATGCATCCAGGTGTTTCATAACTAAATCACATATACAGTATCAGCATACCATTCCTTAGTTAAACATAAAAGGACTGCTGGGCCAGCAGAACTCCATTTTCCACAGTTAGTGATAATTTGAAATTTATTAAGTCTAAAATCAGCACTGCCATTTATCAGGAAATTAGAAGGTAATTTGCAGAAACACTTTATGCAGATCAAGGCTTAATCAACGCTGTGCTGGATTGGCCAGACTGATGTGGAGAGTATTTTGCCTCCATACCACTGTGCAAATTACACAGAAATTCAGGCCTCAGCATACAAATTACTGATTGAGAAAACATAGCTTTCAGTGGGCTTTAAAGAAAAAAAAAACACAACATTGTCATTAATCTGATGCAATACTCAAATTTTATTTTTTGTTTGCTGATTCTTCACCCATTTTCTCAAAGATCAGCTCATAATCAATCTATGCAACTCAACGACTACTTCCATGTTTTTAGGTATATTTATGTCTATTTTCTCATCTCTCATCCTTTCTCACATATATCTACATTGCTACTTTTCCTTGTTTGTTGTAATGCGCATTTTATAATAAAAAATATAATTTGAATTATGAAATAAAAGAACAAACTAAGTTTTTAGTAGAAAAATAAACAGAATGTAAAATCTTGAAAGTACAATAATGACCAGCAGGTGGCAGCAACACCCCGTCCGTGTGTCTGACCTATAGCTGACCCATGACGTCTTGTGACGTAGCAATAATACGGAAGTGTTTCTCTTTTCTTTTTACATTTGACAAAACAGCGACCGTTTTCCAGCGCATTCTATAAAATGTTGGGTACAAAATGTCTCCAGTGTGGTAGCGTCTAAATCTAAAATAGATATTACTGTAAGGATTTTTTTTTTGCTTATTTGAAGAGCTAACCAATAAAAAAAGCCGGTTAGCATCCCGGCTAATGTATGAGCTACCATTGTTATTTGGTTGAATACAAAGGAGCTAGATATATTTCCTGCAATATAGCTCATCTTTCTAATGAAGTACACGCCTTTTGCTTTATTTATCAGGTAGTTTGTATGTATGGCTTTTTGGAGTTTGTTAAAACTGGTTTCTCAGCTGAAAAAGTCACTATTAATTTCGACTCAACCAAACCAAACAGTGTTTCTGGCGTCTATCCAAGCTTTGTTGTAAGTAAATATCTTTTCTTATTCCATTTAAAACGTGTTGTTATATCAAAATTTGCTTTTACAGTTTTCTTATTTGTTGTTAAATAGAATAACTGGATTGACAGACTTTGAACCGTTAAGGAGGGCAAAGGTTGAGACAAAAAATCAAGCAGCAGCTGCATCTTTTTACAAAGGTACTTTGCTCGGACAATATTTGAACATATTGTCACAATCTAGGTTTCTTACAGTTTTTTTTTTCTGTTAGGTTTGAGTTTTTGTCATCCCAGTGTTGGAAATGAAGCCATGAATCAAAACAAAGCAAAGACAAATATGGATGCGCGTCATAAAAGTGGAGCAGGCGGCCTACGCGGCATAAAAACAAAAGCTAACTTCAAAAAACAACAGCTGAAGTTTAAAAATAACCTTGATCAATGGTTGGTGAAGCCTTCAAAAAGTTCAAGCGCAACAGGAGAGAGTCCAGGCCAGAAGGATGTGGAAATGACAGATGATCAGGGGTCTCAAAACCCTTCAGCTGTTATTGTAAACTATGAAAATGCTGAGAAATCTGAAGTTTTTACAATGGATGAAGACACGGAGATACTAACACCACAAGACTTTAGTGAGGACAGTCCTTTAAAGCCAGATTCCAACGACACCGAAGAGATCGAACTGACACAGAAGCTCTCTCCCTATCAGGAGGAGTTAGACAAACAAGATGAAGCTGGATCTTCACACTCTATTAATCAGAGAGCCAAAATTACAGATTTTTTTCCGGGGGGCTCGTCACAAACTTTCAACGTGAAAAATGGTTGCCGAGATACGACTTCAGAGGAGCAAGATCCCAAAAAGGAAGGTACACCTGCTGACGTTAAATGGTTGGGAACACCAATCGGCGAGCTGAGGAGGATGCCGGACTGTGGTGGGCCGCTTCGTCCACTGGAAGATGATCCTGACCATCACACCGTCATGATAAGGGTTGGAGAACTTACTTCTTTTATTCAACAAAAGGAAAAACTTTTAGAAATACATTTCAATTTCACAGCTCCAGTGCACTACAGACCCACACTATGATACTTCCACAGCCATGCTCAATAGAAAACAGTTTTAAGTTCACTTTGACTCATCAAAGAGATGCCAAACATATAAATGTTGACATTTAAATTGCTGAAACATCAGCAAATATTAGTCAGTATATGTTTAGATCCAGTGTATGGATCTAATCTCTAACTTTTATCCTGTGTGGATTAGAGAAAATAGAAGCAAGTTAAAGTTTGTAGACCAAATTCCTGTTTTAAATTCATTTAAGATAATGTATCATGGCAGAATTCCTCCCTAGATAAAGAACGGTTGAAATGTATCATTAAAAGCCCAGAATTAAAGTGAGGCTATGCCAATAAAAAGTATGTCGACTTCATATCAGCAAAACGTAGGAAGCACTAAAACACTTTTCCTTGTTGCTCCCACTGATAGACAGACCTTCTTGGAAATCTTAACGCTCCTGTCCCAAACCCAGCTACATTTCTCGATACATGGGATGATATCCATGTGAAGATGCCCTACTCACAGAGGAATCTATTTCCAATTGGTGATGAGGTAAAGCTGCTGTTTCTTGTCCTGCTTGCTTAATATCATAAAACATTACAGACACAAACTTCACATCACTGTCTGCAAATTAAGTTCTTACAAGCAGATTCAATTTTAGCATTTAAGTAACTATCTCTTATAAAATGTCTCATAACTATATGTTATAAGACATTTTCTAAGTTGTTGTGCATTTTTTAAAGTACACCAGAGTTGTTATTTGCACTGGAACTGTATATTCAGGCAGGTTGTAGTTATGCTCTTGATTAACCAGTAGGTGGCACTACAGTGTCTTTATTTGTTGCTAACCTGAACTTGCTTTTCTAATGCAATTTGTTCTTCCTCAGAACAAGAGTCGGTGGGATCTAATCAAACAAACTTTAAACAAAAAGTTTAAAAACGCTTCTGAGTTGAAGGCAAGTGGTGTTACATATTTTTTCCCTTCTGCTTCAACCAAACAACTAGGATGGAGGTTTGTATTCTTAGATGTATAAACCTAGAATGCAGCAGTTTGTCTTTATCCAAAATATGCTGTTGATGCAAAATATTTAGGGGTAAGCAAATCGGAATCAATAAATATGAGAATGAGGAATAGCATTTGCATATTTTAGATGTTTTTACTAAGCTGTGCCACAAGATGGCGTTTTAGGGTTAGAAAAGAAAAGCAGAAAGCTTATTAACACTAATGGTATGAATTCAAAAGGATTTCTAGCATTCAAATTGCTGTAAGTATTTGTTTCTCTTGAAGCATATTATAAATGTTTTTTTTTTATTGTTTTGCATGATTTTGTTACAGGATGCAGTGCTGAAATATTGTGCATCAAATGCCAAAAAATGGGATTTTACTGCATTGGACTTGTACTGCAACAAGGTAAACTATATTTGCTATGGTTATTACCCTTTACCTTGAATTGGATATCAGCTCCGATATTGACTGATTAGCTGGATCGGATATTGGAGATCCAATTTAGCACACTTTACATGGAACTAATTTTTTATCTTTTTCCTGCTTATGTGTTAGTATGTAATATGAAGTACCTTTATATCTTTACTAATAAGTTGCCGTTTTTAACTATGTTTAGTCAAGGCTAAAGCCCTTCACTCACGTGACGAGATATATGAGAATATACGAGATATATTAATTCATTCAACAGTTGAATCGGATTGTATTGTATATATTAGCTGATACGCTCAGCCCAGGTATCGGATTGGATCGGTGCATCTCAGGTTATTTTTCCTTTCTCTTTATAAATGATTTCCATATATATATTTATAGGAAATATTGCGGCTTGACAAGATATTTATAGGTTGATACAAAAATCTCTAAAACGCAAAGAAATCTAACTTGAGGAACAGAGATTTTCTTTGATTGTCATATTTGATTTATATTTATCTAAAAACTGATGAATCTAAAAACCCTACAACAGCGAGAGAATTCAATTTGATTGCCGCTGCTGAAAATGAGCTTGTTTGGACTGAAAGTGTACATTTTGAGGTGGGCATAATGGTAGCATTTTCTCTGTGTGCCAGCTTGGACGATCTTGCTAAAGCTGGCCTGTCTAGAGCTGCTGTTATTGGAACAGATTGGTATCGGACAGAATTTTATTTCCAGGAAAATCATAAGCCCTGCAAAAGTATCCATACTTCTGGATTTTTTTTCCAAAATGTGTTAAAACTACAAATTAAATATGAATAAAATGCACTGTTTCTTTGTAAAGTGAAGGGAAAATGTTACACATCTCACAATCTGAAAAATGCATCATGTATTTGTTTTCAGCCCACCTGCTCCTATAACCCTGAATAAAATCTAGAGCAACCAGATGCTTTCAGAAATCCCCTAATTAATTAGAATAGAGTAAACAACAATAGAATAGAAAATCCCTTTATTGTCACACAATGTGGACATACTAGTGAAGAATTGAAAGATAAATAAAATACTGTTCTGTAAAGTGTTTTAATGATATAAAACTGTTCACCCGGAGAATAAAATAACCAATATACAGCTATGGATATTTTTACAGTAATGGATATTTGAAAATAGCAGCAACATCTGATATGTGCAAAATGACAGCAGCGTGTTATTTAACCGGCTAAGGGAGAAACTGTGCAAAATCAGCATGAATGTAAGAACTTATTGAGGTTACTGGGAACAGAGTCTTACAGCTGCTGGGAGGAAACATCTATGATAACGCTCACTGGTGCATTTAGGGAGCAGCAGTTTTTCACCTATTGTAATTGATTCTCAGATTTAGTTTTCATTATGAATACTTCAATACAGGGCAAAGAGGTTCATCGGAGAATATTAGGGACTCAGTTTAAAATGGAAAGGATATTACAACACTGTAAACTTATCCAGAGATGGTCCTGACAGGCCTTTCATGGAGAGCTTCAATCAGAGAGAAAGTCCCTGTCAACTCTGGAAGAGCTGCAGAGGCACACAGTTTAGGTTGGACCATCTTTTAAAAAGATGCGCTCTACAAATCTGGCCTCTATTCAACTTTATTAGACAGCAAGTAACAGTTCATATTGGGAGCTGCATGGTCAACACTCCAATACAATCCAGTTCAATGACACTGAATGATTTAAATACATGCACACGCTTCTGAGTTGAACTAGCTAACATATAACGCACCGGAATAAAGTTTCCATGTCGAATTTATTTTGTCTAAGAAAGTCACAGACTTTGCAGAAATTCCTCTTATTATATGCAATATTGGTGAGGTTATGAGATCTATTATATATTTGTAAGTTTAGAAGATATTCTGCTTATATGAGAGCAGTTCAAGTTTGTGATCTAAATGGAAGACTAACACAGCAGGTTATCCTGAACACACAGTGAGTTGCAGCTGTATTCATAGTCAAAGGTGGCCATAGGGAAGCATATAAAGTCTCACAGCAAGCAGCAATGTGCAGAACTAGATCGAACTCCATAAAGACTCAAGATGTTGGTCTGATCTCATCAGGAATAAGATTATTATGATTCTCAGTGGCATATTGGTTCATTGTGCTTTGCTGAGAGTCCCCAGTTTCCTCAGCAGTGGTTTTTGGAGACTATCATCCGTCATCTGTCGCGTAAAAGTGGTCTGCGTCATCCTCCATAAAGATTCAGAGGGTGGCTGTATGTCTGGATCATTAAAGAGATGGAGTCATCCTGGCGGAGACTTTGTGTTGTTATACAGGTGAAATGACATTTCAGAAGCTTGTTAGATTATACCTGGAAAACCTTTTTGTTTTAAAAACATTTAATATAAGATGTGGAAAAATAAATTATTTTTTGTCTCAGTATACCTCCTGTTTGAGTCATTTTTCAGCAGAGCAGTAATGGATGTAATCTAGGTGGAAAATCCTGCATTTGTTAAGGGTGAGCTCTGAGTAGTAATTGAATCTACAAAGAAAAGGTCACATTTGCTAACTTACCGAAAATAAAAATTGCATCCAGTAGTTTGATCCATTCAGCTTCTCTTTAATAACTAACAAATGAAATTCATGTCATAAATGATTTTATTAAGGGTATTCTATCAAAGTAAACGTCTGCACTGAGAGTGGCTGTTGCCACAGGCGTAATTTTAGGGTTAGAATCTGATTTAGATGTGATATGAACCAGAGAGGCTCAGTTTGTAGTGTGTTTTTAATGAATAAAGGCATAGTTTATATAATTACATTTAGGTGAAAGGATTGTGGCTGGTATAAGGGAGCCTTAATGGTCGAATGTTGGTTACTTTTTAGAGCTACATAATTGACCATGTTAAACCTTTTAAAGGAATGTTTATTGCTTGCTGTGAAAGAAAAAGAATCTGCTATCCATCCAAAATGACTTAAATGTCACACTTCCTCTTATATGTTTAATACAGCTGCAAAAAATAATTAAAACAGCCAATTAGATATGGTTGTTTTAGAGGAATTTAGGTCTATAATTAGGTTGTGATCATTTCCTGCACAAGAATAACTAAACGATTTAACTACAAAGCATGTATCTTACTGCTCTCAAGCTATTGTGGCAGATTAAGGCAGAATGTTTTGAATGTAGTGTCAGTGAAAAATGCACATGAATGGCTTGGAGTGACGGGCCAGGCGACCTCATTGAATATTCATCTCAGCTGGTCTTCCTTATAAATAACAGAATGGCTGTTGACAGACAGCCTCGGTTTTGTTTAGGTCATTTCTCTCTTAGCAGCTCAACCAGTATTCTATGGATGCTTATGATAAAAAAAGTGGTTCATACTTGTTTAGAGCCATTAGAACAAGAGCTTTTTTTCTCTTCTTTGTTTATCCATTTCCTTCACCTTACAGTTATGCTCTATTTCGCGTTGATCTATCAAATATTACAACAAAATGCATTAAAATAAATTTTCTAAATTAGATAAAAAGGGGAAAAGTTGAAGAAAATGCTTCGCAAACCATTATTTATCTTGCTAGATTGGGTCAATGGTCTAGTTTGACATGCAGACCTGGTATAAAGTCGTACAGACGGTTAACTCGGCTCATATGATGCTCTGCCTGCTGCTGATTTACAGAACTTGCCTAATATTACCTCAGCTATATCTACTATCCCCATCCTGTCAACTGGCGCCATTTATTACACCCACAGGGGCCGTTTATGATGTCAGCTAGGTCATTACTTACAGCAGTGTTTAGCCAGACTTCTATTGCCATAATATAAATGTTCCAAGCTAAATCACCAGCCGGGCCTTCTTGTTCTGGACGCATACGGCCCTTTTTATTTCAAACCCTTGGTCATTTGCATCGCTTCCTGGAAGGTTGTTTAATGAATTTGCTTGGCCGTGCAACTTCGATGAAATTGCTTTGTGATTGATAATTCTGACGTTTCGGAGTCACCCCTGGTTTAATGCTAGTAATGTATGTTTTCTCTGAATGACTACTATTATGGATTGTTGGATTTTGAAAGCATCCTGCCCAATGTTCACATCTTCTTTTAAACAAATTAATAAAGAGATAAAACAGCTTTCATTTTTCATTTCTTTCTATGCAAGTGTTGCAACTGTTTTATTTAAATGGGTGTATTGTTTTTCATGTTTTATTATCCTGTCTTCTAGCTTACATAGGCATCAGTCAAGTTTATTTCATATATCCTAAACTAATCAGTCTAAATGCATAATAGAGTCGCAACTGAAGTTTATGGAAAAAAATGCATAAGCAGATTTCTTGCTCTCTCTAAGGTCTTGGAGCCTGATGCTGTGGAACATCTGTTTGAATCTCTGCTGCCAGACATGGTTCAATTAGCACTGAGAGCATCTGAGCTCTGTACCAAGGTAACACCACTCACTAACCATTGGTTTGACTTGCTGGTTTGAGGCGGATCATTCCAGGAGATTGATCAAAGGTCCTCAGATGACAAATGATCTTATTAAGGGATTGTAAAAAGGCTTTGTATTTGGGGAGACATTTTATACACAGAACAAAAATGATGATTTAAAAACTGCTCTCTGATAATTTTGTAAAGTTGTTAGTTAAACAATTATTTGGAAGAAACCTTTATTAAGTCATGATTAGCGGTGCATGTTATTGGTTAGTAAGTTTACTTCCATACTTCAAATTTAAAGTTAAAGCTACAAAAAACTATATTTGATTGATGTATTAACTTTAAACTGATCTGATGTATTCAATTGTTCACCTGAAATATATATATATATATATATATATATATATATATATATATATATATATATATATATATGAATGAATTCTTATTACTTGAAGCCAACAAAAAACCCAAATGTGATTTTTTTTTTTTTTTGTTAGTCTAATAGAAATAGATTTGAATGGTGCATTGTTCTATTGTGCTTCAGTAATCTTAGTTTACCTAGTCATCAGGAAGACTGGTGACTTAGCAGCAGCTCACAAGAAGGTTATTAACACTTTTCACAAGAGGGGTAAACCGAAAATGACTCATAAAAACAGTTTAAAGTGGATTGATAATGTGAAGCACTTGGGTTTAGTTCAACACCTTAATACGGGACGAATACGGGAAGGCTCCCATTTAATCTGTTCAGAACCTGTTATTCGGCAAAGAGACACCTAGTGCCCGCCTACCAAGGTTTGTCTTTAGCCAATCACGGTAACAAACTAAATGGCAACAGATGCAATGAGAAACCACAATAAGTTATGCTTGTGAAGCTCTTGCTGTTCCTCTTTCAAAGATTAAATCATGGATTCTATATAACGGATATGATAGAAGCAGCTAAGCATACTTCCTTCTGCCATGTTTATTTTAGTTCAGCTGCTCTTGCTTTCATCACAGTTATGTCCCAGTTTGTAACTTTTTGTTTTATTAATTCATTTTTATTTGGTAAAGGCATAAACCATTTCTTTACAGAATTTCATAAATTGTTTACATTTTCCTTTCCCAAAGGTGTTGATTTATAAATACAAACACAACAAATTACAGAAGTCAAAACAAATACATAATTAAGGAAAAAAAAAAAAACTTTACAAAAAATTTAGAGAGGACATTTTAATATGTCAATCCATCACGTTCTGTATTCCTATCCATTCCAAAGATGAAAATTATTACAGTTAAAATTCCAGAGCAATTAAGGTTTTTCTATCTCAATAAGTACAGGTGCCCATGTCTTTTTGGACAATTTATCTTTAAACTGTAATTTTGCCGTTATTTTTTCCATTCCCATCACTTCCTTAACTCTTTCCCACCAAAGGTTGGTGCTCGGAGGTTGTGGCTTTGTCCCACCTTAAACCATAATACTGTATAGTGATTGGTCATGCCCCTTTGGGTTGATTTCAAAATGTTGAAGCGGTAGTATTTGGGGGATGAGTATGTTTGTGAATACATCAATACCACAAGAATTCAGCTTGCCTGCAAGCTGAATTCAACAGAGGAGAAAACATACAGGATTACATACAGTTCTTTTTACAGTATTGTGAAGATAAACCTTTAAAGGAGTTTAAACGAGATCCTTGGTCTGTAGCCGCAGTCTGAGCCGACATATACAGGCATGTCTGACGGGGTAGCTTTTCCATAGGGTTATCAGGATTCCTCTCCATACTGGGAGTGTTTTTTTTTTTTTTTCTTTTACATTGAATTCTGTAAATAACTTAGATTGCATTTTCTACAGGCAAACCATTGTTTATTATGAACACCTGTTGAAATTATCCACAGGTTACAGAGATAAAATCCTAAAAAATGAATGAAAGAAGTGTAATCCATTTTCAAAGTTTCTTATCCTTCTCCAAAATCATAGTATCACAAATTAAAATGAGATGTTACTTTAAAATTCTATTGAAAGCATATCTGGATTGAGAATTATCTTCTTGCTGTTCAATAAAAATGCATCTGGATTTCACAAAATCTTAGAATGTTTATTGTCTAACGGTGCAAATGATTTTGTCCTTCTACAGTTGTACCTCTGTTTCTCTTCTAGCCTATCCCCCTGCTGAAAAGAGGCATGAATCACTCCATCACCATGTCTCAGGAGCAGGTGGCATGTCTTCTAGCAAACGCCTTCTTTTGTACCTTCCCTAGAAGAAACTCCAGAAAGACAGAGTACTACAACTACCCAGACATCAATTTTTTCAGGTAGTGTGTTCATGACACTTGTCATGTCTCTACTGTGTATGTTTTGTTCGCTGCACATTAAACCCTAAAATCTTTATCTGGTCTTATGTTCTGACACAAGCAGATGTCGTATTTGGCTACATGAAATAACTATTCATAGAATAATTTACTTATGGAATATTATATTTACTTTGATGCAATATGCTGACAGATTTGTCCCATATTTTGGGAAACATGGAATGCATGTGCAAAACACACAAAAGGACACCAGCTAACTTCAAATGAATGCTATTTTTAAAGAAAAGGTTTAAAAAAAAAAAAGAACTCTTGACATCCTTCAGTGAGGATGTCCTTTAATCAGTCCTGGTGGTGCATTGTAAAATCTCCCTGCAGATCTTTGCTGATATGTCGGAATCAAAATGCGATTAGCAAAATGGAAGAGCAAATTAGATTAAAACTGACTGTGATGGCTGTTTTTAACAAAGAAACGCACATCTGGCTTCTGTAATAGACACAGTGAAGGAGTTTACTGTGCAGAATAATCATATTTACATAAAAGTTTGAGAATAATCATGAAATATTAGTTAGAATTTTCTTCCCTCTTTCCTTTAATAAACTATATTATGATCTTATAATACTAAGTTCTATGTCTAAAAGTAGAAACTTATATTAAAAGGCTGGAAGAACTAAAGCAAAAGGCAGGAAGAGTTTAAAAAAAGTCTTCACATCAAACATCAACTCGGACATCAATGCAGTAGGTGTCATTGCTATTTTTATTTTATTTCATATTTAGGTTTTCATGCTCTCAATTGTGAAATTAAGAGGTATCCAGATAAAACTTTTTAATTATCTCAGCTTTGGAAAGCTTGACCTGATACAAAAGCATCACAAATCATGCAAAAAAGGTTTCATCAAGTGATGCTACCGGTACTTAAAAAATAAAATAGTCCTAAGGGTTACAGAAATTTAAGATAGAAGCAGATAGAAGTGGACTGTTTCTATTAGCCTGCTTATATCACAGTTTTAGGCCAAGGTATTCAGAGCCTCATTTTTTAGTCTAATTTTCAACCGATCTGATATAAGTATCAGCTCAGGGCATCTCTTTGCTGTTTGATGTTAAATATTTGTAATGCAAATACACTTCACCTCAGTAATATTTTCAACGGTCCTGTGTTGGACAGAAGGCAATCACTCATGTTTTACTCTTAACACCATGTCTTGTTCTCCTTTTTGTGGAGATGTTCTGGGTGAAATATTCTCACTGTCCTCTAATTCAAGTCCATTCAGTGCATTTATTAGAGATAGACCAATATATCAGCTGGCGGATGTATGCGATTTTCTTGTAATGGGCCAAAAGTGCATGCCTGCTCCGATGCATTAGTGCAGGCACCACTAGTGGGACCGACTTTGGTGATACTTTGTCAAGACAGCTGTGCTAAAGCAGAGAAACTTCTAAAACCTGCAGGACAGCAGCCCTCAAGGACCGACCTTGGGGATTTGTACATTAGTGCATTCAGCAGCCATGCCTTGAGGTCACATGGAGTGTCTGACACACCCTGCATTTGCTCTCTTTTATTAATGTTAATGTTTCTTTTTGTTTAAATTAAGACTTATGTAACTTGTGTTGTCATTGTGTCATTAGATTTTGATGTTGATTTGATCGACATCAAAATAATTTACATCTGCCTTAAATATACCTGCATCTGTCGATCTACTCCTGCAGCACCTGTAGCAGTGGATATTTAGTTGCCTTGAGTTTTGAACTTCGCAGTAATCCCTCCTGAGAAACATCAACTAGAACAAAGAATGGTTTAACTCTCCGTCTCTGTCCACCTTAACCTCCAGTAATTTGATCATCAAAGGCAAAAGTACTGAGTTTGCTTCAGCCTGTTTTCTGAGTTGCTTCTGCTCTACATCTTCAATATGTTTGTACAGAGCCCCTCTGATGACATGGTCAAAAAAATTTTTAATTGTGGCCACGAAGTAGTATTTCGTGGCTACGCAATAAGTTTAACGTGCGCACGAAATACTTATTAATAATATTAATATCATTCCTGGACAACTGGGTAAGCAAATCGAGCGCGCCTTCTCTAAGGTCTAAGGCTCGCTCGATTTGCTTACCCAGTCGGTCTCTGCCAGTCACGTGACATTTGTTGCTAAGACGCCATTTTAGGTGGAAAAGGCGTAGTGTAAACAACCGCAGCATAGCTAAACGAAGGACTAAAGGCCCGTTTACATAGCAGCCTGTCCAAGATAAGTCATTACAGTTAACATAAGCCTGAAAACAGGGGCAGATTTATTGATATCATTAATAAGTATTTCATGCGCACGATAAACTTATTGCGTGGCCACGAAGTAGTATTTCGTCATCATATTTCGTACTTATTGCGTGACCGCGAAATACTACTTCGTGCGCACGAAATACTACTTCTTGGCCACAATTAAACATTTTTTTTGTCCATGTATTTTCCTTTTGCCAGTCTTTAATTGAGCTTTGGAAAGCTTGGTCAGCGACTCACACATGTAAACATGTCCTTGGCATATTTACACCTCACAACAGAAGTTAAGAAACTGGCAGATATACCAGGAAATACATGTATAGCGAGCTGGAATCAAAGATGAAGTTTGACCACCTGCTATAGAAGGAGGCTTTGAGTTGTCTGCTGTTTTAGAGATTAAACGTCAAGTTGTCTGAATTACCCAAAGACTGCTGATGACATTCGAACCAGATTAAATGACAAGCAAAAAAGGGTTTAGGTCTCTAAATCTATTTTTATTATTGAAATGGAAAAAAGCGTGCTTTATTTTAGACCCCTTTATTCTGCTGCACTTTAAATAAAATCCAGTGCAGCCAGGATAAACTGATATCTTAAAATCTGTTTGTGGTGATTGGTGTTCTGACATGATGCACAGAAAAAATGTAGTCCTCTGACCTTGCTTATTGAGGTCATAAAACCATGATGTCGTATGACGGTAGGTCAGATTTTGATGCTTGGCCACGCCCACATACTTTGATGTTGAAAAGTTATTTTGATAACTTTTAATTCCCTATGCCAGGGGTCTTCGATGTTTTCCAGGCCAAGGGCCCCCAACACTGATGACAAGATGGAGCGGGGACCCCCTAATTATATATATATATATATATATATATATTGTATGAAATTGTGTTATATAAAACTGGTCCTATAGTCACTCTATTACATATGGAGTAATGTAAAGAAAGTAATTTTGCCCTGGGATTATTAACGTATTTCTGCTTTACATTCCTGGTTGATGGGACAGGTGTTGTGAATGAAACGGTGCCCAGCTTGAAAGGGCTCCTGTGTGTCCCTGAATGTGTGCATTGATGACTGAAAGACATCTTCTGCCTCCATTTATCTGTTTAATTCAGTGTGTTAAATTCATGTTAATGTGTATTTAAACACATTTCAATTTGAACAGGGGGAATGTAAAAAAAAAAAAAAAATCTAATCAGCCAAAACTTTCGCAACCCCCATGCAGCACCTCCGTGGACCCCCTGTTGAAGACCGCTGCCCTATGCCTCAAGTCCATGCAAAGTGAATTTGAAGCATGTAACCCAAAAGCTCTCGGAGCTCTTTGCTGAGATACAACATGAGTCAAAATGGCATCTTTAATCCAAAATGGCCGACCTCCTGTGTATTTAGACCATGGCTCCAAGGGACCTTTTTGTGTGTCCTGTTGGGTTCTACATGTGCACCAATAATCCACAATAAAAGTATTATGTTTTCGCTGATTTTTGGATAAATGTATTTGTTTGTTTTCTTTCATCTTTGAAGCTGGAAAGCCTGTATGCCATCACCCTAATATTTTGCTCTCAACACAGATTCTTTATTAGATTCAAGGCTCTTGCTGAGTCACTCCAAAACACTGATATAACTCTGTCTGAAATGAAATATTGTTAATATTAAAAGATTACTTTAGACCTAAATACATAAGAGGGAAATGGGCTTAACTGTGTGTAGATTTTATGTCTTTATTTCTCTAAGACTGTATTACAGTCAATGACTGAATAGCTGCTCTCCCTGTTGGTGAGCTCATGTCCGGTACATTTTCCTGAGGACCCTATAGATTGTTTCTTTGGGGCACTCTGACTAAAACGAACAAATGAAAGCTGGAGCTGGCTTTGTTGAATATCTTTCCCAGTCCCTGAAAGGCTCTTAGTGCATCACGCTTTTGTCATTGCTTCATTTTCATCCCATGAAATTTATGGGTTTTTTTTTACTAAAGCATCCGATTCCTCCTTTTAGAGCCAGATTAAGAATGATATTGTGAGTTTAATGTTCAAAGTGCACTCGGATACATCCACCACAGCTTGCTGCCAGCAGTTTTATGTATCTGCTCGGACCATTTTTTTTTTCCCTCCTCGGCACACTGTTGCTTTAAAGGGACTTGGCTCTTCCTAATGTATCCCTGGAGACAGAGGTCCTTGGTCCTCTTTCTCTTCTTTAAGTGCAGGGACAGTGCAGGAGTGTTGCACTGTGATGGACAGCCTGGGGCATCTTTGTTCTCCTAACAGCAGAAAGGAGCTTCTACATAATCGGCTAGCGGCTGAAAAGGAGGCTGATTGAGAGATGAACTAATTCATATCAAAAGTTGAAGCATGACTGAACTCACGAGGCTAAAATGGAGGTCATCTCTCTACAGCGAGGTTTCTGCAGCGAATAGTTTTTGGTAGTCAAGATTTTGGCCTGTTAGCATTGATGGTTGTTTGCTACGCTGTTTATCAGCGTAAACACTCCCTCAGCACTAAATTATGGTACAGCTGTTCAACAACTCAGCCAATCATGTGGGAGCAACTAATTTTATTTAAGCATCTAGACTGAAGATAATTTACTGATTTTCTAAGTGAGCTTCAGCACAGAGAAGAAAGATGATTTACTTTTCAGGGTGGAATAGTTGTGGCTAAAAACCATCTATTCGGTTTATTTTACTTAAGACTTAAATGCATTTATGATTTCGGATTACAATGAGCAGACTGATTTAAGATGACTGAAATGTAAGAGTTGCTGAAAGCTGAAATAGATGGATTATGGTGCATAAAGATAATAAATCTAGCTTTATAAAGATCTGTTTTGGAAAAAATTAGGAAATTTTAAACTGGGGGAGAATGAAAAGTGTAGAAACCATAAAGAAAAATTAAAATAGTGATTTGCTTTTTTCCTTGCAGGCTGTTTGAGGGATCTTCATCCAAGAAAATTGAAAAGCTGAAAACTCTTATGTGTTATTTTAAGAGTGTCACTGAACAAAGTAAGTGATTGGATTGAGTACTTTTTAAAACTGCCATTACAGTGAAAAGAAAGAAACTATTTCCGATTTTTGTCTTTATGTTCTGCAGAGCCAACAGGACTGGTGACGTTCAGCCGTAAAAGATTGGATAAACCTCCCAACTGGAAAAGGTTGATCTTTTTTTTCCTTTTGAGATCAGAAGGAGCAAATAAAGAGGAGCTTAAAGTGGAATAAGTGAGAACAGTGTTTGTTTTTCAGTTCGCAGACTTTGCTCACAAGGCTCCACATTACATGTGAGGGAACGATCGAGCAAGACGGTTATGGGATGCTTCAGGTAAGTAATACTAAATGAAGCATAATAAATCCTTTTTTAATTATTCGCTTTTGCACCAACTTCTAAACTCAAAGGAGATGTATATGCATGCAACTACTAGAAGTGTTTTCTCCTCGGTTGTTATTCACTATGCCATCTCATTCTGGAGTCTTCCACCCAGAATGCTTAGCTGTGCTAAAAAATGTCCTTAAAGGGAGCCGGTGACGCGTCAGAGGGAGTTAGTGCTGGGACTGAGGTCGAGGCCTCTGCACCTCTCCGGCTCTCTCTGTTGGCCAAGTGGCTCGGACAGTCAGCACAGCCCCCTCCAATCTTCACCTTTTGTTTGCCTTCAGTCGCCACAGACTGACAGTTGATGTGCGCAAACAACCAGCTCCAGGGCTGGCTGTAGCTGCGAATGATGAATGCTTTGCCACGGTGGGGCTGGGGGTTGAGGTCCTGACAGCTTGTCAAAGCAGACTTTGGAGTCTGGCTTGTTGTCCTAGAATACAGTGACCACAATAGAGAGATTTGCTCCCACAAAATCTGCTCACCTATTTCTTTGTGTTTGCATGTAATGATAGGATAGGTTGCGTCTTGGTCAGCTGTGGGTAAATGAGGGACTACTGGCAGACCTGAAAATTAAAACTATGTTTTTTATTTATTTATTTATTATATATAATTCAGTAGAAAGCGTTTATTTAGTAATTTGTCTCTTTAAGGAAATATCTTCATTTGATATTCCTACTGGCAGCTTCAGGACTAAATGGAGCTCTCAGGGAGCGTTCGGAGCTCGTTTTGGCATCTTGGACAGACTGCCTGAGTAATGGCACCACCTCGGGCCAACCTGCCCAATAAACCTGTCATAGATTCTGTCAAAAATAAAACAGGAAGGGCAAACACAATTTCTTGACATGTCTTGCTCCCAAAGTTTGAGAAACTGTTTTTATCTTAGCTCATTTTCTACTTCAAAGTCAAACCAACTCAAAAAATGAGCAGGGGCGGCAGGAGCCCTGACATTGTCTTCATTTTATCTTGCTTTATTTTACAGGTGGATTTTGCCAACAAGTTTGTTGGAGGAGGAGTCATCAGTGCTGGACTTGTTCAGGAGGAAATCCGTTTTCTCATAAACCCCGAGCTCATCGCTTCTCGTCTCTTCACTGAAGCCCTGGATGATTATGAGTGTCTCATTATCACAGGTGGGTGACAATGGCAAAACTATCCCCCAGCTTTTAAAGCAAACACACTATTTCCAAATCAGTGCAACCACTTTCATTTTGTTGCAGCTGTTTTGCACTCATATCCTGTTAACCCACTTTTCCCATTAATTCCAGCAAATCAGTTGTATAAAGAAGCGATGTGGTGAAAGGATCAATCAAATGGAGAAATGTTTTACTGCCTTCATATTATTGAAATTGACAGAAGAATAGGTCATATGCTGAGTAGGCCTCTAGTCTTTCAAATAACCTCTGATTGGATATATCAGGTTAGAACAGCATTTTTAAATCAATTATTGAAGACATGGATTGTATCACACATGAGGTAATGATGCATGAGAACACGTAATATTACCTGCCACATTTTTAACTTTAATTTATGCTTTTCATTGTCAGTTGATTTAGTTAAAGGCCTGCATCTCTAATAGTGTCATGAGTGATTAATTTTTTCTTCATGCCTTTAAAGAGATGCAAACTCTTTGCTTTGGCTACAGTTAGACATTACTATTATTGGGCTTTACCTTAAAGGAATGTATTAAAATATCTGCAAAAGGAGATGGCATTTAAGTTCTTTTAGGTTTCTCTTCATGCATCCTTTAATTCAATTAAATATTTTTTGGCAATAAATCAATGTTCTTTAAAATCAGGTTTGATGTTTACGGCTTCAATTTACCCCATTCGGTGTCCTAAGGTGGCTCAGAGCGTTGTTGCTAATCTTTCCTCCAGTTGTTTATAGCTTTCCATCCTTTCCCTGCTGCTCACCTGTTTTCTTTTGATTGGCTTTAAGAGGTAGTCAGAAGATGAAGACTCTGCAGACTTGATTGCGTAGTTCATCCTTGCTCTTAAATAACTCTTTCAGACGTTACTTCACAGTTGGATGTTTGCAACAAACAGGGCTGTCAGAAAGCAGAGTAGCTCCAACAACAAGAGGTCAGACATCAGGATTCCCTCTGCAGGAGGCTGATTTTCACCACTTTTTTTTTTTTGTCTGGTTGAAATGTTTGGAGAAGCTTAATTGAACTGAAAGATCGGGGGATTCTACTAACAGCATAAATGTACCTGTCATCTTGTGACATAAATTCAAACTGGGAAATTAATTTTAAATTTAGATCAAAAGGATCAGTTTAACAAAATGATCAGCTTACAGATTCATGTAATAATAACTCACTTTCATGTTTTTCAATTTATAAGATTTTAGTTTTATTTCTAAGACTTTACTTGTTGAACAACTTTCACAAAATGAAATTTACAAGTAATATTTGAAAAAACAAATCAATCTCTAGTCAGCAATAAACTAAATTCATAAAGGCTGCTGAAAAACAAGCCTAATGAAAGTGACACACACTGATATAGCAACAGAAACTCTAACTTGATATTTAATGTCCTATACGAGCAAATAGTTTTTATCCTATTCCTGTTTTGTTTGAGTGGATATCAGTATATTTTCTACCCTCCTAGATATTCGTGTTTGAGGAAAAAATATTATATATATTAAATGGTGGTATAATTAACATTATTAACAGTTAGAAGAATCTTGTATTTTTAATTGACGCAGTTTAAACATGACAAACTAGGAACCGATTTCCGCTATTTCGGACACCACCAACCAATTTCTCTGTCCATCTGTGGTATAATTGACTTGTTTTGGCTAATTTTTGAAATCATCCTGTCAGTGGGAAAAAAAAAATCATACTTTCTCTCATTTGAGTTTAGCTGAAGCTAAATGGGGTAACCTGATTATCCACCAACATGTTGATAATCAGTGTATGCTGTTTTAACAAGAAATCGACATGTTTGAGAACTAAGAGTAATCTTTTATAAATATGTTTTTAAAATGTTGTCATTTTTTATATTTTCTGACCTTTCTACCGTTTTAGGCTTTTCTGTTTTACTTTAGCAGTTGCTGCAAAAATGATCTTGATATAAGTAAACATTTCTTGAATTAAGTGTATTTGCTCTTAATTTGAGTAGGTAAATAGGATGATTTTTTAACTGAAATAGTATTTTTACTCTTGAAATAAGATAATTAAATGATATGCACTTATACAATGCAACTGTTTTTTTCTTATTTTGAATGTAAATTGTCTGGTTCCATTAGCAAAGTGTCTCACGTATCTCCTCAATTCAATTCAGATTTAGATTAAAATTGTTTTTGCAGTGTGTGATACAAACTTTTTAAAATCGTTTTAGTGACGTATCAATCTTTATTGCGAATATATCCATTTAATTCTGGCTTTTACTGTCGTTGTTTTTAAAGAATATCTCTTTCTGTTTACACAATAATATATCTGCAGACACATAGAAAAGGGGATGGACTGAAATAGAAAGTGAGGCATCACTTTTGTTGTCTCTGCAATCTCCAGACATACCGCAGCTTCCCGTTTGGCCGAGTCACCTTCAGACTTTGTGCCTGCCTCTTCTCCCATTGCTCCACTTAACCGTATTACTCGAGCACAGAATTAATTATAGCTGGAAGACCTGGCCAAGACTTTCTCCGCTAATGGACTCTTCCATTCCATCATCTTTATTAGACTCAGCCTATATCTCTTGTTCCCGTTGTAAAACTCCAAGCCTTGGATGCACCGGGTTGCGCTGCGGTAAATCATATTTCTCTGCTAGAGGTCTTGGCATTCAGTGACAGAGTCTGATGGGTTGTGGCTTTGCATTGAAATTTGCCAAAGTGCTCTGGCTAATTGAATTTAGTTTGATTGCTAGATATCTGGCTGCCATTGTGACGGTCAAAACTATTTATAGTATCAGGGAGAAGTCACATGGTTTAAGACGGTACTGACCAGAAGATGTTATGCTTAAAGGCAGTGATCACGGGAAAGTGGGAAGGAGACTGCATTTCTTTTTCCATCTGTAGGGTAGAAACCAGTTAAAATAATGGTAATAAAACACAAACACAATATTCTAATAGCATAATTTTTGCAGTTTAGTTAGACTTTACATGCTGTGTGTTAGTAAAACTAAAAAATATATAAATTTTGAGTTGGCATGCCATTGAGATACGCCTCTGACCTTCTGTCTGGTCCAGGACAAATGAGAGACTTTCTTTTTCAGAATCATTTGCACATGAATAAAACAACCTTTAGGAGCTGCTTATTTAGACCTGCTGATTGTTATTATTTATGAAATCGTTTTAATGTTTTCTTTGTTCTTTTCAAATGCAGAGCTTATCTACCTCCTTCTACAAATGCCATTTAAGAGCACATTTGGCTCACGCATAAACCAAAAGCATCATTTTATTAAAGATTTTTTGTTGAAATGCAAAAATAGCAGGAGCCAGTGAAATGTCATTTTCTTGTACAGTAAATAGAAATCCTTCCAGCTCTATGGAGTTTGTGGTTATCCTAATGTTGAGATATCTAAGTGATAGTTTTAATAATAATAATAAAAAAAAAAGTTGTGTCAAGAAACCTGGCTCATTTAAGGCAAGGCAAGTTTATTTGTATAACACGATTCAGTACATGGACAATTCAAAATGCTTTAAGTGAATTAGATAATAAAATAGAATAAAAATAAAGGCAAACACAAAAAATAAAATAAATCAATTGGACTACAAAAAAGCAGAACAAAAGGAAGTAAAGAAAAAACATAAGGAAAGTAAAAGGGTTAAATGACAACATTAAACTAATAACACCTTAGTTAGCAGTTTAACTTCAACAGTCAATGTTAGCTCTAAACAAGTGGGTATTTAACTTTGAATTAAAGGAACTCAGGCTTTCAGCTCTTTTGCAGCCTTCTGGAAGTTTGTTCCAGATCAGTGGAGCATAGGAACTAAATGCTGCTTCTCCATGTTTGGTTCTAGTTCTGGGTGACAGATTAGGCTGGATGTAGAAGACCTGAGTGGTCTGGGATTTGTTATGTTGGAACATTTAGTCTACAGTAAACTAAAACTGATGGTTTTTTCTCACTCTCTTTGTGTGGAATCCCTTTTGTTTGAACCATTAGCACATATAAAAAATGTTCTGAGATATAATGAAGTAGATTTGCTTGTTTCAGCTTTTTAAGCAATGAGCTCTAACTACGGTAAATTTGCCTTCTTTCAGGAACACAGCAGTATAGTAAATACACCGGTTACTCTCAGACCTACAAGTGGGCCGGCTCTCACCAAGACACAACTCCAAGGTATCTGTTATATCTGGATTCTGTAATACTCAGTTTATTATATATTTTAGATCATCCTTCATGTTATTATAAGTGCATTAACATGGACATTTATAGGGAATAAACAATTTTAGGGAAAATTACTGAAGTTTTCTTTTATGACAGTTTTGACAATCTGTTTGGGGCTCTGATTATATACCAAAAAGATTTTCATCTGTTAACTGTCCATTTTTTGTTACTTTGCTTTGCAGGAATATTCATATCCTTTCAACTTTTCTCATTTTATAATGACAAACCTCGATGTATCGAATTGGATGTTCATGTGATAAACAAATAAAAGACGCTTATAGTTGAGAAAGAAATCAAAATTTGCAAACGTATTAGAAATGAAAATCTTAAAAGTGATGCACTTTTTACGCACTTTTATCTTGTATTTGTGTCTCACATAAATTCCCTATGAACACAATGAAGATGAACAATCTTCATGATTGGCTTAAATTTAAGAAATTTAAGCCTATCAAGAAATAAATACATTTAAGATTGTCTTAAATCTTTATTTTTTAGGTTATTTTTGTTGATTTCCTTTGAAATCATTCACATAGATCGAAAACTGCATGTTTTAATAAGAAAATAATCTTTATTGCCATTATCCTCAATACAATTAAATACATAACTAATAAAAATTTGTAGTAGTCCCATGGTTTAAAGGCATTAAAATAAAAAAGTTCAACAGATTACTACACACAACTTAGTCTGTTCTTGTATATATTTTGTCTGTATGTATATATTTTGGACAATTTTTTGTATATGTACTGAGCTACTGAGGACCAACAGTCCTTATTGGGAGGAAAGGTGGATTCTAATGTGGTGGACCCCATTTTTAACCTTAAAGAGTCAGTTTAGAGGCATGGTGTGATTTAACTTCAGGCTAGGGTTAGGAATATTCTGATAATGGTTAAAGTAAACGTCAGAGTTAGGTATAAATGGCATAAATGAAACATAATGGCTTCTGTTTCCTTTTTCATTCCTTTTCTAGAGATTAAATTTAACAAATTGCAAAAAAAATAAAATAAATGAATAAATCTTTTGGTTCTTTTCAGAGATGATTGGGGAAGGCGATGCACAGAGATCGTGGCCATTGATGCACTTCTCTTCAGGAACTTTCTCGAGCAATTTCACTGCGACAAAATCAACAGAGAACTTAATAAGGTGACTTAACTTTTATTTTTTGCTTGCCTCAATTTTTTTTATAGTTTGTTTTCTTTTTGCGACATGCAGCTTATAATAATTTCATATTCATGTGCAGCAGTTTAGATAAAATATGGAAAACTTATATCCATGCGCTAAAACAAGCTTCAGTACTGATAAACCCTGTTTTTATTTTATCCTCATTTTGTTTTTATGAATGGATTAGATGTTTATCTAATGTGTAGTTAGTGGGTAACGTTTCACAATTACTGATACATTTAAATAATAAAACGAAATTCAATTATTGTTATACGTCAGACCCAGAATGATTTAACATTAATTTAAATGGGATTGCCGATACATCAGTATAACCGTCACAGTTATCATATTCGTATAACGTTCCGTTTGTGTATTTATTTTTAAGCTTCCTGAAGGACTTATGGCCATTTGTTGTGGGGAAAAAAATCAAGATGTTGATGTTGTCAGGTCTACTGTCAGAAAGCATGAAGCACTTTGACAGTTCTGACATCAGGGTGAAGAATGCACAAACGCATAGATCAATCCTGTTTCGAATATTGTTCAGTTAAATGTCACATCTGCCCTTTCCAAGAAGAATGTATCTCTGGTCAGAAGGAAGGACGGGCTCTTGCAATTTATTTTCATTTTGCATTTCACTTTCATATTAAAATAAATATTCAGTCTTGTTAATGTTTTGCTTTAGTTGCTTTTTAACCCATGAGTTATGTCGCATCTAATGCCTCAGATTTGCATGCAAGTCTTTTAGATTTGTGTACATTTTCTGAAAAGCTACATTTTGAAGTTCATAACTCTAAAAGGATTGGAAGCAAGATAAATGACTCAACCTCTTGTGTTAAAATGGAGTGGAATATTTTCTTAGTTTCAATGCTACTAACGAACCAAATTATATTTAGAGTACTTTATTGAATTTTATCTTTTTTAATATCAAAATTAGGCGGCTGTAAGAAATTAACCTATAAAGGAAGGTGATTTACTAACTGGTCTTACCAACAGCACTGATCATTAAATTGTGGAAAGAAGGGTCATCCATTTTTTTAGTGTTCCCTCTACTGACTGTTAAAATCTTGTTTTATATTAAAGGCGAGAATTAAAGTGTAAAAGGACAGCCCTTATTTTATCAACACAAACCACAAGAATTATACCACTGTTGTTTTTTTTTTTTTACCATGAATTTTCTTTCAACCTATTAATAAATGTACTCAGATTAAAGGGTCACAGATTTTTTCTCTGTTAAATCTTGCTGCAGGGAAGGATTCATTTATTTTAAGGATTGTTTCATATCTTTATCAGAGGGACCCGTAGTTTGGTGGTAATATTTGAACACTGGATTAGTGATTCGATTTCCTTTTTGTTTTTTCCCTTTATTTACATTTTTACTTAGTTTTATTTAGCTTAATTTTAAAAGAAACACTTGATAACTTCATAAAATTCCTTTATATGGAACCATTTGATAAATATGTTTGGCAAATTATGTTTGACTTATACTGTAATAGTCCAAAGAGTTTTCTTTCTAAGGCATCGATACGACCGTTGGATGCTCCAGCTACTGCCTGATTGATTCTCTTGGTTCCCTTCATACATTCATATATGGCAGTTCCTGTTACATAATATTATAATAATCATGCTCACTGTTGGCGTACATTTACCAAACCAAAATCAAATTCAAACTATTCTTTCTGGCCATCTAAATTTTTTTATTTATAAATTATTCAACTCTTTAAATTATGTGTTAAATCTTTACTACACACCTTAAATGCGTCTCAAATTTACATAAGAAAAAGTTCAGTAGGTTGAGTAATATTCATTTATGTGTGACCAGCACTTATTTATCGTCTTACACCATTATTTTTTTTTCTACCCTTTAGGCTTACTGTGGCTTTTCTCAGCCTGAAAAGGAAAGTCGAAACCTCGCTGCAGTAGCCACAGGAAACTGGGGCTGTGGTGTTTTTGGAGGTGACACACGTCTCAAAGGTGAGGCTTGCGTATCTCTTGCGTAACCTTGACGTCAGTGGATTTTGACTAGACAAGTGCTCAGATCATCATTCTAATTGGATTCTCTTTCCTGGATGTAGCAGAATAAATTTCACTTTAAAAAGCGCTCCAGCGCAGGCATCCATTTGTCTTCTGGGAATGCGTGCTTTCACTTAAGGCATATTTTTTCTCCTTCCTCCTATTGATCAAACGCCAAAGTTAATATGTTGCATTAATAGTGAAATTGATCGCCTGCTTGAGCCCATCAATCAGTTCCAGCCTTCTGTGTGTGCCTATTCACATCACCATTCAGGTAGTTTCAAAAGGAATAGCTTTGCTTTTCACTACCTTAGTGGATTTCACCCTTTATCTACATCATGCGTCATACATAGAGTTGCATTTCAATAAACAATATAATTAAAAAGTTTTTTTAATTCAGTGATATAAAGCAAAAGGTGAAACACTTATAGACATTTATTTTAATCAGTGATGTATTTGAAGTGTTTATTTCTGCTATTTTTTTATATTTAGCTTTCATAAACTATTATATCCATGCTAATTAATGGAAAATATAGTGGAAAGAAAAACTAGAAGTAAAAGATGTACAAGTAACATAGATGGTCACATTGTTGAGAGATTTGTGCAAAAAAGTAGGAAGAAGTATAGACTAGGTCTGAAAAATCTTTAAAAAAAAAACAAAAAAACAAGTGTGATAAGGCTGGTGGAAATTACAATATGATTGGTTATAAATTACAAAACAGACAGTGCTACTATTTACGATGAAGGTTAATCCTATTGTTGTAGTTTAAACAACTCCAATATTGCAGGGTTGGACGTTTCTTTTGGATGGTGTTTTTTTCCTGGATGTTTCCATGTTATTTTCCCATTCGGAAGAAACGGTTTGTTCCAGTTTCTTCCAGAAGAGACTTAAAAGGTCAAATTAACTGGAAAGTTTTGTTTCTTTTGGTGAATATTTTGTCTTAAGCAGGCCCAAATCCATTAATAACCATGAGGTGGGGTTTAATGTCTATAAACCAGGGTACCAGGGTGCTATACTGTAGCCGTTCTGTATGCGTAAATGCACCGTTTCAACACAGTCGTTACTTTGCAAGTTATATAAATTCTTAATTTGTGTCACTGTGTGTATAAGATTTCTCCTTATGTAGCCTGGTGGCTATGGTGAGTTAACTTTTCAGTGGAACTAACAGAGTTCTTCAAAATATAATATATTACAAGGACTTTCTTCTGGAAGAAATTGAAAAAGAAATATGAAAAAAAACTTTTCTCCAGTTTCTTCCACTTGTCTGGGAAAAAAAAAAGGTCAGCCCTGTCATGCAGTCATATAGCAGTATTTGGCTGGATTCAGTGCTTCTAGATCCAGCTCACCTACCCAGAATTCAGACTATAACTGGTTCATTTGGTTTGTTAGGAGCTGAAGCATCTCACCTGGAACTCTATTACACTTTGGGTGCTATTCTAACTTGTACCTATTAGGGATGGAACGGTTTACGAAAACCGTCCGAACCGTTCAGTTCGACTGTCTCGGTTCGGTTCGCGTGTGTTGCGTTCGGTTCATGCTCCTTTTACTCATAGGCGAAGCGTGTACACTCCAGAGCAGAAGGTGGCGGTACTGCGACCAAAGCCAACCACCAGTAGTAAACATGAAGAAGAAGAAGCGAAGCAGTGTAGCCGGGTGTAGCAGAAAAAAATCAGTTGTTGTGGAGAATTGTGTGTGTATGGCGAGTGGGAAAGAACAGGAGTTGGAAGACGCGCCAGCAGCACTTTATAGGTCTGCTGTATGGGCCCACTTTGCATTTAGAGTGACCTACGATGACGGCGGAAAGAAAGCTGTGGATAAATGTGCAACAGTGTGCAAGCATTGTGCAACACGTTTTGTTTATGCTAACAGCAACATGACCAACATGTCATGCTAACCCCGAAATCCCACATACTCCGTCAGCGCTCTGCTGCGCTCCAGACCGCCTGCACAAAGCAAAGCCTACAGCCTCCGCTGTGGCTCCCGTCCACTCCGCTCTGAGTTCCTTGGAGATCATAGAGGGCATGCGCCAGATGATTAAATTCCAAGCAGCAAAACATGCAGAAATGATCCAGGGTTTCTGCGGATCATTAAAAATAATTACAATTCATTCATTTTTTCCATTAATTTCATTAATTTTTATGGGATTTCGGTGTATCAATCAGCATATACCGAACCGGAAACCGTGACCACGAAACCGTGAACCGAACCGTGGATTTTGTGAACCGTTCCACCCTTAGTACCTATTAGATAGTATTACAGTAACAACATAAATCTGTGTAATAAGCTTAATTTCCTTCTGTGTTTTTCATTAACTGCCATATGGATACTCACCTTATACTTTAGGGTTTGTCTTCCATTAGGGATTATCATCACTGGCCTCTCATTGCCACCCGTTGTTTAATTAACAAATAGTTTTTGAGAACAGCTGTGGAAGCAGAGTCGCGAGAAAAACTGCTGATAGACGCGTTCAGCATTGATTCAGTTGTGCTCATTACTTTGGCACTTTCCCAACTTTAATTAATCAGCAGACATATTTCCGATCTCTTAAAATATTCACAGCTTTCCGGGACCAGTCAGGGATTCAGAGTCTTCAGTGGGGGTGGCCACTAATCCGCTGATTACTCACCTTTTACTCTAAGGGATAAAGACTAGTTGTAATGGAAACATCAACTACTGAAGCACTGCTCAAGTCTTTTATATATCTTTTTGTTTTTCTTTAAAACGCTTTATATTGTAATTCGTTTTCCTCTTTTATATTTCCAGACTTTTAACATATCCTAATTGAAATCTTCGTCTGCACATGTAGAGCCCTGACACACGTTCTCAAATTCTCTGTGAGGTTTAACGGTCTTCTTTCCTTCCAGCTCTGATCCAGATGTTGGCAGCTGCTGAGGCGGGCCGAGACGTCGCTTATTTCACCTTTGGTGACAGCCAGCTCATGACAGATGTCCACAAGATGCACTCCTTCCTCACCCAGAGGAACATCAGTGTTGGTGAGGCAGCCACACATCCTGTCTATCTTTTTTCTTCCTCTCTTCATTGATACGAGTCCCACAGCCTGTGGTTTTAGCCCTAATGAGATAGTTCTTTCCATCTTTACGATGTTATCTTTATTTGTGTTTTGATTATTTGCTTCATAATCTCAGATAACAAATCTTAGTTAAAGCTTTTTCAGAAGCTCAATGTATACAAACATTTCAAGTACTTTTTTTACTCCATCGTGCTGCAGCCCATCAAACGCCACAAACTAATACTTCATTAATGCCCATGAAAAATAAATTTGAAACTGACTAATTGGCTCATGTTAATCAGGCAAGTCAAACCCAGTTTGTGCACACAAACAAGCAAAAAAAAAATTATTCTGATATACAATATTCCTGTTTCCTCCACAGGGGAGGTGTACGATCTCCTGGGGCAGTACTACAATTCAGTTTGTAGGAACAGCCTCAGTCGGCGCCCTGATGTCAGCCTCTACTCCTTCATCTACAGACAGCTCAGACATTCTGTGGAGCCTGCTGAGTCCGGCCAACATTCACCCACAGAATGCCCTTAAGCTCACCAGGCTGAAGAATCACTATGCCTTAAAGTGAGATGGAAAATAAAGGACTACCATAATCAACAGAAATAATTAAAAGGCTCAAAAATGACAATTCATATTACTATTAGCTTTAAGATAGGTGGTTTAAGTTCATGATTTATATTTTATAAAGCATATCAAAAACATATCCATATTAATATGCCTTCAACGTGTATTTAGCCTTTTCATTTTAACTGGTTCAGGTTTATTGGATTTCAATAATATCAATAACTTAATAATAGGCTGTCTATATTAATCCCATGTTAAACTACAAGGAGAGAAATAAAAGTATCAAAATGTGGAAGGGGATTAATAAACTACATTCACAAGAGAAACATGGAATTATTAGGCATAGAAACACAGATAAATAAACATTTTGCCTTGATTTATACATCTGAATTCCTTTACACTTACTTTTTTTTGTTCTCAGAGGAAAATCCAAATGGTATTGGGCATTTTAATTATTTCTTTATGTTTTTGTTTTACTCTGGAAATGTTTATGGTTTCTGGTCTTTGTAATATTTATATATGAACAAAAAATGCTCTTAATACTTGACACCTAGAAATAAAGAAGGAGCAACCTGTTCAAAGCCAAACTCTGTTAGAATGCTGCTTGGTTCTTTATTTTGTTTCTGTGGGTAATACAGCAGCTGATTGAGCTCCATTTTTATTGACAATGCAAAGGTTGCCATAGATCTTCCATGTTTGTCATGTAGCTTGGTTTTAAACCCATACTACTTAGTTTGAGATTCTTTTTTTTCTTCAGAAATTAAGTTAAAAGTATGAGAATAAAATTGTAGCTAAAAAGAAGTTTGGATTAAAAATGCAGTCCTGCTTTGTATGTATTTATTTCATTACAATGTTGTGTTTTGACTGAAATTGATTGGATGTTTTCCTTTTCCTAATGGCATTACATTTAACTTGATGTGATTTTCTATCCTTCCACTGGTCTTATTGATATTCATTGTTTTAAAAGTACTATATAATTTTTTTCCTAATGTATTTTGTTTTGGAATTCAAAAAAAGTTGTAAATAAAATAATTTCAGTTTCTTTTCCCCCCACCTCTAATGAAATGAAGCTATATACATCACTGATGAATTTCTGAAATATTAAAATGATAGTTTTAAGTTGGTGTTAAAGGTGAGGATTTAATAAATTCACAGGGTAATATATGTAATATACCTATATTTGTAATATAACTATTGTACCTATTTTTTCAGTTTTCTACAAGTGAAACCCATTTCATCCCAAATGACAGTAAACATTTTTATTTAAATATAAAATTAGTTTAGTTTGTTCCTGTGGATAAACAAGTGGGCAAGTTTACTAAAGAGAGAGTAGGTGTCAAAGCTTTGTTCCGTCTGCCTTTATGGAATCAGGACCCGAGACAGCAGGTTGCTCTTTGCTGCATGCTGAGTTCAAAAAACAGCCTTTGGTGGCAAATCTCCAGGGGGATCCACCCTAGACTCAAACAGAGTATCCTACTGGAGTGTTCTCCCTACCAGTTAACGTCATGTGTGTTTTTGACCTTTAGACTGACACCTTTAGTAGAACGGACGCAGTAGTGTAGTTAGTTGGAGGAAAGTCTGATCCAGTGCCTTACAGATGTTGCTATACCTCTTAAAATGTTTCCAACATGATCTGAAATTGTTTTTATTTTGTTTTTGCAAATAAATTCTAAAAAACTAATCCATGCGTATTTCTTTAGCTCCTCTAAGTTGGGCACTTAAAGGTATAGTGGAGGATTTTCATGAATTTCTGAAGAGACCCGCCCTCTCCACTTGCACATGCACAAACTGTACCCGCTTCCGCCAGGGAACGCCTATTAAATGCATGTGAGAGCGTGCACAAGCCCATTTCTCCTTTTGCACGCTCTGTTTAAAAGTTGCTGTTTGCGTTGGTCAAACAAGCTTACTTTTCAAAAAAAGATTTGTAATTTTTTCACTATGTCAGACTCACCACCGGTAAGTGAAAATTACTAATTAGGAGCACGTAGGACGGCCTTATTTAAACACATCACCAGAATGAGTGACAATTAGGAGGACCACTTATTTTAATGATTCACCCGGAAAAAGAACATCCTCCACTCTACCTTTAATGATGAGAACATATACAATATAGAATAATGAGATTATATGATTTGTTTAATGCAGGTGAACACTTATCTAATATTTAATCAAATAATTTAGTTCATTTTCAAGAGTTGAAAGAGTGATGTAAGGTCTGGCATTATCAAAATAGCACAATATGTAATGAATTTATAACAACTGTTCAAAATTTAAGAATTATCAATGATTCACTGTATGTTAAATATATTTCAAACATCAACTCTTGACTAAGCTACTTAAAGTTAACTAAAACTGATATAATTAAAGAAGATACTGAGCTACAAGAAAATGGTTATCAAAAACACTGAAATATCAGTTCAGTGTGAGTAGCTGCATTTCCATTACAAATATGCGCAAAACTGTTTATTTTGTACGTATTTTGAAAGTACAAAGTTTTGCAGTTGTGGTATTTCCATTAAATATCTAATACAACTAAAGATACACATAAATACATTTGTTCAGGCAGTAACTTTTCAAAACAACATGGCAGTGGCGGATGTAAACACCTGAGACATATATCCATCATTCAGCAATGGGTCTAGTGGATGCCATCGACCTCCAGCTACTGCTGGTCATTTATACATATAAGTCAAGTCAAAATTTTGTGTGATGCAATATATGTTTAGCAAAATAGATGAATTTCAATAAAACTGAAAAAACCGCCCATTTCATTTAAGCTTAAATTTTCTTTATTTAAAAACGTGACTTTTTACTTTTTTTCGAAATTGCAGTGTTTCCATTTAGCATATGTATTTTTGCATCCACAATTTGCACAAAATGATGGTTAATGAGTCTGCTGTTACTGCTGCCATTAATGTGTAAATTAATGCTTAATGGATAGATAGATAGATAGATAGATAGATAGATAGATAGATAGATAGATAGATAGATAGATAGATAGATAGATAGATAGATAGATAGATAGATAGATAGATAGATAGATAGATAGATAGATAGATAGATAGATAGATACACTATATTGCCAAAAGTATTTGCTCACCCATCCAAATTATTGGAATCAGGTGTTCCAATCACTTCCATGGCCACAGGTGTATAAATTCAAGCACCTAGGCATGCAGACTGTTTTTACAAACATTTGTGAAAGAATGGGTCGCTCTCAGGAGCTCAGTGAATTCCAGCGTGGAACTGTGATAGGATGCCACCTGTGCAACAAATCCAGTCGTGAAATTTCCTCGCTCCTAAATATTCCACAGTCAACTGTCAGCTGTACAGGTGCTGGTCATAAAATTAGAATATCATGAAAAAGTAGATTGATTTCAGTAATTCCATTTAAAAAGTGAAACTTGTATATTATATTCATACATTACATACAAACTCATATATTTCAGATGTTTATTTTGTTTAATTTTGATGATTACAAATGACAAATGACACTGAGCTCTGTGAACAGCCAGCCTCTTTAGCGATGACCTTTTGTGTCTTGCCCTCCTTGTGCAAGGTGTCGATGGTCGTCTTTTGGACAACTGTCAAGTCAGCAGTCTTCCCCATGATTGTGTAGCCTATAGAACTAGACTGAAAGACCATTTAAAGGCTTTTGCAGGTGGTTTGAGTTAATTAGCTGATTAGAGTGTGGTACCAGGGGCCATCAATTTTGAACCTTTTCACAATATTCTAATTTTCTGATATGATGAATTTGAGATTTTCATTTGTTGTCATTTGTAATCATCAAAATTAAACAAAATAAACATCTGAAATATATGAGTTTGTATGTAATGTATGAATATAATATACAAGTTTCACTTTTTAAATGGAATTACTGAAATCAATCTACTTTTTCATGATATTCTAATTTTATGACCAGCACCTGTATTATAAGAAAATGGAAGTGTTTGGGAACGACAGCAACTCAGCCACGAAGTGGTAGGCCACGTAAACTGACGGAGCGGGGTCAGCGGATGCTGACGCGCATAGTGCGAAGAGGTCGCCAACTTTCTGCAGAGTCAATCACTACAGACCTCCAAACTTCATGTGGCCTTCAGATTAGCTCAAGAACAGTGCGCAGAGAGCTTCATGGAATGGGTTTCCATGGTCGAGCAGCTGCATCCAAGCCATACATCACCAAGTGCAATGCAAAGCGTCGGATGCGGTGGTGTAAAGCACGCCGCCACTGGACTCTAGAGCAGTGGAGACGCGTTCTCTGGAGTGACGAATCGCGCTTCTCCATCTGGCAATCTGATGGACGGGTCTGGGTTTGGCGGTTGCCAGGAGAACGGTACTTGTCTGACTGCATTGTGCCAAGTGTAAAGTTTGTTGGAGGGGGGATTATGGTGTGGGGTTGTTTTTCAGGAGCTGGGCTTGGCCCCTTAGTTCCAGTGAAAGGAACTCTGAATGCTTCAGCATACCAAGACATTTTGGACAATTCCATGCTCCCAACTTTGTGGGAACAGTTTGGAGCTGGCCCCTTCCTCTTCCAACATGACTGTGCACCAGTGCACAAAGCAAGGTCCATAAAGACATGGATGACAGAGTCTGGTGTGGATGAACTTGACTGGCCTGCACAGAGTCCTGACCTCAACCCGATAGAACACCTTTGGGATGAATTAGAGCGGAGACTGAGAGCCAGGCCTTCTCGTCCAACATCAGTGTGCGACCTCACAAATGCGCTTCTGGAAGAATGGTCAAAAATTCCCATAAACACACTCCTAAACCTTGTGGACAGCCTTCCCAGAAGAGTTGAAGCTGTTCTAGCTGCAAAGGGTGGACCGACGTCATATTGAACCCTATGGATTAGGAACGGGATGTCACTTAAGCTCATATGTGAGTCAAGGCAGGTGAGCAAATACTTTTGGCAATATAGTGTAGATAGATAGATAGATAGATAGATAGATAGATAGATAGATAGATAGATAGATAGATAGATAGATAGATAGATAGATAGATACTTTATCTCAAGCTGGGAAATTGCAGTATAGCAGCAACTTTATACATAGCGACAGACAACACAATGACGTAAAAAGTAAAATCAAATCTAGTTTGTTGTCTCTTAATGAATAAAACAGTTTTTTCCTCATTGCTTCCTTTTCAGCACCTCTAATTTCTCCCTGCAAGTATCCAATACACATGGCCTCTTTAGACTGTTCGTCATTTGAAGTTAAAAAGATGATCAACATTTCTCTGCTTCCATCCAACAAGGTTGACTCTGTTTTTATAAGGTGTTTATTATAAATTAGAGAGCCTAATTAAAGTAATTAATGAGGGCTCTTCATGTTTTTTTTTTCTCATTTTGATCATTAGTGGAAACTCCCTGTAGTGTTTAGAGGAGTAATGTCGGGTTCTCCTGGCTGCAGATTAGAGGTGTAATGAGCTAAATATTGATATGTTGACTGAAATCCTGGAAGCTGAGATTTGTGTTGATTTGGACTAAATTCAAAATAACACTGGCTGTCATGACCACTCTTTCCTCATTCTTTAACTACGTTCCTTTACTATATCCCTCTGTTTGTGGAAATAAGATGATACTGCAAATCCATCTGAGGCAATGGAGTTCATCTAGGTTATGTTGATTTGCTAATTAGACATTAATTACTTTCTAAACCATTAACACTTGCAGGAATAATTGATATCAAAGCAGGTAACATAGAAGTAGAAATAAAAAGGGTTCTCAATCTGAAGCATTGCCTAAGCAGAATAGGGGTTACTGCAGATCTTCCTATTTTTGTCATTTGTCTTTCTTTCAACTCCTGATTTTGATGCCTAATCCCTTTCCTCATTGTCCTGTTTTCTCCCCGAAAAACAGCAAATGCAAAGACTTTAGTACTTAACATGCTGAGAAGCTTCCTTACGCCAAAGGCAATTCCTAAACACTTCTACCAACCTGCTTGCCTCGCCTTTTATTTGGCTTAAGCAGTCTACAGTTGAAAATAGTCTCAGAAGACGGCTCGCTCAAGCAGAGGAGAAGGCAATGCATAAATCCCTGACAACAGCAATTATTCATTAGTGACAGATTTTTGTGGCCGTTTACAGTTCAAATATTTCCTCTGCAATTGATCCTAAAGGGAAAATCCATTTATGTGAAAACCGCAGCTTTTATCCAAACGGAATGCTTGTGTTGTAGGGTCAAGGATTGAGTGAGTGAAGTTATTTTAGCTCACGTTATTAGATTGCTTATCCATCTCTGGACTGTCACATGATTGATACTGACTCAGCTTGAATGAAAAATGATGAAAGGGCGTCTCTGCCTGCTCACAAGACTGATGATTGGACCAATTACTGAGGCGGAGGGTGTTAAAAAAGCTATTGTATGAAGTATGGAAGATAGACGATTACACAGTGGCAGGAAACCTTTGGCTCCCCATGTTATCCCTCTGTTTAATGTTTTTAAAAACATTTTTTATAATTAGCAAGCTTTATTGTAAGGAACCTACAGTCATTACTTAAAAGACTAACCCTATACCTTTAGAAAACATAATTTAATAAATGGGATGGTTGCTATTAATTCATGTTCTATATTATGATTTTTGTTCCCTTCTGTTAGCCAGCTGCTTGTGGTTGGAGCACTACATGATTCTCTGCTATTTTTAGATTGAGGAAACTCTTATCGGTTCACAATTTTCTCCAGATAGAACTTTAAAACTTGAGAACAAAATTATGGAAAGATGTTTGTAGTTTTAAAATCCTGGTATTAATTTATACTGGTCAATGTCTGGATGCTAAAAAAAGAGAGAACCCTCACTGTTTTTGGAAAACCAATTTTCTATAGTCTAATAAAAGCAATCAAATGAAGACATCAGTCTATCCTCTAGATATTTTTGAATGGTCTAAAACATTTTATTTATGCTCTTATTCTAAAGCCCTTTTGAACTAATACATTAACCTTTTCCTCTTTTTTTCTAAATATATTTACTACCCAGAGGAAAGAAATATTACAACCATTCAATATCCAATAGTCCATATCATTTTATGGGGCATTGATAAATAATGTTGCATATTAAAGAGAAGTAGAGTTATGTGTCCTCTTCCCATGTCCTTTCAGGAAGATGGGTCTTGCTGCCTTGCAATGTGAGAATTAGACTTTGTCTGAAAAAGGGACAAAATATTATCCTGTTACATTTGTAAGCTTAGTAAACTGAAAGCAGCTATAGACTACAGATTAGACTGTTTATAAAGATAAAGAGACGAGGGTGACAGGACATATGCTTTCATCAATATAGAAGTGAAAACCTTTTTTTCAGTTAAACTAAATTGTCTTTTTTCTTTAACCTGCTAGAAGTTTTAGTCTTGAAGGTAAGAAAAAAAATCAGAATTTTCAATTAGGTCATTTCAAAAGATCATAAAAATTTATAATTTCCCCTGCAGTGGATAACACTGTGTCGATTCAGTAAAAATTTTGTTGACTGGTCCTGAAGGTCAGAGCAAACAGCTAATGCAAGACCAAGATTATAGCTGTTGTGTTAAGGCTTCTTCAAAATTAAAGATGTTATAGTGATTATTCTATAGTTCTTTCATGAAACTTTAAACTTTCATTAATTGAAATCTAAAATAGTTTATGTCAGTTATCATGTTTGCATTTGTGTTTTTTATCTCATCAGGGTAACTGCTATTAAAGTAGAGTAATTTTATTAGTAAAAGAAGTTTCTTGTTTTACATGTGAGTCAAATTTAGCTGGATTTTTTTTTCCTTCTTTCATTTTCTATAATTTGTTAAACTACAGAAAATGCTTTTTTTGTTTTACTCTGGAAGATTATTGGTTTTGCACCATCTCTATTCTGTTTTAATACCCACCCAATCCAAACAAAGCAATCCATTTAACTCCTAAATAAGTTAACATATTCTTTAAGATTCATTTTCTCTAAGTCATTGTTTTGTTTTTGGGCTAAATTTAGGAGCGCTGCCTGTGGTGCATCCCACACTGTCGCACTTTTTGCGTCAGTGTCCTAATTCTGGCTTTCAAGGCAGAGGTTTATTGACAGAACACTAAGCTGGGTCACTGAAGGCCGGTGCTGGTGGCTACGAGTGATTTTGCTCAACGAGGAGCAGCTTGTGACAAAACTTGTCATCAAGATCAATGGAGGAAACCCACCTGGAGATGGAGGATGGGAGAACATTAGCACTAATAAGAATCAGCCACGCTGTAAAGAGAATCGAGGTCTCACCTGCTGGCTGCTATCGACTGGTATCACAGAGAAAGGACCAAATGATGTCCATCCAGGACTCCTCTTGTTCAGGATTGATTTAAAATGGCACAGGGTAAATATAAATTAGTAGATGCTTTTTTCTCTCTTCATCTATAGATTTAATTTTATAGTTATTTTAATAAAAATTATACAGTCATGGCAATGGAGAAAGCACTCCGCCGTCTTGTCGGTTTTTAGGCTGGCTTGGAGAGTATAATTGCAATCCTACTTCATTCTAGGCCATCAGCTGATTGCCTTACTTTTCTCCTCTATAAAGTTTTGGTAAAGAAAGGAGAAAACTCAAAGACTGCAATATGCACAAGCTCTATGGATGTGAGCAAGCCCAAACAATAAAGCCTCCATTTTCTTATCCATTCTTATCTGTTCATAGGGCATTGTTCCAAAGGTTCTGTTGCTCCTTTAAACATAAACCCAGGTTGCTATTTATATTTTATGCTTTGATTTATATTCTGTGGTCTGTAGAGTCAATTAGGCTTTATTTTCTATTTCATCTCCTATTCAATTCAGTTTATGTATAATACTTTTCCAATTCGTCTTCTCAAACCACTTTACAGAGATAATTTAATCAGATCATATAGTCTGATTGGTTGAAAGTTTTCTAAGGGAAACCAGGTGATTGCATCGACTCACCGAGTTTGCTGGATTCGCTTCTCCTAGATGAGAATGTGTCGACAGTAAATATTCGGCGGTTCAGTATGTAGTACTGAGGATGCATGCAGCGATAGTGGAAAGGAAATACTCCTTTTAACAGGAACAAACCTTCACAGGACAGTGTCAGCATTCTACTGAGGCATATGGGGGGGGGGTTATGAGAGAAAAACAATCAGCACATCTGGGCACGACATTTTATGTCACCTTAACGTGGATTAACCACAGTGTTTACTTCTTACTTATAGTGTGGATCACATTTAATAACTAATTAATTAATTAGGTGCATTTCACTAGCAGTCCTGTCTTCTGCGTTTTCTCTTAGAGGTCTTTAGAAGCAGTAATAAAGTTCTTAGTATTACAGAGGGGAAACTAAGAACTCAAATATAATGAAAAATAACTAGTAACTAATAACTAATAACACAAAATGGAAATAAAACCAATGAAACTAGAAAACAATCAACATGAAACTGAAAACAGAACCAAAACTGTGACAAGCCTAGCCCTTGCACATTAGTCTACAGTGTCTTGTAAGGGAATTGATGCCCTTTGATATAGATTATAATATAATATGTTAATTCAAAACTTTTTTTTTAAATTGGAGTATTAATATTAACACAGACATGTTTTGATCTGAACCAATTGTGTCCAACTCCAGTGGATGCTTCAGATGAGCCCCTGCACCATGATATGCCAATGAACTTCTACATTGCATCAAAAAGTAAAAGCCTGGAAATAAACCATTCTCTAGATTCAGGTGTGATGAACTGGAAAATTTTAAAAACTGGCTGGACATTGACTCTTATAGACTAGACTTGGAAACCCCCAACCCTTTCACAGTGGCTGTATGTGTAGGGTCTTATCTTTTTCTTTATTTAGAAAAAAGAAAAGAAAAGTATTCCTGCAGCAAACAACCATCACAAAGTTTGATTATTTTGATATTAGTGTTCTCTCAAACATAACTTTTGGGATATTTCTGTTTTCAGAATAAATAGGATTATGTATACAGGCTTGACTGGCAAAAAATATATATGTATATATATATTTCTACTTCTTATGTATGTTTACATAGGTACTTCTGGAAAAATAATTTATTTTCTTTGGAAAAAAAAATAGGTAGCTGGAAATACAAAGATTAAACCCCTCAAAGAAATAATAAGCTGCATTCTCTGGACACTTTTACATTGAGGTTGTGTTTTGTCCAAGGCCAGATCAAATCACTCCTTTACGTTATTCATTTCCTCTGCTATTATTATGAATATGAACAAGGTCTTAGTTCTTTGTTGTTGTTATTTATGTTTATCTATTGTCGCTGCATCCATTTTATGCTTTCAATTAATGGTTTGTTAATTTTTGGTTAGTGTATTGATATAGTGGTCAAAATATAAATCTGGATTATCACAACAAATCCAGATCAGACACATTGAAGCTGATATCAATTGTCTAGTAAATAAAAAAATTGATTTGATTCATGGGACACTTCCACCAAACGTCTTCAGACACCATTAATGTTATTGATGGGATATTCAGAAACTTGACCAATGATGCAGACATCTTAGAAGATGACAATGAGGCTGACATTTTTACTCAAATAAAAAAAGGAGAAAATGTCTCACTGTCTCCTTTCTGACATTTCAGAGAGAGCCCCAAAGAAACAGGACAATGGTCCTCCTTAGTCTTTCAATTAAAGCCAAGTCTTTATTTTAGGTACCTGTTTTCGCTCACAAAGGGACTGTCTTAATGGCCATTCTGGCATTTATGAGGAAGCTGCTGCCGAAGAAGGAGCTACTTTTACACACCAACTTGGAGCCTAATTGGGCGAGAAGTGAGGGTCCATTAAATAATCTGCCAACATTAATCATGAGCCAAAAGCAGATACAAGTTTCTTTGACAGAGCAAGTCTCATTTAAGGTAGATTTGCACAAAAGTGACAGCTTGAATGAATCCTTCTCAAGAAAACTTAAATGAGGTAGATTTTATAGAAGCTCAAAAAATGGGAACAATTCAAAATCATCTTCAAAGTCTTTTTTCTCCTTTTTTGATAAATAAGACCTATTTGCAAACTATTGTGTCATTTACAAGAACTGCAGTGTAACCATGTTATACGCTCTTCAGTTGTTTGCAGCCATTGTCGTCATAATTACCACAGTAAAATGCCCAGCTTCAAACTCTTCACATACACTGCTGTCACCGGCTTCTTCAGCTGGTATAATGAGGCTTGGCTTTGTGACAACAGGACATTCATTCATCTTGAGGTAAATTACACCTTGCTCAGCTTCAGGTATGCGTTTTCTCCAGGTTTCCAAACTGTAATCCATCCAGGGGCTGCATATTAGCTCTAACCACACTACTGTAAACATAGCACCTAAACGGAGTTGGCACCATATGATTCATTCTGGGATTGGAGGATCAATAACCAATTTGAAGATGACCTGGTGGAGAGGGTCCAGACTCTTTGCTTCGATGTGCAGCGTAAATCTCCAGTGGTGGATGCATTTCTGGTCCTGCCACTGCTCCTGCTCTACGGAATGATTTATGCCTCGTTCTTCTGACAGCTCCGGCACAGGCTGGGCTTTTACTGAAAAGCCTTGGCTAATTTGAGAGTATCTCAGTAAAATAGGAATTTTTACAGTGAATAGTGGTAAGTGAAGGGTCAGGGGAACGAAAGAAACCCGAGACAGTCTTGATTTGTGGAGCTTCATGCTTGTAATTATAAATTTTGTACACATGTACAGGTTATTTTAGATAAATAAAAGTGTTTATCATTCTCAATATTGGAAATGTTCTCCTTTCTGGTTAGTTAAAATTCAGTTGACAAATATTTATATTTATCAACTGAAGAATCATGAGAGAGATTGATTTTCTTAAACAAATTTTATGGCTCTTTAAATTCAAAGTCTTTTTTTTTAGCACTAGAAAATATTGAAATGGTCCAGTCAAAGTCCAGAACTAAACCAGTATGTCATGATCTTGGCAATGATGTCTGGTCTGATTATTAATTTCACTCACCTGCTTATCTCCTCCCAGTTCTCATTATTGCTCATATAATCCACCTGCTTCTGCGTCTATTTAACCTGCCTTCAACCAGTCATCAGTGGCAGATAATTTCGAGTCTGTGGTAAAAGTTCTATAGCGTACCTGAGTGACTCGGATTGCCTGATCCTCACCTGTTCTGCCTCTGGACCTTTGGGCCTGCATGTCCCCATTCTGATCTGTTTGCCTGACCTGTCTTCAGACTCCTGCCGGATTTCTGCCTGTGAACGGTACCAGGAACTGTTGTCCGACTCCGTCCTGTATTTCCCTTTGGTACCTCTCAGACCTCTGATCTCCTGGCTATGACTCCTGAGAATGTCGTTGACACTAGCTTTGGCTTTGCCATCTGGATTATCCTGCCTTACTTTGTCTGCTCGGTTCTGATCACCTGCCTGTCCTGTGACCTCTGAGGCTTCAGGGTCTGGGACTCTCTGGGGCGGTTCTGCCACGTCTTGTTGGCAGCCAACCAGCTGGAACTAACCTCATCCTTTGGGCTCGAACTGAACTACAGGACCAGGATAGTGACACACAAGTTCATAATAGTCCCAACAGATAGACATGGTCACTTACCTGTTGCCCCCTCCTGAAGAGGTTCCTGCCTTAGACGCAGACGCTGTTCACTGCAGTTCTGTTTTGAATAAACATTTTGAGAAATCTAACTGTTTGTCTCCTTCGGATCCTACTGTACAGAGTCTGACAAAGTAAACATTAATATGCCTTTAAACAACTTAGGAGAATCCATGTATTGCTGTGATGGTAGTTTAAGCTTCTGAAAGTTTGTATTATTAGGAGCACACTTCAAACACACAGCTTCCTTATGTGACATCATGAATAATTAAAAGGACAGCTATTGGCAAGTAGATTCTGGACTCAAACAAGTCTAGGTCATCGTTAGGTGCAGTGTTCGCATCTCTTATGATGTGGCATTTATCTGTCAACATTTACTCGCAAGTCTAAACCATATGGGAACATCCAAGCATGTGTTCAAGGAAGAAGGGATGAACAGGTTTTTAAACACATTTGGTCTCAAATGTGTTTAAACCAAAGAACACAATCAAAAAATCTTGTGAAAATACAGGCTAAAAGGGATGAGAAATTTACATTGTCTATATTCAAATGAGACCTGCATTGACAGTCCCTCATAAGCTGTTCAGCAAGGAAGAAGTCTTTGCTGCAAAAGATGGGAAGTTTAGTTTACAAAAATGATAATAAAGTCAAAAGTTTGAAGCAAGGAGATTTCCAGCTGTAAGGACTTTCATAATTCCTAAAAAATGATGTATAGCATCATCAGGAAAGACGACTATTTAAATATTGAGGGAATATTGGCTCATAAAATAAAAATTGGTTGATCCGATAAATGGTGTTAAAAACATGTTTAACAAAAGGAAGACAGTCGGTGAAAACTACTGGTAGAGGCAGGGCCGGTTCTAGCCCTTTGGTTGCCCTAGGCGAGATTGAGTTTTGCGCCCCCCCCCCCGCTCACTTTTGCCGTGCTAAATACGAATACTGTTTTCAGCATCTGTTTAGTGCTTCATTGAGTTCAGTGAGTGGATTTGCTATAAGTATTAATAGTTTTAGAAATTGTGCTATAAGAATCAAGGTTGTGTTTAAGCATTCAGAAAAAACTGTAACTTAGCATGGAGTGATGCATAGACAAATACCAGAATAGGTTTCAGTACCTCTTATTTTAAATAATTTATTACACACTCAAAGTTAGGACTGTGCAAAAACACTTTTAACCATCTGTAAGGACACTTAGGTAAAGTATAACTAAAAAACTGGATTGAATCATTGAATGAATTTATTTCAGACAATTAACAAATTTAACACACATTAAACAAATATTAAATAAATCAATTTCAGAAATTACCAAATAACAATAAAAAATAATAAATTTAAGAAATTCTTCAACCAAGGACTACATAAAAAAGTAATTGATAAACATTAAATTAAATTTTCTTTTCCAGTTCAATTAAATCATTTGAACATAAATAGAAATGAGATAAACAAAATTTTCCTCTAAATAAAATATATCAGGTATATTTACCCTGATTTCTGACATTGATTAGTGATTAAAGAAAGGATTAACCCTCTACAAACAAAAGTGCTTTTATGAATACCATTACAAAATTAAAAGTTTGAAGTTGTTGTTTTTTTTTTTGTTCACATATTCTATGATGAACAGCCATAACTTCATATATTTTGATGATTATTTGTACATCCCTTTTGAACACTCAATGCAGATAATCACTACAAAATATTTTATTTATATTAGTATCTTCTACCCATTCTCAAGCTAATAATATAGCACATAATTCTGAGAAAAAAATGTCAACATTAGGGATGGGGATCGTTAATATTTATTGATATCGATACCTTTATCGATACTCCTTATCGATCCGAGTCTTTATCGATACCACTATCGATACTTTTCTGTTATTTGGTGGAAAGACGATGCACCAAAATTTATTAACAGAACTGGTATTGCTTCTATTGCTTAACAAGTGAGCATAACAAAAACGTTTCTAGCCTTCAATAAACATGGCTAATGTAATAGGCCACTTGGAAATGACATAAAACTAACTAGAATATATTTTCACAATTGTTGGTTAATGTATTGTCTACTGTCACTTTTCATCATGTTTTTAGTGATTACGAAAATATTTAACAAATAAATAATTGTATTTTAAATTAAATGTAATTTTTAATAAATGTTGGCATCAGTAGTTTAATTATATATAGAGCAATATACAACTGTATTACTCATGTTTTTCGCCAAAAACAAAATTTCCCGTTTTCTTTACGTTACACTTGAACGCATCATGATAACCTAATTGTCATTTTACTGAGCCAATCTGAACACATCATCACGCAGCACGTCTGAAACTTTATTTACTTTTCAAGCTAACTAGCTTGTATGCTTCCGATTACAAGACGGATTTCACAATTAATATTTTTAACTGACCGGACAAGCTACAAAGTCTGTGTGCGCTTACCAGTGGTACTCTGAGTGGATGATGAAGACGGCCCGACTGCGGCAGCAGCTGGAGGAGGAGAGGGGAGTCTTTTCCGTTCAGCCATCCTCGAGTCGCGAGCAAAGTTAAGTGTCAGAATTCACTTGTTTTACTTTTAATATCTGTTTGCTTACAATTTCATTCCAAAATATTGGTGGACATGCTGCAGTGATTGACGTCACGACTTCCGGGTTGGAGGGCGCTTGAAAAGAGATCAGAATCTTTTCCGATTTTCTCTTAAATGTGAAAAAATAAATAAAAAAACGGTGGTATATTTATTTGTTCATATTTTGCTATTTATATATACGTAAGCTTAAGTCAAACTGACGGACGCTTCATAACCGGTTTAATTCGCTTTTTTTTCTAATTCTATGATTAATGGGAAGTAAGCCTAAGGGCGACGCTAAGTATAGAGGGCGCCCCCAACACATTTGTCGCCCTAGGCAATTGCCTAGCTCGCCTATAGCAATCGCCGGCCCTGGGTAGAGGAAAGAGGAGCAACATATGATAAATGCTAAATATGAGTATGCCATCAACCAGCACAACACAACATTCTGCAAAATCTGTTTTTAATACATATGCACATGTTAACTAACATAAAAATGTTAATTGTGAAACTAATTGGACAAATTCAGACAGACCAAAACCAATCCAATAGTGGCGTCGGATACAGGGGTTTGCACTGCAATTGAAGTGTTGACCGTCTTTCCTTGTCCTTGTGTCCTTGAGCAAGGCACTTCACACCGCATTGCCTACTGATGGTGTTCAGAGGGTCTGGTGGCTCCTGTGTACGGCAGCCTCGCTTCTGGCAGTTAGCTCCAGGACAGCTATGGCTACCATGTAACTTGCCTCCATCAGTGTGTGAGTGTGTATGAAGGGGTGAATGACCGAATGTAGTGTTAAGGGCTTTGGTTAACTCTCTTGACTTGAAAAAGTGCTATATGTACAGGCCATTTCCATTTTCTGTTCCAGCTATTATTTAGCTCACTGACTGTTATTTCTTTTGACAAAATTACATCAAAATCAACCAGTGTCCCCTGGATGCCGACATACCAGCTGCAGGTGAAGTGACGGTAGTTCTATCATTAGCATATAAAAATGTTTTCTTCATTGCAGTGATGTAATATGTATAATGATGTTGCCCGGGCATGTTCAAAGTTGGTCCTCAAGGGCCGCTGCCTTGCAAATTTTACAGGTTTATCTGGTTCATTACAGCTGATATCCATTGACACCTGATTAACAGGCTTTCGCTGAACTGTAATCAATAGAATCAGCTGTGCTACAGCCAAGGAATGTTGAAAACCTTTAAGACAGTGGCCCTATAAGACTGACTTTGGACATGCCTGATGTAGCCTAATACAATGATAAAATAGTCAAGTAACAACAAATGCAGTCATTTAATGAAAAACTGGGTTTGGATAACAACTGACTGATTGTTAAGACTCTTACATCAAGTCTGGAGCACTCGTAAAATATGTTCGTACCTGAGAGATTTAAATGGCATGTGACTTTTTCTCCTTTATTACTCAATTTAAGAACAATTTAAGAACCTATTTGTTTGCACTAATACTCCTTTCTTGAGGTCTAATGTTTTAGAACAACTATCCCAAAATTTTATATTCATAGAAGATTTTTGGGCAGAACTGAAAAGGTTTTTGCAGGATGACGGCCTACAAACCTCACTAATGAGCTGCACCAGTTTCTTTTTTTTAAAGAGGAGTGGGCCAAAATTACAGGAAACTATAACGAGAAGCTTCTGGAAGGAGACCCAGAATCCCTGACCGAAGTCGGAGATGATAACTTTCTGCCAAGTTTGTAAAAATCTTACTTTAATGAAAAACAAAAATTAAAATCTGAAAATATTTATCATTGCTGCATGAAAACAGATACATCAGTAAAGATAATTATAGACCTACTGACCAAGAACAGGCAACAGTAGGTGAGATTTAAAGTTGATACTGAATAAAGCAAAGGGCTTTTTTTATTTTAATGCAGCTTCATGTAAATATACATAGACTAAAATATTTTATGCATGTATTTCTGCTGATTACACTGATTATAGATCATAATTATTATATACTTTTAACAAATAAAAAATAATGCATATATATTTTTTACATTGCTCCTGGTTTTGTGTTTTACAAACAATTTTGATATGACCTGTACTTTTTAAAATGTTAATACTTCAGTAAATTTATTAAATTAATTAATCAATAATTTTTTGATAGTCATTTAATGAGATGCAAAGGATTTACTTTAAATGTTTTACACACTACATTTATTGAACAAGATAAACAAAAGCAAGGAGAGTAACAAGTAAAAGTCTGGAAGGTACAAGGTTGTGCCAGGCTGATATCTTAAGATCAGAGCCAGTCATCCACAACAGTCTAGCAAAGTGACAAACACTTAAAAGTCCTCCTCACATCGGAATAACAACCGTTCATCTGCCTACATGGTCCATTTTATTCAGCATGAGAGGTCATTGCATAAGAGCTAAATTTGAATGGATCCAGAGAGACAGGAATGAACAAAAGTTAGATGGAAAGAACTCATTAGGATAGCTACAGCTTCCTCTAAAAACCCACCATAGTAATGTAGAGAAATTTGTGAACAGGCCAGGAGTTCTGGAGTATCTCTTATAATATTTGACAAGTGCCACCACCAGCCAGCTAATGGCTGTACTGTCATGAAGGCAAATAAAAAGGCATGGCTTTGCATGCATGAAAGCTTTGCAGCTCTGGTCACGTGAAACACAGTTTATGAAATGAAATTCTCTCCCCCCAAGTTCCAGAGTAAATCTATTTTTCCGTCAAGCCAGATGTGAGGTGAAGAGATTGTGTACGCTAGGAAAAGTGGTTGATGTTAAAAAGATGTGTGCTTCATTTGGTTTGTGGCTCCCAGGTGGCCATTTGTCCCAGTAATGTTGTCCCTGCGGAGCAGAGCATAGTGAAGTGGAGAGGAGATGAACAGAGGCCTCTGTGAGCAGTAGCAACGTCCCGGAGCCCACAGCTGCCACTGGCTCCATTACTTTCAAGACTCCAGTAACTAAGAACACGCACCATGAAGCACCTCCTGCTGCCTTATTCCTGCCAATTACAGCAGCCCATTAAGGATGAACCAACGCTGCCTCAGCAGATGGGACAGTAGAGATGTGTTCCTTCACTGCCTGAAGAAAAAGAAAGAGGCAAGAAGCCTTTGGTCCTACCAAAAAAATAAGACGGCAATCACGTTTTTTCCGGTGATGGGAAATGTATGTTTTTCATAATAAATTATGCAAAAAGCTGCCAAAGATATGTAATAAAAACATGCGGAAAAGATTTTAAAACATTAACAGGTCTGCTAGACGGACATTTTGAAAATTCTTGATCTTGCTTCTTAATGCAGTTTTTCTTTGTTTGTAGAGGGGATTTTCCAATTCAAATAAATCATAACATACACCATAAGCAGACATGTTTTGAGTCTCTGTATAGATTTTGTTGTAACAGACACTAACATTAAAATGTTTTATGTTCTGTTTTTGTTAGAAGCTCAGAACATAGGACCCAGAACTCAAGTAGACACATCAGCATCACTGGATACTCTGTAGAGGTGGAAACTCAGGTTAGTGATTACGAAACTCAGACGGGAAACAATAATGAGCATGTCAGTCTCTAACCCCGTTAAGTTCAATCTGGGCCCATAAGAAAGAGTGGAATCTGGAAGGATTGTTTCTCTGCAGCATGCTGCAGGAGCCACCTCCAGAGTTCCAGGAGAAAAGCAGAGCAGAAGCCAACAGACACTGAAGGATAGAGGAATCTGGAGGAATAATCTAAAGCCAGATTCGAAGCAGTAGTAGGTTCCCAGGCCAGAAGATCAGAGAGCCGAAGAGGTACCGAAGGAGTTTCTCAGCTGGAGTCAGGAGACAGATCCAAGGTCATAAACAGGCAGGTAACAGTAAGAAAACAGATCAGGCAAAGAGCAGAGCACAGGCAACCAACATTCAGAAGTCCAGAGGCAGAAACTAGTCAGGATCAGGCAATCAGAAACACACGTTTGGTTAAAAAAAACTCTCACACATAGCTTGAATAATCTGGCACCGATGGCTGGAAGCAGGCAGCTTAAATAAGAAACAGGAACAGGTGGATCTGATGAGTGACAATGAGCACTGGACAGAGCTAAGCAAGTGAAAGGGATGAGCCAAATTAGTTCCAAGATCATGACACTTTTATATACAGCTGTTTTGGGAAGGATCTAAAAAATAAAATCTGCATTCTCTGTCTCTGAACGCAGGACCTTCTTGTTGCAGGACAACGGTGCTACAAATTGGATCAACATTAAGCCCACTCAATTAAACTAATTTTAGTGCATTTTTATTTTAAGGCCATACACTTTTGTTTAATTTCTCCTTGCTTTTAGTTTAATTCCATTTTGCTTAATTTAATTCCTTTTTTATATCAATGTATCATTATTGTTTCATTTCTGTTCAGTTGTGTTTAATTTAACGTAAATTAGTTCATTTTATGTAGTTTGGTTTCTACTCATGTAAATTCAGTTCTATCAGTTAAGTTCAGTTTGGCTAAATTAAAGTGATTAAAGTTGAAATAAATTAAGAACAGTTAATTTTTATCTATACAGAACTAAATCTAAAAGAAGGAGTAGGGCCTTGAACAAAATAGTAAAAAGGTAAATCAGTAGAACGAGTAGAAATCAGTATTAGCATTGAACATTTCTGCATATGTCACTTATTCCAGTCTGCCATACCTTCAAAACAATTACAAAACACAAAGGCTCCTAGTTTTTTTTTTTTACTTTAAAAATGTAAGTCAGTTCTTTACAGTAAAATTCAGTATCTGGCACTTTTAAAAGTACAACAAAATTAGAAGATTTTTTTTTTTTTACTTAAAAAAGCCAATGAATTGCTTTGACTCTTCAAAAAGATAAAAGGACCATAACTTTCTAAAAGGGAGTTACAGGAAATCACAAAGCAGAAATACAGACGGCACCTCAGGGGATTCACACACTGTGATCAACAAACACATCAGGCTGCTTAGTTCACAGAGGAATTCCCTATGATATGAAAATAATCCAAGCACTAAGACGTAATTAGCAGCATGAGGAAGTTTATGGGCCACACAGATGGGTTAAGTTTGATTTGCCACCTTTACACAAGCTGTTTTACTTTTGCAACATATTTATGTACACATTTGTGCTTATATAGCACAGGAGTGAAGGTAGATGCAGATGAAGTATGTCTGAACAATAGAGTCAGAGCTGGACAGTTATTTGTTTCAAAAGGGGCTTGGAAAAGCAATACGCAGTCTGTTGCCAGAGCAGACTCTCCTGCTGGGTCTCTGTCATGGAGAAAGGGCTTGTCTTAAATCTTTCTCTTATTGCTTCCAGCGGTGTCACAATATCTCACTCTAGAGGAGGATCTTTGGATTTTTATGGGGGCTCTGGTGATAGAAAACCAATAGAGGAAAAGGGTATAAACCACTTAACCATAAAACAAGAGTATGTAAACAAAATGAATGGTGAACTGATACAGGGATTGTCCGCCATCACTGTTGGATTTAAGTAGAAGTATTTTTTTTTTTGTGTGAGATTTGTTTCTGAACAACAAGCATTAGGCAGAGGAGTGATGGTCTTATCAAGGCTACATGTGTCCTGGTGTAAATAAGTCTGTCAGTTTAGTTCATATGTAATAGAGTACAGAGCTGAAGGATGATGGCTCTTCCTCTTTACGACCCTTCCAGCAACACTTGTCAGGGAAACTGGAGAGACAGGACAGCTCAGATGCCCATGACAAATAAGCTTTGTTTGTATAGTTTACAAACACCCAACATAGAGACAAACCACAAGGCCTTTTCAATCTCTGCACCAAGACAGCTATTACCTTAGCATGGTAACGTTTGATAACTTCTTTGGTGTCATATGTATAAGACATTTATCATTAACCTAAAAAAAAAAAAAAATTTTAAAATTAAAAAAAAATTCAAAAATCGAAGCCCGGGCCCGAACTAAACGGACGCTTCAAAATAACAAAATTTCTGTTTTTTGGTCTGATGTTGGCTTAATTTTTCTTTTTATCCCTCAAAAAGTCCGTTCCTTTTTGTTAGACCCCTCCCTTTGTTTTTTTAAGAATTTGCCCCAAATCCAGTCCAATTTTACCATAACCATTCCTTTTGGCTGTGCCTACCAACCCCCTTTTGGGGCCCGGGGGATTTAAAACCCTGTTAATTTAACCCCAAACGTTTAACCCCAATTTCTCCCCACAACCCGGTTGCCCCATTAAAAAATTTTTCCCCCTTTGGTACCTTTTATCTCTATTTTTCCTTTTCCCCGGACCCCCCTTGTTTTTTCGACTTTTTATTTACCCCCCCGGTTTCCCTTTCCCTCGGTTGAGGCCACTTTGGGGGGGTTAAATTTTACAAAAACTTCCCCCACTTGTTTATTTTTAAAAACAAAAACAAATCGTCAAGGGCCTGGGGTGCAAAAAAACCCCCCAATTTAAAAACATCACCTTTTATGTGTTTCTTTCCCAAATAAAAAAAAACCCACCAAAAAGGTAAACAAAATAATAAAAAAAAACAAATTTCCTCCAAAAACCTCAAAAAAATTTATTGAATCTAGTTTTTCAGCACCTAAAAAAATTTTTTCAAATTTAAAATAACATTAATTTATAAAATTTTAATTTTGTCCCCCCCCTTTCCGTGCTTTGCCCTTTTTCCCGGCCTTTAAAGGGCCCCCCCCGGGGGAAAATTTTACCCGAATCCCCTCGAGGGAAAAGGGGTAACCCCCCTCCAACCTTTAAACATTTTCTCAAACTTAAAACCCTTTTTGGAAAAACAGGCTATCTTCCCCACTTTTCCCACAAAAACCCCTTTAAAAACCCCATTTTCATTTTTAAATCCCATTTTTACAGATTTTTTTTATCCTTTAAAATTTTTAAGGGTTTTGTACTCCCAAGTAATGGTTCTTAAAATTTTCCTCCCCCTTCCCCAAGTAAAATTAATTCAAAAATTAAAAAACTTCACTCGGGGTTTTTCCCCCCCCCTTTTCGGGGTTTAGGTTTTCAGGGAGTCCCCACCACCCCTTGCTTTTCCAACCATGGGGGGCCCCGGAAAACCCTCCGGAAATTTCGGGGGTAGACCACGTTCGATGCCCATTTTTGGGGAGGACATTTTTCTCCAGTTGTACACCTTTCCAAGTTAGGCTAAAAAAAATGCCCCCTTCCAACTTCCAAACAAAAAACCCCCCCCAAGCCCACCCCAAGCACTTTTTGAAAAAAAAAGGGGTTTCTCAAAACCAGGGGTTTTGCCGGTCTGTCATGCATTTTTAAAACTTAAACGGTTTTTTAAATTCCCTTTGTCCAATTTTTTTTGGGACTTGAATGGGTTTTTAACAAACTGAGGTTCGAAAGAGGAAAAAAACTCTGACCACCCCCGGCCCAAAAACCCCCACCCTTCTTTTTTGTAGGTGGGGTTTTTTTTTTTTTCCCCCCGGGGTCTTTTTTTTCCCAAAAAAGGGTTTGGCCAAAGGCCCCCCTTTCTCACTTTTGGGGGGGTTTGATGGCAACCCCCTTTTGTCTAAAAATTTTTTTTAATAAACAGGGGTTTCCGGGTTTTGCGAAAACAAACAAAAGAGGGGAAAAGGGGAACACCAAAATGAAAAATTTTTGAAAATGGCATTCCTTTTAAAACCAAAGGGAAAAAGAACAAAAAAAAAAAGGGCGAAAAAATTTCGGGCCCGGGGTCTGCCCCCCTTAAAACCCTTTTATTTAAGTTTTTATAAGTCCTTGTCCCCCCTTTTCAAAGATATAATTTGGGAAGGGGAAGGAAACAAATGAACAAGGTTAGTAAAAAAAGTATAAAAATTAAGTGAAATTTTTTTTAGGTAAAAACCCGGGAGGGCACCACCGGGAAATTTTTTTTTTTTTTTTTTTTTACACCGGCCAAGGGGGCCCAAAAGAAAAGCGGGGCCAAAAAGGACCCACCTTTTTAATTTCCAAAGGGGGGAACGTTTTCCCAAACCCGCCCACGTTTCGTATAAAGAAAAAAGGGGAAGTTTGAATGGAAATCCCCGAAGGGGGGGGAAAAAAAGGGAAGGAGGAAAAAGAAAAAAGGGGGAAAAAAAGTGGAAAGGGGGGAAGGGAAAGGTAAAAAACGTCTGTTAAACACTGAAGGGGGGGGGAAAAAAGGAAAAAAACGAAACCCTTTGGAGAGTTACAAAAAAGTTGTTTTAAAAAGAAAATTTATTAAACAAAGATTGGCCGGGGGAAATATGAAGGGGGTTTTGGGTTGAATGAACCTAGCCGGGGAAAGCCCTCACCGGGTTTTGGTGGGGGAAGGCAGTAAATCCGGAAAAAAGCCTTTGGGGTTTGGGGAGGGGGGGAAACCCCCAGGACTTTTTCCGCGGGGGAAAAGAGGGCCCCAAGGGGACCCCAAAGCGAAGGAAAGGGGGGAGGGGGTAAAACCCCCCAAAAGGGGAGAGCGAGAGGAAGAGGGGGGTGGGGGGGGGCCGGGGCAGCGGGGGGGGCCCAGAGGAGAAGGGGGGGGGGGAAAAAAGCCCCCCCGGCGCCGGGGAAAGGGGAGAAAGAGACGGGAAAACGCCCCGAGACCAAGGGGGGGCCCCGAAACCCCCAGGCCCCCCAAAAGCCGGGGCCCAACGGGGCCCCCGCCCCGGAAGTCCCCCCCGGGGAAAAAAAAGCGGGGAAAAACGAAAGGGGAGGAGACCGGGAAAAGGCCCCCGGGGCCCAGAAAAGAGGGGGGCAAGGGGGGGGCCCCCCCCCGGGCTGGCGACCCCAGTCCCCCCCCCCCCCCCCGGGGCAGGGCCCCCCCCCAAAGGGCGGCCGGCCCTGGGCCCCCGGGGGAAGGGGGGCATGGGCCCCCCAGGCCCCCCCCCCGCCGCAGACCCGGCCGGTCTTTGGGTAGGAGGCCAGCCTCCGAGGAAAACCCCCCAAAAACCCAGCCGCGCCAACCCCCCCGCCCGGCCCCCCCCCCCCGCCGGAGCCGCCCCCCCCCCAAAACCCGGGCGCCGCCACGGGCCCCCCACCACAGGCCCGCCCCCCCCCCGAAAAAACGAATGCCCCCCCCAAAGAAAAAAAGGGGGAAAAAAAAAAAAAAAAAAAAGGGGCCCCCACAACTCCCAGCGGCAAAAACCACACCCGCCCGAACCGCCCCCCCCAAAGGGGGAAAAAAAAAAAAAAAAAAAAAAAGGAAAAAAAAAAAAAACAAAAAAAAAAGGGGCAAAAAAGGAAAGGGACCCCGAAAAAACCGGGGACCCAAAAAAAGGGCCCAAGCCCGCCCCCACCCCCGCAGCCCCCCCCCCCCAAACCCGCCACAGCCGCGGGAAAAACACCCCCAAAACCGGGCCCCACCAAAGGGGCCCCGGGCAAAAACCCGAAAAACCCCGCAAAAACCCACCCCAAAACCCAACCCCCGGGACCAGCCCAAGGCCCCCCAGGGAGGGGGGAAAAGGGGCCCCCCAAAAAGGGGGCCCCCCCCCAAAAAACCCCACCCCCCCGAAAGGGAGAAAAAAAAAAAAGGGGGGGGGGCCCGGGGAAAGGGGGCCCCGCCAGGGCCCAAAATTTTTAGGGGGGAAAAAAAAAAATTTAAAAGGTTTTTTTTAAAAAAAAAAAAAGGGGGGGAAAAAGAGGGGGGGAAAAAAAAAAAAAACAACCAAAACCCCGAAATTATTTTAAAAATTGCGGATAAAAACCCCCAAACCTGGGGGAAAAAAGAAAAAAAACAAAAAAAAAAAAAAAAACCAATCCCCCCCCCCAAGGGGAAAGGGGGGGAAAAAAAAAAAAAAAAAAAAAAAAAATTGGGAAAAAAAAAAATAAAATTTTTAAAATTTAAAGAAAATAAAAGGGGGGCCCCACAAAAAAAAAAAAAAAAAAAAAAAAAAAAAAAAAAAAAAAAAAAAAAAAAAAAAATTAAAAAATTTTTGGGGAATCGGAGCCCCAAATTAACCCTAAAATCCATTGGGGGAAAAACGGGACACCGCCCCCCCCTTTTTTTCCGCCCCCAAGGGCCCCCACCCCGAAGGAGGACCCCCCCCCAAACCCCCCCCGGGGGGGGGCCCCACCCACCGCCCCCGGCCCCCCAAACCAAAACCCCCCCCCCCCCCCCGAAAAAAAAAAAAAAAAACCCAACCACCACCGCCCCCCCCCAAACCCAAAAAAGGGGTTCCCCCCCCCCCGGGAAGGGCCCCCGGGCCAGCCCCCCCAAAAACCACGGACCGGGGGCCCCCCCTTTTCCCCAGCCCCAACCCAGGGGCCCGGGGAAAGGGGGGGGAGAAGCCCCCCAAAACCCCTTGGGGCCCCGCCCCCAATGGGTTGTTGTTGGTGTTGTTGTGTTTTAAAAGGGGATAAAAGGGGGGTCCGGCCCCCCCCCCCCCAAAATAAAGGCCCCCGGGACACCCCCCCCCTTCGACAACCCTAACCCCTCAATGTCAGAGGGGAGGGGGATGGAGGAGGCCGACCGTGGTGGGCCCATAAAATAACCCCCCCCCGGTGGCCCTGACCCCCACCCCCCCCAAAATCCCTACATAATGTGTGTTGTAAAATTAATGTAGATGGAAAATGTCTAAAATGCAAAAAAATTGGGGTGGGGGACGTCACGAAGGTGTGGCCCTCCAGTAAACCCCCTCCCCAAAAATACATGTGTGGGCCCAGTGATGGAGCAGGCAGAGGGGGTTTGGGGATGGGGAGCAAAGGACTGGGGGCCCTGCGCACTCCCAGGGGCCATCCCCGCTGACTCCAATAGGCACCCCCGTTCCCCGAGAGCCCCCCAGAGAAGGGGGCCCCCCCCGTTTCCCCACCATAGCCCGGGGGGGACGGGGCCGGCGCAGGACCCACCCACCAGCCGGGACGGAGGACCCACCACCCCCCCCCCCCCTCCTGTCCCTCCAAAAAAAAAATAAAAATAAAAAAAATAAATAAATAATAAGTAGAAAAAAAAATAAAATTTAAAAAAATAAATAAAAAATAAATTAAATAAAAAAAAATAATAATAAAAAAAATAAAAAAAAAAATAAAAAATAAATAAAAAAATTTAAAAAAAATTTAAAAAGGGAAGATAAAAAAAAAAAATAATAATAATAAATAAAAAAAAGAATAAGGGAAGGGCAATCCCGCCGGCACCAACGCGCAAAACGCAGAGCCCCCACCCCGGCGAAGCCCCACCAGGGGGGAGCACGGACCAGGACCAAACAGGGGGCCAGACCCCAAAACCCCTTTAAAAGATCTTCTTCCCTTATCACCACCCCCCCCCCCCCCTCCGGAGATGAACCCCCCCACAATAACAATCAAGCACTCACCACACAAGCGACAGAAGAATCCAGGCCGAGATCATCTACTCCCCCTCCCCCCCCTTCCCCCATTTCAGATCAAACCCGTGAGGGGGTAAGCACTTTCCATAGGTGTTAATGTCCATGCCCCCAAGAGCACCGCACGGGCCGCCCCCAGGCCCCCCCGCGGCGCCCCAGACCCCGCCCCCACGGGGGCAACGTCCCCCGGGCCAGACCGCCAGGCACCCCCCCCCTCCGAGCACCCCCCCCCAGCCCCCGGACCCAAGGACCCCCAAATAGCCCCCGCGCCCCACAAGCGCACCCCCTAGCCCCCCACTACTAAGGATGGTTGATATTCAATGATGCCAAGTTCCAACATAAAGTTGATCTCTTTCTTGAGCTCTGGCACCAACCGCTCAGGAATCCTGTAGCTCCTCTGCCGAGCTGGTGCATCCTCCTTGAGACGGATGTCATGTTGTACCAGGTCTGTAAAACCTGGCTCCTCTGAAAAGAGTTCCGAATCCAGAAGGGCTGCAACCTCCTCCTGCTGGACTGCTAACAGATGAGACAGATCAACCACCCCGATCTGTGTTTCGTCGGAGGGCAGAAACTTCTCCTTCACCTCCTCATCTCGAACTTCACAAATCAAGAGCTGCTGCACTGGTCTCTGATGCCCCTGGAATTCTTTCAGCAGATTCACATGAAATGTCTGATGTTTCTTCACTCTGTCAGGCATAAACAGTTCATATGTGACCTTACCCACTTGCCGAGTCACTTCATATGGACCCTGCCACTTGGCAAGCAGCTTGTTATCTGAGGTTGGTAACAGCAATAAGACCTGTTGGCCTGGTTTCAGGACCCTCTCTTTAGATTTCTGGTCATACCATCTTTTCTGGTTCTGTTGTGCCGTCTTCATGCTCTCCTGTGCCAGAGCTGTCATCTCCTCCAACCTCTGTCGCATCTTGACCACATATGCCACGATGTTTTCCTCTGCTGATTCAGGATGTTCCCAGTAGTCTTTCAGGAGGTCTAATGGTCCTCTCACTTGGCGTCCATAGAGTAGTTCAAATGGTGAGAATCCAGTTGAAGCCTGTGGGACCTCTCTGTAGGCAAACAGCAAATAGGGCAACCACTGGTCCCAGTCTGCTCCTGTAGTGGAAACAAACTTGCGTAGTATATTCTTTAAAGTCTGGTTGTACCTCTCAACAAGCCCGTCCGTTTGAGGATGATAGGGGGTGGTCTTAATTCCCTTTACACCTAGCAACCGGTAGACTTGTTGTAACAGCTTAGACCTGAAGTTTGTTCCACAGTCAGTCAAAACCTCTTTCGGTATCCCTACTCTGGAGAACAGTTGTATCAGACAGTTCGCAACATTTCTGGCTTTCACACACCTCAGGGGAAACGCTTCAGGATATCGAGTTGCATAATCGCATATAACTAGAATGTACTTGTTGCCTGCTGAGCTTCTCTCTAAAGGACCCACTACATCCATCCCTATTCTCTCAAAAGGAGTACCAATAATTGGTAAGGGCTGAAGATGGGCCTGTGGAATCTTTTTTCCTGAAGTGAGTTGACATTTAACACAGGACTTACAGAAGTGTGATATTTGAGTATACATTCCTGGCCACACAAATCTTCTGGCAATCCTACACAGTGTTTTCTGAAATCCCATATGTCCCGCCCATGGAACTGTGTGTCCCAGCTCCATTACTCTCTCTCTGAACTGTTGTGGTAATGCTAAGGACTCCACATCCCCTTTACACTGATACAAAATTCCCCGTTTTACTACATAAGTAGCTTCCTCAAGAAACCCTGCAGTGCCCTGCGCATTCCCGTCCACCTTTATGATTTTATTAAACCAACATTTCAAAGTTGGATCCTGTCTCTGAAGCTCACCCACATTAGCTGGAAGATTAACATCTAGAAGCTGGAATGGTTTAAACGTGTCAGTTTGCTTGGCTGAACCTCTTATCTTGTCCCTCCTTCTCTCAGCCTTGGTTTTATAAGGTTTAACTGGCCCCATTTCCCATACTTCCTCAAAAAATGGTAACTCTCTCAAGGTGTTTTGAGCACTCTGAGCCCTTGTGGTGACCATGTTGTGCCCTGAAGAGGCTACTTTACATGGGCACTCTATGGTGTGGGCTAAAAGAGTATCAGTCACTTTCTGGGGGGGAAAGTTGTCTGGGTGTGTGGGCCTCAGTACTTTGGGAGGATGTAGCTCTGCTTGCTGAATGAGATCTGCAATAATGGGGACATCATTACCCAAAATAACAGCATAAGGCAGCTTTGCTGCAAGAGCTACCGCCATAAAAAATGTGTGTCCTCCCACAGTTAGATATATGTCAGCCATTTGATATTCATGCTTATCCCCATGTATGCAGCTTATGTGACATTTCTCCTCAGACCACTTTTCTCTAGGTATTAAGGAAGACATAACCACAGTCTGAAATCCTTCTGTATCTAGCAAGGCTGTTTCACGCTGCCCATTAATCAAAACTGGTGCAGTATGAGCAACATCATGAAAGGCATAGGTAGTGGGTCTGGGGACAGTGCAAAACAGTGATGGCTTAGACTTATTAGTAAGAGGGCAGAAATACTGAGTGTGGCCCAGACCATTACATAAAAAGCATCTTATGTCTCGCTTGACAGAATGAAAAGGGGGATTCTTAGCAGAATCAGGTTTGAACTTAGCAGAAAGTTGCCTACCACTAGAAAATGTCCTGTTCTCCAACTGACCACCACCCCGGTCATCCCCATTGGACTTACTTTTGTGGGCAAAGTTGGAGTCCCGGCCAAAAGTACTGTGTTTCGTCCCTCGTCTAGCTGCCGTGAAGACCTCAGCCAGTTGTGCCGCCTTCTCTGCTGTCTTTGGGTCATGCTCACGAAGCCACACCTCCAGTTCAGGGTTAACCATTCTTAGAAACTGTTCCAGAATCATTGTCTCTGAAATCTCCTTCACCGTTGCCTTGTCTGGTTTAACCCACTTGAAAAACATTTCTTTGAGGCGCACATGCAGCTCTTGTGGAGTCTCTCCAGGAAGAATGTCCAAGGAACGGAAACGTCGACGATAGGTTTCAGCTGTAATTTCATACTTTTGCAATATGGCCGCCTTCACTCTGTCATAGTCATCTGAGTCTGCAAGATCCATCAAGACATAAGCACTTCGTGCCTTGCCCGTCAATAGGGGAACTAGCTGGATAGCCCATTCCTCCTTTGGCCATCGACAGACTTTGGCCATTCTTTCAAAAGTAGTCAAAAAATGTTCAATGTCATCATTAGGCAATAGAGGATGTAGCCTAGGTTCTCTGTGCATGCTGAAGTCCCTCTCAGGCCAAACAGACTGTTGACTTGACCCTTCTTCTGGATCATCCATGTCATCTTGAGGCTGTGCTGCTCCAGACTGCAGCCGGTCACCTCCAGAATCCTGTGTCAGATCATTCACTTGCTGCTGTATTTGGTGAAACTGATGCTGCATACTCTTCCATCTATGCTCTTGACGGGAAGCTTCTTTTGCCAGCTGTTGGTCCCTCATTGATTGAGACTGAATGAGGGATTTCACCAAATCTGCAAGCTCCTCAATCATGTCAGGGTTGCTGGATGCCGCGCCCACCTGGTCATCAGATGACTTTGCTCCATCATCAGGATCCTCCTGTTGGTCTTGTTTCCTCCTTTCTCTGTCTTTTGTCATCCTCAACTCCACTTTGTGACTCCGTCCTCAGCTTCTGACACCACTTGTTAGAATGGCCTTTAGCGGTTGGAGGAAGTAGGAGACTTGAGGCAGAGAAACTGTGCAGCCCCACTGGGTGTTTATTCACCAACATTTAACAAACAAATGAAACTCTGCTCATTTTGGCCTAGGGTCTCAGCAGCAACAACCCAATATGGCCAACATGCAGCCTTTTATAGCTGTTGGCTGTTCCAATACATAAACCCACCAAGAAACAGGGTAAAACAAAATACATACACACAAACAAGGTTTGACAAACTACCAAAAATCCTCAAAATATATATTGCCAATCCTAGTCATTTTCAGCATCTCTACAAACACATCTTTATCAATATAAATACAAATCCAACATTAAGTTTATAAAATGTCTAACTCTCTGCTCCCCCCCTTCCGTCTGCTTTGGTCTCTTCCGGAACCTTTAAAAGGTACTCAGGCCCCCGGGGAATCTTTTAGCCTGAACACCCTGCAGAGGAAGAGAGAGGTAAGCCACACCCATACAAGCCTTCAAACATTTTAAACAATCAATACTTATATCATCCCTTTGTTGTATTTTAACAGGACATAATCAGTTCCAGCTGAGATGCCACCGAAACCACCATTAATAAACCATTTCAATCAGTTTGTATCCGGTTCATTTCCTTCATCATGCATTTCTTTTATCCTTTAACACATTTTAAGTGTTGTACCACCAAGTAATGAAGACCTTCATTACAATCTGCTTGGATCTGTTCAACATCCAGTTCTGCAGTCTTCAATGCTTCAGCATCTGGAACTTTCTGGGTGGCATTCGCCACATGCTATCGGCAGCCATTCAGCTGGAATCCACTCCTTCCTCTGGGCGTTTACTAAACTTTAAGACCAGGATAGTGACTCACGCGTTCGTAATCATCTTCCATCAGATTTACATGGTCACTAACCTCAGTTTTCCCCTCTGCGGAGGTTCTTGCCCTACGTCCCTGCAGATCTTTCGTCTTTAATATACGTTTTTGAGAAATTCACCTAACTGTTTGCCTTGAATTCTGGGTAGGGTTGGGAATTGAAAAGATTTTCACGATTCCGATTCCCTTTTCGATTCTATGAAACGATTCGATTCTTAATCGATTCTTTTTTCGATTCCAATTTGGGGGAAAAAGGAGAACAAACAGTTTGATTATCAGAATCAACTTTGTTTACTTAACTATTGCACAATCTTACAAACTCAAAAAGATCAAGATGTCCACAGGAAATGTGAAACTGGAGTAACATCTGTGTTTAAATGAAAAATGAATACAAGAACAAACTTAATAACCAACAATGTCTAATAACAAATGATGGGATAATAACCTATTTTAAATAACAAAAAATACTAATTATAAAACAGTAGTAGGGAAAATTAACAGTTCTTTTGCAGAAAGATGAGCATATCTGCTTTTTCTGGAAGGATACGGGATCTTTCAGCGCTTATGGTGTCTCCAGCCGTGGAGAACACCCTCTCAGATGGGGTGGAGGAAGCCTGCACACAGAGGTAGTTTTCAGCCAGTCCAGATAGCAAGGGCAGCGTATCTTGCTTGTTCCACCACCACAGTGTGGCGCTATCCCTGCAGGGGATGGAGGGCAAGCTTTTATAGAGCTGGATTTCCTGATCTACCCTCTGGGCTAAGGAAAGACGGGGCTTTGATTCACAAAGTGACCGCAGCACGTTGTCTTCCTCCTCGAATAGTTCTTCCAACTTGCGTAACTTGCGTAAGTTGCGTAACTTACGTAAAAAACGTGACGTAAGTCGTGCTCCCCAGAGCCGGCGCTCTCGGCTCTGGTGCTGCGGGAATCGAAAAAAGAATCATTCAGCGAGCTGCCAAACGATGCCATGGAATCGAAAAATACGGAACCGGTTCTTAACAGGAACCGGTTTTCGATTCCCATCCCTAATTCTGGGTCCTCTGTTCTGAGCCATGACAAAAAAATAAATAAATAGAAAGGTAGAAGGTGTCATCTTATAATGAGATATATTGACTTCCAAGACCAATAAAGTTAACCAGAATGAAGGTAAGTCTTTAAATTGGTTATCCTCTTTGATTACTCTCACAGCAATTCTATGTTATTCTGTTACATTGTGACTTCTTAAAAATAACAATTTGGATAACATTTCATGAATAATTGCATACTAATACAATGATATGTATAAAAACTTCAACTTTATAACTGCTGATAACTTATGAAGGAAAATGGAATGAGGAAGGCAAAGATAAGAAAAAAGATGCTCAAAACTGTTTCTCTTATGGAGAATTACATGTTTCTAGTAACCGAGAGTATTCTATGGATGAAATCAAATGAACTGTATAAAACTTTCATTTACACATGTCATTCACAACTGAGAGTAAAGCTTTACTAGAATTTTAGTTCGTTGACACATGTTAAGCTTAAGTTACTCATAAGTCGTGGCGTCTAACTTAACCTATGAGTAACTGGTGCATAAGTTATGCGTAACTTATGAGGAACTTATCTCCAATGCATTTCAATGTATTTGACGTATTCCAGATGACCACTGAACATGTGTCTAACTTACAGCTACCATTTGATATTGTATTGGCAGCATTATGATACAAAAGCGGGTTTGCCGGAGGAAATCGTCAGTTCTCCTCGAGACTGCATCCACAACATACGGTGAGCAAGAAGATGAGTGGGATGGATCCTCCCTGCGTTCACGCCCAAGACCAACAAACATCCTAGTTGACGCAACGCGGAATCTGCTGCAACTGCAAACCTTCTGTCTTTTTTCTTTTTATTTATTTTTTTCTTTTTGGGCGGGCGGTAAACAGCAACTAAGGTAATATCGCGATCAAAGACATCATTTTATGCAGACCGGGTGCCTCCGCCCGAGGGGAGCAGCTTTAACTGATGCCCATGAAATGATGCACAAGCAACATTTCATGGGCATTACACAGCCGTGCGTTATGCATAAGTTAGGCTGTAGTTGGATATACGTTCTGGACTCGTTATGAATACGCAATGTATATGACCAAAATATAAAAAATACATAGAAAGGTCAGCATATGCCAGCAATTTAAGAGATTCTGGGACGTAAGGCATACTCTGTCTAAATCTGCAAGGTGTGACAGGACCCTGAGCTTGTATGAGCGATGCAAACAGCAACTTTTAAACAGAGCGTGCATGAGGAGAAAAGGGCTCGTGCATGCTCTACTCCCGTTTAATAGGGGTTCCCTCTCGGGAAAGGGTACAAGGTTGTGCTTGTGCATTTTTTTAAGTGGAGAGGGTGGGTCTTTTAAAAAAAAGGCAATTTTTTAACTTACATAGTTTAGGTTAGAATTATGCTTTACATTTTGAGGTGTGTTTTTACCAACTTTATAATTCTGATAAATCTAGTGTACCGCTCCAATTCCAGCTGCCTTTCACCACTAAGTGGAAGTTAAAAGAAAGCTTAAACTAAGCAAGGTGGCATTTAACGGTTCATGTTTGGTTTATATATATATAATATATTAGTTTATACCAGAGAGGGTGAGAGAAAACAGTAACAGTACACCTGCTGGGGTCTTTTCTGGATAAAATTAACAAACAAAGAAAATCAAAAGTCTGGGCTCTTCACTGCTCTGTGCTTCATGATGGCTTTGGCTGCCAGTCAACAGTAATTATACTATAGTTACCGCCATCTCTGGGAGAGGAGGTGCTCTTTTCTTCACAACTTTCCACTATATTAAGTGAAAATAATTATTGTTATGGGTGGAAACAGAAAGCACCCAAATTACCCATGATTCCATTACCTGGATAAAAAAAAATAAAATTACATTTTTGAAGAAAAAGGGGCTAAAAATCATAAAGTAATCTAAAAGCTATCGAAATACACTGAAAGCTTTCAGAATACCATATGAAAAGTCCCTGCTATGGGAAAAGAGCTTTAGTGTATTGTAAATAAGGCCTGTGCATGGAACATGATTAATACAGAGAGCATGCATTTATCATTGTTTTGATAAACCCATAGCTGCAGCCTTAGAACGAAGCCAGTGTCGTTAGTGCTTCATTGATATTTCAGTGACCAATACATACATACACAATTATAAAAAGTGATTTCTCAAGTGATTTAAAGCATTTAACAGAAAATCACACATTAAATATGTGAAGTCTTCACTAAGGTTAAACCATTAATATATTACTTGAAAACAAAATGTCTACAGACTTTTTTTCTTTACTTTTTCACCTCTCTTATCGAATATTGCCATATGCTGGAAAATAATCATGTTTGAAAATGATCACGGCCAAAAGCCAGAAAAACATTTCCTTTGAAAACTCTAGGAAACATCTGCTTTAGACAGAAACATCTGTCTGATGAGGTAACAGGCCCAAAATGTGCCAACAATGAATAGGTTTGCATAAGTCAAGGCATCACATCTGGGCCCATGGCTCTTTATATGTAATGTTAGGAATAAATATGTTAACTGTAAATAGATTCCTATTGTAATATACATATTTCCCCTAAAGTAAATATATATTTCTCTTTTTTAATTATGATTGCTCTTGTGCAGGCGCTGAGCAGATGGTGGTATCTACCTTATGGGAAAAACGAGCAACAAGTGTGCAATTAGAGGCTTAAAATATGCTGATGAAAAAAAACTGACAGAGTCAAATAAACCAATTCTGTTATAAACCAAATCATTTCTCAACTGCTTTACTGCTTGATCAGTCAATTAAAAACAGAAATTAAAAAGAGAATTCCTTCACAAGTTGAAGTGAAACCAGGAATTATACATTAAAAGAATAATTATTTTTTTCCTCTTCCAGGATACAGCCATTTTTATCTGTTTGTTAAACAGATAAATTATTTTGTGAAGTTAGTCTCTGCAAAACACTTTTGTGGAGTAATGTGTGTTATTTGACTGAGCACCAACTCTCACAAGCTTCCCCTTTCATGTACATGTACTCATCATCTCCCTCTTCATCTGTGACCAGGTTGTGGGGCCAGCAGTCTCAGTAGAAACTCCCAGACTTCCCTCTCCTCAGACACCTCCTCCAGCTCTGCTAGGGGAAGTTTGAGGTGCTCCCAGGCCACTTAAGAGACACAGTCCCTCCAGCATCTCCTGGGTCTTCCTCTGGTCCTCCTACCAGTGGGACGTGCATGGAACACCTCCCAAGGGAGGCATCCAGGGGGGATCTCAAAAGCCTCCTCAGCTTACTCCTTTCAATGTGGAGTAGAAGCGGCTCTACACCCAGCCCTTGCTGAATGACGAGCTCCTCACCCTATTTCTAATACCCCTTTCCCACTGGCTAAAGAAAAATTTTAAACCATGGAAGAATCAGTTTTCGGTGGCAGTGGGAACAGCTCACTGACCCGTGTCTACCCGGGTTAAACGACCTTATAAGCCTCACGTGTGGAAATCGGCTTGGCCCTGATCGGCAAACTGTGCACACCAGACCTGGGTTGACCGGCAAATTTTTGGTAGTACAATTGCCCAAACAACTCTGTTTTATTTGATATACATGGTGAAGAACTGGTAAGAGGGATTCAGACAAATAAAAGAGTGAAACAATAAGGCACATTTACTATGCCCTATCTTCCTTATATTCTGCTCTTCATTGTTTTCTTTCCCAATTTTTGTCACAGTGGTGACATCACCAATGCTAACCCAATGTGATGGTTAGCATTGGTGACATGCAGAGGTAGGGAATTAGACCCAGATTTTTTTTTTAATGGGAAGGGAGCCAAATCCCAGTTGTTAGGGGGTCGAATCATGCTTACAAAACCAGGGTTAACCAACTATTTTTTTAGTGGGAAAGAGGATAAAGTGAGAGCCCAGCTACCCTGCGCAGAAAGCTAATTTCAGCAGCTTGTATCGTTGATTTTCTCCTTAAGGTGAGGGTAGGAACGTAGACTGACTGGTAAATTGAGAGCTTTGCCCTTTTGCTCAGCTCTCTCTTCACATGACAGATTGCTGAACCGTCCACATTATAGCACCAGACGCATCGATCTCCTGCTCCATTCTCCCCTCACTCATGAACAGGAACCCAAGATACTTAAACTCCCCCCACTTGAGGTTGGAACTCTCCTCCAACCTGAAGGGAACAAGCCGCCTTTTTCCTGTGGGAAACTATGGCCTCTGACTTGGAGGAGCTGATTCTCATCCTAGCCACCTAACACTTGGCTGCAAACCACCCCATTGGATGCTGTAATGGCTGATTTATGTTCAGAAACCAGGCTGTCTGTGTGTGTGTCACAGTGAACTCAGATATGTTCCCGCCCAAAATTTCTCCAAAATTGTAGGTCAAATCTACATCCGCTCCACACTTCGTATTTCATGTTTGCTACCTTACTGGCTTGTTTAGTTTGTATGACCTTTATTGTGGAAAACGACTCTCGAAGTTGGACCTGCTAGAAGAGCAAGGTGCGCAAGAATGCTGGGAGCCTTTTTTCCACCTGGATCCCCGCTCTTTTTTGCCCTCATGTCCCTCCGTTGTCGCACAAACTTGCCCCTTGCATTTTTCCAATTCCTCATTTTTCCCGTATCTAGACCCACAGCTAGTTCATGATTGTCCCTCTTGCATTGTGGCAGGGAATAAAATTGGGCATTTTGGGCATCAAAAATATATGCGTCATATTCACGACAAGCTCACTGCGACACACTGCTGGAGGAATATAAGTAGCCCTTAAGTCTTGGCAGGTGGGAACCAATAGAACCATGTCATCCTCCAAAAGCATGGTCCAGATCCGCCTGTCCTTACACCAGCCCCCCTCCGGTCCTTGGCGTTGCCTAGAAATCCTGTCGATAAAGGTTATTGACAGGATCTGTGACAGAGGGCGGCCCTGAGTTCAATATGGACCAGGAACAGGTACAACTTAATGCCAGCAGTGGGCACCAGGCTCCTGCTATGCTCGTACAAGGGACCCGGCCGAATGCCTTTTCCATGTTCACAAAGCACATGTGGACTTGTTGGGCAAACTCCCGTGAACTCTTGAGCACCCTGCAGAGGGTGTAGAGTTGGTCGACTGTTCCACAGCAGGACAAAAACCAAACTGCTTCTCCTCAAGCAGAGGTTTGCTCTCTGCCAGACTCCTCTCCGGTATGATGCATAGGCCACACTGGGGAGGCTAAGGCGTGTCTGGGGAGGCTAAGAAGTGTGATCTCCCAATAGTTGGAACACACCCTCAATTCAAGGGCACTTTCCAGGACTTCCACATAGTTTTGAAGAGGCATGTCCGCCAAGACGGCCCAACAGTATCAAGAAAGACTACAAAGTTGATCATCGACCTCTGGCTTGGGCTGTCAGGTGCACCATTGGACATCCTTATGTTGAACATGGCGTTTATTATGGACAATACACTAGTTGCACAGAAGTCTAATAATAAACCACTCCTCGGGTTCAGGGCTAGGGGTCCGTTCCTCCAGATTATGCCCCTCCGGGTGTCGCTGTTGGCAACCCATAGGCTAAAACTACAGTCAGAGACCCCCCTCCCAAAGACAAATTGATGCAACCCTCTCATGTAGAGTGGTAAACTCCACCATGAGACAGGTGAGCTGGGGGCGAGACCAGCAGCCCCACCCCTGCGTTCTTAGAGAAGTATCTCTGCAGAATGATGGAATGATGGTTTCACTACTGCATCACTGTTACGATAGTACATTAAGGGTGATGATCAGTCATTGTTAGTTTTGGCATAATTTGATCCAAGGCACATAATTTTTCTCAATTTTTTACTGCGTCTTCTCCATGACTTGTAACAAACTTAAGACAAGTTTTTAAACTAACAAAAAATCTTCCAACCTACCTTCAGGACCCCGCTTGTGATAAGTGTGACAGAGAATGGATTTGTGGATGGTCTGGTACAGTATGTTGTCTGATCTTGATAGTGTTTGCAGAAACAATGACTTCTGGAGACAATTGTCCACACTGGATTTTATTTAAGGGTATTAGAGGAAAGCAGTTTAAATTAAGGAGCTTAGCACTTTAATTCCTATTTTGTCAAATAAAAAAAATAAAAAAACAGTTTATACATTTTCTTCCTTTACAAAGTGTTGAACTACCTCTTTCGAGCCATCACATGAAGTCCTAATGGTGTACACTGTAGCTTTTCAGAACTCTGAAAAGTTTAAGGGCTGCAACACTTCTGCATAGACTATATACTCAATAATCAATTAGCAACATACATATAGCATTTTATTGGGTGAAACAAAGAGAGTCACAATTATATGGTGGTATTCTATAATTATTACCAAATATTTCTGGTATGAGACAAATAAAGAAATACAATTGTGACAGATACATGTTGCTCACATGAAACACTTCTTGCATAAGACAAATCACAAGACCACTTCCACATAATTTTAAGGCATTTGGAAATTGCACTACTGAGATTTTAACAATATTTCATCAAAAATATCTTCATATAGGAATCAACACAATAAAAGATATAATATTTGCTTTATGTATAGTTTAAAATCATATCACATCCACTTTGGCTGATGGACACAACAATATAGCAGATTCACTTTCAGTACAGATTACTAGGTACTTTGCACAACAAAAAACATTGGAGACAAATAATTAAAAAAAAGAACGTTTATGAGAAAGTACTTAGCAAATGAACATTTTTAATCATATAATAAATCTATTTTCTTAATTGAAATACAGCACCTCTTGTAAACATACCCATGAAGAATTAGGTGATTTGTCAAACTGCATAAAAAGCTTCACTGCACCTCATATATGAAGAAACAGCAAGTAAGCTTACGTATATATAAAGTCACAGAGTATTTGACTATTGCTGTTAGGTATAATACAAGTAGGTAGGTAGACGATTTCTGTTACACTGCAGTCAAGCAAATAAGTAATGTAGGTGATAGCCTTTGTATTTTTTAACACTTATAACATACATATAGAGATTTACATACATATATATCTTTTATTTTTAAGGTCATTTTACTACTACAACAATTAGTCATAATTAAGACATTTATGTATTTTTTTTTTCACTTTCCCTGTAATATGCATTTTATTTCTTATGTTGAATTTTAAGGACCCAAAGGTCAATACGTCTCTGAATAACTTGAGAAAATTGAGATGATATTGTGGATCATGTAGTGAATTATGAAGATTCAGTCTTCTAAATTCACTATATTTGAGTTTAACCAAGGCACACCATTGGATGTATGTTAACGCCTTATACATATTAGTGCCTCATATAACATTATAGAATAAAGAAAGCAACCAATATATAACAGGAACATTTTTCATATTGATTAGTCTTCTTCATCCTTGGGTACAGTTTCAGGATGCATCAACATGCCCTGTTCTTTTCTCTAACACAAATGCAGGTAATTCTATTTCATCATGAGAATGCCTTTCTAACCTTAAGGGTAAGAGGCCGAATCAGTTCAGAGGATTTCTTTTATCCTCTAAAAAAAAAAAAAAACTAAAATAAGAAAACCAAATAAAAAACATCTCGGAAAAGTATGCTAAATCTCAAAACTTTCCAGAAACATATGCATAAGTGAGTCAGTGGATCAGTCATACTCTCAGATTAGCTATGTTTAAAAAATAATAAAATAGTGTTTCAGGATGACCTTAAAAGGCCTGATCTATACGCTGTAGAAATTTTATGGGTAGAAGTGTTCAAGCTAACAAACCTAAATTATGTGTTACACCAGTTATTTGGGGAGAAATGGGACATAACTTTAATAAATGATTCAGAGCAGATAGTAAAAGGCGACCACATATCAAACCACATGTTTGAGAACTTTGGTATCATACAAAAGTCAAACAGTGTTGTACCTTGGTGAATTTTCTAATCCAAACAGATTTAAATTAGGATAAATTCCCTGTGATTTAATTTCAGACAATTAGGAAAAATCCATTTATACAGTTTGTGTAATTTTCAGGTTTCAGCTACACACGTCTATAAAGGATTGTGTTTGTACGTATGTGTGTCTTAAAGTGCTTCCAACTTATCGTTGGCCTATCCGTATACTGTATGTCACATATGCACACTTTTTTTAATATTTCTTTGTAAAAATAAAGTATATATATTAACACATTATACTGTTGTACATTTCATTTCACAGTGCTAACAAAGTGGCAAAGTTTGCAGATTCACATAAACTATATGTGACAACAAAACTATCTTATTCTATATTAAGATTTTTGTGGGTCTGATCAACCTTGGACCTTAGGTCTATATATATATATATATATATATATATATATATATATATATATATATATATATATATATATATATATATATATATATATATATATATATATACCAATAATTCAAATAACTTATACTGAAGACTGAATCATCAGATCGGTTCTACAAACAAACATGGCTTCATTTTCCTTAAGTGTAGCAGACCGAGTATCCTAGGTCCACCAGAGTCTGTTTTGGACCCCGCATCATTCTCACAGATCCAAAAAAGGAGATATACGTCTTCATTCTTCTTCTCTATTACAGTTGTTTTTTTAAATAGATGTATATACATATTTTTCTAGTTATATATTCTTTTTTAAGGCAATAATATTTTCCCAAGCTACCGAGTCTAACTTTAAGAGTGGAGATGATTAGGGGTGAACTACCAGTAAGGCTTACTTTCCTGATTTATATGGCTTGGCTGCTGCTGTCTGACTGCTTTCAGATGTTTTAGTAGCGGCGGCCGCACTTCTATTGCACAGGTCCCTGATTTCCAACAAGCCTTCGTTCAGAGCCTTGACAAAAACGGCAGAGCTTGTCTCAGTGTTTTCCCAGAAACTTGACACACTGAAGACAATGTGGTTCGGCTGTGGGTTGTAGCAGGCACCATAGCCATTGGGTACTACTGGGCCATAGCAGCAAAACATTTTCACTGTTGTTGGGACCTAGAAATAAATGAACACAGTTTAGGCTTAAACAATTTAGTGAGTAATTGGAAGAAAATACATACAGTAAATAAAGCTGCTCTCCCTCTTGACACTGAATATGAATATATATTTTAGGCAAATAAGTCACTTTACTCATCAAGCAAAGTAAAGCAAGGTTAAACCAAACTTTTTTAACCTTACCACCTATCCAAGTTATGCAAAAACAAGAGACTGGTTGTCCATTTGTTCCGCCAAAAAAGTTTTAAAATTCAATTAGTGATTATCAAATATGTGGACTTATTTTCAACTTTAAAGCACTTAATTTAATAATTTAAGCCATTAAGTGGTTAAAAATTGAATGTCAGTGAAATTTGCTGACAGTTGAGCTCAATGTTTACAGTAACCATAACCAGGACATACACTTGTGCTTGGTAGCATTTTACACTTGCGCTTGAGATAACATTCCACACAGATGTCTTTAAAAGACACCCATATATCTTCTTTTTTGTTTTTATTCCTGACTACTCTGATTTGGTGAATAAACTTTTCTTTTTCTATAGGTGTCTAAAGAGTGTATTTTTCTTCTATTTTAAAAAGCATTTGTCACTAGTCAGTGTTGCCTGTACATGTTAGGGTTGGTGGATGTTATTGTGGACCCAAATGCAGAGTAGAGGAGGCAGAAATAGTTTTTGCAGTTTTAATGCTGAAGTAGATGGTAAAAAAAAACATAAATCCAGAAATAACAGGCTGGGAACTGAGAAACCAAAAACTAGAGACGCTCAGGAGAAACATACAAGAAGAAATTAAGCAATGAAGAGGATCTAACAATGATTAACTGCACAGCAGATGTATATAATGGGGACAGAACAAAGAATGGGCTAATTAGCTGATATGGAGCAGGTGTGGATAGAAGTAACTAGAAAGGAGCTAGGGGAAAGGAGAGTAACACAAGGGGGCAACAGAGAGCAACACTAAAAATAACACTGCTTAAATGTAACACAAATTGGAAAAGAAACAAATGACTAACAAATCAGAATGACATAAATAACTGAATACTCAAAAAGAAACTTAAACAGAAGTCCACAGAGGGCAGAATAATGACAGTAAAAGTAACTTTCATGTAAATGTTCAAGGTGAGACAATGCCATGAAGTTAATACCATTACGTTAGGGCAAAACACTAACTGTTAGGCCCTGTGCAAGCTCCTTTCCTTAACCTGATTAATGTGGTGTTGAAAAAGCGTTGCCTAAGGAAGCCAAATTACTTTAAGTGTGGGCTTGAATCCATGCCAGGAAAGTGTCCACTGAAAAAAATAACTATTGTCTGAAACCAAACTCTTTGCTGAGGCAGCATATTTTACTGGAGTTTCAAATTAATAAGACTGCTTGCAGCAAACAATGAGTCATCAGCAGGATTATGAACAACTGCATGAACTAAATATCTTAAATGGTTCTGAAGGAATATTGCCAATTTATCATTGTGTTTCATAGGATTTTGCAGCTACTTATTATTTCTCTTATAGTTCTTTGATTTTCTTTGTATAATAGTATCTGTATGAAACTAGGTGTCAAAAATGGAAACAGTATTCTTAGGAAATGTATTTTAAGGTACATCATCCCACCTGACTAGTAGAGAGAATGAAATGATTACTCTTCACATATGTCTCATCACAAAAGATTTCGGGTTTCTCCATGTTCAGCTCCTTTGACACCTTGAGAAGCCCTAGCAGGTGATTGTCTATCCCCATGCCTGTAATTGCCTAAAAAAAAAATGAAATACAATTTGAATCAATGCATTAATAAAGCAGAGGGGTTATTATCTTGGAGTTATTTTTGATCAGGACATGTCATTTAAATCCCATATCAAATAGGTTTCTAGAATTTCTTTCTTTCATCTGTGGAATGTTGCAAAAATTTGAAATATCATGTCCAGTGGTGATGCTGAGAAACTAGTCCATGCATTTATTACTTCAAGGCAGGACTATTGTAATTCTTTACTATCATGAAGTCCACAGACAGTGGTTAAAAGCCCTCAGTTGATCCAAAATAGTGTTGCGCCAATGCCATTTTTTGGCCCCGATACCGATACCCGATACCTGGCTGTCCAGTATCGGCAGATACCGATACCATAATAATGTAAAATAATTGCCATCATGGCTTTGTCAAGCTGCTGCCTACCTGTGAAGCAGGAAAAAAATCGAATACAAAGTGAATCCAGTAGAACGTTTTATTGCCTACCAGGAGTGGGTGACAATAGTTAAATAAACTTATGGCTCTCAAAATGGTATCGGTGCCCTATTTGTTTGTACTCGCCGATACCGATACACCATTTTAGGGCAGTATCGGGGCCCCGTCTGATACTGGTATCGGTATCGGTGCAACACTAATCCAAAATGCTGCAGCCAGAGTTCTTATTATCAGAGATCTGATTTTTCCTTATGTTCCTAACAGAGCACTTCACTCTCAATCTACAGGTTTACTAGTGGTTCATAGAATTTCTAAAAGAAGAAGGGGAGGCAGATCTTTTAGTTATCAGGCTCCTCTCCTCTGGAACCAACTACAAGTTTTTGTCAGTGAGGCAGAAACCCTGTCTACTTTTAAGGCCAGGCTTAAAACTTTCCTTTTTGATAAAGCTCATAGTTACAGAGGCTCAGGTTATCCTGAGCTATCCCTATAGTTATGTTGCTTTAGGCTTAGACTGCTGGAGGACATAGGGACCCCTTTTTCATCATTCTGCTTCATTCTATCTCTATTCTTCCACTCTGCAGAATCTGTTAGTTCAATCTCTAACGTTATGCTCTCTCTGCTTTTGCTCATTGTAGCTTTGCCTTGTCTGTTCCTGTATTGCTGTGAAACCGTCCTGGAGAGAAATATCAGCTGTGCTGCTGCCATCAACTCCTTTGTTTATATATATTGGAGATCGGCCTGTTTTCCAGTGTAGTCCTGTTTCTCTGACTGTGACTGGCTGAATGCGATCTCTTTCATCCTCTGACACTGGAGCTCGTCTGCCTGGCTGTGTGTTTCCAGGACGGGGCCATCTGTGGAGCTGGTTTACAGTTGCCTTTTGTACCTCTGCTTCTTTCAGTATGTCTGCTTCTGTCTCCTTGAACCCCAGTCAACCTCAGCAGATGGCCGCTCACACTGAGCCCTGTTCTGCTGAAGGTTTCTTCCTGTTTAAATGGAGTTTTTCCTCTCCACTGTTGCTACAAGCATGCTTGGTGTGAGGGATTGCTTTCCAGTCAATGAGTCGATGCAATCAACTGGTTTTAGGTTTGGTCTTGGATAGAAAAATTTGAACAAATTTGACTGTATGATCTGGTTAAATTGTAAAGTGCCTTGAGATTACATGTGTGGTGAATTGGCGCTATATAAATAAACTGAATTGGACTGAAACTGAATTGAATTATAAGCTCAGCGCATTTTTTAAAAAGTCAAATCAGGTCAGAATTTCATCTAGCTCATATCATTAGTCAGCCTCTACATCTTTATCTCCACTCACCATTCACTGACTGATTCCAAGCATCCAAGACTTTATGCCCCTTCTATGCCTCATCTGTATTATGTTATATGTTTAAGAGAAAAGAAGTGTCTGTGTCCATGCAGTGTAACATTTTTAGCAGAAATAGCTGCCATTGACCGTATGTGACAAAAAAAGTCACAGGGGAGGCCCTGAAGTGCCAACAAATCCACCTCCTTGAAGAACCAATCCACAAATATCAAGATGATGTTGAGACCATCCACCGATGGTAGTCTCGTGACAAAGTCAAGCTGGATGTGGGACCATGGACCTCTGGTGACAGGAAGGTGCTGAAGGTCCCCTGTGGAATGTTGGGTAGATGACTTTACTCATGCTCAACCGCCACAGGATGAGACAAATTTGTGGAATGCCTTAGTTTGGGCCCAGACTAAGGCATTCTGATAACAATGCGAAAGGACATGGAGGCGGTGTGCCTGGACTTAAGGAGGAGCAGGTTCTGCAGGTACAGCAGCATGGATGGAGTCCTCCAAAGACCAGTGAAGAGGGGCCGTTGTACAATTTGGTGGCAGAATAGGATCAGGGTCCTTGCTGGAAGCAGATTGATAAACTGGATGGAGAGAGCATTTGCCTTGATATTTTTCGGGGTCATAAGAGAGGATTAAGTTAAAGGACTCCAAATGTTTGAGGTTGATGACCGTTCCAGATGAGGAACGGTTCAGCTGTAACAAGGAGTGATTAAACCACTCCTCCAGGACCAATTTGATGGCCAGCAGTTCGTAGTCCACTACTCTGTATTTCTGATGTGTGGAAAAGAATTTCCTTGAAAAGAAGCAGCAAGGATGGAGTAAACCATCGGCACCCCATTTGGAAAGAACTGCTCTGGCACCAACATTTGTGACATCAACCTCAACCACAAAAGGTTTTGTCGGGTTGGAATGGAGCAGGATGGGAGCTTTGGTAAATAGATGACAGAGATGTCAAAAAGCTGGGAAGGCCTCTGGGGGAAGGCATAATGGTGTGGGTTGCACCATATACCACAGAACTGAAACCACAAATAAAGCCCCTATAGAAGTTCGCAAGACCCAAGAAGCTCTGAAGCTGTTTGAGGTTATAGGGTTGAGGCCAGTGAGTGACTGCGTGAACCTTCTGCAGATACATGGTCAGGCAATAAGAGGTGATGGTAAGATGGCAAGAAGGTGGTGGAGTGTTAATGGAAAGCCCCCTTCTCCAGTTTACAGAACAGCTTGTTATCAAGCAGTCATTGAATGACTGCTCAGGAGCGCAACACATGGTTGACTTCTGAACGGGAGTAAATCAAGATGCCTTTGAGATAAACAAAGACCCAGTAACCAAGCATGTGACGTAGGACATCTTTGATGAAATGCAGAAAAACTGCAGGGATATTGCATAAACCAAATTGCATGATTAAGTATTCCCAGGGACAATTAGGAGTGATAAATGCTGTCTTCCATTTGTCATCTTCCTTGATTCAAACCAGGTTGTAGGCGGGGCACAGATCCAGTCAAGGGTATATATAGGAGTGATCTTGGTCAATAAATTTTTCAGCCATGCCAGGAGGGCCTTAACTGCAAATTTGTTTTTGTCCCAGCCAGAAGTTCACCTGGAGCATAAAGCAAGTAGGCTTAGAGAATAGAATTGAACTAAGACTCCCCCAAGGTCTACCTTTCCTGTTCTCTTCAGCCTGTTAGTACCAGCCTTCATCTCTCCAACATGCCATTCCTGTGTCTGTCTTGGCCATTACTTGTAACACTTCCTCTCGGCCAGTCTTGTCCTGAGTTTCAAATGGTACAAGATAATCTGTGCAGCGTACCCCACTCACTTCTTGCTCCTGCCATGGCTGGGCATCACCAGCATGCTACACTTTCAATACCGATCACTTCGTGCTCGAGATCAACTTTCTTGCTGACATGATTCTACAGTTCTGGCAAGTAGTTTAGATGTTTTATTGGGTTATTTATTGCCCTCTTGGATGGTCATTGTGATTTAATCTTGATTGTACAGCCCCTCTTGGTTAACCATCTTTTATTTGATTAAAAAATAAATAAATAACTGAAGGTAAAGACTTGATGTTTTCAAAATTGGATTTTGCAACTGAAATAATGTGAATTAATCTTAAATATTTTATACAAAGTTGCAAGAATTGCCAATTACTGTCTAAAATACTCACTGCGATTGTGTAGTCTGTTTGGGCCTTAACTGCCTCTTTCAGTCGTTTAATTTTTTCGGAGTCCTTGAAAGATGAAGGAAGATTATGAGTTAATATAAATAGTGGGCATGAAATAACATAATAGGCAAATTCAAATAAAAAATTCCACATCAAGCTGTGGAGTTTTTATGTGTTGGCTGAATCTGCAGGGAAGTTATGTTTGATTGGAGTCACCTGGTTGGACATGCCTCACTGGCTACTTGCACTTATCTTAATTAGAGGTGAACAATGTTCTGGGAGTTATTAATAAGGGAGAAAGTGAGACAAATGACTTACTGTGAAACCTGCTCTCTCGTCAGCCATTGACTTCACAAAGGCCAGGGCCTCAGGTAAGGCTGAGCGAATATTATCTACACGACCTCCTTGAAAACGACGAAGTGAAGCACTCTCATAAGTGGACACCAGCCTTCCTTTGCATCTATTGGTTTCAATTCAAAAAGAGTAGTCATACATACACATACTATATGGGATATGCAGTTTTCTGTATGTGTATAATACGTTACTTGTAAAATGCAAGCTGTAGTGCGACTTGTATAAACGCATCTGGGCTCATATTTTGTTTTTTGATGAAGTCTTTTCCATATGCTTCAAATGTGAACACATCCATGTCAAGATTGTTCACCAGCCTAAAGGGAAACAAGACAGAAAACAAATGCGGTCTCTATGAATACTCGTGCCTTGAAAAAATACTTATTTCTCTTCTATATGTATATATATGTATATATATATATATATATATGTATATATATATATATATATATATGTATATATATATATATATATATATATATATATATATATATATATATATATATATATATATATATATATATATATATATATATATGTATATATATATACAGTGAGGAAAATAAGTACTTCAACCCATGACATCTTAGTGAATTGGCAACAGTAACTTTGGAAATGGTGGTCCCAGCTCTTTTCAGGTCATTGAGCTGCTCCTCCCATGTAGTTCTGGGCTGATTTCTCACCTTTCTTAGGATCATTGAGACCAGTCCAAGGAAGATTGACAGTCATGTTTAGCTTCTTCCTTTGTTAACCAAGCTGCTTGGCAATTTCCCTGGAGCCCTTTCCGGCCTTTGGAGGTGTACAATTTTGTCTCTAGTATCTTTGGACAGCTCTATTTTCTTGGCCATGTAAGTAGTTGAATTCTTACTGACTGTATGAGGTGAATAGGTGTTTTTATGCAGCTAACAACCTCAAACAGGTGCATCTAATTTAGGATAATAAATGGAATGAAGGTGGACATTTTGAAAGCAGCCTAACAGGTCTTTGAGGGTCAGAATTCTTGCTGATAGACAAGTGTTCAAATACGTATTTCAGCTGTATCAAACAAATAAATAACAAAAAAATCATATATTGTGACTTTTGTATAGATTTTTTTCTGATTATCTCTCTCACAGTGGACATGCACCTATGATGACAAATTCAGACCCATCCATGACGAAGTGGGAGAACTTGCAAAATAGCAGGGCGTTCAGATAATGATATTCCTCACTGTGTGTATATATATCTATTTATATACTTTGGCAAGGCCGAGAATTTTTTAACATGTGGAAAAGGGGTTGGCGAAGTGTTGTCTTGCCTCTGGAGTCTTTCTCCGGATGCTCTTAGGAAAGCTTGAATGTTGGAGCTACATTTCCAGAGCAGCCTTCTTGGAGGGGGGAGAGCTTTAGCGCTGGACTGCTGAACCATCCTGGAGGGACTCCCTGTTCTGTTCACAACAAAAAATACCATTGTTTCATTCACTGCCTGTATCAGATGTCATTATTAGGATGGCAGTTGCTACAGGGTGTTGACTTACATGTGTTTCATAAGAAACTCTGAGCATTCCACCATGACTATTCCCTCAAATGGAGAATGCTCGCACACCACCCCACAGACCCCATCCATGCCTATAACAAACTGAGAGAAGGCTGATGAAAAAGCTGGCTGGTTTGAGAGAGTAAAATTGGAGTTTAGTGTCTGTAGTGTTTTCTCACCTGCATTGATTTGTCATACCATCGGTTTGCACCGTTTCGCTCCAGGCCACCGCCATGTAGCATCATCAGAGCCCTGTTGGTGTCGCTGGGTGGAAGGCCACAGGGCTCATCCAGACACACCACACATATAGAACTCTCAATCAGAGCCAGAGAGTCCCGGTTAGTTTGATCTGGATATTAGAAGGAAGGAGGTGTTTTTTGTGTGCCTGACAGATTCTTACAAATCAACAAAGTGATGATGTTTTACTGGTCAGTCACCTTTTATTAGTTCTTCTCTAGCTTGTGCCCATTCGGTCCTCCCGTCTGAGGTCAGGATCCCAAAAGAAGGATGCCTCTCTTCAGCATTTTCTGACATTTTCATGATCTTCTCCAGCTGGGATAAGATCTCTGTCTCATTGAGCTGTTTGTTGTTTGCCACTACATCCAACACAAAAAACTAAGGAGAAAAAACAGATTTTATGATTTATGTGCAGTACCCAAATAAAAACTCAAGAAACAACTTTACATAAAGTGCATGATCTCTGGATGATCTATAAGTCAGTGGATTTAAACTTATCAATCTGGAACAAGCTAAAGAGCTATTTCTAATGATATTGGTTGACAGTAAACCTCAGCGTGAAACATAATCCACAACAAAGAAAACAAGAAACACTGTTAAGTCCTCCTAGGAGTAACTAGTCTACTAAATGCATCAAAGAGAAAACGAAGAAGAAATTATAAAATTGCTGATTCCTTTTTAATCGAAAAGCATATCAGAAAAAGAACACAATATCTAAAGTCAATTACTGTGGTTGCAGATTGATGTAATGGTGCTGATTTCCTACTTAAAGGCCTAAATTATTTGGTTTCCTCTTTCTAAAAGGAAATCTTTAAGGAACATTCCCAGCCAGTCAAAATTTGTTTGCCTGACCTGTTCTCTGACTCTTGCCAAATTTCTGCCTGCCTGTTTATGGAACCTGGAACAGTTCCCCAATTTCGTCCTGGATTTCCCTTTGGCACCTCTTCAGACCTCTGATCTCCTGGCTGTAACTACTGAGCATGTCCTTGACACCGGCTTTGGCTTTGCACTCTGGATTATCTTGCCTTCCTTCGTCCTCTCGGTTCTGATCTCCTGCTTGTCTTCCGACCACCAAGAGACCAGCGCCTGGGACTCTGGGTCGCACCCGCCACATGTTGTTGTCAGCCTACTGACCTTGTCAGCCTACTGATGTTGTCAGCTCGAACTAACTTCATCCTTTGGACTCGAATGAACTTTAAGACAAGGTTAGTGACTCATACGTTTATTATCATCCTCCGCCAGATAGACATGGTCACTAAACAGTGTTTGCCCTCTGCAGAAGTTCTTGCTTTAGACACTGTTCTCTGCAGTTCCATCTTAAATAAACATTTTGTTTTGTTAACACTGTGTCCTTTTGTTCTGACCCTGACAAATTCACAACACAAGTCATCTCAAGGTTCTATATCAAAGCCTATAATGTATTTATGGTCCAGTCATGATAGTAATGCCATTCATCCAAATATCTCTCAGTTCAGATACCTTAACTAAAATGAATGCGTATGACATGAGCTGACAAAATACTAAGAATACCAATTAATTTAACACTGTATTACATTACTTACTAATCCATCCATCCATCCATCCATCCATCCATCCATCCATCCATCCATCCATCCATCCATCCATCCATCCATCCATCCATCCATCCATCCATCCATCCATCCATCCATCCATCCAACATTAATTCCATGCATGCATCCATCCATCTGTCCTTTTGTCCATCCATCCATCCATCCATCCATCCATCCATCCATCCATCCATCCATCCATCCATCCATCCATCCATCCATCCATCCATCCATCCATCCATCCATCCATCCATCCAACATTAATTCCATGCATGCATCCATCCATCTGTCCTTTTGTCCATCCATCCATCCATCCATCCATCCATCCATCCATCCATCCATCCATCCATCCATCCATCCATCCATCCATCCATCCATCCATCCATCCATCCATCCATATGAAGACTCAGAGAAACTTTGCTTTCCAGCTCAAAAGTTCGATCACAATCATCATGAATTGAAATACATCAGTTAAGACATATTTTAATTGGTACTTCCTTGTCAGCCAGGCCACTGCTACACAGTCTAACAACTATTCAAATGGACCCTGTAACAACTACCCGTAACAAAACACAGTTTCATGAAAGCTTATGTGTTTGTAACTTGGACATTTAACATGTAGCTATCAGCACTGGCTTCTGTGATATCACAGCAGATAGTAAAAGTATCGATAAGGCTGAAAGGTCATAAAAAAAAGTTATATTTAGCATGTTGAGGAAATGGAAGAACAGCTAATCAAAGTGCTGCTGAAAAGCAGATGATAAGTTGGGTCAGCATTTGAAATGTTCAGCAATACAATAAATACATTCTGTATTGCTGTTGCATTTTTCAGTGACAAAATGTATGATAATCAATTCCAAGCCACAGTAATTTTTGAGAGTTAAAAGTTTGATCAAAAAGGTGTTTCAATAAAAATAAAAAAGAACTGGCAGTCATCATACTGTAGACCAGGGGCCTGCTACCTGTCACTCTGGAGACACTAGTGGGTCTTTAGAAAATAGCTCTCAATCACTTTAGATAAAAAAATATAAAGAGCCAGCTTCTTTTTAAAATGTAGATATACTAACAAATGCATGTTATAGCATTTTCTCTAATGACTAATCACATTGAATTTCCTAAATAAAGTGAGTTTAAAAATTACAGAAGTATAATTTTCAATATTTTATAAGTGGCGGAAAAGTTTAATTGTTTTCATAACATGGTTATCCACAAATTTCAGCAAACCATTGTCCAAAGGACAAACCTCCCATGGTAAATATTTATTAATATAAGTTATGTTTTTTTTTTAAAGGTCTTGTAATGTTGGCGCCTCTGAACTAGCTTTATTAGCCAGGCTGAAGTCAAAAATAGATATTTGGGTTGTAAAGGTTGCAGACCCCTGCTGTATGTTAACATATTTGTTTGGAAAATACAAAGAAGCAACAATAACCGGTTCTCTAAAGAAGAAGTTAAGACAGCAATTGTTCATTAATGGAAACTCTTAAAATGTACCTACAGGAGTGGAGGCTTGGTCTTAACTAATGGAACACTTTAATAAACTGCATTGGAAGCACTTTTATGGATGCCCAGACCACTTAAACTGACACATTTAAACAGCTGCTATAATCCAACTTAGACCCTGATCATAAGGCTCCTCACCAAAACATCTGGGTGTCAAAGATATTATTATTTCTGTCACAATTTATATCATAACCCAAAATGTGTGCTGCAATAACAACATTTTTTTTTAGCAAACCCTGTTCTTTACCAGCACCATAGTTCTGCACCAACACGCTTGGAAACTGGTTCATAGATGAAAGCCACAGTGCTTCACCTGACTTGTAAATTCCACAATTGATTGGAGCCTCCTGTTCTTTTATTTTGACTTTTAATTCATAATTTTTGAAAGAAGGAAGACAGGAAATGGGATGGAGGGAGAGAAAGGGAAGACGTCAAGAGGTCTGGGATTTGAACAGCGTGGTCAAGGACCAAGGCCTCCATACATAGACCGAAGCCCTTAACCTCTGCTCTACGACCACACCTCAGAGCCTATATATAATGCCTATAATGTTTGTGTCTTTTAGTACTATAACAACATCAATAAAGAATACTTATGTGTTTCCTGCATAAATAATATATATATATATATATTTTTTTTTTTTTTTTTTGGTCCCCAATAATATTCAATCACGATTTAATTATCTCAATGCAGAACCTCTGATTCAAATGATTGCATGACCTCCTCAGCAGCCATCAATTGCTGCAGAAGCCTGTTAATCAATCATTAATATAAGTCAGGTGGGTGACAGCAAGGAGAAACCTTGAACACACAAAATAGATTTACTTGAGGACCAGGAAGTAGAAAAACTGACCCGGTCCTGTTGCTTTAATTCAACAGGTATACAAGCTTCACATAACAAAAAATATATTTTAATTGGTATACCCACACTTCTGTTTCAAAAGTAAGCTAACTGTAATATCAAAGTGGTCTTACAAGCACTTATTGTTTATTTTATAATAAATATGACATTATATCAGTTACGAATATAAACTAGTGTAAAAAGCCTTATTAACAGCCATTTAACTGACCTGGTTTTTGCATGCAATGATCATGTGTTCTGGCGCTGAAGAGGCTGCATTAATGTCAACCTTCAGCGTGTCTGTCTTCAGCCCTGGGTAGCGGTAGGATGTGAAGAGGCGGTAGTACTGCTCCATGCACAGAGGAGTCCCTGCTAACTGGCCTCGAGCAAAATCCAAAGGTAGCGTTCTCCTTAAACATACAGTATCATCACAGATATTTTAGTCTGACCTCTGGCTCTTTGTTAAGGTAAATGTTTTCAGGAAAAAATCTGAAAGAATGACAGTGTGGTAGGTGATGATTTACAGACAGGACTTACGCATCAATGAGAGCCTTATACTCTAAAACTCCAAGGATGAGACGAGCAGCAAATCTTAGGGGAGCAGAAACAGATGACATTTTTAAAAGGCTTTGAATTTTCAGTGTAAAACATTGAAGCCACAAAGAGGATTGGTTTGTGAGTATAATTCAATATAGTCCCATCTCTCAAAAGGCTAACAGTAATCAAATCATGGTAAATTACTCGGATACAGTGTGTGCATCTTTCTGTGTGTGTGACCAGGGAAACCTGTCAGGTTTCATGCTGTATGTCATTTGTCTCTGTGTTATTACGGTTCAAAGCCAAATCAATACAGAGAAGGCAGATGCAGCACACCACACCCTCTGAATGAGGCCTGAGTGGCGGTCTCAGTGGAGAACTTGGCCCTGTCACTCCCGATCTAATGAGTGACCATGTCAGAAGGTATCCAGATTTTGTTTTTGTGTGTGGGTGTTCTGGAAATATTCAAATAGTGGATAAGGAGCTGACAAACGCTAATGTTGGGTCATAGATCTGGAAGCATCTCTTATGCCTGGTAAAGCAGGGTTCATTTAATTACTTTAATTCAGATCTTAATCAAAGCATATCAGCCCACTGAAATAAACAGAAAGCTGAAGAGCACAACATGTATGTATCTTTTATACTGTTGGTAGTAAATGTGAAATTTACCATCACAGCAGCCAGAAACTGACAAGATTGATGTTTATTTCTAAAGCATAACAAATGCTACAATTTAATTTTCCTGTGAAGCATGCTGCAATATATTTCCTTTTGACTTTCCTTTGTAAATTTTTATACTTTTTCTAAAGAGTACTAGGTGTCAACAACAAAAATAAAACATCATTTATTCAGATGGGAAAAGGGAGATGTGAAAATCAAATTTTAAGTCAAGACACAGATAGTCAATATGTTTTAGATTTGAACTTTGGATCATTTTAACACCTGACCATGCTTTGAAAAAAATCATTATCTTACTTTAGCACACTTTAGTTGATTTACGGTTGGGAAATTATCTTAAGCTGGCCATACATTGTGCGATATTTTCAATTGTTGCACGCAGTTACAGCTCAAACTGTCCAACAAAACCGCAGGGTTTAAAAGTTCACAGCTCAGGATGCATGTTCTCACACTGTGCGGGCCAACGCTCTGATGGGATCTACCTGCTCAAGCCGGGCATACACTGTACAATGATTTTTTTTGCCCCTTTTGGGACGATTATCCAGTTGAAGAAGAACTCCCTTGTTTGCACATGCAGTGCTCAAGGTTCTGGTAAATCGACTCAAGGAGGCCTCGGTTCTTGGGTAATGTGCGCTAACTACTGCCCCACCAAAGGATGCCCAGCCGACTGAATTTTAAACATGTTTGATTTTCTCCCGACCTAACAATTTCTGATTGAGAAGTATTTGTGAGAGGCTAATCGCCTCTTGTTACCACCTGTATACTACATGATGCAGGACGCACGAGGAGCCTGAAACTCGGCCCGAATAAAAATCCTTGCATGACTGGAGTATCGGCCCAAAAAGGGCAAAAAAATCGTCCAGTGTATGCCAGGCTTAACAAACAATGGAAGAATTTACACTGCAGCTGTATTTTATTAATACTGAGGTAAAATTACTCAGCAGTTCTTGCAGGGGCGGATTTAGGAAATTTGGGGCCCTAGGCAAAGACAGGCAGGGGGCCCCTCTGAACTGAGAAGACAACACATAAAACAGACCCATTCTACAGATAGAGAAATGTTAATAGAATAGACATCCATTATCTGTTCTAGGTTTTGTCCCTCTCTTCTTGTCCCTTTTCTTGTTGTTTTCCTCTCTATGTTTTGTACTCAGCTGACTTTTCATGCTGTCTCAAAAGGAATGAAAGATTTTTTCCAAGCACTAAGCTCACTTGGCTGATTGCTCCTTCCTGTGTTTCCAAAAAGGCAAAAGTAAATAACTCAGTGCTTCTTTTCACTGTAGACAAGCCATGATCTACTTATCTGTTCTTCATTTTTCCTTTGGATGAAATAATAGCTGCATGAATCATGACAGCAGACAAGATAGAGGAGAGCAGGAGGCGGGGTTACCAATCTACTTGCTCTGGAGAGCAGAGTTCGCTGCTTTTAGATGTTGTCTCCAAAGTCTCCAGTAGCAGAAAAAAGTCGCTAGATTTGGCGCTAGGAGCTTTTTAGAAATCAAAGTGCTAGAGGGGTCTGAAAAGTGGCTAAATATAGCAACTAAAGCGCTAAGTTGGCAACACTGCTCTTTGCACCGTTTGTTTTCAAATGCTTTGCTGCTGTCCGTTCTGACCTTTCTGAACATGTGCAGCAAATGGACTGATCCATTATGGTTGATACTGAAGGGGGGGCTGAGATAAACTTAATATAGTAAGCGTTCTGATGGCAATTAGACAAATATTTTTTTTTATCAAAAACGTAATGTGCACAAATAAGGAATATTTGTTTTAACCATACATGAGAACAGAGTTTTATGGGGCCCCCAGGAACTTGGGGCTCTAGGCACCTGCCTAGTATTGCCTAATGGTAAATCCACCCCTGAGTTCTTGTGTAAAGGGGGTGAAAACAATCTATGTTGTGACTTCTAATTCAAGATGATGCACTATCTTGTTTGCAAATCACAGAATGTCCCGAGAAAAAAATTGTGTTTGGTTGTAATATGAAAATATGTGAAAAAGTCCAAAGGGAGAGTTGTGAATAAAGAAATGCAAATTAAATAGCTTAAATGATTGTTTATTTTGTAAGTCTGATTGGACAAGTTGAAGTACCATGGACCAGTTTACCAATTAGACCCAGACATTAGTTTTATATCCCAATTCAAAGCCGCAGAAATGTCTACAGATTTTACTGGGAGGTATGTAATATTCATCTTTTTTCACTTGTTTTGTTTAACATAAAACGGTTTCTGGGGAATCTTTTTTTGTTTCCCTATTTTCCCTGCTGTAGTTGCTTCTAATACTGTTTAATTTGGCTTTGTGGTGCTTCATCCTGTCTACAAGCAAAATAAAAAAAAAGAGTAGCATGTACCTGAGAGCATCTTTGTGGTCTCTGAAATTTTGTGTCTGGAACACCATGGCAGGACTGGAGTTAACAGGCAAGGCCAACCTGTTGTTCAAGTACATGTCCTCCAGCCAGTAATCATAGACCTGTATGGAAAAGAGAGACACTTTGTTAGAGATGTTGCTCTTTAAAAAAAATATATATATATTGATTTCAGCTATAACAGCAATGGGCAGTGAAGTAAAGAAAAACACTTCAGTGTATCATCCATCAGATAAAAAGAGGAGTGGGAGTGTGATGGATTTCATTGAGCAGGACCACTTACTCAGACACATAAGGGAGAAATGAGGTGGCAAAAGTTAAACAATTGTTCTATGAATCCTTTTTAGAGACTGAACTTACTTTTGAAAATTTAAAATTTTTCAAAAATAGAAAGAAGAAATATAAATAATTATATATATATATATATATATAGATATATATATATATATATATATATATATATATATATATATATATATATATATGATATATATCCAAGAGGCTTTACTGATGCAGAATAAAATAACTTCATTTGGTGAGTTTTAAACCTAGTACTTGAAAGAATGTTCTTTTAATCTTTACCCAGTTGGATGTCTTGTCCCTCCGCTCCAAAAGTTTATTCTGAAGAATCTCTCCGACCCCTCCCTGAGCCCCAAACTTTTCTACGATGGTCTTAGTCTTCTTAAACTGCTCTTCCTTCACAAGATGTTGGACACATTTCAGGTAGGTGTCAAGGGTTTGTTTGAGTGGGGGCACAGGGATCTTTGGCAAAACCTGATATAGAAACATATTAGAGACATAAAACAATCAATCATAATACAACCAAAAGCATGATTATCTTCTGGATTCCTTACTTTTATAGATTGATTCAAACTATTCTTGTTTGGCTTTGAATTAGATGACCTTTTTAAATTCAACTAATTTATCTTTTAAAGTTATTTAAGCTGCATCAGACTGGCAACCTGTCCAGGCTGTACCTCACTTCTTGCCTATAGACTGCCAGAGGTAGGCGCGACCCCACCACCACCCTGACAGAATAGACTTGCGAAGATGGATGGATGGAGGAAAGTCGTGTATTCAGTTTCAAATAGAGTAAGTGCATTTGGTTAGGAGTCCTTTAAATCTCCTTCATTGGAAAAAAAAAAAAAACACTCAAAAGGAGCAGTATGTTATCCAGATGAGACACTGCTTTTTGATGTGATCAGACATCTACAAATTTAAAGTAGTTTTCTTTTGGAGGAAATAATTCTGTCTTTGTTGGTATCGTCTTTGTCTTGGTTGATATAAAAATTGCTTGACTGTGGACAGTACAGTACAGTATCATTTGGTTAATTTTAGCTTGAGTAAATTCCCTTTACCGGGGTTATTTGAAGTTAAAGAAGGTTCAAATATACAGAAAAAAGTTATGTTAGGTGATGGTCACAGTAAACATACTTGCGCAGACATCTATCATCACACATCTTATTGCTTGTGCTTGTGTTTGTATATGTTTGAGTCTGTAGTGTGTGCATAATTTTTCGTGATTTTTGCCAGAAATCTAAACTTTATTTTTTGTGGTTCTGGGAGTGTGTGTTGTGGTGTTCCTGTTTTGCTCATTATGTGATACCAGGGAGCACTTCTGGCTGGTACTCTAGCTGAGTCTGATCCCTGAATTGCTGAACATTCACAATCCATTAAGTCTCGTTAAAAGATACAATGAGAGCTATGTGACCAGCAATATTCCACAAATTAACACCTGAACCAAGATATGAGCTTACAATCATGCAACGTAACCAGTCTTCCTGTCCTTCAAATGGTTTCTTCGGTACCACCTGTGACCCACAAAATCATCGCCCCCCAAGACATCAGCTCACCCAACCAAGAGTAATTTTCTGGATAAACCGGCAGCGGAAGTTAGAATGCTTTCTGGTATTTAACTGCTCCCCACAAGTGTATCCTTGTGAAGATTTCATATACTCTAAGGATAATCCCAGGTAAAGCGTTAAGATATGCTGAAGCCAGATTTGATAATCCAAATAAATTGGAAACAACTTTAAGGAATTTTTAGAAGTGTTCAAACCAACCCGTTCAAAAGATTTTGAACAGACTAGTTTGTACCATAAACGTTGGTGTATTTAACAGGGAACTCGTTCTGTACCCAAAGAACTCCAGTGCATTTCGCACTTATGCAGACGCCTCTGGCTGGGATTCACTGGCCCTTAAAGCAGTGTTCTTTAAGTCCATGAATGAGAAGCTCAAGGATGAACTGGCCACTCAAGAAGAACCCAAGAGGAAAAACAAGGTAATTGCTTTAGCCACAAGAATTGATATTAGACTAAATGAACGAAGGAAGCACAGAAGAGAAAATCCCACTGATGTTGAAACCCATTACACAGTCAGCTGTAGCTGTGGAGCCCGAGCCTAAGCAGGTTGGTCGTACCTGGTTAACTCCGGAAGAATGACAAGGACCCAGAGAGGATAAGATTTGCATGCACTTTTGACCTCCTGAGCATTTTATTGCTAACTGCCTAGTTTCCCGTAAGAGCGGTCCACCAATAGTGGACACCAGGGAGATCTTCTCGCTTGTACTACAGCTGAGTTGACCTTTAATCTCTGTCACCCATTGCAAGCTTGAAATCAAAACCCACAAAACTCAGAAAGTTCCAGATCTCATCCTGACTGGCAGCTCTGATCTTCTTAACACTCCCCACTAGTATTTGGTTGCACACCATCCATTCTCCACCATGCTTTCTGTATCTGCCACTGAACCTGGTGCGTGCTCTTATCCTCCTCAATTCCTAGTGCCTCACAGGAGTCCAGGCAACAATCTCCGTTCAGCTAAAGTAACCTCTCTGGATCAAAACCTGTTTTCTATTACTTTGTTGTAATTACTCGTCTTTTCCTGTGTCTTCTTCTTTAAAGCACTGATATATGGTTGGTTACCTCGTCCCCTCCTCTGGACTAGTTTTTGCACATAATTTGTCTGTTCAATAAACTGTTAAACTTTATCTGTCCCTTGGAAGTGTTCCTGCATGTGAGTCAAACAAACAGTTTAAAAATGAGATAATTTTATTTCAACCAAAATCGTAATTGTGAATTTATTTTTATTGCTCTTAGCACTAACCACAAGCATGTAAATGTTTCATTGTTTTTAATGACCTTGAAAGCATGCTTGTCCAGAATCCATTATCTGGACTACTATCATTTGGGAAAGTGCCTACATCTACTTAAATGCATGGAAAAGTATACTACCTGAAACATTCTCAGCTCTTCTGCATGGCAGTAAACCCACTTTAAATGTATTACCACCCCGTAAAGGCCTTCAGTAAGAAATTTTGTTCCTTATACCTGTCAAATTCATTGTGACCAAAACTGCGTGTCTATGTGATTTGAAATTGTGTTTTGTAAAATTCTGATTGCATTGAAAATGTAATAAATCAATGTCCAAAAATAATTCAGATTTCAGAAGCCATGTAATTATTACCAGTCCACGGTGAAACAAATATGTATCAAGTCCATAATTAAATACCCAGAAATAACATGAAATTCATGCCTATGATTCGGGAAAAACAAACACTACACCTACTTCTGCAGGGTTTATCTATTTTTGTTTATGTAAAGATGTTGTTGTTGTTTTTTTTTAGCAATCTGTTATCATTGGTTTCTAAGTTAATATTTCGTCTTAATGGCCTCCAGGCTTAGTTGAGAATAATTTGCCACACCACATAAGTTTAATGAGTGGAAATCTATTCTTTCTCTCTGATATTGTATACTTTGCATACTGTTCATAAGCCAATGGGTAAATATTGATAAGGCACTGTAGCCAAATCAGGGTCCAAATTCCATAATTTAAAGGAAGCAATGATATAAGAATGCAGTTAACAAAACAAACCCGTTTATGGAGATATTATGGGACATTTCAAGCCATTGTTTACATACAAATATGAAATTTGAAAAGTGAATAATTTAATAATGTACACCCCTAGTGGTCGATTTTTATCCCTGCTGGTTTATGCTCTATCCGCGGTGCTGAATTACTTCTCAGCTTGAATCCCTGGAATGCTGTTTAATGTCTAAAGTTTATGAAAACATGGAGAAAACACATTTTAAACTGAAAGGGGTATCAAATGTTCATACTTGGCCTCTCGTTGCTTGTTTCTGCAGTGCTGACATGATGGCGGTTCCTTCCGTTCAGGGCAAACAAGAACCCCGTGTTTGAGAGAGTTCGGCCCCTGCTTTAAAATATGGAATGACATTTAAAGTGGAAAGGGGTGGGAAGTAAAAAAGAAAAAACGGAAAAAAAAATAAAATTAGGTCCCACTAAGAAATGCATGGTCACCGTCTGGAAATTACTCAACGATCCTCCATTCTTCATCGGTTTGCAGCTTAATGCAATTTGCTGAATGTCCTTGAATTGCAGCCGCGTCCCATCGCTCACCACTGCAACGAGGCATGCAACTCATACACTCAATGCCCATCATTCATTCCTAAAGAGACTGGCAGGTTAGACAAAAAAATTTATGTTTTAGGCTTTTTAGTGAAAGGGACACACCGAAAGAAATACGTTCCTTAAAAAACTTTTTTTTTTTTATTCTTTTAATACACATATAAATAAAAAAGCACAACTCACCAAGCAAAAAATGGTTGAAAATACATTGTAAAGACGACATGAGTAAGTGAAAGATGAAAATCCATAATTTTCAGATCGTTGAAAGGACTGTAAACTGGTTCTGCAACGTTTTTTCAATGTCTATTATTGGAAAAAAGTGGGACAAAATCAGACCAAACAATTCTCAACAGAGATTTTTTGACTAAATCAAGACGGACCGACCAGATTAAGCCTAAAAAAAAACCAACGTCTAAAACACGTCTGGTAATTTTTCTATTCTTCACGCTAATGTATTCAACTAAACTATATACATAAACAAAACTGAAGAATTCCGGAAAATAAATTGTAATTTAAGTCAAATTAAGTTTAGAACAGTACATTTAACCAAAAATGTCTTATAGAAAGTTCCTCAAAAACAAATTATCTCACAATGGTTGTAATTATTGAAAAGTTCAAAAAGGATTGATAGAATGTACAAGAATATTTATCTTAAAATATTGTCAACAAATATTTCAAAGCAGCCAGAATATTTTCAAAGTTCTTAACTTGTTAAGATCTTTATGCTTTTAATTGTAAACATACGTATAAATAATTGGACTGTAAAATAGGTTAAAAATGTTATAACAACATATATTAAAAAATAATTGTCATTGTCTTAATTGCCACTTCACAAATATGGTTGAAGAGACTAATAAATATCCATTTATAGTTTGAATGGTGTGCGAAATGAAAGATAGAACATAAAGAAAACATCATGAACATCACTTTTCTGAAATGATAAAAACTGGAATTAGTTTGCATATATTTATATATAGAAAAAATACAAGTTAGTATAAATATTTTCTAACTGTTCAGATATTTTTAAGACACCCCTGCATATAGGTCTAAACTAAGACAAGTCAAAGTTGTCCGCACATCCAAATGAAACCAATCACATGTTGCAAGAAAGAACCAGTAACTCATACCTTGTTTCTTCAGCTTTCGGGGTGTCCGAGGACTGTGCAGGAGTTCACATTATTGCCGCCCTCATCTTTGCCTTGAAACTCTAATATTAGGAGTTGGAGTTGGAGGGGGGGCAAACGTCGAATAGCTGCGGCTCCACATGAAAGCGCAGCTTGAAAAGATGCTGAAGGTGTTTGCGTTCACTTACTCCCCTGAGGCAACAAACCCCTCCCATCGAAATCAATTCGCGGAACATATTATCTGACAGCTCCCCCACTCCTCCTCCCCCACTCACATCCAGCAATAAATTAGATGCATTGAAAGAGTCTAGTTTTTGACTCTGATGGTCCCACAAGTTAGGGACTGTGGTGCATTTTCTTAAATAGCCTAATAAAGTTTTGCACTTTCCTTAAGTCTGATTAACTTTTGCCTAAAATTAACCAGTGTGTTGCAGATTTCTATATTGTATTTCACTAATTACTCTGCGTTTTTAGCATTTTAATTATTGCTTTTTATGCCACTCCCCAAAACAGTGTATCTGGGCTACTTCTATGTTTTATAAAAGTGTTTTGGATACTTTACTACCTAACTTAACACCAGTGTCCCTCTGTGCAACAGATGACTGCAGACGCGTATTCCTTCAGGGTCACAGATGCCTACCTCGGGTTATTGCACTTAATATAATTATACTTTTAACATGTCTAATTATTAAATATTATGGGATTTATTTCAGTGTAAGATTTAGTAACTCATGCAACTTAAATCTGTCTGTCTGTCTGTCTGTCTGTCTGTCTGTCTGTCTGTCTGTCTGTCTGTCTGTCTGTCTGTCTGTCTGTCTGTCTATCTGTCTATCTATCTATCTATCTATCTATCTATCTATCTATCTATCTATCTATCTATCTATCTATCTACAGTTCATGTTCAGGCATTTTAATTTAAATTACCATGAAATAAAAACCAAACCATTGCTGTCACACAGATTCAAACAGAGATTTATTAAACAACAGCTCATTCAGAAAAACAAACATAAAAACAATAACAAATTTGTTCATTTTCAGGACATAGTTGTTTTCACCGTCTTCACAAAATGCGCACACGCACGCACCCACACTCGTAAACAATTTTCCATTGTGCAGATATACCACAATTTATCATGACACGTTTACCTTCAAATATCAAAAAATAAATAAATAAAATAAACTCATCTGGTAAATAATTCACAAAATCTCCCATTTACGGAGGCCGTTTGATGTGCAAAACTGACTAGAAAATAATTTCCTATGTTTGTGCTGAAGGAAGGAAAATGTGCTGTTTAATGTTTCAGTTGGTCCCACATGTTGATTCATATATATTATTATTTTCAATATAAATATTCAGACACACACAAATCCAACAGGTGCTGATAAATCTCTCACAAAAACTCCTGTTGACGAACGCCACGTAGACTTTTTTGACACAATGAAGAAAGAAAGAAAGAAAGAAAGAAAGAAAGAAAGAAAGAAAGAAAGAAAGAAAGAAAGAAAGAAAGAAAGAAAGAAAGAAAGAAAGAAAGAAAGAAAGAAAGAAAGAAAGAAAGAAAGAAAGAAAATACTTTGGTAAAAATATCACACAATCATGATTTTCGATTGGGTGTTTTATATTTTAGGTACATATGTAAAATATTCAATCACAAGTTTAGGACCTTTCTGCCTCATTCTGGGAATCAAACTCCCTAAAGTAGGAATGTTTAGGTAAACTCTGAACTGGAGGACTGTTGTGCTTTGGAGGAATCGAACCCATTTTCATCCACCGACAAGCAATTACCGCCTGAACTGTAGCCCTTCTTTTTTGCCCTCACCTCTTCCATTTTAATGGTATCATACAGCCCCTGCGGAGCCTCGTCTAACAGGTTATCCCTTTCTGAGTAGGACGGTTTCATTTGGCACACGTTGCGCAGCAGCAGCAGCGCCGGCGCGTAAAGTACGTTCACCAGCCCCATGCCCAGATTCAGCTGGACGAAGCCAAGGTTGTGCACGATCTGCCCGGCCACTATCGGACCCATAGCGTATGCGATCGAATACGAGATATCCGCGATGGCATAAACGCTGCCGTACACGGAGACGTGACGCACATCAACCAAGAAAGCGAGCGTCGGCAGCAGCGCCGTGTCCACCAGCGCGATGCCGAAACAGATCCCGCACAGCGGGGCGATGAGCTCCCCGAAAGTTTTGCATGCGGGGACCGTGCATGAACTGGCCCCTATGATGACCATACCTAGAGCCCCATAGAACCACTGCAAATGGGGGTTCTTTGCTGCCAGTTTGACTGTAATGTAAACACCAAGGATGTGAGGGAAGAAAGCGGGCAGCCATGTGAGTCCCATCTCCCACTGAGTGGAGTGCATAGTGGTCTCCATCCAGTTGGCGATGGTGGGCTCCAGAAAGGCCAGTGGAATGTTGGCCATGGTGAGCGCACCGGCTACCACGGCGATGTAGGGGTCGATCATGAGTCTGTAGATGGGGGTGCCCACTGGCATGTTCTCTCGTGTCCTGTTGGAAAAGGGCTTAATGACAGTAAGCAATAGAAAACCATCCACCAGGCAGATGGAGGCGAGCACGATGAAGGGGACCCTCTTCCCGGCGAACTCGTACAGGACCCCCCCGAAGGGAGGCGCAACCAGGCTCCCGAAAGAGATGAACGCCAGAGAGATGCCGAGCGCGCGGCTCCGCTCGGCTTCCTCCGTGTATTTGTCGGCGATCATCGCGAAGCCCGAGGTGTCTGCGAAAGCAGAACCCAGACCCTGGAGGCTTCTGGCCACGAACAGCGTGGCATAGTTTTCAGCGAAGGCGAAAATGCAGGTGGATACGAACATGACGCTCAGCCCGATGAGGAGAGGAATGTCATATCCAATTCGATCTATGAACGTCCCAGTGAGTGGGTTGACCAGGAGCTGCAGGATGGCTTTAGAGGCGAAAAGGACTCCTATTTGGATGTCCAAGTTATCCTTGTTGATTTTGTCTTCATTTGTGCTGTTGGCTAAAGAAGTGTTGGGGTGCAGCACTAGGTGAACGTGTTCTGACTGCTCGTTCTCCAAATCAGCAAGGTAGTCGGGAATAATTGGTACAATGACCATATAGAGCATATTGTCCAGCAGCAGAGCCACGCAAACAATCACTAATATGATCCGTTTCTGCTGGTGAGGGTCTTTCATCGCGGAGCCCAGCTTCTTGGTCCTCTCACCCATTTCGGATAGTTTTAAGGCAGCTGATTTGGCCAGTCCGAATGATCCTCCTTCTGCATCCATGATGTGCTTTCTTTCTTTATTTCTTCCTCTTTTTTTATGATTAAAAGTTTTTTAATTTAAAAAAAAATTGTAGTTGTGCTTTCGATATTTCAGCGTCTCGATGTTGTGCTCTCCGTCCTCGCCGCGCCTGTGCGTAAAAGGAGAGGCGCAGAGGAACTTGGCTGCCTCATCGGTGAAGATGTCTTTCTTCAGCTTTCTCCTCTTGTCCTCATGCGATGCACTTTCATGATCTCCCGAGGAGTGACGTGGTTAAAGCAAAGTAATTTATGCAACTTTGCAGATATTTTGTGTTTCTTCACATGGCGAAGTTTTCCAGATGGATTTAGCCACTACTTCCAGCATTTACAGTGATCACCTGTAGTCCATTTCTTCTTGCCACTTTGAGACCGCGGATGACTTGGTGGCCATTGGTGCATTTTAACCCGCAGGTTCTTCGTTATTTTAGTTCTCTTTTCTCCCACCTCCTTTTTTTCTCCTAAGCTGTGACGCATCACCAGCTTGCCACCGAGTGGGTCTCTTCACCACTTGCCCTCTTTATGGTAATTCTTCAATCAGTTTAACCAATGAGAGCAAGAGATGACCAGAAAACCAAACACAGGCTCAGAAAAGACACTTTCTTGCATCTGTGATTAATTTATGGAAGCCTGTTTAAATCACAAAAAAGAGAGAACGTCATAGAGGATGATTATAAAATAAGGAATTAGAACATTAACCTTTATTAGAAGGAGAATAATGGTCATAATTTTGACTTTAAGTAATGATTTTTTTGTTTAGTGTTGATGAAACATAAAATGCAACAGAATAGTCCTTTATTTCCCACTGTGCACACATTCTCATTAATGCCAATCTTCAGTTATTTAATAAATTCTTTATCATTATATAATCTATCTATCTATCTATCTATCTATCTATCTATCTATCTATCTATCTATCTATCTATCTATCTATCTATCTATCTATCTATCTATCTATCTATCTATCTATCTATCTATCTATCTATCTATCTATCTATCTATCTATCTATCTATCTATCTATCTATCTATCTATCTGCACTTCATTATTCAGGTATTTCAAATTAAATTACCATGAAATAAAAATAATAAAAAATAAACAAAATCTGACAGTTTAATCAATTTTGTCAAAGAAAAATTGGTCTGGTGAAGATATCCTACTTTGTGTATTTGTCCTACTGTATGTTTTTGGATTAAAAAAAAGCAATTCAAGCAAAGCTTTCTAATTATTAACCTAAACCTCTATGCAAGTTTTTAAATATTGCAAGACTAAAGGATAATATAAAAACGGCACTGCATTGTATTAAAGAAATAATTTTGCTTTATTGATAATCAAATGTTTTTGACTATTTTTATTTTCCATACCTGGTATTTATGCTGCTGTAGGACAAAGATACCACTTTTCATCGGTCTGCTTGTTTCTGTCTCTATTCTCCCAATCTGCAATATTTCCACCTAAAATGTTATGTTCTCTCTGCTTTTTCCTGTCATAGTAGCCTCACCTGGGTTTTTCTGTTTGACTGTGACTCCATCCTTGATTGAAATGTCAGATGTGCTGCTGCTATCAACATCTCTGTTTAAATTTCTTGGAGTTGACCCTATATTTTCACTATACTCCTGTTCTTGACATTGCAACTGGCACAGAGATCGTCTACCTGGCTGTGTCTTTCCTGGACGGGGCCTCAACCGTGGAGCTATTTTTTTTTTTGTATCTCTGCTTTTTTCTGTATGCGTCTGTCTCCTTGAACCCCAGTTGACCCCGGCAGATGGCTGCTCACACTGAGTCAGGTTGTGCTGGAAATTTATTTCTGTTAATAGGGGCTTTACCTCTCCACTATTTCTGCATGCATGCTTGGGTGCGACGGAAGGGAGCTGCATCTTCATCTAGGAGAAAAATGTCTTGCAAGTCAATGACTCAATGCAATCAACTGGTTTTCTTTGATAGAAACTTTTAACCAGTCTGACTTTATTGTCTCTGTAAAGCACCCTGATATGACTTGTGTTGTGAAATGGAACTCTATAAATAAATGAATTGAATCCAATTTAAATAGAATATAGAATTCCCTGCCTAATTAGGCATAGACTCCCCTCAGGGCTGTGTCGTGAGAGCGTTCTGACCTCACTGTGTGGTGTGGAGGCTGCAGCGCCTCAGACTAGAAGAAGGTGAGAAGAGTGGTGAGAACAGCACAGAGGATCATCGGGACTCCTCATTACTCCATCAAAGACATGTCATCCCAGTGGTGCGTGTCGTGAGTTTGTAACATCATCAATGAGCCCTCACACCCCCACAATGGACTGTTCTCAATTTCTCTCTGGGAAGAGGCTTTGCAGCATTACGTGTAGGTCCAGCAGATTCTGAAAAGGCTGTGATGAAAGCAAGAGATGCCAAGCCCACAGTAAACCCCCAAAAAGCACGGCAATGCAAAATGACTTACGTAGCTGCTGCTATAACATCTTTCTTTTTCTCTAAATCCATCTTGCAAATAGGATTAAAAAAGGCATAAAAGCATACATTTCTGTGGTTCCTCTTGGAGTCTGCTGCTGTTTCATTTGCAAGAGTTCTTTTACTGAAACCAAACTAGTAGGTGAGTACAATTTGCCACTTTGTCCAATCAGCTTGAAAGATTCTGCTAAATTTCCTTCCTTTCCCAAAACAGATTGGATGGGAGAATTCAGAGATGTGTAAAACTAAACCTGAATGCTAGACATTATTAATCTATCTAGTCAGGTTATTTCCAAACAAAAAGCAGGCCAATAAACAACAAATACATTGACAAATCATAAGACTTGTAGGTTGCAGCTTGGCACAAGCCATTTCGGTGACTTAGCAAACATACAGAACTGGTTATGGTCAAATAAGAACAAAACTGAAGCTTTTGATTTGCATGTAAACACCGGGGAAATAAACGAAAGTACACATCACCCTGGAAACACTATTACAACATCGAGAGACATGTCAGTGCTATACAGTAAGAATAACTTTCTACAGCAGTGACAATACCATACCTCTAGAACAACAATTCATTTGTTAAGATCAAAATCATTTTTATGTGTTCAAATAGTCCAAAGTAAAAACCTAAATCAAAGTGAGAAACTGTAGCAATGCATGTAAATACACTTTCATCACCACTCTTAGTCCAATCAGACTTTTTGCTATTTTGGAAAGAAGATTAGAAAAAAAACATATTCATTTGTCTACTTGCAGTAGTATTGCCTCAACTAAGCCATGCAACTTGCCCTCCCCCCCCCCCCCCCCCCAGACTTTTCTTTATGAAAATAATAGAAAATCATGTTTCAATCAACCCCCACTTCACAAATATGCACTTTTTTTTTTAAACTTAAAAACCCTATTAAGGAAATTTTATCCTGAGCACAGGATTGAATTGATATGGTTATGTTAGGATTATGTGGACATAAAGTATATGTGTATTTATTCCATCAAAGCATGTGTCTCCAAGGAAATCCATTAATAGAAATCTGGGTATACCTTTGAGCTGGGATTGGAAATACTGGTAGAAAGGACAGCTCTGTTTTTTCTGAATACCAGTGCCACCGTGTGGTGAACATCAACAGGCACATACAGTAAAAAAAGGATACATATTACCATTTGTACTTCTAATTAAGTTTTTTGGTTGGAAGATATATATCTATATATAGATATATATCTTGTAAAAGAGAACTTGCATGCTTGTACCTTCACCCTTTAGGGATTATTCACCAAATATCCTTATAATAATAATACCCTTTACTGTTTTGCAGATGATTACCAGATGTACCTGCATCTATTAATAATGATAATAATAATAATAATAATAATAATAATAATAATAATAATAATAATAATAATAATAATAATAATAATAATAATAATAATAATTATCTTGTTGATACCAAGGTTTTGATGTCTATGATTTTTTAGGTTTTCAATAAGAGAAATCCGAATTTCCCCATTTCTGTCCCCTCTCTCTTTATAAATGCTTAATGATATTTTAACCTTTATGAGGTTAAGCCATATCTTACTCTACAAGCCTTTAAATGATCTTACAGGCTATTTTTAATTGTCCAAAATAAAACTAGACAGAAACTGAAGAAGATTAGGCTGTTTCAGTGTAACTTAGCATATGTTTTTTATTTATTTATCTATAAATCAACAACCAAAGATGCTTCACAAGAATAAAAAGAACTTACCAAAAAAATTATATGGTGCTTTTGAATATTAGGCATTTCCAGATTTTGTTCAAAGTTGTATATAGTCAACAACTATACATTTATTTCCAGAAGAGGGCAGCAAAGACTCTTGGTAACAAGAATGCCTTTTAGGTGGCAACATATAGCCTACTGTGACTACTGTTCCTGAGAGAAATCTGCATTAAAAGTCCTTAAAATATACAAATTAAATGTTTAATGTTTTAAAGGAATGAAAATAACAAAATGAATTTTGAATCTTGTTGATAATACTAAAAAGAAGGATAAAAATCATATAAAACAACTGAAATCTTCCCTTAACCATATGCACTTTTTCAGTCATGATTTCTATGGCATGTTGCAGTCACTTTAAAACACTTGGTCATATTGAATACTGCTTTCAATATTCATTGGATTATCTGAGGCAGAAAAACATATACACCAACTGAAGGCTTAGTACATCACTGGAAATAACTCTTTCTCATGACAGAGGGTTGGTGCTGCAGCAGCTATTACATAAACACTGTTTTAGTATAAAATCCTGCAGTGCAGCTATGTGGTATTGATGATTTGTAAGGCGAATTCCTCCTCACTAATTATTTCAAATTGGCACAGTCAGAGAGAAAAGTGTCAGCATGATCCTCTTGGTTGAATTCCTGATTTTGTGTTTAAATTTAATGTGTGACTAGGAGAGTATTTAGTGGAAGAGGAAGGAGTCATCTCATTTTATGCAAAAAGAGTCTAATCCCCTTGAAAATATGTCATAGTAAATCTGCTTTCTTTAAAGTGCTCTGTAGTGAAGAGTTAAAATGGGGTTTTCTAATCTCTAGTTGTTACTAGAACTAAAAATACAGAATTACATAATCAATCACTGTGATTCTTTATGATGTCTCTAACTAGTCTGTGATATAATCTAACCTGTACAAGTCATTGTTAATGTTCAAAGGATTTACACTGACCTTTGCTTATTCTCTAATTAGCTTTGACCCTTGTCCTAGATTGTCTTCAGTAAGTAAACATGCTTGTTGCCGGGGTGATAGTGTAGGAAGATCCACTGCTGCTGGGTTAAAATCTTTTTTTATTTATTTATTTTTTTTACAACATGCTAAGTCTATCCCTAAGGATGTTTTCTTTAAGTATACTTATTTAAGGACAATATTATTTGTTTCTAATCTAAATATTAATAGTTTTTAACATGTTCACATCTTTTTCATCTTAGAGGTCCCTTAAAGGGCTCCATATATTGTGTAAATAATGCAGCATTTAACAAAGGAGGCAGATTTTAGGGATTTAGGGTTAAATATAATCTTGGTTCTATTGGGACAGAATTTTAATATGATCCATATTTAACAATGTTATCTTTTTTCTCTATGTCTATATCCCCACTCTGGAACAAGATATTGAAGCCAAATTGAAACCAGAATGTGTGTTTGGTTTAGCTAGATTTAAGCTGTCTGCCTCAGTGTGTGTGGTCACTATTTCTATCCAAAGCTTTGACCAAATTAGATCGCTGCTCCACACCCACACATTTCTGATCAGAGATCAGCCAATCAGACGGCTTTTACCTGGAATTAGGTGCTAATCTGTTGGATTCTTCAGTCTTGTGGGGAAACCTTCAAGAATCCAGGTAAATGAGGAGACAGCTGAACTTAAAAGGATATTTATTACCGTATATATACACTAATTTGTTTCTGTTTTGTTTTTTTGTCCGTGTCATGTATAACCTTCTCATTAGGGCAGTGATTATTTAACAATGTTGGTCTTTTCTTTAGAGATACAGCTTTACAGAAGTCACCTACACCAAAAACTCAATAAATGGTATAGTACCAACAAAGGCAAAACAGGTGGCGCCTGTCAGATAGCAATAAAAAAAAGTACACTGCTTGTAAGAAAAGATGAAAACCCTACATGAGAGTTTGATCATAAATGAAGAACAATGATTACCCAAAATGTCTAAAAAGATGGAATATTTCTAGCGGTTAGAACTTCAAATTGAATACGACCAAAATGTACAAATTTATGCTTTTCCTTTTGCTGTTAGATGGAAAAAACACCTGAAGTTGAAATCCTAGTGAGAGAAAGTAATGGACCTAAGAATGGCATCAGAATCTAATTAAGTCTCTAAACTCCTAGTCAGAAAATGTGTGGGATTAGCTTAAGGTCCCAACACTATTAATTATTAGCACTTAAGCCCATTAACATATTTTTTCTCCATTTCCTCTATTCCTACATTATAACATCTCTTTACCTATTTTTGATTGAACAAAACAATTTGCCTTGATTTAATGACAAACTATCAAAGTAAAGCCCTAGAATAGATTTAACCTGCAGCTAACACACTTTTTCATGTATGTACCCCCATATTGGATAAAAACGTTTACATTTTTTCCACATCCATCGTCTTGCCCACCTGTGAAAAGTTTGAAAAGTACTTGTACAGATGTTAAATCTTGGCTTATGGTTCTATTTTCTGACCATGTTTTACTTCACGCTTTTGCTATGATTTTGTTCTTGTCTAATGACGATTGATTGCACTTAGTTTCATTTAAATACATAGAAATGCCACACAATCCAATTTTATCCCTAGCTATGAACTTGAATATTTTTTACAAACTGGTAACACCTTCCTTTAAAGCTGAACGTTAAAAGCTGCATCAGAAATGATCATCTTGTTCTCCAATAGGCTGCCACTAACAGGATTTTACATGCTGACGATCAACTTCTAGGCCAGAGCACTAGGGTTAGTGTAACTAAGACTTTGCCTTTAAAGGTTATTTGTAGTGTGGTTATAATTAGGTACTGACAGACAATGGGCTTAGTCATCCATGACTAATGAATCTCTTGCATGAACAAAAAAAAACTAAACCTTTGTTTAAATCTCTGAATCCTCTTCTTTGTACACTAAACTTTCCTTTAGATATTTTTTAAAAATTTGTTCTTATAAACTAATACTACCTCTATCATTTACCTTTGACCAAATTGATTGCCATTGACCAAAAAGGCTGAATTTGCACCGTCCTTTACAGGGACTGAAAGTAGAATCAAATTCGATATGAACCTCTACAAGATCTACAAACGTATTCCATCATGAATCTGCTGAAATACTGGGAGTGTATGTGAAACAAGTGATCTGACTTACTGTACCTCAGGTGTGGTGTAATTCTATAAGATAGTCTTAACACAGTAACTGCATCCTTGCTTTAAACAGACCTGACGTCACCAGGTTTATCAGCTTTAAAACAGCACACAACAGACAAGCAGCAGCAGCAGCAGCATTTCTTTACTAATTGAATGTAGATGAAAGAACATGCATGTTGAGGAGCACATCTTAAATTACACTAATCCAATACGAGGATAGGCTCATACAGAAAGACTATGCTGATGATTTACTGTCATCTAAATAAGGGAAAGAAGAACAAGTGAGCGAACATCTAAATTGCTTTGAAACAATGTAATTAGTTAGTGTTAGTATGAGGAGCCCTACAATAACAGCAAGTTACAGTTTAACATTTTTTGCTGGGAGGTGCATTTTTAATTTTTTTTATTTGGACTTCTTCACATCTGGCTCAACAATCTTCTGTCCAGTGAGGAAGTTCCAAACGCCGCCTCGGTAGAACTCATTTCCAAACGAGTAGAGAAGGGAGTTGAAGATAGGATTTGTCTTTGCAACAACTGGAAGCACCTTAAAAAAAAAAAAAAAAAAAAAAAAAAAAAAAAAAAAAAAACATTTTGTGTGCATTTAGAGGGACAATCAAGAAATGGAAAACTTGACCATTATTCTCCAAATGGAAGAGTAGCTTTGAGTATTTAGACTTCTTTGAATTAAAACTTACTGATCGGTTTAGCTTTACAGGCCAACAATAAAATCAGTCTATTAGATACCATCATTTTCCCTAAAATTTGCTTTTTCTGTTTCTATTTACAGAATTAAACCACATTTGCTGTTTTTAAAACATAAAGAAAAAATATTTTGGCAAGTAAAAATAAAATTCAATAGCAGTAGAACCAATTTAGCCCACATATGGAAAAGAAGCCAATTACTGGATTTTCTAGATTAGTGTATAGATGAGATGATAATAAAAATCAAAAAATAATTTTTACTTTTCAAAATGTGTACAAAAACATAGAACTTTAATAAGATATTATAGGATGGAAGAAAATTACATATATATATATATATATAAAATATATATATATTGGATTGGATTCTCGGATGAATTAACATGTATTAAACCAAATAAAAACTTACCATTCGAAGTTTTGGAGAGACGAGCTTAACATTCTCAAAGCAGGCGTAGATGCACATGAGGACATAGGGGCCCCAACACATCAGCATCACCCTCAAAGGCAAACTGGTGTTAAACTGGAAAATAAGTGACATGTATTACATACTGTGTATTCGGTGTCCTGTGGTTAAAGTTAGAAGCACCAAAATGCTTCCTAATGTCCAGCATTACTAAGCTACATTGCAGAGATATGGAATCTGTGAAACAGAATTTATATACAAGAAAAAAAAAAGTCTGTCATGATTATTTTCATGTTATATAAAATTCAAGAAAAATCTTAAAACTTTCTTACAAAAGTCAGTAAAATCTAAAGTAATTTGTATCTTTTTTTTCATCACAATGCAAAAATTAATTAAGTGACCTAAAAAAGGGTACAACCTTTTACAGTATTTAAACCAAAATATGGGCGGAGTCAACCATTTGAGCCACCCCTTCGCAAAAAGTAGTTTATTCAAGTATACTGAAAGTGCACTAATTTCATACTTAAAATCAGGCAGAGCACTTAGAGTTTATTTATTCTAAACTATATTTCATATACTTTACAATAGAATAGTCAAGTGTGCTTGACTATACTATTGTTTACATTATTGTTTACTAAAGTATACTTTACGTATACTTTAGTAAACTTAAAAATGTCCCAATTTAGTTCGAAGAAGTGTTACTTTAGTAATACTTCAAGTACACTAAAAGTACTTTGTTCGGTATACTTTCTAAACTTATACTCAAGTATTCTTAATATAGAATTTACTTCAAGTATACTACTTTTGGCTAAGGGACGCTTGCTTTAAGTCATATGACACTGCCCATAATTTTAATTTAATTTTCTATCCAGTCCCAGATGTGTAGAAAAAAAGCAAAAAAATGAAACTACTTATAATCCCAGTAGCACCTGTTTACGGCAGCCTGTCTTCTGTCAGCGTGTCCCAGGGCAGCTGTGGCAACAATCTAGCTTGCCACCCTCAGTGCATGAATTGGTGAATGACGGAATATAATTTAAAGCTCTTTGGAGTATTCTGACTGGGAAAGGCACTAAGTAAAGGTAAGTGAATAAATATTTGTACACTAACAAAAAGTTTGTTGTTTTACCCATTAACTGAAATAAAAAGTTTTTGTCATATAAAAGGCAAGTTCTAAAAAAGTAAAAAAAAACAATCCACTGGATTTTGTTTCCAAGTTTGAACACATTTCGCTTCCCATCCAGGAAGCTTTTTCGATTCAAAATGTCAGCATTAGCATTGAGTTTGAAGCATTTCCCTGAAATGAGTTTTTAAAACTTGGGATGTCTGAAGTTGTGCCCACTCTGTTCATTGGTTCGGCAGTTTTAATGCAGCAAATAAATGTCAAAATGTGTGAATTTGTAAAGTTTCATTTCCAATTTTGACTTCCAGAAACATCCACAGAAAAGCCGCACCGTCATATAAGCTGCATGGTTAAAAGCATTGGAAAAAAGTAGCAGCTTATAGTCCAGAAACGACAGTGTATGTATTTTTTTATTAATAATGTAATTAATTTGTTCAAGTAATTTGGAGCCCCCAAAAAATTATTTAGCTCCTTACATTTTTAGGCATTATTTTGTTTAACCTACTAAATTTAATTTGAAGGTCTGAACTGCATCTGAAATGCTTTGTTCAACATTTTTTATGTTATTGATCCAGATCTATAGTAAAGAAAATATAGAGCTAACTGTGAGCTAGCTCCAGAACAACACATGCAACATGTTGTTTAAAAAAATGTTGTATGCAATAAACAGAAGTCAAGTCAAATGCTTATACATAAAATCTTTAGTCAGCAAAATGGGGTTTTCACAAATGTTGCTTGGAAAGATATGGCCTATATGATAATGCCTATATTATTCTTTACCTAGTAGTTAACTTCTTTAATCAGCATGTTTTCAAAATATGCTATAAAAATAATAATAACAGACTTTTGACAGACTTTTAATCTCTCTATGTTTACATCTATCAGTCATTTCCTGCCTATATTTGTCTCTACCTGGACTCAGTTCTGCACTGAACATTTTTTTCAGCATCTTTACCCTGTGATGATGAATCTTCTTGAAGTGTTTGTAGATGGAATCATAGCATGACAACATGGTGACAGCTGGGAAAGTCAGGTAGAGTACCACCAAGGTTAGCATGTAGGTAATATAATCCCTGTGGGAAAGAAAAGGGTATTACAGTTATACATTGTGGAGTGAAATACTTATTGTAGCTGCCATTCATCAGAGCATCAGTCTCAGAATAATATGTAATTTTAAACAGCTACCTGTCTCCTCTGGTATAGTCAAGGGTGCAGCATGTCCTCATTGGCTCAAAGTCATAGACCCCCCAGCCCATGAGTGGAACAGCAGCCCAAAATATGGAGAGAATCCAGATGATGCAGCTCATTGTCACCGTTGTGCTCCAGAAGAGTTTTTGCCCTGAGATTTTAAGTTAGATTAGGTTACAGCATTTGGAAATAACATTTTTTTTAAACTGAAGATTAATCAATTTGCTGTTCATTCTTTTTTCTAATAAATTAAATTTAAAAGAAAGTTCAAAGTCTGGTTTTATTATATAAAAACTGAGTTAATTGAATGCATTATTTAAGGCTAAGATCGATTAATATGCTATCCCTAAAGTTTGTACTGATGTCCTTATTCAGAGTTTTTCAATCTGAGTAAAGACTATTTATTAAAAACGTATGTTGACATTGTCAGATAGAAAATAGAGAAGAAAAAAAAAACATTCCAATTTTTTGCCGGAAAATATAAAATATAGATTTTTTTTTTTTAGATTAGACCTTATTTGCAATAATTTGAACCAAGGCCTTAGCTATAAAGCAGGATTAGTGGCTTAGTTAGGCAACTTCTGACTTGATCAGGGACAAAACTGGTCCTATAAGCTTTATTTACTTTATTTATATTACACCCTTTATAAGTCAAGAATCCCAGTGTGCTTTAAAGTAAATAATGTAGAAACTAATGCTGGAAAATGTGGCTTTATCAGGAGCAAAAGAGATAATTTCCTCTAAAACAATTGTTTTTTTTTTTCATAATAAAGAGACCTTTCCGCATAGATTGGATACTTTGTGTCTCTTTAAAACTTTAAAAACCAATAACCTTATCTTTAACTGAGTTTATAAGTGAAGAATGTTTCTAAAACACAATGAAAGAATTATCTCTTAATTGTTGCAACTATGGTTAATATTTAGTATTAATTTATTAAAAAAGCAACAATCCATAATAATGACCACAATGTAAATATGAGAGATTAAAGCCAACGCTAGTTTCTATCGCTAGTCCCTAAGGCAGAGCCCAACCTTTGACAGAACAATATATTTTTTTAATTAATTAAGTTTATTATCTGTAGAAACTTGATTTACTTAACCCATAATTTGATACCTCTGACAAAATCCTTTGTAAAGCCTTTAGATTTAGCTAAAATATCTTATTCAATTAATGATAATAGTAATAATTATTTATACACTGAGGTGTTCTGATATAGATGTTCTATATTCAGTTGTCAATGCATGCCGAATACCTATGGAGGACCAACTCTGCCATATTTAAAAATAATACAGAAATAGATAAATGCTCAATAAATAAAAAAGCATACAAATAATTTCCCCCACAAAATACAATAAACTAATAAATGTAGGTAGAAATTAAATCATACAGTGAGACATAAATGTATATAACTCTTTTAATTAGCTTCTTTATTCATTCGCCTTTGTATTATTACCATACTTATTTATTGTCCATTATAATTTTCAAATGTATTTGTTTATTACTTATTTTTTTAAAGTATTTATTTATGTGCATGATATAATTTTTTTGTCTGTTTTATTCTTCCTTTGTATTTTTTTATCCTATATATTTCTTCAACGCCATTTATTTATGCCTGTCATTTTTTTATTTCTGTATTTATTACAAAGGCAAATTTATTAAAAAGGCGTACCTCTCAGCTGGGGAAGGGAAATCATAATGCATGCAACTTTTGTGATCTAGCAAAAAAAGCTCAGTTCACTCACTGGTGCAGTACTGGTGATATCTGTCCCAAGCAATTGCAGCCATAAAACTGATCGAAGCCAAAACCGATACCATCCCCTGGAAGGCATGATAATTACAACCATCTTGACCAAATGGCCAGTACCTAGAAAGAATGAGGAAAATAAGTCATAGTCCACTTTACTACATCATTTTGGCACAAAGAACAGCAGAGGGATTTCTCAACAGATTAAACATTGGTTTAACTCTCTCTCACTAGTAATCCTCAAAACAAAGGCTTCTTGACGTCACAGGCATGTTTAAACTGTGGGATTTATTTAAACCAGTGGCGCCTGCTGATCGCTGAAATAGGGGTGGCTCAATGGTGTAAATAAATCCAAACGTCATGTATTGCATCAGCAAATGTTGGAACACATAAAACATATTACTATAACAGGTGAAAATAGCTGTTCTCTGAAATAATTAACTCCAGAAACATCGGCAAGAGTTCATCTTAAGACGACTGTTATGACTGAATGATCACTTTTCCCTCTGGACTCATGAGGAAAAGATCCTCACTGTCTGGCCACTGTCAGTCAAAAATCCTTAAGTATGTTTCCTAAGCAGCATCTAGCACTCACAACTTTCACAACCTGCCCCTGCTACATAGACCCTCTAAGAGGTTTAGCCGCACTGGAAGTAACGTATTTTGGCATGTTATCCAATCACAGCTCTACTTTCTGGCTGCTTACTTCAATAGACAGAGGCTCAACCTCAACAGGAATTTCTTTTAGAGACAGACAGGCAGCATCCGGCTGCTCCAAAAAAAGACAAGCGTGTTTTAGCACATATATAATGCAGTTTAATGAATGCACTTATTAAGTTTGACAAGTCATATTTTACCAATAATTATACTAAATTTACTGGGGAGGTTTGGCTGTGTTTGGATCACACTTAGCCTGGTTCTGCTGGAGATTCCTTCCTGTTAAAAGGGAGTTTTTCCTCTCCACTGTCACTACAAGCATGTTTGGTGTGAAGGATTGCCTTCGAGTCAATGAGATGATGCAATCAACTGGTTTTCCTTAGATACAAAACTTTAAACCAATCTGATTTTATGATTTGGTTCAATTGTCTCTTTAAAGTGTCTTGAGATGGCATGTGTTGTGAATTGGCGCTATAGAAATAAACTGAACGGAATTGAATTGAGGTTTAGCCTCCCTATTATTCAATGAGAAATCACCCCTGATTTAAACGTGTTACATAATAAAATTAAAAGAAGAGGAGGAGAGAATATAAGCCAGAAAACCCTACCTGTGTCAATCTGGGCATGCTGCAAGTAAACAAAACATAGCCAGAAGAAGATATGAAAAACATGCAATATGATATTTAAAAAAAAAAATATGGTATTAAAGAAAGATTAAGATGATGGAAAAAAGCCTGACAAAAACCTTTGAGGTTTTTTTTTTCTGTTGTTCCCATCCCTAATGTTAAGTTCTGTTATCCAGTTACTAAAACTCCACAGATTTGGTTGCAAAACCTTCATTCCAAGCAAAGTGGATTTAAACCTGGATTATAAAGCACAGATACTGGCTTGTTGTGAGCAGAATGAGCTCTTGTGTTCAAATTCTAACAGACTATTAAAAAAACATAGTACATCTTGTTCAAACGCATGACATTAAGGATAGATAATGTTTAAAAAAAAGCATTTTTTTATCTTGTTTTATACCTGAGATAGCTGGAATAAGCAGCTGTGAGTCCATTCATATTCAGGCTGATGTCAGCCAAGGCTAGGTTGAACACAAGGAAGTTACTGGGAGATCGCATCTCCTTCACTCTGAGGAAGGCCAGGATGCTGATGGCGTTGAGGAAGAATCCCAGCATCCCTGAGGGTGAAAACAAGTCAAGTTCCCAATTAATTTGTGATCATACTCCAAATTTCAAACTCTGGACTATTTACATTTATAACAAATAGATTAGATTTGAACTTTTACCAACAAGAAGTACTTTACTGCAGGTAGCTTAAAGATATTATCAATAGACCTTTTCAATTACTCTAAACAACCTTTTATCCTACACTGATTAAATCCTCCATCATTAAATATTTGTGTTTTTATATGGTTTGAATGATTTTCAAATTTAGAAAACCTTTAAAAATAAATAATTAGTACATGTAAAAAGTTAATTTTCAATAATGCAAATTAGTAGTTCGGCTCTTTATGCAATAGATGTATTGCATGTTTGAAATCTTTGAATGTGGAAACAGCTTTAACATGGAAATAGTTTTATAACAAGGACAGTGTTGATAATATTGTTCTGATTCTGGCTTTAACAAGTGGAAAAGAAAAGTACAATTATTAGAGTATAAATTGACAAAGCACTCTAACTGTAAGTATAGTAACCTAGTGATGAAGTCGGTGTTTCCTGACTGAAACTAAGGACTGATAATCACTATTTGTTTGTTTGCATTGTTTGTTTGGTTGATGAAGCTGGATATGTTAAGTATAAATCTGGCTTTTTTAAGACATTTTTGGTGTCCCATTTCTGAAACTAAAGTGAGAAATAATCTAAAGGACTGTTATAGCTATAATAAGAATCTACTTTTGTGTTATAACAGGGCATCTCTCTCAATATTCATTAAAGAGATAATGTCAAAAAGTATAACACTATTCAGGTGGTGGTTTCTGACCTAAGAGTCAGCAGCAGTAAGACACTGGTGTCACACAGTGGATGTTCACTATAGTGAAGCTTCCTACAAATCATATTATTACATTACAAAACATAGATACGCTCTTAAGATGATTAAATCAGCAAATAGCTGCAATAGATTTAAACTAATATAAAAAGACTTTATCAGATGATCAAACTCATGATCTCATGTATTAAGATAAAACATCTTAGCCAGCCAACTACATGAATCAGTTAGGGGGAAGCAGCATTAGAACAACTAACCTGAAGAAGTACCTAAAGAAGGTTGGTTCTGTTTTGGTAACTCCTGTAGAGATGATCTAACAAAGAAGAATTCTTTATAAAAGGAAAAACCTTATGGAAAACAGTGAGAATTATTTTCCTCTTACTGCCATTGACCAACAATGTCTCCTTAGTCAGGGGTTTCTCTAGTCCTGCTGCAAAACTGACTGCAACAGGAGATCATTCTTGCTTACTGCCATTAACATCTACAACATGTTGAGGAAACACGTACAGCAATATTTATTTTCCCTTGGCATTAATAAGTTAGCTTTAAAGTGAATTAAATATATCTATCTTTTATATTCCAATCCATCCCCTTATAGGACAAAGATAGGCCTTCAAACTGGACCAGAAAACCTTTCCTTAAACTCAGAAGGGAGCATTCAACTTATGATATAGTTACATTTAATCAGGTCAAACAGTACTCTAAACATTCAATTTCTTTTTAGAAAAAAACTCTCCTTTCTGTAGAAGCAGCTGGTAGAATTAGTGTTTGCCTTTATTTTATACTTAATAGAACTGGAATGAGAGAAAGTGATAGAAAGTGGTGTGACTATAATACATATAATCCTTAATTACATAACCGGTAATCTTGGACTTTCTTCATATTACTACAGGAAAAGAATGCAGCCTTCAGATCAGATTTTAGACATGCAGTAATATTCAGTGAAGAAGGAAATGATTTGACTGACCTTTCAGTCGAAAAACTGTTAAATAATCAAATTATACACAGATCAGTGTTTTCACACCTTTTATTGCTGCTCATAATGATGGTTCAGTTTTGCACATTTAAGCTGTAAATATGAAATCAGACAACAAAAATTATTTTGATTAAGAAATGTGAGGTTAATTGAATGTATGTATTAATTTCCAGGGGAGGTAAGTGCCATTCCTTCATTCATTTGGCAAATGCAACTTGTCAAAGCAATGGACCTGCCCTGAAATAAGAAAGGCGGAAAAGCTTATTGAGACTAAATTAGACATTGTGATGAAGATACAGAAAAAGATGTATGACAACAATGGATAGTGTCACTGCAACATTCAACAAGGTGTTAAAGCCTACTTACCTTTTTGCATATTGTGTAATGCCTTAGGATGTACTGTGCATCCCAGGTTTTCTTCTATTCTGATGTCAAATCAATCTAGTCATCTTTCTAAATAATCATCTGTTAGCCGTTTTCTCATTACTTTATTATATTGTAGATGATGAAAACTAGTATATCTGCACACATTCAATCTGACTGCAAAACACTTTATTGCAACTAAAAGGCATGATAACTAGGTCTGCAACTAAAGATTATTTTGCAAATTGATTAATCTGTCGATTATTTTTTTTAAATAAGTCGATTAATCATCGTACAGCCAAAGATTCTTTGAAGAAGATTTTTTACGAAAGTAAACCAAGTAAAACTAAATATTTTCCACTTGAGGAGATATGAATAGAGCATAGTGACATGCAAAAAGTATTTATTTTTTTTAATCATAAAAGGAAAATTCTTTACATATATATTTTTTTACATTTTGATATAATTACTGCTCTAAGTGGTTTCCTCTGTCAGCTAAAAACATGTTTTAGAGTCTCTACACTCCAGATTAATTGATTACTAAATTAGTTGCAGATTATTTCAATAATCGATTAATCTTGATTAATCTGATTCTTTCAGCCCTAATGACAACAGCAGAAAGTGTGAATATATTATCTTAATCTGTAAATGTAGCAATTGACTTTCTTAACATTTAAAGCTTAAATATGTTTCACAGACACTGTGTTTGTGATTTAGTGCATTTTCTTTGAAGATAAATCCAAGAACTTAGCAGTTTCTGGCCAAATAGAACAAGACCAGGGGCGGAGCTAAATGGGGGGCCAGGGGTGGCCATGGCCAGCCTTAGCCAATCAATGGATACCCCTGTGTCCACCCCTACCATATTTTTCCCTCTAATACAGACTGTGGCAGCAGTAATACTCTCAAGTGGAATATTTCAAACATTTTAATTTTTCATATATTAACAATTACTTGACAACAAAAACACTGTGCTTAATTATGCACATTAATATACTAACATTAAAGATGATAAGAACAGAATTCATGCTCAGAACTAGAATTTATATTATATGGGGAAAAAAGAAAATGATATGTTTTTGCAGGTCTTCTAAGAGTCTTCAGTAAAATTATTGATAAATAACTACTTTAATAAAACATAATAAATAATAAATTTACGTAGATATTAGTACTTGTAAATATCAATTTTATGCAGAATGATTATTGATAAAAGTCAATGGAAAAGATGCTCGCCCCCAGAACTCAAACTTCAAAGAATTGTATCCACTATACCTTTTATCTAGAAAGCACAGATGTTTTAATATTTATGCATCTATTTGTCAGCAAAGGTTAAAGGAACGTATAGTTTATCTTTATTTAGAAAATTTAGATGTTGTGCCCATTAATTTTCTTGTTGTAGATTGACCCTGAGGTTCTGGATCCTATTCACTTTCGGTCCCCCCTCAGTGTACATTGGTGCTTGGACACCCTTATAAAAAAGTTATGGCTACGCCTCTGAACAATACATTTTAAAGACTGTACTTGTCATGCAGGAGCTTTAAAAAAATGTATTATTATTATTGTTATTTTTTTAAGAGCCTGTCCCTTTAAATCTTGCACAAATCTGCACACTTACCCCCAACAAGAAGTGCAGAGCCGAACGCAAACATGTCAAAGTCCGAGAATCCCTCCGGTAATGTATACGCTGCCATGTTTGGATCTGCAAACCTAAATCAACCTGAAAAGCAGTCCTTTTCTTTCCAGCAGCAACAATCAAACCAGGCGTTTCTTCAATACGAAGCCTTCTTATAAAGGCTCTTTCACGTGAAAAAGCATAAAGAGACTAATCTGGGTTAAACCTCTCCCCCTCCTCTGTTTTGTGCAATCCTCGGCGGAATGTCCTAACGAGCAAATTTCTAGCAATCTCGCTGACACTTTTGCTGATCGCATAAAAAAAAGAGAAAACAATAACTTTAGACCTTTGCTGTGTAAATATCTGATCAGAGGGACGCAGACCAGCTTTGCTTGTAAACAGAACCTTGCTTTTCCTTTAACTGTTTCAGCTTTCTATGTGTGTGAGGGAAGGAAACAATGGAAACATGGGAAATGTTGTCTTTAAACAACCGCTGTCTTTTTCTGTGGCTCCACTGCTTTGATAAGAATAATAAAAAAAATATATATTTTAATTTCAAAAAAATAATATTAATAATAAAAAATTGGAAAATAATCAGAACAATCAAGAAAATTCAGAAAATAAATCATGTGTTTTTGCCCTTTCTTCCATTAACAGGTTATGTGTGTTGTTTTTTAATCAACATTTAGGAGGATCTCAAGACAATAAAAGGTATAGTGGAGGATTTTTAACCATTTTTAAAAAGACCTGCACAACCCTGTATCAGCTCCCTAGAGTGAACGCCTATATCACGTTTGTGAGAGCATGCACGAGCCCATTTCTCCTCGTGCACGCTCTGTTCAAAAGTATCTATTTGCATCACTCATACAAGCTTACTTTCCCAAAAAATATTAACAATTTTTCCACAATGTCAGACTCACCATCGGCAAGTGAAAAAGGGGAGGAGCACATAGGATGGCCTTATGTAAGCATATCACCAGAATGATTGAATATTAGGAGGACCAGTTATTTTGATGATCCATCCGGAAAAACAACATCCTCCACTATACCTTTAATGCCAAAATAGTGCAAATGAGTACCATTTAATTGTAAGATAGCCTGCTTTTATTTTGTAATTTAAAGATGAAGAAAATAAAAATAAGAAACCTTTAAAGCCTTTCATTTTTTATCGTTTACAAAAAAATATGCTGGATGGATCATATGATTCTTTATTGGATTTCATTTTATCTTCAGAAACAAAACTCCTTACTCTACCTTTTTGTAACCTGTTGGCAAGGTTACCAAAAGGCTGCAGCTGCGGGTGTTAAATAGAGCAGAAACTGCTTAGCGGATGCTACTGACACTTAATCCCATATTATGTGAAGAAAATACACAGATAAAGAAGTTGAGATTGTAAATTATCCAACAGCAACTTTGTTAGTGAATCTGCAAACGTAGAAGAAAATCTACATATTCATTAATTTTAAAAAGTAAAAAAACCTAAAACCTGTGGTGTACCCCAGAAAATCTCTGCTCCGCCTTTTCTGACCCTTCTTGTCAGACCCTTTTCCAGACGTTTGAACAAAATTGAACCCGATAACTGACCATCTGAACTAATCCTTCCCCTCTGACCCTGTACCCCCTCACTTTTTAAGGTTTTCTCAGCATGTGGAAGATGATACTAGCATGATGTGGTGCAGCCTCTACTTAAGAAACCTATCCCTGACAATACTATGATTGCATATTTTGGAAAATCTCTAAACTAGCTTCTATTTAAAAAAACAAATAAATAAATAAAAAAAAAACTTGGAGAAAGCATATTTTCTTAGATTAAACTAACAGCATAATATCTTGGATATTTTCCAATCCGTTATTAAACCTCACCAAAACACAGTATCTGCTTTGGTAAGAGTTTTTAATTACATCCTTATGGACATGTCCTAATTATACAGATGAATATGTTTTACCGCTGGATTTGATACAGTTGACCAAATGTTATGTCACTTCTTTTACTGCACCAAGTGGATATTTGTGGTACCACAGTGTTTTTGGCATTTACTTAACTATACTTAATCATATTTGTGTTACTTTAACACTTTGTTTCATTTTTAGTAGGGTAGGTCATACAACAATTGTGTTAAAGTAACTAAATATGATTAAGTAAATGCCAAAAGCGGTTGCATAATTTTTTTCACTGAGATTCATTCAGATCCTACTTGGTAGACGAACCATATCAGCTGAAATAGATTATGATTCCCTTGTTTTATCTCCCTTTATCTGCTTCTTTGAGTTCAATGTTAAAGAAGCTTTGGATCCTTTTTCATTTCTATAATGATAACAGGAAGATATATATACCACTAAAAATGTATCCCTCTGAATCAGTCTGTTTTAAATGTATCTTGGGGGACATCATATCCTGGATGGCCTTAAACTTTTTACATTTTAATTATTAAAAAAACAGCGGCGGTGGTCTGTGGTGCTGCTGATAACCTTTTCCTTCTTTAGCTCTTTGTCATCTTTATAAAGCAAACAGTTCCTACTTTGGGTCTTAAAATGGTGAAGTGTTTTTCACAATCTTGTTGAAATAGCCAAATGCTAAGCCATTTCTCTCAAAACAAAACCTTGAGATTGCTCTTTATGCTGTTGTTACAACTTGGCTTGAAGAATGCAATGCTCTTTATATTGGAACACAGCTGACAGGCTTTGAACTGGAGCTAGTAAGAGAAAACATATCATTCTTATTCTCTCCTCCCTACATTGGCCCCATGTCTTAGGATTCTTTTTGAGATGATTTTAGTTCTTTTAAATGTTTTCAGCAATCTCTTTCCTCTCTAAACTGCTTGATCTTTACTCTCCTGCTTGATGCCTGAGGTCAGCTGTCAGTGTCTCCTGAATAGGTCCCAGGTCAAATGTAAGAGCTTTTATCATTACTGTTTTCATCTTATAGAATAAAATCCAAATTCGGTTCATATTTACCCCTTCACTGTCAACTTTTAAAACTCTGTCAAAAACATAACTATAAATTGGCTTATAGTACAACCTGAAATGTTCTGTTTTAATTTTTTTTGTTTTTATTCTGCTTATTTTGCTGTACTGATTATTTTTGCTGTTCCTGTTATTTTTTTCTTATACTTTCTTTGCAAAATCCCCTTTTTTTTTTTTACATTTGCAGCAAATCATACTAGTATGTTGCTATTGTAGCTACTGTGTACTTTACATGCTTTAAGAAGTAACTAAGAAGTTCAAATGCGTATTAGTTGTCCTGTAATAACCCCTTGAAATAGGACGGCAGAAAATTGTAAAACTCACCCAAAGCAGCCTGAATCTTCTAAAATCTAACATTTGGGCTGAGTCTGATGGCTCTGCTAATCTGTGCCCAGATTACCACAACCATTAACCAGGCTGTAACAATGTGTCCCAATGGGCTTATAAAATCATGTTTTGTTTATATTCCCATATTGTGCATGCCTGATGCCTCAGACTTTCTCACAGCAGCAGGGAACTACAACATTGAAGCTTGTTTTGACATTTGCTGCTCTTAACTAATGAAAATGCTGAGATCTCATAAGGAGAATCCAATTCATAAAATGATCGCTGCTTTCTAATCCAAACAAGAGGCCCATCAGCTGTACCAAAAGATGGGGGAGCAGGGTGAGGTCATGCTGGAACATAGAGCAACTCTGTGAGAAAATTACACAACTTATAGGATTTAATGAAACAATCTGTTAGGCTAGAGCAGCTGGGGATGGTGAAAATGAGGCTGGACTGAGCCAGCCTTACAAAGATTGATTGTAGTAGGGTGCTATAAATGGGTCAATCTAGAACTTTTGATGAAAAGTTTTTTGAATTTGTTAAAAAAAAATATGATTGTCCTACTGATTCTTCACATGTTGGAAACGCAACCCTAATGAAAAGCTCTTTAAGGATAGAGACCAACAAAGAAACATTATCCAGTTAAATTTTCAAACATTTCAACAACAAAAAAATAAAACAAAATCTATTGTTCCAGCTGACCTGAATACATGCATGTGATGTATTTGCAAATTCAGAGCAGTTAAACAGTCTATTGGTAAAGAGTTAATAACTCTAAGATAATCTTCTAGTTTTGCAATGAAACAAGGGTTCCACTGTTGCAGCTATACTGAAGGCAGAGGTAAGTCACTAAATTTACAGTGTAATTTCTACTCTACCTTGCAAAGGTAATTACATCTATTAAATGTTGTTTTAGGATATTTAAAAAGAAAAAACTTGGATTCATTAGCATGTATTAGTATGAAACCAAACTGTAAGCCCAATTTTGAACATTTCTGTACCATTATATTTTAACAGCGCCCCTATGAGCATATATTAAGCAACTGGGACAATTTTCACTACAGCTAAATTCAGTTTATTTATATAGCGCCAATACACAACACATGTCCTCTCAAGACACTTTACAGAGACATTTCAACCAGATTATACATATTGGTTCAAAGTTTTCTATTTAAGAAAAACCAGTTAATAGCATCAAATCATTGACTAGAAGGCAATCCCTCACACCAAGCACGCTTGTAGTGAAGAGGAAAACTCAGTTTTAATAGGAAGAAACCTCCAGCAGAACCATGGTTAGTTTGAGCGGCCATCTGCTGAGGCCGACTGGGGTTCGAGGAGACAAAAGCAACCTGTGTGACAACCCAACCCTTTCACCCTATACCATGGTATAACAGTTCTGTTTGAAATACCAGCTGCCATGCCTGCAATCAGGCTTGAAGCCAGATCTGGCCCAGACCTGTCTGCTTTGTGGGATTCCTCTAAATAAATGCCTTCTCTCAACAAAAGGTGGTGAGGTTGCTTGATGACCCAGATGCAGAGATTAGTGAAGCAGAGATGAGTTCTGACAGATTTAATTGAATAACAAAGGTAACAGAGGCAGCAATCCAGAAATCCAACCTAAAATGTAAAAAAAAAAAAAAAACATAGATGCATCAGGGGAAAACAGGCATGAGGAGCCAGGGAGAGATGAGGTGAGAAGACAACTATAGCAATGACAAGGAACCAGCACTGAGTGACTGCAGAGGTGGAGTATTTAAGGGGAACAGAACAAAGGATGGACTAATGAGCTGAATAAGGAGCAGGTGTGGGTGGAATCCAAGAAATCCAAGGGGAAAGAAAACAAGCACAAGGGGGCAACAGAGAGTAACTAAAGAATACTTGAATATAATGGAAAATAAATCAAAGAACAAAACAGAACAACTGATAACATAAAACTGAAAACTCAGTCACAACAAATGGAAAGAACCATAACACCTTCAGAATTCACCTGTACATTTCAATATTAATGCAATTACAACTGTTCTGTAAGGGCCTCAGCAGTTTGCTTTCTAAATGAACAACATGAAAGAGACAACAACAAAGAAACAACTAGGGCTGAATGTAAATGCATACCATACCTTTCAGATATATGTTTTTTTTTTTTTTAAGTCAGGGTTTAACGTTTGTGGATGTAAGACGATAGAATAGTACAAATCTAAGTATCCTTTAATAATTTTGTAAATCAGTGTTTCCTTGAATGGGTTCTGTCTACAATGATGGAGAGGAAGTGTTGGAAGATGAGAAAGAAATGATTTAAGGAAACTAACGGAAGGATAAGGTTGGGAGAATATTCAGGAAATATTTTTTTTTTCTGAAGGTAGAGGTTAAACTGATACTGTATTTCTAACTTTTGGGCACTTAATCTAGATTAGATAAGCATGAGAGCTCAGCAAAATGGAGAGGGTTAAGGTTTTTTTGCTGTCCGCCTTGGTGCATTGTTTGTGCTTCCTTCCTCTTTACATGTAACTAGTATGTATGTCTACGGTTTAATATGTTTTTTTGTTTTGTTATGTCATGTCTTTCTCTCTGACCTATCAAGTCCTAGAGAACATCTCTTCACCTCACCAAACCAACACCTTATAACTCCAAATCAAATAAAATTGGTTTTACAGAGAGTATTGTGGTGTGATGACAGATGCAGACATGGAGGTTTTCCTTTTCCAGATAACCTCGTGTTTAAAGAAACTGAACAAAGACGTAATAATAAGAGACAGAGAGATGACTGGATTAAATGATTGCAAATCCCATCAGGGCCTCTCTGTCATTAAACCTCTGGACCTGCAGAAAACCCCCAGGAACTGTGACAAAACATGTTGCATCCAGAAAGTGTGTCATAAGCAAACACCCTTTTACAGATTTGAAAAGAAAATACATATATTTGATTAGCTGTGAGAATACACACTCATCATGCATAACATACTATTAATCACTGTTAATGATTTATCCAAACTGATCCAATGTTTAGAGAAAACAAACACACTCAAAAACATAGGTCAGGTGAAAAATTTTGACATTTTAATTTTTAAATAGCTAAAATTACGATCATATACATTAATACGCTTACCAGCTCCTTTTGTAAAATGGAGCTCTACAGCAGGTCATTTATCCCTGCTGCCACCAGACTCAACAATGCGACACTACAACGGCAATAACTTGTGCAATGTATAATGTGCAATTTACCATTTGATATTCTGTGCAATAACTGTTTCTCTATTTTTGACACCCAGTGCTATAACTATTTAAATAAATACCATCTATATAAATACCCATGTAAACACCCCGTGCAATAACCCTGTATTATAACCCTCCTATAAAAGAAAATACTGTATATATCCCATGCACCTTTTTTCTTCCTTTGGCATATTTTTCTTCTTTGACTATTTGAGCTGATGTACAGTAACATGTAAATTTCTCCACTGTGAGATCAATAAAGTCTATCAATCAATCAATCAAAACCAGTTAAAGGTTAAATGCCAGTTTGCAAGCTGCAAGTTGTCCATGCACTCTTTAAAGTCCTAGATAGATTCCAGCTGTCAATCATAGATGTTGGACATTTTACAGTCATTTTTACTGAAAACATAAGCATAATTGTGTATGAGGGCTATGCCTAAATACTTCAGTGTCCTGATGATATCAAGAGTTGGATGATTAAAACCTAGAAAATTGTGCCTTGCAAAAGGCCAATAATATCAAACCTGGTTTTAAAATAGATAACATTAAATACCTTTAGAACTGCTTACTTAAAGCATGGACATCCACCCCAGTGAAGAGTTGAAAGCCAAGGATAAAAAGTCAGGTCTGTGCTTTAAAGCTCAGAAGTTTTTTTTTATGCCTATAGGAAAAAACATATTGTCTGGCTTTGAATTACTTAGAGAGATTTACCAAAATACCAATTGGGTTTTTTAGCATATATTAAGGGTTTATAAATAAGTTGGACTTTACATGGATTAGATCTGGCCTCTTCTTATTAGTTGACAGAGGAAATAAATAATCATTTACAAAATGTGTTTTTAGTCATGTTTTATAGTTGTAGAAGATCTAAAAACTGTTTATTTATTTTTACATTTACAAGTGTGTGCATATGAAAATATGATAAATATGAACAATTCAAATGTCAATACAAAACAAAAAACTTCACACCTCTCTTTACTCTCAACTGCCATCTACTGGTCATTTATCTTTCTGATAAATACTGAAATTAAAGATAGAGAAATGCTTGCAGTTTAAATTTCCAAATGATTTTCAAATTTCATTTTCTCATATAGTATGTATCTATTAAATTTATGGGAAGGAAGTCAAAAGCATTTCTACCATCTTCACTGTTTATTTTTAACAATCCCACATAAAAATTCTACATTTCTTAAAACTGCTTAATCGTTTTGTTTTATTTATGTCCCCATCCACTTGCAGCCCATGCTGCTATGTTCAGGATCCCTTCATATTTAGGCAGTAAATACACAGTTTCAAATGAGTCCTGAAAGTGAAAAGCATGCAGCCTATCAGCTTTGAGGAAAGAATAGCCTAATCGTCTGAATGAAAATAACCCAAGTCCTCTTCTAATCCCTGCCTATCCCTTTTTTATCTGTGGATTCAGAGCAGGCAGAGCAGTTGGAGCTGTGAGCCTGAGAACTACCGCGATGCATCTGACGTTCCCTTAGGTCTTATTTCCTTTGATTAACTGTAGTTTAGTCTTGTAGAGTTTTAGTTGCTTGCAGATAGGAGAAAACATGAGCCGTCATTTTCTTCCTGCTTTTTGCCTCGCTTTAGTTTTTCTTCCCCTTTTAAGCACTTCGTGTCCTTCACAATGCAGCTGCTTCTTTCACAAGTTAAGTGATGGATCAAAAGCAAGGTAAGTTATTTTAATTAAATTATTCTACTGCTGCTTTCCACTATTTGATCACTCTATGTAATAAGCAGTTTTCCTGGGCTTTTATTTAATCTGTTTAGCTTGTTACAGAGCAATAGGTTACCACCTTTTTTCCTAAGAATGTTTATTAAATCAAAATAAAAGCTTAAAAGATGTTTGGTTACTCAGGAAACCTCCATTTCTACACTCCCATTTGTACAAAATTATTGTCACATTTATTCTCAGTTGGAAGATAATATCTCTTTAACTTATTTCTTTAGGAGTGTGCTATGTAACGACCCAGAGATCACTGTGATTCCTCCAAATTTCCCTTCTGACACATCAAAGCTACGTATAGAGAAGACTGCAATTACGCGCATCGCAAGCAACAACTTTCACTACCTCAACAGTCTGGAGTTTCTCTGGATGTCATTCAATTCCCTGAACTCACTTAATGCAGACAGTTTTCGGGGTCTCTACAACCTGGATGAGCTCCGGCTGGATGGAAACTCCCTCACTTCCTTCCCCTGGGAAGCTCTGATCGACATGCCGATCCTGAGACTTCTAGACTTACATAACAACAAGATATCCTCCATCCCGGCCTCGGCCATCATGTACATTAAAAACATCACCTATCTGGATTTATCCAGCAACAGCCTCACCACACTTCCTGCTGAAGCACTGACAATGTGGCTGAGCGTGAAGCCTTCCCAAGACTCAGAGTCTTCCAAACTTATTCTGGGTAAGGATCAAGCTTTGGCACTTAGTATACTGGAAAGTTTTTTTAAGAACTGCCTTTGAGTTAGGGATTAGTCTAACAATAGTTATTACGTATCTACAGTCTTTCAAGGGGCTTGACTAATTTAAATGTAAATATTGTCTAAGCATACAACCTTTGTTTCTTTTGGTTCTGCAGGCCTTCATGATAACCCATGGCTGTGTGACTGCAGACTCTATGACCTCGTCCAGTTTCAGAAGTCCCCATCATCATCCGTGGCACTAATTGACACCAGGCTGAGGTGCGCTGATCCTGAAAGCCTGTCTGGAGTTTTCTTTACTGAAGCGGAACTGCAGAGGTGCCAGGCCCCCAGGGTTCACACGGCTGTCGCTCGCGTTCGGAGCTCTCTAGGCAACAATGTCCTGCTGCGCTGCGGAACTGTTGGTGTCCCTATTCCGGACCTGTCCTGGAGTCGTGCTGATGGCAAGAAAATGAATGGCACAGGTTAGTTCAGTCCTTTTACTTTTGTCCAAGCCTGAATAACAGAAAAATCCATTATTATCTTATTTGTCCATTTCTTCAACTCCATGGGTGTAATTGTTGGATTTATTTTTTTCTTTCAGTTCAGCAAGAGCTTTCAAAGGAAGGCATCATTTGGTCAATCCTGAGTGTCCCTGCAGTCTCCTACAGAGATTCTGGGAAGTATGTGTGCAAAGCCACCAACTTTGTGGGTACTGCAGACGCCATCATCTCCTTGGTAATCACCGACTCCATTCGCTCGGAGGAAGCAGTCAGTGGCGTTTCTAAGAAAGGCAGCAGAAAGAAACCTGGCAGCATGGGAAGAGCAGCATACCAGGAAAAACTCATTGCAAGATATGTTCCGCCACCAACAAGTACTGCTGCCCAGCCTATTATTGAACCTCTTAATGGTAAAGGAGTGACTGGGAGGTATGAAATTGAGAGCTACAGTGTTTCTGATGGGATTTCTCAAGGAACGGCGAAGGGATCTTTCCCTAAGAAGTCAGGGGAGGTGGGTCAAGAAGGCTTGAGTAACTTGGTGGCTAATGCATCGTCCCTGCAGCAACTTCCTGAAAAGAGGGTGGTACGTTCAGTGAAGGTAATCGGGGACACAGATCACACTGTCTCTTTAAACTGGCGTGCCCCAACAGCGACCAACACCACTGAATTCAGTGTACTATATGCTGTTTTTGGTGAGAGAGACATGCGTCGCATTAATGTGGGTGCTGGGAAGAACCGTATCACCATTGAAGGCCTTGTTCCAAAGACAAAGTACATTGCATGCATTTGCGTCAAAGGCTTGATTCCGAAAAAGGAGCAGTGTGTAATCTTCTCAACGGACGAAGCTGCCAGTGCCAGCGGGACTCAGAAGCTCATTAATGTGGTGGTGATAACCGTGGCATGTGTGATCGCCGTGCCCCTAACTCTGATTGTGTGCTGCGGTGCGATAAAGAAACGCTTACAAAAGATGCTGGGCAGGCAGACAAAAGACATGCAGGACTCCTATGTAACGTTTGAGACTCTTGGTCCTGGAGGCAAAGCTAAAGGGATGGAAGGTGAATATCTGACCAGATTAAACCCAGATGAATCCAACAGGCTCCTCTCGGCGAGGTCTAGTGTTGACTCGGAGGCTATAGCGAGGACTGAAGGGCCACCTAATGAGTACTTCTGTTAAAACAGAGAACACACTCGGTCTCAAGAAGACGCACTTTGTTTTAAGGATGATGTTTATTGAAAAGGGGACAGGACTGATCAGAGACTCAAGTGGACGTTTTGTTTTGAGAATTGCCTTTACAGGAAGAGACTCAACAATAAACTTTGACTGGAAGCAGAAATGGAAAACAAGGTCAAATAAGTGATTTTTAACATAATATATTTATTTAAAAATATCTTTTTTTTAATTCTGTTATGCACCAATGGAAGTGATGTTTTTTTCTCCTGATGCCCTCAACTTTCAAAAACCCAGTTATCTGTTTTCTTCCTTAATGTAACTTCTGCTTTGTGTTCAAATCTAATATTATAAATCGAAAAGTTTAGAGAACCAACAGTCTCTTTAGTCTGTTTTTTATGTCAGTAAGATAATGTGCCAGATTGGCTGTTGGCTCAGTTTCCTAAACTACAATGCATTTTGTAATATGTAAACATTTGCAATATTAACTTCATGCATCTTACTGAAAATAAACATTTTTTTATATTGAAATATGTTCATAAGTTATTTCCCTGAAATCAATGAATGAATAAAAGCAATGGAATGAGGTGAAAATGAAAAGGCCAATTTGAAATGCTTCTGTTAGACTGATCACATAACAAGAGGATGAGGAGAAACAAATAAATAGTTTAGAGCTGGGAATCCAAATCCAAATAAAGGTTGTGGGTGAAGACTGTGAAAAACAAAGGATTGGTGTATAAATCACTCGGAAAAACAATGTTGTTTCTTTCATTCAATTATAAAATTAAGGGTCACTGAGAATCATACAGACTAAAATATTCATCTCTTTGGTTTGTCACTCAGGTTCCTCAGCCGGCTGTGTAAGTCGAGACTAAAAAATATCTCAAAACAAAATTCTTCTCTCTGAGTAATGTATCTGTGGTCCAGAAGATAAATGTTTCTGGTTATGAAATTTTGTCCTCAAGGCATTTTCTCATAGAGGGTTTTAAAAGAACATTATTTTAAAAACATTGCATGCTTTGCTTTGCAATTGACTTACATGTGGTTAATACCAACTCAAAACCATTAACCTAATCTTGCTAATTGGTTAAGCTACAGTATACATGTCAACATATAAATTGGTGTTAAGTTTTTGTTGTTCTTTGCCCACAAAAGTATAGCTTAACAAAACAAAAAGCATAACAGCATCAAAAAAAGTTAAAGAATAACAATATGGCATTACAGTCTAACTCAAGAATACAAAATGTTATGGCTAATTATAAGTAAAACAATCTAAGTTAAATCAAAATGTTGAATCCGTTATTGTCAAGATATTTGGAAACTAAAAGATGACCCTAATTACTTATTAGATTAATCAAGCTGATTGAAATCTCTGCAAAATACCCTGTTTGTAAAAAGGTTCGCTGCCGCAGTTAATTTATCCCTACTGCCACAAGACTCTACAATGCGGCACTGCAACGGCAATAACTTGTATAATGTATAATGTGAAATTTACTATTTGATACCCTGTGCAATAACCTGTTTTTCAATATTTGACACCCAGTAAAATAACTATATATATAAATATCCATCTATATAAATACCTATGTAAACACCCTGTGCAATAACTCTGTATAGTAACCCTCATGTATATATATAAAGAAGGAAGCTGTATATACTATATATATCCAATGCACCCTTTTTATTCCTTTGGCACCTTCTTCTTCTCTTTTTTACTATTTGAGCTGATGTAATGGGTACATTTCTCCACTGTGAGATCAATAAAGTCAATCAATCAATCAAAACACAGTAAGGTAATGTTAAACAGGTTATCCATAGTGTATTTTTTTGTCTACCTTTCTGATTTTAAAATACTGACTCGAGTAACCTGAAAGACAGCCAGGGTTCCGATTATTGAGGTCAGATTACAGTCCTTTCCAGACATCTGTCTCTATCTCACCATAGCCCTCCCTCTCAGCACCGTTAAGCCTGACAGGCTCTGGCCCACTTAGTACAGATGGACCTCCTATTTATCATGTAAGAGCTGCTGCAATGATTGGGAACAAATAAATTGAATTAGGATGATTTTGAGGCCACAATTAAAAGAAAGATCCTTATTTGATCAACTAAGTGGTCGAGATGTTTGGAACTTGTTTATATCAGATCAGGCAATGTTTTTTTAGGCAAGTAGACCACTGCTATTAATACACCTTTCACTTGACTCACATGTCATTTGGTGTCTTAAACATTGCGTCAAACCAGATTAAGGTAATAGGCTTTTCTCCACGCAGCCGATAGGCATGTCCTGCTCTCACCGGCCTTCTTCACATACTCATCCAGGAACATGGACGCGTTTTGCACTTGGTTAGGTATCTTCTTTGTGTTAAACATTATCAGTCCTGGATTTTCTACTTGTCTGCTGGGCTGCTCCTGCACTAATGATTATTTGGGAAGGTAGGCAATGCTTTATACTTTAAAAACATTAAACAGTTACTTATATCTAAGTTATGGCCTAATTTTGAAAGTGTAACATTTTCCTTAGCATTTTTAATCAAAGGGGAATATCTCATATAATGAAAATATTGGCTAATTCTAGAGGATGCTGCACCTGCTTCATGACTAGGAACAACTTCTCTTGTAAAACCTTTGCTATGTATATCGTTCTAGGTCCCTACTGTGTATGGAAACCTCCATGGGACAGATCCCAGAGAATATCCCTAATGATTTTACTAAAATCCGAATCGAAAACTGCCACCTGACTGAAATACCCAGAGGTTCCTTCTCTGAAGTTCATGCCTTAGAGTTTCTCTGGCTAAATTTCAACGAGATCACCTTGATGCACATCAAAAGCCTGGAGGGACTTGCCAACCTGACTGAGCTAAGGCTACAAGGCAACAAGCTGACTTCGCTACCATGGACAGCATTTCAGAGCACGCCCAGACTTAAAATCTTGGACCTCAAGCACAATCGTCTAGATGTCTTGCCAGAGCATGCTCTAAGACACTTGCCAGCACTGACCTATTTAGATTTATCCTTCAATCAGCTTAGAATCGTATCAAAAGAAGTGTTCACAAATTGGCCTCTTTACCAAACCGCAGAGAAAGCGTGGGGGAAAGAAGGAATGGTTTCTAACGTGGTTTTGGCACTACATGACAATCCCTGGTCATGTGACTGCCGACTTAAAGGTTTTGTTGAATTCATCCGCGAGGTCAGCCCACCTATCATCCTCATGAACTCATACTTGAAGTGCTTAGGCCCAGCCTCCAAAGCAGAAAAGTATTTCCATGAGATCCAGCTAAAAACCTGCATGGAGCCGGTGGCTTCTGTCACAGAGTATAACATTTCTTTATCTCTGGGAGCAAATGCAACTCTGACGTGCCTTGTCCAAGCCAGACCTCTACCAAGCATTCAGTGGATGTACCCTCTGAAGATTATCAGAGGATTTTCTTGTAAGTTTTGAATGTCATTTACTGCAAAACTGAAGATCTTTTCTATATATGTCATGATATATATGCTGGTCTTTTAAAAAATAGGACGTTTTTACTGTCCACTTTCATATTGCTCACTGGAGGTAGATCAAACCACCGGGGCATGTCATTTGCAAAAAACCCATTGGGATGAAGAAATCTACTGTTAAATTAAACCACGAGAAAATCTGAATTCATATAAGTTTTAGGTTCTTGTTTTCACTATGTTGTTCTATCTTAGAGAAAACGGAATATAGTCAAGAGCAAAGTAAAGAGCATTGGCGTACAGTAAAGTTGCTCTAAATTAGGAACAGAGGTGTCAAAAGTATTCATGTTTATTACTCATGTAGAGTCAACTTTCTCCATTAAAAGTGTAAAAGTAAAATTTTTAAAACTACTCAAAGTAAAAAAGTAATGCAGGAAAAGGTGCCATGGACAGATGCTTTACTGCACTGCCTATTAATGGAACATCTTTCTACAATCGTGAATGATAATTTCCATATACTTCATTGCCTTAATTTTATAACTAATGGCAACAATGTCAAATTTAACTACTTATTTTGGTATGTGGCGAACCAGATGTTGGTGCAGTACCAATTCCCAGCACAAATAAATTCACTGTGTGGATGAAACAAATGATTTTGTTGGTTTTAATTTTTTTGAACTACCAACAGACCATATTGAAAATGAGGTTAAATGAAATAAAACTGTTTTTGAAAATGTAAGAAGTAGAATGTAGAGATAATTGAAAAAAAAAATGTTAGTAGAATTAAAAAGTAATTTTTTAAAATAGTACTCCAGTAAAGTATAGATAACCAAAATTTCTACTTAAGTAAAGTTTAAAGTATTTGTACTTTGTTACTTGACACCTGTGATTATGAGATACGTACATGCTACAATAGATTTTATGAAAATATTGTGTTTTATGTTTTCTTTTTCTTGTATCCTTGAAGCTACCCAGACTCAGATAGACGAGGAGACCATCACATCCCAGCTGGTGATCCCATCTGTACACCTAGCAGATCGTGGAATCTACACTTGCATGGCCAACAATTTTATTGGGAACTCCTCTGTCAGTATCTCACTCAACATTGATTCCTCCAACTCTGCTGCCCCTCTTCCACCCCCTGTACCCATACTGTCATCTGATGATAGTCCCCACATTGACATCCGGATTGCCAAGCAAACCATTTATGGCATTACCCTGGAGTGGTATGCTGTGACGGACAATTCTGCAGACATGTGGTTCACCATCTACTTTGGTAAGTATTCTTCCCCCAAGAAAGAAATGATCTTTATTGGCCCTGGCATAAACACCTACTCATTCAGCGACCTGCTCCCTGCCACCAAATATGAGGTGTGCGTCACCCTGAAGAACCACCCACCCAAAGAGGGTCAGTGCATAATTTTTGTAACAGGAAGTGACATTAGTGAGATGGAGCAGAGGGAAAGACTTATCCACATTATTGTCATTGTCTGTGCCATGGTTTTGGCAGTGCCTGCAGGCATTTATGTATGCACTACAGAGACAAGGTTCGGCTGTATGGACCACTGTATGGATTTCTGGAAGAAGCGCAGTAGACGTGGTGAGAACGCAGAGGGACTGGAAAGGCAGAACACCTTCGACAGCATGCAGGCAGCCAGTGATGAAGCGCTATGTAGGGATTCAGAAAAACCAACAAAAAGGAGAAAATCTGAAGACAAGAGCAAAGGTGGAAGTGCTGCTCACTTATACTAACATCAATTTTGGAAATTCCGTCTAAAATAAAAATGCACATCTTTATTTCTAGTCTGTGCCATCTTGCAGCTTTTTGTTTATATTTATTGGGATCAAATGACTTTGTTCAATGATTGGACACAAGTTTAAAGCTTTAAATTTTTTAAGTTTATATTTTTGAAGTTCCCATTGGAAACGTAAGCTGTCACCTGAAAATGCCTTTCTTCCTTGCTGCAGGCAAACATTGTTGATAACTATAATTACATACAAATATGCTCAAAAAGAAGTATTTATAAGCCAGTTCATTTGTAATATACATGCTTAATGCATTTATTTATCACAGGTATGTGAATAGATATCATGATATTGACTGTGTCTTACATTATGGGTACTGTTTTATGTTTTACTACAAATAAAACTTGTTCAACAAGTCTTCCTTTTTCCAGACCTCTAGATGTAATGTTTTGTAAAAGATATGCAGCACATTTAAGCTGGATTAAAGAAAAGACAAATGTTAAGACATACTTTGATTTTTCAGCACAGTCACTCAGAGGATTTGTTACATAAGCTGTGTTGTCATGAATTTCTACATACAGCTGGAAGATTATAATGATTTTTCATCTGAATCTTTATCAGCAGGACATTACCGGTATATCTCTGTTTTAATGAAAATTAAGAGTGTACCATAGAGTCCTTATACAAATGCATTTTAACTCAGTTAAAAATAAGAAAATTCAGTGCATACAGTTCGCTCTTTACTAAGCGTAAATGGCCTGTAAATGGCTCTAAAAGAGGCCATTTACAGGTCTGTTGTTTCCACTCAATGTGTACTTCTACACTTTCATGATGATTCCTGACTAAATTCTCTATTAATCCTCTGATTAAAGTGTGATCTGTCTGATTCCATAATTTTATTTTTATTTTTTTACATATTGTTGTTCACAAAATCTCTGTAATGACAAAGAGCTTAAAGGCACTTCTGGCCACTAGGGGTGCTAGACCTGTAACTTTCACATCTAGCGCCCTTAGTGCAACCTGACAACAGCCAGATGCATGTCTCGCTCCGCCCAGCTCCACTCACATACATCTGGGAACCCGTTCATTGAAAGTGATTTCCCAAACCGAATTTATGGTCTGTCCAATCAGGACGCAGGGCGGGTGTGTCCTGGAGTGGAGAAGCGACAGTGAGATTCCAACAACAATGGCGGCTCGCATTGAGGAAGCAAGCGTTAGCATTGAAGCTGCTATTTCTTCTGTGTTGTCCAATCTATCTGATATTGTTTCATCAAAAGAACATCAGAGAACGGCTTTGAAGGCTTTTGTTGGTGGAAACGATGTTTTCGCCCTTCTCCTGACCGGATTTGGCAAGAGCTTGATCTACCAAATGGCTCCTCCTCTCACAGCGTCACGGGTTAGCTTCGGTGTGAGTGGTTGAAATAGCACGTCAATAAAGATGACAGACAAGTGGCTTATCCAATCATATGCAAGGAGTTTTGATAAGGCCCAGCCTTCAGTAAAGGCAATTCCTATGGCGGGTTCCCAGATGTATGTGAGTGGAGCTAGGCGGAGCGAGACATGCATCTGGCTGTTGTGAGGTTACCCTTAGTGGCCACAAGCGCCGCAAAACTGTTGCAAGAGTCAACAGTCAGCCGGCAACCTCCCACGTCTTTTGATTTGGGACTGCACTAGCTGTCTAGGTTCACCTCAGAGGGCATGAGAAAGGCTGCTGCTCTCGGGAGAGCATTGCCGGGTCAGGCCGGATTGCGAACCGGCTGAGCTCCAGTGAAGAGCCACTAGGTCGGACCAGGGACCCAGGTTCTTCCAGGTCACATTACCTGTCCAACGATGGTTCATCTTCTCCCAATTTACACAGTCAGTATTTCAAGAGGGGAGCCCCGCTTGTAGCAATGATAGTGTTAAGCGCTTTATATAGGCCTGAAGAATCATTTATAATAACTCATACTGTCAACTCTTTAGGTCACATTCTGCAGTGACGTAAAGAAGAAAACATTTACATGTGTTCTCTAAAAAAAGCCCCAACACAGTAAAAGACAAGTTGCTTTTAAATTGCAGGATTTTTTTTTCTCTCAAAAAATTATCAAATTTGCCATTAGCATAGAAACTTAAACAAACTAGATGTTACCTCCCTAAAATGTACTATGATCCACAATATAATCAAACATAGATTTTTATAAATTAAACGATAGACCAGCCTCAAAAAAGGCAACAAAGAGATTAAATTATGTTTAAATATTTATTTAAAATCAAGACAGTACAAAGACAATACAAATATATTCAAAGGACCAGGCAAGTTGAATTCATATGTATTATATTCCGTTTATCTCAACTTATTTAAAACAAATATAAGTTAAGATCTAATTAGATACAAGTTATGATCACAGCAATAAGATGTTCTCTGCCTATCTTCAAAGGCATCTGAGAATGAGGTGGAAAGTATACTTATGTTGATTCTAAACGTTTTAAAAATATGCTTCAGATAAATATCTATTTTACAATTAAAAATCTCCCACCAGTATTGATGTAGCGTAACATTTTCAAGCATGCAATTATCTTTTAACAGCTTCCCACTTATAATTGGACTCCTCTTAGCTATATGTCTGAAACAATAAAATGCTATACATTTAAAATGGATGCATATACATTTATATAAAAGCTTTTCTTCTAGAATTACTCAAGCAGGCTCATGTTTCTACAGTGGCACATTGTCTTAATAAAAAGGAGCAACTTCTCAGTTTTGAAGCAGCTGATGTAACAGTAAAAATATCAATACACAGGTCCTGTAGCACTTCATTGTAAAATTTCACCATATTGTTTAGCTGCATGTTCCACAGAGCGAGAACTTTTTTCTGTAATTGGACTGATCTGGTGAAAATTTCTGTGCTAAACAATGCAGGTTTTGAAGCATTAAACTTTTCAAGATGCATTGAGACTAAGTCTTCCTAAGTAATCCTCCCCCAGGAAAATTTGCAGTAGTGCTTCTTGCTGTTAAGATCACATAATCTTCCTCGAGATGGCAATTTGGTGATTTATCTGCAACTACACCACTGAACCAAGCTCTCTTCAGGCTTTTTTACAACTACAGCAATGGAGGATGCAGTACAGCCTACTTCCTTGATGTCTCCTGTTTAGAAGTACATATCTTTAAAATGAATAAATCCAAAGATAGGTCCTTTTACCAATCATGACAATGACTGCATTTAAGATAAATACAATGTGCCATTAATAAATGGACTGAGCAACCTTAAACCAGATGTTTTTGCAGTTCCATTTAATACAACCCTTGGTTATTCTCATTAATCTTTTGCTCCAGCTTCATCTTAAGCTCAGACACCAATGCAGAGCTGATGTTTCCCTCTTTGCGGCGACAAGACTTTGTTTTCTTCAGAGCTTTGGAAGTCAGTGCACCAGATATGGTTGGGACCGCCCGGGGCCGCTCATTAGCCCGAATGTTAGCTGGAGGTGGAGGGGGCAGGAAAGGAGCGATAGGAGGTGGGGGTTTCAGCCTTGGGCTGCTGGTTTCCTGTGAGGGGCTGCTTTCCGGGTCGCTGATGAGGAACTTCTCTGCTGGGCTGGACAACTTGATGACAGGAATCTTGAATTTCCAAGTCTGCCCATCCCTGGGTCGCCTCTTTATGATGCGTCGCACTGGCATGATTCTGTTTGACTTTGAGTTTCGCATGTACATTACTGTAGAGATTAACACTGTCACTCCTACCAGTACAAGAATGATAAACGAAACCAGGCCTAAAGCTCTGAGAGGATTGTCCCTACTTTTCATTAAAAATGCTGCCATAGGCCCCTTGAGAGGAGTCTGTAAAAGAGGACAAATATAATAAGGTTGAATCTGAATCAAATACTTGATAAAGCATTCTTACAGAGCAAGAAGGCATAAAAGATGGATGCTGCAAAGCACTGACAGAGAAGGCCCAGGCAAAATGTCTATCATGCAAATCAAACAACAGGTTCTCACTCACTCCATTATCTATGTTTACTCTGGTCTACTGCATGAAACTGCTGATTCAAAGCCTAGAGCTAGAACTAGGTGCTGGGAATGCGTCTGACAGTGCACTGCTATGGGGCTTTTCTCTGAATGACTGACACAAACATGAACCATGGATCCTTTTATACCAAAAACGAGGTGTTTATATTAGGAGATGGAGACAGATGTGGACAAATCTGCTGCAAACCCTAATAAATATGTGCAAAGAAATTTAAAACAAAGTTTGTTTTGATTTACGTTGCATAATCTCATACTGAAAAAAACTATGGAAAAATGCAACTTTTAATAAGTATGGTGATGGACTAAGAGGGAAGAATTTCATATTAATCAAGTTCAACAAAATTACAAGTGGCATAATCCTTGATTCTCCTGAATTCAATACTTTGAACCCTCCTTTGCCAAAATAATACTCTTAGTTATTACAAGGTTAAAGCGATCTTATGGGTCCTATCTCCTCTTTAGCTCATCCTTCGTTTTCTGTAGGATTCAGACCACACTGCAACAGCCTGCAACTTTTCTGAATTTTTTATTTTCATTTACTCCAATTTTATGGATCATTATCCTTTTAAAAGTCATATTTATTACTTATTTTTGGCTTCCAGCAAAGGCCACTGGCCTTTTTATTTTTATTTTGTGGCATTCCTAGTAGTTCATAATGACAAGGACTCTAAGATAATTCATCAAGACCTTTTGAAATAGAAGAGAAATAGGCCCACAGCATCACAGCTACTCCATCATACTTTAAAATGTATAGGAGATGTTTTTGAATATATCTAATACTTTCTGCAAAATACAATTGGCTGACTGTCTCTGGAAAGCTTAATCTAAATCTGACTTTAATAAATCACACATTTTCAAAAGGTCCCCATTTTGAGGGATAAAAAAAAGTTGCAGGAATTTCTATCCCTTGTTTTGATTCTTTCACTATGAAATGCATTAAAAGCAAATCATTTCTTACATCCTTTTTTTTCCTGTGAATTATTAATTAATCTTAAATTAAAAGCTATATTTTTCTGATGTTTTCAGTATGAGATTAATGTGATGAAAGGTAATATTTTTAAGGCTCAACACATTTGTGCACATCTGCAAAAATAAACAAATAAAATAACTTTATGAAGTCATGTTCTTTTCGAGAAAATATTGAGCTCACAGGTAAACAAAAATAAAATGTTAAAAAATAATATAGTTTCAAGTTTTTTGTAATAATGGATATATATATATATATATATAACAATAAAAAATAAACATAAAAAAAAACTGTTGGAGTACTCCATAGAACAGACACCAATGTCTGGAGCCGAATCTTGAAGTACCAGTTCTGCCTCACTTCATTCTGCGGATCACTTTGATATAGTTACTCTCAGGGTTGATTCTGGACTTTTTCACTGCGTTACAGTACAGAATTGTGGATATGCAGATGGTCAGTAAAATTAGGGATGTGATAAAGCTGGAACAAATCCCAAAAACCGTCAGCGGACGCTTGCTAAGGCCCATGAAGTATGAAACCACTCGACCTTTGATCTGGAAAAAGCACGACCACAACACAGAAACAAAGCCAAAAACATGAAGGGCTACAAAATGAATGTATTATGAAAACATGGTGGATTAGGGGGAAAAAAACACATGTTTAATGGCTTTGAACCTTTAAGGATACATAGCTTTCAGTTCCTATTTATATTGTACATATAGCAAGACAAAAAAATGTTGCAAAACAGATGGAGTTGGCGGACAGGGCATGGTAAGACAAAAGCAGCAGCATGGCAAGGATGTCTTTTGCTTTTAATTAAATAGTTTAAATCTACAGCTCAGGCATGCAATGGGAGACAGTGGAAACATGCTGTGATTTAGAACAAAAGCCTTACCGCCTCTGTGATGTCGATGTTCACCACAGCAGTTGTGCTGAAGGATGGAGATCCTCTGTCCCTGGCCTGGACCACCAGAGACCACTTGCAGTCCTTCTGCTTGGTGATATTCTGCACAATCTCCATAGACTTGATAAAAGGCTTGAGCTGGATCTCTCCAGTGTCTGCATTGATGTCAAATGCGTTGTCCGGATCAGCGGTCATGATAGAGTACTCAATGACATTATTGGGAGACTCTGCATCCTCATCCACGGCCTGTATTATTGAACAGGTGGAGGGAAAATAAGTTTATGGGTTTTCTTTGCTTTTAGTAAGAGGTGAATTACAGGACAAATGTTATAATAATAATATCACTCTACAATGTCACAAGCAAAAACCTGAATATTTTTGTAGCGGATCGTACTAAACCAACATAAAGGATCCTATAACTGTAAAGCTGCTGTAAAAAAAAAAACTGTTTATTATTTCAATATCAAAAGAAAACTAAGGTACATATTTATACTTAGCCCCACTGGCCTATTACTTAAGGACCCTCTTTTTGTTACAATTATGGCTATGTAAAAAGGGACTGCACTCCATGCCTGCATTCACACACCTCTGCAGACCTTCCTGGCTCTTTTACCCTCAGAAGTGATCTCATAGTTTTAAGAAATCCTCCAAAGGAACAGCTCTTAAAAAAAAAAAAAAAAAAAAAAAGACTAACACTTTCATTTATATAAGGCAGAGAACGGGTTACAGAGACCAGTGCTAAGACTCTTCTCTTAGTCCAAGAATAAACACAGTGCACAGGAATTATGAATCACGGTAGTTTTTAATAAAACACTTTCTTGACTTACTGGGTTATTTTTTTTTACAGCTCTAACATCCTGTACCTCAGTCTAATATCTAACCACAGGGAGTCTTTTGGGGTAACTTACTACAAATTTTGCACATCAAATGAGTACGAGAGTGTGTAGTCGAGAGCGTGTATAAGGATCAAATAGTCTTGCCACATATTAAACCACTTAATATCCACCTCATTTCTGGGAAATTCACCTATTTTGCATACCCAAATGGAAAAGCACATAACTGAGGAACTGTAAGCCCAAATTATATCTGTGATACAGTGGGGCAAAAAAGTATTTAGTCAGCCACCAATAGAGCAAGTTCTCCCACTCAAAAAGATGAGAGAGGCCAGTAATTTTCATCATAGATATACCTCAACTATGAGAGACAAAATGAGAAAAAAAAATCCAGAAAATCACATTGTCTGATTTTTAAAGAATTTATTTGCAAAATATGGTGGAAAATAAATATTTGGTCAGTTACAAACAAGCAAGATTTCTGGCTCTCACAGACCTGTAACTTCTTCTGTAAGAGGCTCCTCTGTCCTCCACTCGTTACCTTCATTAATGGCACCTGTTTGAACCCGTTATCAGTATAAAAGACACCTGTCCACAACCTCAAACAGTCACACTCTAAACTCCACCATAGCCAAAACTAGAGAGCTGTCAAAGGACACCAGGAACAAAATTATAGACCTGCACCAGGCTGGGAAGTCTGAATCTGCAATAGGTAAACAGCTTGGTGTGAAGAAATCAACTGTGGGATCAATTATTGGAAAATGGAAAACATACAAGACGACTGATAATCTTCCTCGATCTGGGGCTCCACGCAAGATCTCACCCCGTGGGGTCAAAATGATCACAAGAACGGTGAGTAAAAATCCCAGAACCACACGGGGGGACCTAGTGAATGACCTTCAGAGAGCTGGGGCAAAAGTTACAAAGGCTACCATCAGTAACACACAACGCCGCCAGGGACTCAAATCCGGCAGTGCCAGACGTGTCCCCCTGCTTAAGCCAGTACATGTCAAGGCCCGTCTCAAGTTTGCTAGAGAGCATTTGGATGATCCAGACAATGACTGGGAGAATATCATATGGTCAGATGAAACCAAAGTAGAACTTTTTGGTAAAAACTCTACTCGTCATGTTTGGAGGAGAGAGAATGCTGAGTTGCATCCAAAGAACACCATACCTACAGTGAAGCATGGGGGTGGAAACATCATGCTTTGGGGCTGTTTTCTGCTAAGGGACCAGGACGACTGATCCTTGTGAAGGAAAGAATGAATGGCCTTGCTGATGGAAGGAGTGAAAACCTCCTTCCATCAGCAAGGGCATTGAAGATGAAACGTGGCTGGGTCTTTCAGCATGGCAATGATCCCAAACACACCGCCCGGGTAACGAAGGAGTGGCTTCGTAAGAAGCATTTCAAGGTCCTGGAGTGGCCTAGCCAGTCTCCAGATCTCAACCCCATAGAAAATCTTTGGAGGGAGTTGAAAGTCTGTGTTGCCCAGCGACAGCCCCAGAACATCACTGCTCATCTGCAGAACATCATCTGCATGGAGGAATGGGCCAAAATACCAGCAACAGTGTGTGAAAACCTTGTGAAGACTTACAGAAAACGTTTGATCTCTGTCATTGCCAACAAAGGGTATATAACAAAGTATTGAGATGAACTTTTGTTATTGACCAAATACTTATTTTCCACCATATTTTGCAAATAAATTCTTAAAAAATCAGACAATGTGATTTTCTGGATTTTTTTTCTCATTTTGTCTCTCATAGTTGAGGTATATCTATGATGAAATTTACCGGCCTCTCTCATCTTTTTAAGTGGGAGAACTTGCACTATTGGTGGCTGACTAAATACTTTTTTGCCCCACTGTACATTATTTGAAAGCTAACACCTTCTAGTGTCTGAATATATACATGAAAATTGGGTGAGTAAAACACCCAAGCTGCATCAAACCCAAGCTGCATCAGTTCAAGAAAGACTAAAAATTTTTTTTTTTTTATTCTCGTAAATAATTAGTCTTTTTTTGAACAGCAGTAATAAAGACATGCTTGCTTGTTGTGGCTGCTTTATCATGGTACATTTCGACATGCTGCTATAATTGTGCTTTGGTGCTCGCTATGTCCAAAAAATGAACTAGGTGGTTGAATTGTGGAGAATCTAAGCTTTGCAATGAGATAACATGTATATATTGGTAAACATTTTACAGTGTAATGTTCATGCATTCTGAGTTATTATTTGTAAACTCGTGACCCGGTGGGTTTTGGGAAGTTAAATTTAGTCTGTGATTTTTTGACTGTGATGGGAAAAACTATTTTATCCTCCATTCCCGTTAGGACCCCGATTAAAAACTGTGATTTTGAGCTCGTTTTGTTTCCTCTATTGGGCAAAAGTATTAGGTCAAGTAGAACACTAGCTAAACAAGGCTAGATGTGAGTCTAATCTTACTGATGCCATAAAAGCTGTTCTTCAGAATTAAAAGTTTTGGTAAGAAGCTGAACTGCTTTAATTCAAGGTTATTTTAACTATCCTTCTGTTTGTGGAAAAACTGTGTTCTTTGTCTGAGAGAATCTCTCCCTGTGCTTCTTAAATAGTTACTGAAATCCTATGTGACCAGAAAAGGCAAAACATTGGCACAAGACTGCAAATGTTCCCCTTGCAAAATTAATAAATGCTCTATCTCATTTGTTAATAAAATACTTTTTTTAATGCTTACTCATTTCTTGAATGCACTTTTCAATTGGAAAAGAGGACCTGATATTAAAGTGAGGCAGTTTTGTTGATCTTCATAAATCAGGAAGCTCTTACAAGATTGCCAGGAAAATGCCTTTTTTTACCTAAAATTGGAAGCCTGGGCCCTGTTTCTAAAAGTGGGATAAGTTAGAACTCGAAATAGGGTCCGGATTAAATTCCTGCATACCCTGGATTTTTCATTTCAGAAAGCAGAATAGCCATACTGCCAGGAAATGTTTTTCACATAAATTACTGAAGCAACTCTGGTCGTTAGCAGGCCTTCCTGAAGTTGTCCTAAGTCTGTAACACATCTGAGCTGAGATCAGACAAGAATAGCATTATAAATGGTTGAGGTAGTAAAGAACACACCTGGTGTACCAACACCACTTTTTCACTTATGATACCAATATCACAGCTTAGAGTATTGACCGACACCAATGTTGACTCAATACGCCCAAATCATGCATACTTTGATTACTTATTTTGTATTGTGGGATGAGAGAAAAGGTTTAATAAACTATAAACTGTAAACAGAAGCGAATTTAAGCAAAATCTTAACCTATACCCAGATTTTAGATGCAGGCTGATAAACTCCGATACTAACTTTTAGGGTGATAGCAGACCGATTTTCTTTATATTTATCGGATCTGGGAAGCCATAAGTGCAGGAACCTGTGGTCGTAGAAGAGCAAATGCTCATTACAGCCCGCCAATTGATGTATTTTCAATATGAATTAATATATTTCTGAGCATAGATTTTTTTCCGCCAGGGTCAATAACAAATCTGAATAAAACTTTAGCCTCATAACACTCATATGACACAATCGAGAAATATTTTTTGAGTATTTTTTGCAATCCTCCAGGGATACAACGTTGAACTTTTAACATACAGCTCAAGTGCCTATTAGACCCATCACAATTTCTGCAAGGCATCTTCCTTTATTTCCCTTCCTGCTGTGCAGGGACTTGAATCCAAACTGGGACCGAAGCACTCATGAAATCTTTTATCTATTAAACGACTGAAATTTTATTCAATTATAAATTATAACTGAACTTTGCAGGCAAAAAGATAAAAAAAAAAAACATGTAACAACACACACAAACACACTCACACATGCACTCTCACAGTTTTGAGATTTTTTGAGATTTCCTTGTTACCAATTCAGAAGATGAATAAATAACAATCAACGACACCAAACTGCACCTATAATTGGTATTAATTGGTATGTCACATTTTGAGATGTCAAGCAATATCTAATCATACATTATATTTCGAATTTCCAGGCATAACAGGAAGCATAAATGTTATTCACATTCACTTCTCCCTCACTAAATAAAGAATATTAGGTTTTACTTTGCAACATGTTTTATATTACTTGTAAATACATCTTGTCCAGCTATTTCACAGCGAGGGCAATAAAAAGTATAAAATTCAGGTGCATGTCTGCTCTTATTCATATTAAGTCATTAGCCAAGGTTTAACTTCAGGCACATTCATGATATTTGTTGAATAAGGCTAAACAGGGCTATATTATTGAGCTGTTAAAGGTTAAACATAACAATAGCTGATAATTGAACAATATTTAACTGAACTTATCTTAATTTGCCACTACATCCGTTTTGTGCCCGCTGGGTTACACCTAGATGCATATTTCACAAGCACACAAACACACACATTATTTTGTTATGTTACATAAGTTTAGTGTTGAGGATACAATTCTAATTCTCTATAAAATATCTCTTCTGCCACATTAAATCTAATTTTGAAATATGAGCAGCATTGTTTTTTTTTTATGTTTTTGTAATCTCCATATGGTGTCATTAATATTAAGTTTTGTTTGCGTACTTTGAGGCTTCTTATTACCTACCGTTGCAATGGTGGATTATGTTTCTATGTTCCATTGATCAGGGCATTTAAATACTTGTGCTCACCCTGAAATCTGGGCTGACTAAACTTAGAGTCAGGTCAACTGATCAGCTGATCTCTAATCAGAATAGTTTGATCCCACTTTCCTTAAATGGAGCACCAGGAGTTTGATTTTGGTTAAATTATACTAATCTGGAACTTTTAAATAACAAGAGCTGCAGGTGAAGGATCTGTTTCTCCTAAAGGCTCCTAAGAAAGTTCTCTGAGTGCACAGTGTTGTGAATTCCTTCAAATACATAAACATTTTAGGATATAATGACTTTATTGTACATTATCTAAAAAAGAAAGTAAACTTGGAAATAACGAAACAAACTAAAAACAAACACTTAATGTCAATTTCATTAGGTGTATATATGTATTAAATAATTAGCATAATTTACCTGGACTTTGACGGGTGTCCCAATGATCATCGTCTTCTCTTGAAAATCCTCATCAAACTCCGGAGGATGGTCATTCATGTCAAGGACGCTGACAAAGACTTCAGCAATGCTGTACTTGCCTTCTGAATCTTCTGCCTTTACATAGAAGTTGTATTTTGACCTCATCTCTGCATCCAGACTGGTCCAGGGTTGTGTAAAGATAAGGCCCGTGGATGGATGGATGGCAAATCTAAAAAGCCGAATTAAACCATTAATCAATGCAACAGATGTTGTGTTTAGTGTAACAATTGCAAACCAAGTGTTCCAGGTATAAAATGTTAGATTTAGCAAGATAGGAGATTTCTGAATTGCTTTTCTGAATTGTGCAGTTTATAAATGATTAATACCATTTAAACTTGATTATCTTTATTCAATATTACAATCGGAGCTTCAATAACAAGTATACAGTATGTTTTTTTATGTGAAAGACCAAATTAATAGATTTTGTTATATCACTCTTTTAGCTGTATTAAATTTTGATACCAAGCAACTGCAAACTTGAATGTGTTTTACTAGCATTTTTTGACCATTCCAATGTAGCACCTCATTATTAGAGTCAACAAGCTTAAATTGAAGGGAACCAGATTTTTACTCAGTACTCAATAATATGTTTCAGCCCCAACCCAGGAGTCTCTATCATTTCTGGAGGCTTGCAGGTGAGCAGCCTGAAGTTTGGAGCTACTATTTTTTATGACATGGTGGTCTATGCTTCTGGGGCCACATAAATGACCTGCCTCACAATTCCTTAGGTCCTTATGGTCTGTTATTATTTACTCATTTACCAAAATCCTCATTAGGCAGCTCGTGTAATTTATTTTAAATTAGTTTGAAATCCACTTTATGCAAAGTTGCAATCTCCCAAATAAACACAAATTTTTTCCTGAGATTTCATGTAAAGAGTTTTAATATAAAATGCATTAAGATGCATATGACAGCCATACATTTTAATTATGTAACCCATGTATGATTTCCCCCAGAATGGTCTGAAGTTTGTTTATACGGTGACAAAGTGTTGAAAGGTTCAGGGACGAAAGGAAAAAACTTTTCTAGGTTGCTTTTCAAATAAGCAAGAAAAAAATGTACTGTTAGAGAAAGTAATTTCAATTAATTGAGGAATTGTTTAATTTCCCATTTTTGCAATCAACTGTCTTCCTTAATTAGAAATCTATATAATCAAGTCCCTCTCTTGAATTAACAGGTTACACTGGTTTATATTGCGAAGAAGCTTCAAACAGATAGAAATTGTTAATCTGGTCTGTATAATCCTGCTGATTCAACTCGATGTCTCTAACTTTTAAGTTCTGGATTTTAAAGATTTTGTTTGAGGATAAAGCAATTATCCTGATCAGTCAAACTTAAATATGTCTCATCTGTTAAGTTTCTTCCCTTTTGAACTTCTGTTTAAGTTTCTTTCTGTGTTTTCAGTTATTTATGTCATACTGTTTTGTTGGTCATTGGTTTCTTTTCCGATTTGTGTTATATTTAAGCTGTGTTTTATTATTTATTTTGTGTTTTTTTTAAGCTACTCTCTGTTGTCCCCCTGTGCCGGTCTCCTTTCCCCTAGCTCCCTTCTACTTAACTCCTATCCACACCTGCACCACATCAGCTGATTAGTCCATTCGCTGCTATGTCCCCCTCTATCTATCTATCTATCTATCTATCTATCTATCTATCTATCTATCTATCTATCTATCTATCTATCTATCTATCTATCTATCTATCTATCTATCTATCTATCTATCTATCTATCTATCTATCTATCTATACAATTATGTTTTCTGTATATATATAAGTATCATCATTCCCGTTAATATTTAACTTTATCAAATGAATATGAGCAATATTTTCGTTGGGCTTTCTCCCATTTTATCTTGTTGACTTACTGTGTCTTTTTAGTTAAAAAAAATTCACAGGTTGCTTTGAAACTGAAAACTTTCACGCAATTAATGTTGCTGTCAGCAGACAAGCATAAATTCTCACTTTTCCTTTTGCTTCCTAGCTTTTCAAAGCAACGGTTTTCTGTGGCTCCAGCTGTCACATTGCATGTTAATTGGCTCTGTCTATGTGAGATGGGGCCAGGATGGTTATTTTTAACCTTCCAATCCAATTAGAAGATTAGCAGTTATCTTGCAGCCATTTTGGAATAAGCTGTTTGAGCAGCAGAGGGGCCTAATAAATACACCATTTGTTGTTTTACTCTTTGCGAAAAGGTTAATTCTGACCAGTACTGCTGTTGTCAGGCTTCACAAAAACTCTTCACCTTCAAACATTTCTTTTAATCCTTCGCAGATTTATGTGGGAATCAGAATGGCTTTGTATTTGTGAATATATAAACTGGCAGGAGTAAAAAGGTTTTAACTTACAAATCGGATCCTGATCCATAAATCGTGTATTTGACTTCGCCCCAGGAACCAGAGTCTGGATCATTTGCCTAAAAAAAAAAAAAAAGGCTTTCCATAAAATGCTTTATGGAAATCACAACAATTTTTAAACTATAGACAAAATTAAGTTTTTTATAGCCTAATTTGAATGCTATGTTGTAGCCCAACATAGTATTTGTTATGATTGAAAGAACATGGCATCAACTGTGGTATTTTTTAAACATCCATTGTTACTTTTACTTAATAAAAAAGATATTTTGACTTCTTAGTATAATTTTAAAAACAGATTTTAATAGGTTTTTTGAACTTTAAACAACTGCTGAGTACAAGTTGAAGTAGGCAGAATGTTCAGAACAAGTAGTTACTGCCTTACAGATGATTTGATTAGCTCTTTTCACAACTAAATGTTAAAAACACTTTCCAACCTTGCTGTAATAAATGAAGAAAGCAGTAAGCTATGATTTCATTTATAGGAGGTAAAAATGTCCAAGTGAAATGTAAATAAATGCCAATAAAACCTAATGACTGTGTGTGTCGTTCTCAGGCAACAACAGTTATCAGGCATTTGCAGAAACTGACTGTGCTATCTCACATTTTAAATGAGCAGGTGTGTCCAAATTTTTTGCATAAATGTTTAATTTCAGTCACAAGCTTATGAGCATTAACACTCTGTTTAGGGCCATGCCTCTGTTCAGGGGTGCACTAAATAGTCTGCCTTGGATAATTACCTTCCTGGATAACCTTATTACACTTAAGGTTAAGGTCACAAAGTCCTGGCCAGAGATTTTCATTTTTTCAGCAGAATGCAGCAACACATAAATGTATAGACAAATACATCTGACAATGCCAATATTACCACGTTTAACAGTTGGGTAAGGTAGCTTTTAGGGTTATTATGGAAGTACCACTGTTGGGGAGAATAACCACTGCCTTACATTTTTTTCCATCTCTAGATCATGGTGATTGTGTGGACTCCAAGAGACTTGGTGGGAATTTGTAATCCTGACATTTTTTGTTCTTCTTTACTTCAGATCAGGAGTCTCTTTTTAAATCATGCTAAATAAATGATTATCAGACTAAAATATTTTTTTTGATCTACATGATCGGCAGCAATGCAGCCTGAATCTGGCAACTGAAATTTAACTCTGCTTTTAAAGAAATGTGGCAGATGCATCAATTAAGAAGAAGCGGAGTTGCCTCGTAATATTTTGTTTGGCTAGTAGGTTTCTTCAATGCGTTAAACAGCGATTTGAAAAGACTATTTTTAAGTCAATTTTAAAGGGGGAAAATACCCTTTTTAAATAATTTTGTGTTATTATTAAAGTACTAAAGGTTAACATAGATTTTTTTGTCCATAATCCAATTTTTCACTCTTTTAATATAAATAAATCAATTATAATAACACAACAAATATTGTTCTGCTCTCATTTAATATTTTCCTACTTTTTAACCATGTTTTTATAACATTCCATTTCCATTTAAATTAACCTAAAAGTTCAAAATTTATCAGAGTAAGCCTATATTCAGCAGAGAAAGCCTTTTAGCCTTTCTATGTTTCCTTTCCGTTTGCTTTCATCACATAATACACAAAGGAGTTAGTACTTGATTGCATAACCATTGCTTCTGATGACTAAGGTAGTCTAATATTTTTATTGATGAAAGCATGTTATCCCTCTGTTATATAAAACATCCAGGCTTAGTGCATCCATGGTATAGTGCACCAAAAGCAATGTCGAAAGAAACTGTCATTTGTAAAGAAGGCAGACTTTTATCTAAGAAAATGTTATTCCTCTAACAGCATTTACCCTATTTTTGTCATAAACCTATAGTCTATGCTGAAAAAGGCTTTTTTTTTAAGTCAATAAACATTAAATTCATATCATTATCCTTGTTATGCATTTTATCCGCTGCAATAAAAAAACTAAAACAACAAGAGCAATCTCATTTTATTTTGTTACTTTGGTCTTTATCTGTTAATACTGCTTTTCTGGATAAAATCTCCTGTAAACTTGATGGATTCTAGCATATTGAGAGAGTATGTGGAAATGGAAAAGCATGATAAGCCTTGGAGAAAAATAAGTAATTTTCTTGAGCTGTTGGCTTAAATGTAGGAGCCATAAAAAAACTATGACAGACAGCAGAAAATAAATGTGAGCACTATTAATATAGTCATCCATCCTCAGTGTGGAGCTAAGATAATCTTATCTAATCTTACATGTATCAAAGAAGAATTGGGTTATCAATCACTTTGCTTGTGTAAAGAGAGTTTAATTAACAATGGACTCACTGTGACGGACACAACACTGGAACCTCCAGGGGAGTTCTCGGGCACTCTGACGATGTAATACTCAGACGTGAAAACGGGAACGTTGTCATTTGTATCCAGCAAGTTGATCACTATGTCAGCTGTTGCACTGAAACGCTCAGGAGTGTCAATCTCTACCGCCAGCAACTTAAATAAGAAACAAAAAATGGGATGTAATGAAATGCTTTATAGCTAAGGATAAAATATCACCACATCTTTGGCATAATAAAAAATTTATATTATAAGGTTGTCAAAATGTATATCATCATGAAACTATGGTAATGGAGAAATTAAATACCTGCAGCAGCATTAATCTTTAATTTACTTAAAATCAATTTTACTTTTAATGCTTATTTAGGCTCCAATTGAATTGATAAAAAGTCTTGATAAAAATGTTGAGTTAAAATGTATTTCATGTCTTTTATTTTCACTGCAGCAGCATAATGTCATGATGAAAAATTTACAAACAGAATATAAAAACATGGATTTAATGCAGGAAAGAAAATCTCATAGAGAGAAATAATTGCTTTGTTTTAAAATCCCTTGTGGTATGATTGTAAGTGATACCAAAAATGTCTTTAAAATAAAGGTAGCTGAAGCATTCTTTACTTTAAGAAATTCTTTTTTTTCTTAAATTAATCAAAGTTTCTATGGATTTCTTTCTATTCCAAAACAATTAGCTTCTAGGCTTTATCTTGAGGATGCAAGGGAGATAAAGAAAGTACTTCAGAGATACAGTGGAGTGACATCTTTTGGGTCAAACATTCATAACAAAAATAATATGCCAACAAAGTGTTTTATATATTCGATGACTGATAGAAAAATACTTCCCACTCACTTTTAAGAATGGTAGGGGATTTGTAATGCTCTGGAGCGGCTCTTTTTCAGAGCCATGGGGCCTTTATTTGATTACGTGACATCATACAAAAAATGGAAAATTCTAATTGAGATATTGTAAGTGCTAAAAAGGTTGAATTTATTTCACATTAAATTTTGATGTTGAAATTGGTTTAGAGCTATTTTTTGTGAGAACAGTAGAAAAATCTAATCACTTTGGAAAAATATGTTTATTAACCACAACATTGGATGAGTTCTATTTGATTTATCTATTATTTTTATTCAAATATAGTTTTTTTGTTATATACAACAGCTCTTTTCACATTCTATTTTAATTTTTAGATTTTAATTCTTGTCTTAAAGCTACAGTGTGTAATTTTCAGCGACATCTAACGTTCAGACTGCAGACCGCAGCAACATGAACATCCCCCCCCACCGCTTCTCCCCCCCAACAGTACGGCGAGCGTTACGGGACAAAATGTCTTCCACGACGTCCGCATCACCTACCTTCTCAAGTGATGAGGTTTGTTTACGTAGATAATTTTACAGATAGTATTTCATTAGTCTGTGTGTTCAGTACCGTCTCAGTTCATCTCTCTCAACTTCCCGTAGTTACTTTCGAGCGTAATGGGTGATCTCGCAATCGCTAGTTTGTTGGCTCTGCGCTGCCGTAGCGCAAAGATGTCTGCCTCCATGGCTGCGAGACCCGCTCCTATGTAATTATAAATAACGAATTCTAAGGCAACGCAAATATTAAGGTTAAGAGGCTGAGCTCGTAGATGATGATAAATAACATAGTTATGTATAATATATTACATTTCTGACTGTATATCCCTGTAATTATTACACACTGTAGCTTTAAAGGTATAGTGGAGATTTTCAGGTGGATCATCAAAATAAGTGGTCTTCCTAATTGTCATTCTGGTGATATGTTTACAAAGGGTCGTCCTACGTGTTTGTCCCCATTTTCACTAACCAGTGGTGAGTCTGACATAGTGGAAATATTGCAAATTTTCTTTAGGAAATCTTGTATGAGCGATGCAAACAGCAACTTTTCAACACAACGTGCACAAGGAGAGATGGGCTTGTGCATGTTTTACTTTGAGCTAGGCTGGTCAAATTAGCCAGTTACTATAGACACCTGTTTTATGGTGATGTCTTAAAGTCACAGAAGAAAAATCCGGAAAATAAAAAAAGCTTTTCAGAAAGGTCAGCAGCAGTGTCCCCTTCAAACCACATGACTTGCCAGAACTAGATTAAAACAAAACATAATCTCCTTTAGCAGGAGCACAATTTCCATGTCATCCCTAATAATAATGCAGTGTTTACTAAATAGGAGATTTTACCTTAAAAGATAGGGTCGGTCCCTTTTCATAGTCTATGCCAGATGCGTCCTCCACAATGATGGTCACCTGAGCTTCATTCAAAACTGTCTGGGGAACCACTCGAAGTACTCGGCTGGGCCCCACCAGTCTCAGTTTAAATTTAGCATTTGCTCCCTAGAACAGGCAAAATCATCCAGTGAATATTAATTCCTGCTTAACAAAACCCTGGTATAAGATGGTAATTAGGGTTAGGTTACGTGACATGGAGGAAAATCATGATAGCAAACAGATTTCCTAAATACCGTTTGTTGCATAACAAGGATGTACTTGAAATGCTTGGCAGATATTTATGTAATGCTGTTCAAAGTGGTATTATTTTATCTGACAGGGAAATATCCATCTTAAGTATCCATCATAGGGAATAATGAATAGGAATTAATGCAATCAATTGATGAGATTATCACCTGATCAGAGTCATTGACGGTGATCTTAAAGCCTCTGAGGATCTCCCCAGCAGGAGGATGCTCATACATGGTGACCTCAAACTTGCTCTGGGGTCCATTTTCTCCATAAAATGTCGGAGGATGGTTGTTAAGATCCACCACCCGGACAGTCACCGTGGTAACATCATAGTCCAACAGCTGATTGTCGGGCCCAACTTCAGATGCCTGGACACGAACACATGCAGGACATGCTCTATTTGTACTGGGCCTTGCATAAGTATTTAGATCCCTAGAAGTTGCCATATTGTTTCACATTTTATTAAAAAGCATTTAATCTAAAGCTTATATTGCTGAAATCATGCATTACATTTAAATAGCATATGCATGCCACTCTTGCAGATAAAAAAAAAAACATTTGATCATTTTATTTTGACTTTGTTTCTATATATCTGTTAGTCATGCACTGTAAGATGGCACCAAAATACATCAAAGTTTGAGATTCATTAAAAGTCAAAAATGTTTTAATTCAGCTAAGTTGAGGTTTTGCAATGTGCTATATGTCTTGGAAGAGATTTAACCCCAATAATTGATTGTAAGAAGAATTAAAACATAAAAGATTACCTTTACTCTAATTTCATAGAGTTCATTTTTTAGCAGATATGGAGGAGTTGTTAGATAGATGCATCCACTGGTGCTATTTATGTCAAAAACACCATCACTGCCTGAAAAGCAAAATTGGGATGAACATGTTGTGTCAGCTGAAGTATCAGATAAAGAGTTTAAAATGATTATACAGTACAATACACTTCTTTTTTCATTTTCAACAAAAAGAAGCTCAACTTGTAAAATATTTAGTAATTTTTTTTTTTTTTACCGTTCAGAATAGAATAATGAATGGGGTTGGGGTTGCCTTGATCCCCATCTTTAGCAGAAACTGTGTATATTTCAGAATCCTGCAATTTCCAGAAAATAATATGTATGAAAAGGTGGAACAACACTGTAAATATTACAGCTGGACAATGAAGAAAGAAGATCTTACAGGGACTGAGACTTCATAGATGTATCCAAAGTATGGGGTTCCCACAAAAGATGGCGGCATGTCTTGGGCATCTAGAACATTGATGGTTACAGTGGCGGTGGAAGTCAGCACCTGATGCTTTCCTTTGTACTTTCCACCTCCATCCTAACAAAAAAAGTCAATCCAACAAACAATAACTACACATTAATTATTTTCTTAATAATACAAACTAAAAGTTATGAGTAAAATTATCAAGGCATTAAACCTGAAATTTATGGAGACCATGAGTTACTGATGTGACCACAAACTCCTCTTAATATTTGTTATAGTCCAAAATCCAGACCATAACAAATTGAGGTGCAAGAGGTCCCAGGTTTAAATCCCAGACAAGCCCCCAATTTGGTATGGTCTGGCTTTTGGATCACAACAAATTAAAGGGAAGCAACGCATGGGATAACTTAAAACGGGATATATTTAACAAAAAAATCATAACTAGTTGGAGAGGAGAGTGAGAAAAAGGGGAAGAGACAGAAAGATTGGGCTAGCCTAGTGAGAAAAAATGGTGCATCTTAAACTGGATCTTATTTCATCTTGGAGACACTGACAAGCTGACTCCACTTGCAATCAGCACCAATTAGAAGCTCTAAAACAGCGATGTTAAGGAACCAGAGGAACGGCTCGCGCCATAACAATACTAACTCACTGTAGAGTTGAGGTAAATCAGAGGGTAATAGTTCTAATGCTCCTTAGTTACAAACTTCTGACGTAACAATAATAAAAAAGAAGGAAAAGTCTACGTTCTCTAAAAGAGAGAGAATATTTATGTTTAGAAAAGTTCATTACTGGTTGCATTAGAATAATTTCTAAATTCATTATTCATTTTTTGAAATATTTACTAAGTTGGTAAACTTTCTTGCAACATCTCTATAAAGGCCTGGAACTATGCAAACTACCTTTACTGTCATTCATCTTCAATTGTTTTTTTGTTTTCTTCTAAAAGGCTCTTTTGCAAAAGAAATTTTTTATCCTGACCTCTTGTCAAAGTTGATATCTAAGGCGAGGTCTGGGTGTTATTCATGTATTTATTTAATTGAGTTGCCTCATGTTGAAAAATAAAGTAGTAAATACATTTTGAAACCTATTTTATATAAAAGATAATTGTGAAAATTATAGTGTCTTGCATTAAGATTATTTTATTTTTCTTTATTAATGTCTGACGTTACTTCAGTCAGAACTGACTAATTAGAGCCCTCCATGCACACAAAACACTCACATTAAGAGCGTAAATAGATCTGACTTAGCTTTTACAGTATTTTTGAAAGTGAGGTAATTATATATATACGAAAAAACAACAACATTTATTCCTGTATTTTTTAATTACGACTAAACGGGAGCTTTAGAATAAACATCCACAAAATGGTTCTTTTGGTTAGTTTTCTTTTGCAGAGGAACTCTTGGGACTTCTAAACACATTTACTGCTGGTTTAGTCTTCAAGCCAAACCTTAGTTACTGCAGCAGAGTTTCTTGCTGCAGCTATAGAGCTGGACCTCTGAACAACTGTAAGCCCAGTGAAAAGAATCCCTCACCTTTGCAACCACTGTAACAAAATGTGTTGGTGTGGTCTCATAGTCCAGAATCTCGCCAGGTTTTACTCTCAGGATCCCGCTGTGTCCGTCAATAGTGAACTTGGCAAAAGGGGAACTCTGAAGATTTAATGAGAAGAAATCAGGCTACTGTGAGAGACCATTGTTTCCAGTTTGATTTGGCAATAAACAATAACAAACACTGCAGTCGGTCTGTTTTTGGGCCGACACTAAATCTAAGCTTCTATAAAGCCCTTGCTGCGTTGCTCAAATGTAATTGAAATTTAATCCACTAAAGTAACACCGTTTCCAGACTGTTCTCTTCGCAATGTGATTAATCTTTCTCTCTGTTGCTGTCCCATCACTTGATTGCCCTTTTTCTCTCTCCACATGGCAGCACAGCTCTCATCATGACCTCTGTTCCTAACCCTGGATGTTAGGTTTAAATCAGACCAGCTTCTAGCATCACCATATGCTAAAGAATGTTGCAGATTTTAAAATCAACGAAAAACATAACTAAATGCAAAAAAAATAGAAAATAGTGATACATTTTTTAAAGAAATTGTTTAAAAGTACCTTAAAATGAGGCTTCCGAAAGTAGGATTTCATTACAAATTTTAGTCAGAATTTGTATATCAAGTATCAGAAAGGCCTAATTTGTAATGTGTCAGCTGTAGAAGTCATATTGGGTTACTTTATGTGTACATAAAAGCTTCCATGTTACAGTTGAAAAGATTAGAGCTTTTTTAAATCAAATTAATATGAGAGTACATATGGAAGATGTGGCAGTTTCCTTTTATTTAAATAGCATAAAAACTTTAAGGAAACTTTTTTTTATTTTATTTTTAAAAAAAATCTTTGCAATCTTTGTTTTTTCCCCTCCATAAAAGGTAATCCTGCATCAGTATTTCTTTTGTTAAATTGTGTTGCTTTCTTGGATCAAGCTATTGATATAAAGCATTGTGGATATTCATCTGGTTGTTTCCACAATACTTTTTCCCTAGATCAATGCGTTTATGCATGTTTCCCTCTCATTTCAGGCTGAAACAATAAATCTGATTAATCATAATTATTCAAATATTGAAATAAACGTCAACTAATTTAGTAATCGATTAATCATTTACTGGAGGATAGAGACAGTAATATATCCCTTTAGGTGACAAAGCAACCCCCTTAGAGCGGTACCTATATCACAATTGTAAAAAATATATATAAACATTTTGCATTTACTATAAAAAAATAAAAAACAAACAAATAATCGCCCTAGTCTCATTATTTTAACCCACAGCTGGTCTATTTAAATGGCTGCCCAAAATGTGGTGAGATTTTCTTCCAATTTTTCTCCATAATTTAATTTGTTTGAAGGGAATTGTTTCTCCCCACTTTAGCCGCATGCTTTGGTGGAATAAAATAAATCTGTACCAGGCCTGAAAAGCTGATTTCCAACAGAAATGATTAAATTTTGCTTATAATTGAGAACGACGAGAACAAGTATCTCATTTAATTACCTGTAGGTAATATGAGACACTGCCTCCTGAACCCAGGTCTTTATCTACAGCATGGACTCTGTAAATACTACTTCCTGGTGTAGTGTCCTAAAAAAGACACAGGACAACATTAAACCTTATTTTCATACTTAGGTTTTTTTTTTACATACAAAACTGATCATTAGAACTTGTATTTATTAAGACACATTACCTCTGGAACATCAACAATAAAAGGCAGATTTTGAAACTCTGGAGGCTCGTCATTGGCGTCTGTCACAAACACTCTTACAGTCTCAACAACCTGTTAACAATAAAGATACAAATGTTTAATTCTATACTGCCGCCATTCTTCTTTTTTTTTTTTTTTTACAAAATTAAGTTTTCAGTTGTTTTCTTTCATTCTGCACAAGTTAACAAGTTAAAAACTTAAAATAAGTGTTTTGCCCTTTATTTGAGCAGAATCAAAATAATGCATTTTAGAAATAGAAATAAAGTTGTTAGACTCACTGAGTTTAAGTGTATATCTAAAATATAGAAAAGTAAATAATAGAAGTAGAATAGAACTTAATAGATTCAGTAAAAAAAACATTTCAAATAGATAGATAAAACTTTAATTTCTAATATAGTTTGCAATGTTGTAAACAAGAATCAGCATTTTATAACATTTATACCAATTTTAAGCAATTTAATACATCTCTTTCTATCTCTTTCATAAATATAGCAGATTAGTACCATAATCACTTATTACTCTACATATACTTTCTGGTGAAAATTGTGAGAACTCATATTAGGTGTTATTATGACACATTACAGGTCCCAGACCTACAGCTGTTGGTTGAAAGCATTAATCATTAACAAGCAACATCTACAAAGCCAAATGAGTAAAACCTTACTTTATTACGTCCATCTGTTATGCTGACAGTCACTGAGATTTCATCTTGTTTCTGGAAACAGAAGAATTATATAGTTAACATGAGCTGAATCAGTTAATTAAATATTACGTGTGTTATAAAGTATCTTTCTCAACAGCCTCACCTCTCTGTTTAGCTCCTGAATTAAAGTAACATTTCCTGATTTGGGTTCAACCCTGAAATACTCAGTGGAGCCTATTTCAAATGTTAGGCCGTAGCGTACAGGATCCCCCTCTGGATCTGTGCCGTTCAGGATGTATACCTGTGTTCCTGTCAACCACCCAACACAGGAGGAAATATAAACATAAAAACATAACTCAAAGTTCCCAGTCATTTAATAAGAGGTTAGGTCAGTTCAGGCAACACCTATACAGTTCTATAGGTAAAGCTACCCATTGAGCTTTGTCACATTCTTTCATACTTTTTAAATAATAGAAAATTGAAAAAATTTGTTTGTGTAGATTTAAACCCTCTGAGTCAATCACTTTCTAGATCCACCTTTCCCCGCACTGACAGTAACCAGCTTAACCCATTATGTTCTGTAAAACAGTGCAAACTCTGTCAGCCTAAATGTGGTTGTAAATTAACCTTTTTTAATCAGTTTAAAATTTACTGTAGGTTATTTATAAGATATATTTATATATTTTGATCAAAATCATGGGTCACAAACCAATATTGACCCATGAACTGCAAGGGTCAGCTTTCACCTTAACCTCGTACATTATAAGCACATTTTTATTGTTTATTTTATTTAATTTTAGACACTGTCATTTTGAAATGCTCTATAAATGATTACAAAAGAAGGGGAACAGAATAAAATAAGATTTGTGGTGAGTTTTTCTAGTTTAGAAGACTCTGAGGTCCCCCATATGGTCCTTTAGGGCCCCTTGGTGCCCGCGGACACCATGTTGGTGAACCCTGATCTAAATGATTCTACCGTAGTATTCTTCTGTCTCACTGCATGATGCTGCCGCTACCATGTTTCATAATAGGAACGCATGTATATTTGACATGTAGACTGAAGTAGTAAACATTTCTGCTACCTCGCCTGCATTGCTTGGGACAAACTGTAGAGGGGACCTCACAGAATTCACTAATAGTTGTCTAATGTGCAGATTCTCTCATCCGATGACTTCAACTGTTCTTCATGTGATCAACTGGTGCTTTTGACTTTGAAGCTTTCTGTTATGCTGCACCATTTGCTGAAATCCGATTAGATATAGCTCCATAACTTATTAAAAACTCGGGTAATAGTCCTGTAAGCTAACCCTGTATTCATGAATAACCCCTCATGGCAATTGTTTAAACAGGGTTTTTATTTATGGGTATCAGAGTATAAAGGGCTAAATATAAAAGGAAAAAAAGGTTGCAGATCATGTCTCAGTTCCTTCAGCTCTACCATTCCTCCTTACTCCACATTGCAGTGTGAACAATCTCACAAGGGACTATATTGTTATCTTCCTGCAAGGCTTTCATACACGTCACAATCCAAAAGGTATTACGGTGATTAGCTGATGCCCCATTACATATTCCAGAAATGTCACACGTAATAGCTTAATAATGTGCATTGAATTTCTTTTGACGCATAACATCATAAGATTTGTGATAAACATCAGATCCTAACACAAAAAAAGCAGAGAAGGTCATTAAAAATAAAAGAAAGGGAAAAAAAAAAACACATTTGACATACCGACAGGTGTATCCTCAGAGATGCTGAACAAGGCCATATTCCCACTTGAGCTGCTAGGGCCATTGTCAAAGAAATATGGAGCATAGTCTGATTGCCCTTTATGCCAAGACAAATAAAAAGATGCTCTAAGTTAAAAATAGAAACCTCCTTCACTTCATAAGGCATTATTAGGATAAATTATAAAGACGTTAGTATAGTGTTAAAGGAATTAATGATAAGAAGAATATAGGAGTGGTTTTGTTCATATATGTACATCTATCTATCTATCTATCTATCTATCTATCTATCTATCTATCTATCTATCTATCTATCTATCTATCTATCTATCTATCTATCTATCTATCTATGATTTCAACTTTCATTGTAAGAACTTAAACTTAAAATGTGAAAAATGAAATTCAAGTTGTATGAACAGCTCCCTCAGTGACAGAGATGCAGTCTTTATGTTAGAGGATTAAGCAGATAAGAGCAAGGGAAGAAGTCTTAACTGCACACAGATTTACTGACACACGCATAAGGAAAATAACAGTCTTACCCAAACTGTGGTGTAGCAGCAGGACAAACAGGAATGCATGTGTTTTCTTGTATTTCTTCATCCTGGTGCGGCTCTAAGGCTTGGCTGGCTCATATGGAAGGCTAGGTGGAGGTAAAGCGAGCGTTGAGTGTCTTGCCCTTCTGGAGACGTCTCAGCAGGCTCAGAGAGGAGCGGCTGGGGCAGATTCTCAGGCACTAATCCAGTGACGCATCCCTTCCCTCCACAGGCACCTTCTGCCTCACTGCTAGTGTTCCAAACTATCTAGGAAGACAACAAATAGAGAGAAGGGAGTTAAGGTTTTCACACGTCGTGGTGTGAAAATGACACTTCTACACACACGTGACAATCTGTACATGGATCGCCTGCAATAGGGATTACTGCTAATTCAGTTACTGGTGTTAATGATCAGGTGCATCTGGGTTTCACATGTTTAAAAACAGAGAGAAGAAAGAAAGTAAGCAAGCTGTTTTTACTGAGGTTTATGTTTATGCCACATTTAAATCAAATATAACTTACCACTTTATGTATAAAGAACTTAAATGGTAACAAAAACCCAGACCAACATGCTGTACCTTAGACTCTAATTAAAAGACAAACATGTAAGAGTATTCAAGGTAAATGCAACTAAGACATATAAAACATATAGACTGTTCTCCCTGCTGCCCTCATTCCCAAACAGCTTCGTCCCCACCGCCATCTGATTGCTGAACTGTTGTGAAAACTCTTAAACATGTCACAGACTCTGTATCACACTGATAACACCAAAACGAAACACTGCATATTTGCGCCATATATACGTATCTAATGCTCTGAACTTCCATATCAACGCGTTTTTTTTTTTTTTGCACCATGTTTTTTTCTCCCACACTGTGTACATTTCATCACTGCTGTACTTTAAGGAATGGAAATGTTATGAGTATGTGTATAGAAAATGACAATAAAAGGTGTCTAAGACTAAAATGTTTTACAAGAAAATGTTAAAACATGTCAAATCAGCCCCTGTTGGAATCATGCAATAGGTTGAAGACTCGGGAGTAAAAGAACATTTTTAAAACTTTAAAGGAATAGTACACCCAAAACATGATTAGCCTTCATTTTCTACTCAACCCCATGCTGAACAACACTCTGGAGTACTTTTTTGATATCTCAAATGCATCTGGAGATCTGGGAGGCTTCTTGCTGTCTGCTGACATTCAAATGATGGATGTCTATGGTGCCCCAGGCAGAAAGGTCCATAAAAGTCCACAAAAAACGTGTCAATATTCCTCCATACTGCTCGTCCAATGTATTCCAAGTGTCCTGAGTGGGTAGCATCCAGAATTTACTCGAAACGAAGTCTTTTAGAATGTTTTTAGAGCATAAACAGTACTATATAGGATTTCCTGAAAGCGCGCGTCTGCGCGTTCACGACGCTACGGAAGCCGGCAGACCAAACCAGATGAAAGTGCGCATTCAGCGTCTGCTCTGCTGATAACGCAAGCGTAGAATAAGAAATGTGCTGTTTACCTGTGCAAAGAAAGAAACAACGAAAGAAAAATGTCTGAGGACTTCATTGTTGAGGAAGAGCATGAGTTCTTTGCCGAGCTGAATGCGCACTTTCATCTGGTTTGGTTGCCGCGGTTTCCGTAGCGTCGTGAGCTCGCAGGCGCGCGCTTTCAGGAAATCCTATACACTACTGTTTATGCTCTAAAAACATTCTAAATGACTTCGTTTCGAGTACATTCTGGATGCTACCCACTCAGGACACTTGGAATACATTGGACGAGCAGTATGGAGGAATATTGACACGTTTTTTGTGGACTTTTATGGACCTTTCTGTCTCGGACACCATAGACCTCCATTATTTGAATGTCAGCAGACAGCAAGAAGCCTCCCAGATCTCCAGATGCATTTGAGATATCAAAAAAGTACTCCAGAGTGTTGTTCAGCATGGGGGTGAGTAGAAAATGAAGGCTAATCATGTTTTGGGTGTACTATTCCTTTAAGTAAATCCAGATGCTAAATTGCAGAGTGCACTACAGGAACTCATCAAAATAATCTGGTTCATATCTGAGGGAACAAGAAAGTTCATAAGGGGCAAGCTGCTCATTTACAGAACGTGTGAAAGAGAAGGTCAAGATAGCATTATAATTATGATCTATTGAGGTTAAGGAGCAATGATTGATGGTCTGCAGGTAGCTTTTTTACAGAACAGTCCTATTTTTCGGACAGATGCCGAATGTTAAGAGTAGCAGCTTATTTTACTGTCAAGTTTCAAGTTAGGATACAATTAGAAGCCTGTTTTATAGTGAGGGTTAAAATATGATCCCAGGGAGGACAGATTAATGCAATTGGTCCGGCAGTTTCTATTAGATCTACACCTTTGTCTTCCTCCTCTTCAGTTAAAGTTAAGAAGCAAACATTAGGCGCTTAATGTGCAGATCTGGATGGGTTTTCTTGCAATATTCTTCAGAGGTACCGGTAAGTACTTTATACAATATGCGGTAGAAGTTGCTATTTCCAGATCAGACCAGTCATTGAGAAGCCAACACCATTCATCTCCCCGAACAGTCCATTTCAACCATGATGCATGGTAGTATACCAGGTCTTTTGGAAGACTGTTTTGATGACTGACCGACCCTTCCAGACTTTCAATTTACAAGTTACTTATTTTTGTTACTGTAAAGAGCTAAATGTAGGTCAACTATGGATGGAAACCTGTTGAAGACTGCAACAAACCTACGACTGGTCCACAGGTTCACATTCCAGCAGGAAAAAACAAATACTTACTAAGAGTTTATCGAGTAAATCTGGTTGAGAAATGTAATTAAGAACTGTGAAAAAAGACTTCAACAAATGTGATCACAGGCACTATGTAGTCTGAATGAGGTATGAGGAATTAGTTATTTAGCAAAGCAACCATTTCTGACTAGGGAATGTGAACACAAATCAAAGCCATACTTATCAAATCTAGTTAAGCAAGCAACATTTGAAAATGATGTATTCCTTTTCAAATTTCAGTTTTAAAGTTATTCACTTTAAGGGATATACATGTTTGTATTCTGACTTTTGTAATCTTAATTTGTTCCTGTTATAGCTCTGGCAAACACATTAAAAAAGGTCCTAAAATATATGTTTTTCATTGCCGGAGACAATGTAATATTTCATCCAAATGAATTTGATATGTGTTGTACTTAATAAGTCATGAAAACAGCTGCAATAAAATAGCTACTGAATATTTCCACAGCAACAGTGCAATAATTTAGCATAAAAGCAACTGAAACAGTGAAAAACTACAGAAGGCTGCACAAAAATCCATTTTATTTTTAAAATCTACAGTAAGGAAGATGTTTAAGAAAATAGATAAAATAAAATTAAGAAATACCCAAAGCTTTAAAAGCTTCAGTAAAATGATTTGTTTGAGAAATTATGCACCAGAATTTGTTTCTTTCTGTATTTTTCATTAAGGTTAATAGAGTGGGATATATATTTTTGTGCACACTATAAGTGTTAGGATTCCAGTTTGTGTGGGTTTTTTGTGTGTTTTCTTTTGTTCTCCCTTTTCACCACTAGATGGTGATCCTTGTTTGGGCCTTTTCGCACACCTGCGGCTCCTTGGGTCATCACCAGAGGAGTATTTCAGCAGCGGGCTGTCACTACCTCGAGGCCAGAGTGTTTGCCAGTATTGGGTACTCTAGCCAAACTGAGATTAGCAGAGTCTAATTATTGCCTTGTCTCTCTGAGTCTAAGCTTTGCCTTTGTTCTCTGGTAGGATGCCTTCCTGATCCACTGGATAAGCCCGGACCTTCTACCCCCCTGGAAGGAATTATTTGAGTCATATTTAGCAAGGGGAAACCTCCACTAGATCTGTTTAAGTCTGCTTCAGGAAAACCAGGTGACAGTCCGCTCCATTGCTCCTCTAGACCCCACGCTAGTCTGCCTATCTGCACTCCAACGAGTTCATTCATCCCTGGATAAAACCCCACAAACTGGATCCTAAAGAAAACCAAGAGCCCCCTAAACAGGTTCCGGTTCACCAGTCCGCTGACGTTCAACTGAGTTTACCCTGCTGTATAACCTCTCACTCTGTTTTTGTTACCCTACAATTAAAACCAGTTAACTTTAACCCTTGGTTTTCTAAGTGTGTCTCTGCATGTGGGTTAGAACCTTAAAGCCCATCATGACAATAAGTTTTTAATAATATCATGTTATTTACAAATAGGATATAAATACTGCTTTATTTAAATATTTTAGTTTGTTGTTTTTATCTTTGGATCTGACTTGTACTTCATTAGTAAAATTAATCTGCAATTTATCCCAATTAATACAAATTGCACTGATGTTTTGTAATCTAACAGCCAAGAATGAAAACAAATAGTTCTTTAGTTTTTACTGAATATCAGTATTACGCGTGGAGCATGATGCTTTTCACCCTGCGTGTTTGACGAAGGCCTTTAAACGTCATTGTTTTTATTTTTGAACAGTGTTTTTCACCTCGGAAAAGAGAGAGGGAGCGACTTTGCACCTTGTCTGAAAGCAGGTGTCGAACGAGTGCACAGATGTGTGACGTCTCAGCGAAGATGTGAACTGTACTGACTCATGCCGTGCTGCAAAGTCTGCCTCCTGCCTTCACAGCTATATAAATAGTCTCCAGTTTAATATCAGTTGGTAAGTAGAAAAATGGCAGAGTTGTATGAATATAAGATCCCCTACAGAAAGGGTATTAGATGTTGTAGAACAAAAAAAATGTTTTTTTTTTTAGAAAACATCCATGAAGCTGAGATATAAAGGAGTTTGTGTTACTCAGGATTCAGTTGTTACTAGTATACTGCCTGTAAAGGTAGTCTACACTCCTTTAATATACACAAGTACTAACTTAGGTACTCCAATGAGATGAGTTCTTCTTTAAAATACTATTACCAAGTTTATCATAGTCTTTTTAGCCATGCAGTGAAAACATTTATCGGATTTGCTGATTTGGGCTGCACTTCTGCCAATGTATTAGAGAAGAATGACATGAAATTACAAATGCTTTATTTAATAGATTTGCTGTTTTATGTGCTTAAACAGTCACACCTCAATCTTAGTTAAAGGCATAGTGCAGGATGTTGATCATCAAAATAAGTGGTCCTCCTTATTGTCTATCATTCTGGTGATATGTTTAAGGTCCTCCTGCGTGCTCGTCCCCATTTTCACTTACCAGTGATGAGTGTGACATAGTGGAACATTTGCAAATCTTCTTTTGGAAAGTAAGCTTGTATGAGCGATGCAAACAGCAACTTTTAACCAAACTGGAGAAATGGACTTGTGCATGCTCTCGCATGTGTTTAATAGGCATTCCCTCTCGGAAGCAGGTACAGGGTTCTGCATATGCATTTTTTTTAAGTGGAGAGGTCACATTGTCACATGCTTTTAACCTAATTTGAGGTTAAAAGCTTTGAAAGGGAAGTGAAGGAAGCCATTTATGTTGAGAGAAAAAAAACCTTAAAAATAGTGGGTGGACTCAGGTTTCAGCTCTCGAAAACCCACAATGCAGCAATAGAGTTGATCCCTTCCCACAATTATCTCAACCCCCATCGCTATGCAGGGGACCAAAACATCTCGCCTGGTCAGCCAGGCCAATATTGACCCAACGACTCTGATTACCAAGGGCGGATCTGTTCTTGCAGTTCAATGTGAATGTTTTCTAAAACTAAACAAGTCTTTGTTGGGCTACTCTAAAAAGCTTGGAACTCAACGCTAATCCAGACATTTTGAATTGAAAGAGCTTTCTGGATGGGAAGCGAAACATCTTCAGACTTGGAAAACAAAGTCCAGAGATTTGTTTTTTAATTTTTTTTGGAATGACTATAACCTGGATGACTTAGTATCTTCACCAACGTTTTTAACCTCATTCCTCCTCTATACTTTCATCATAATCAATCCTATCTCTCTCATGTCTTATCTTCCTTTATTGGAGCTTTTAATCTTTACTTCTTTTATCCATTTTCTGTCCTTCCTACCTTGTTCTTTCCTCATCTCTTGTCCCCTTCTCCTTGTTTCCATTATCCCTACATCTTTATCTTTTACTCCTACTTCTCGCACCCCTTTTCCAGCCTAATTTACCCCAAACTCCTACCACTTTAATCTCTTTCCTCATCCGTTTTTCTTTCATTCACATATTTATCTCTTATCCCTCAGTACTACCTCCTTTATTCAACACCATTCCCTCCATACTCTTAACATCTTTTCTTGCATCCTCATCCTCTTCATCTAAACCCTGTCATTCCTCACTCCTACCCTTAACAATCATCATACCATCTGCAACCCAACAGTTTTGAAATTATATATTAGTAGCTTACAGTAGTTATATAAGACTATAAAATGAACATTAGATTATATAAATCATGACGCAGAATCTGTTGCATTGTGCTCTGTCTCCCAACATACAGGGCATTTAAACAGTAAACCTTTTGGAACCAAAACAATTTATTAGTCATGAATTTAAAATCTGACTTACTGACATTTTCATCCCTAATGATGGAAAATCACTCAACCAAAGCCTGCTACAATTTTATCCATCATTACCCTCTTCACCCCTCCCATTAGGGTCGTTTTCTTACATGGTATTTGCAGCATGCAAGTCCAAATCATTCACATGATCTGAGCCGGTTTAAAATAAGGGCTTGGCAGCAGCACGCTACACGTGTCCACGCCCCTTCCAAACACCTGTATATTTACAGATGTTAGCATCTGGTGCAAGTGCCCTGGTTTGACGATTTAATTCTAGAGGAGCAGCCAGATGGTGGGACAAGAGGATTACCAAGCTAAGCCTTTGTCATCTGCTGCTTCACATCGAATAGTTTATGGGGAAACGGGCTACAGGGTGGACCCCTGATGGTTGAAAAGTCTAGCACAAGCAGAGGGGAGTGTGGATAACAAATGGCAAAAAAAAGCAGGCATTTAACTCTAAGATTACTTGGCAGCAGTAGGGGGTTAAGAAGGAAACTGCGGGAGATGAGACACCGAAGGTCATCAGAATGTCTAACAAGTTTTTTTTCATATTAGGAAAATTTGCACAATCATATGCTGACTAAATACTTTTTTGCCCGATGACATGTAATTCTAGCCTGTGTTTACATGAAGTACAGGATTATACGAGTATGGGTGAATGGATTTTTGTTTCTTAGAGGGTTGTGAGTACTTTATCATGTTGAGGTGCATAGTCGTTAGAGTGGATGAAATGGTAGAAGACCTGCAGCACACAGCATTCATCCGGTAGGCCACACCTGTCTAAGGGACACGGACACAAGCCATGATTTCAGGACTCCCATACACAGGTCAGCAGTGAAGCAGAGGAGAAGAAGCGCTCAGGCAACAAAGACACCATTGAGATATGGGGCCATGAACTCCCCCTTGAACAAACGTCTCCAACTTCTAAGCCCCCCCAGCAGCCCAGGGTCCACACCGGTGTCTAGCAGCAGCACTGCTCAGCACCAAGCTGGGGAGACCATCGCACAGCAGAGGCGTACAATCCAGGTCCAGAAGACAAACCCCTTCTGAAATTTCCTTCATCCTTTTTATTCTTTATTTAGTAACAGTTTAAAAAGTATGTCACATTTTTATATAAACTATAAATACTGCTAATTTATATACACATTTAAAACTTTGCTGTGATAATAGGTTTTCTGTTTAATGCTTGTAAATCTAATAAGAAATTGAAGTTTTGCCTTTTTTACTGTTAATTGTCAAAGTATGATGGATAGATATCGTATTTTGTTCAATGTCTGTTTCCCCACTGTGGTCTCTCCATTTCTAGTAACACTTGCATAATATTGCTGATCAAATTTAAAATAATAATTTAATTGTGCATTCCAAAATAACTTGGCATATGTAATGTTTAATGTTTTAAACACACAGATTGATTATTTATTCATCTGCTAGGACATTTAACTGTGCATTTATTTAATGGGACACTCACACATTTATAAAAAAAATTTTATTCATTAAACTTGATTTCGTCCAGGCCTCTGTACACCTGACTGGTCACATCAAAATTATTTCTAAGAACATTTTGGAACTCAGGACTTAAACAGCTCCCTTTGGGAAACACTGCTCTAGTGTAATGCAAGCCAATAACATTCACCATGTGCTTTGTTTGAACATCACTTCAAAAATGATTTAATAACTGTTTATTTATTGGAGTTGAAAAAGCTTCATGTTATTCAGAAACATATACATTTATTTCCCCCAGTAATGACAGTGATAAAACAGTGAATGTTTAATCACAAACAAACAATGTGGAAGTATTTCAGTTGGCATGCAGTAGATCTGCTAAATTATATTTGAGGTTTGCCAGCAAAAATAAATAGAAAAACTATAGTACAAAAGCAGCGTGTCAACTTCCCTCTGACAGATTTAACAGATGCTTGCTCTCCCAGAAAAAAACAAATGTTTAATAATCAAGAAAGAGGTTCATCACAGGGTGTAATCAAATTACATGAATTTCTCTTCTTGATTTTATTGCCAACTGGCTGCCCAGAGTCCCATTCCCAAATCCTTCCAAAGCTTTTAATATCAACTATCAGTCATAAGACTCAAAGGATAACACTTGTATGCTGACTGGAACCTTTGTTTAGCTCTATGGAAGCAAATAAAAGTGGAGCAGACGTTTACTTCCTCTTGCCGCCACCGCCACCAGCTAGAATCATCACCAGCCTCATGAAAATGTTCAGCGTGTCCATGTAAATCCCCATACACCTGTTGGGCAAAACCACACATGAGATCCACATACAACACACGAGAAACTGAATAATACCGGCAATTACTTACGCATTTATGGGGTCGTATTTCTGTGCAGCGTACAGCGGGTGCGTCTCCGCTCTCTTCATAACCTTTTGTGTATCGTAAAGGAGGAACATGCTGAACAGAACTAGGCCTCCATAGACGGCAACAGAATACAAGCCTGCTCCAAATGCTGAGGTGGGTGGAAGGAACATTGACCCTGAACATAGGAGAGAGAAAAAAAAAGGTGGTGTCACTCAATTTTAAAAATGATCATTAAAACCTTGAGTTTTAAATCTGACTACTATTGCACATATGGGGCCTTGCTAAAGTATTCTACAGCTTGAGTAGGATAGTCTGCTGGCAAAGCCCCTTTAAATTTATACAAATTAGGTCTTTATGAAGGAATGTTTGGCGTTACAAATTATGTTGTGTAATAGCATAACCCTGCCAAAGTCTAGACCCAAGTGTAATAGAAATCAAATGACAAGACTTCAAATCAGATGTTCAAAACTCAAACTGAATTGATAATTTGATTGTTTTAGTCTATGATATTAAATATTTAACCAAATATGAATTTCCTGAACAGAAACACTGTTCAGCCAGTTTGATTTGATTCTATCTACTTCTGCAATGACACAGATACAACATTTGCATTTAAAAGATAAAATAACTTGTTAAATCAGACTTAATGGAATAAAAGACACTTTGGTTAAAAAGTATAAACAGTATAAAAGTTGTCATTCCTTGATGTTGTTTACCCGAATCTGCAGATTTTATGTAGTTCATTAATAATTTCAATAGTAACACAAGGACTAAAAATGCTGGTTTCTATGAATGTTTTCTGAACAGGAGAAAAACTGCACCTCCTTCAAACTATTAGGCTCAGAACACTTGAACTGCCAACAAATGTAAGGTAACCTGCAGAATCTTACTTAGCATATTCTTAAAATACCAGCATAATTTTTTTATCTCTATTAAAGTGTTTGGATAAAAAAAAATGTTTTTTTACTGCTAAAACATGATCATAAATGATTGGGTTTTCCAGTATTTTAGGCTTTTAATATGAATCACCGCAGCACTTTATGCTTTGTACAATCTCTAACCTTAACGCCTTAATATTTACTGTCTTACAGATGCCCTACACCTAATTATTAGTGTTGGAGATATTCAATATCTACTAACCAAGAGAGGAGGCGAATACCACTCCGAAGCCGACAGCTAGAGGTCCTCCCATGTTAAGGAACTTCTCACTTGGAGCACACATAGCCACAGTGGACAGGCCTCCTACAATGCCAGCAGTGTACCAGGCAGCCCTCATCATCAGAGGTCCTCCCAGCAGAGTTAATGGAGCAATGACAGCACCCATTACACCTAAAGAGATAAAAGAAATGAACCAAATAAACATCACAAAAAGCAGCACCTAGATAAACTGTAACTTGTGCGTCTACCTCAGCAGACACATTAGTTCACTGGCTAAATGTTATATTTTTATTATTCTAGAAACTACAGAAAAGCTATTTGATAGTATTCTGCTTGATACCAACTAGATTTAGTTGGTGTTTTGCTTAAGTCCATTTATTATATTAGAAATAAGTAAGAAATATAGGTAACATTATTATAACTGTAATAATCTGTATGTTTATATGAGCAACAGTACAAGTATTATTGATTTTGTTTTAAACAAACCTAGACTAAGAGTTAGACTCAACTTTATTTATCCCTTGGGATTACTCCTTCAGGGAAATTCTGGTTCCTGTAGCTTATGTAGAGTACGAAGGGCAGAGTTAAACTAAAATGCCATTTAAGTTAAAAATACAACAGACAATATAAAAAAAGTTCATAATAATATATTAAGTCAATTTTCAAATTCAAATAACTAGGGAAAATTTTTTTTTTAAATGTTTTTTAAAAGAATTAATTTATTATCTTTAAGCTGTACTGCCCTCCAGTGGTCATACAATGCAACTGCATACTAAAAATAACAGGCTCTCAACAGGTTTAAACAGAACTACATTTCTGTTTGAAAGATGGATAATGATGAGGTAATGAATCTGATGGTGACGAATCAATGTCGGAAATAAAAAAACATTTTACTTTGGGTTTGCACCTCATTCCTTCACCGTCCCCACCTCACCAGACTTCAGTATTTATAACAAATTGGGAAAGGGGGAGGTGACGTATGCCGTAAGCAGTCTGAACATTTGTAGTCATTTTGTGTAGTAGGGTTACTGCCACCACCCTATAAGTCGCTTAGTGCTGATGAAAGCGATGCAGACCCCCTCAGGCAATGACAAAGGTGTCATACAACTAGCTGTAACTAGTTAAAGCTAAAACAATATTTTATGGTTGAAAAGTTATTTAGTGTTGGTTTAAGGTTAAAATGATACTTAACATTTCTTTAACGTGACTGAGAACAACTATAGCCTTACATTAACCTACAGTATTTCTCAATCAAAACCATTTGTACTTATCATAGACTGCCAGATAAAAAGCTCAGAAGAGACAAAAGCAAACAAGTTAGAGAAAAACACTCATTTTCAAAACGGGCTTGCATCATCTGAAAGACATCATGTAGCAAACCTGCATGCAGCATCCAAGCTAGGTGTTTGGGCACCGGGCTGTGCTCGTATGAAATGGACCGAACCAGCATCCCTGCTCCAATCATTGCTGCAAAAGTTGCTCCAATTGCCTAGAAATTTGAAGTAAGTTATCAAATTCAAATAAAAAAATTGGTTCCCAAACTAAAATGATCCAAAACGCTTAAACTAAACTCAGATCCAAAACTCACCAGCCAGGACCCCCTCATCATCAGACCCATCAATGCTGGGTTCCTGCTTACAGCTACAGCTGACAGAGCTGTCAGGCCAACGCTGCCAGCAAAGTACATATAGGTGGAATGGATTCTGTCTTTCACATATTGAGGCCAGATCCTAAATAAAAGGGAAAAATCAGCCTTAGGTGGAATTGAACTTAACTGGAAAGGTGTGATTTAAAATGGATATTGTCTACTCAAACTGTTTTGTTACTCACATTGCTTTCTCTATGGCACCGATTTCATTGGACATGCCGAGACCGTAGTAGCAAAGAGCTCCAAGGCCCACCACTGCACCTCCCGCAAGAATCATCCTTCCCATGCTATCAACTAGCAGAGAACACAAAAACAATTTCACATACATGTTTAAAAGTGTAATCGTATTTCTAATATTACTTTTAAAATTATATAGTGAGTGTAAACCAACTACTTTTGATGGCTGTGTCGGTTGCTGGTTCAAAGGCTGCCTCTTTCAGCTGGTCCCTGCTGGTTTTTGCACGGCGGAATCCAAATCTGGCCTTTGAGGCATAGCCCTTTGGAGAAAAGAACAGGTTTGACCAAAAAAATTAATATAACTGTGGTTTTATATCTGAAATACATCAGATTTTTTGCTTTTATGTAGCTGTATAGATGTTAATATTAAATCATTATGTTTCATGTCTCTAAATTGAGTCTTTTATCCAATATCTCCAACAACAGAGTTAATCATTTAACCCTGAAATACTTGCTGTAATGACAGTAGAAGTAAGGCTTTGCTGTCAAAGTTCATAAGAGCTTCAACTCCTTTATAAACATTGAAATAGCACACTATGACAACACTCATTATTAGAATGGCTGCTAAAGCATCTAATTAACTGGGTAATAGTTTGAAGAGAGCCAAGATTGTTAAATTATGTCTGATAAAATAATTTGAAATTTAGATCAGCCTGAATGTAAACTAGGAAGGAAGGTTTCCCAAATTGTGAAGGTTGCCTGGAATAAAAAAATAAATAAAAATGCACAAAGCAGGTCTTGCTTTGCATGTTTTTCATAGGATATTCTATTTTGTTTCTGGGCCCATACTGCTGTCTAAACTCCAATGCTTTACATGTCACAGTGGTTTTATTCAGCTATCTTGCATCTCCTTTGAACTTCATGGTGCTGATCGCTCACTAATATTCATTAACTAACATACTAGGCCCTGTAAAAACAGATGGTTTTGTCCTGAAATAAATCATATATTACTTTTATAAAAACAATTACAAAAACTATCTATTGCTCTCCTTTACCTTTAAAGATGAGTGTATTTAAATTACATCAAATGTCAATATCAAATTGAAAATGTGGTTTCAAAGACATTAATCATTTTGTAAGGTACTGCCAGATGAGGAGTTCAAGTAACTTGACAGCAGGTAAATAAAATGGTTAGCTGAAGAATGTTGTCCCGTTCAAATATGCAGCAAAAACAATTTAATCCAATGTTAATTGTAAACAGTGTTATGCCGCCATATCTGTCAAATACAAAACATTGAGCAAACAAGGCAACATAAACCAACACCAGAGAGCGACATTTACCAATCAAGTCTTAAAGTATTTACAATACCTGCTGAGGACGTAGTAGAGGTGGGCAGGCCTTCAGGGTGGGAGCTCTCAGGGCTGAGGAGCCCTGTGAAAACACAGGACGGAGCCCAACCAAGGGGAGACTCCTCAGGCATGTCAGCCTTGACACCAACATGTTTAGGATTTCCCTCTAGCGTTTAATGACCTGAAAAACACACAACAGTTTATACAAGTTTCATAAACACATATATAATTTACATTGTTCTATAAATTTTAAGGGTTATATTTCGATCGATTCGACTGTTATAACCTATATCATAAAGTTCATTACAATTAACTCCTTAAGTATCTACAAGCTCAGTATGCATTACAGGGCTAAAAACATTTCCAATCATTTGCTTTGTACGAACATAATAAACTATTATGTTATTACAAAAACAGAACCAAGGGAAAGACACTCTCGAAGATCAGACTCAATTAAATTACAGCCAAAGAAGAATACCTAATTATAAAAATATTTTACGCTTAGTAGAAAAATAAATAACTAATAACGCCAGAGAATATTATTTAACCCAGTTAGCTAGCTAAGGTTTAAGCTGCCTGTGGAAATTCTCAGCCACCTGGCTCACAACAAAAATCGCCATTTTTTATTTTTTTTTATGTTCACTCATGAGTCTTTGTCAACTCTGGCGATTCGCACTAAATAGAGCTGTATTTGAAGTCCTGATTTTAAAGCACCTGGACCCCTATCCTCCTTGGAGTCTTTAGCACAAAGCTTGCTTCGTGGTTTGGTAACAACGTTTTTGTAAAAGGCCTGAAACCTCTCAGAGATTAGGAGAGATGTAATAAAAATTCAAATAAACAACTTAGCATGTATTCCATCTAATTTGGTAAGGTAAAAAGGACTAATATAGTAAGTAAACGCTTCTTACCCAGAGAAACGTCCGAGGTTCACCTTTCCGCTTGAAACTGCGCGAGTCTCTGACGCAACTATTTTGTAACGAGCTTGATCTTCCGGAAGGTTCCAGATGCTGCGTCATCACTGAGCGACAAAATAACTCGGAGTTGTAGTTCAGATAGGACGTAAATCATGCAAGTACAAATGATTAAATATTTTGAAGCATCAAAGTTTGTTTTTCTTACTTGCATTTAATGTCAACAAGTTTATTTAATCCAGAAGGATGAATTTGTTACCTAATACAGCCAACACTTTTTGGGGAAAAATGTTTTTTTTTTTTTTTTGTAGTTTATTTGTTAGGAACCATGTTCAACTAACTGTAGCCTAAACCAGTGTTACCGTGTCTCGTTTTATTTTGAACCCCTTTGGGCATTTTTTCTTACCATGAGTACCCCTCTCAGTCAAAAGCATTGGTAATTATCTAAAAGTGGAACAAACAAGAACTGGTTATAAAATAAAAAAACTATATATTGTACCAATTTAACTTGAGCGTTCAATTTTAAGGCATTTTATTCTATCAATCTCAAGTAAAACAATAAACATAAATATGTTGCCTGAAAGTTAATAAGGAATCAAAATAAATACAAATATAATAAACCTGTACTTGTAAAATTGTAGCCCCTCTGAGTAACTCCCATATATTCACATATATAGTTGGTGAATTGTGAACAAAATACAGATCGAAAATTATACCCACTGACTTAATTAGTTTTTTTTTGTTTTAATCAAGACACTTGAATTTTCTTTGATGAGCTCTGATAGCTCAGCGTGAAAAACAGCTTATACAGGCTGTTCTCTACATCCAGTATATTCCTCTGCTTGGTTTTGATGTGTGTCACAGCTGTAGGTGAACTAAAAAAAAATAAAAAAATAAATTACCTTTTTAGTTGAGAAAACCTTGTTTAATTTCAAATGGGTCCTCGCAAAACAAAACAGATCCCAGACCTATTTTATTTTACTACCTAAGAAATAAAATATTTTAATGTACCACTTGCAATGCATTCGCGGATGACTATAAGTACATGTACCCTGGGTTGGGAATCACTGGCCTAAGCTATCAGAAAATAATGCAATTCCTCAAGATTTAGGTATTTCTCATTTCTATCTACAGGACAGATGCACACACACTTAAATAAGTTGCTATTCTTCAAAGGTATATAGGCCCATTCCAATCTTATTTATCGGGGCATGCCATAGAAAACCAAGGTACACAGAATGCCATGGGCCAATAGAAATTCTCGGTCATCGGAGTGACACCGACAGAGATGGCAAAAGTACTCACTTTCCGTACTTGAGTAAAAGTACAGATACTGTACTTGTGTTAAAAATACTGTGGTAAAAGTGGAAGTACTGATTAAACTTCTTTACTCAAGTAAAAGTAACAAAGTACAGGCTTGTAAATTTACTTAAAGTATAAAAGTAAAAGTAGAAACCACTTTTTTCATGCCGTTGCCTACATTTTAAATGGATGTCTGCCAATAGGACTAGATCTACGTTGTGTTCATTTTCAATCATCTCGTCATCCATACTACTATGCTAACGCCACCGCCACCAAGCTGCAATGATTTGCCGCGAATGAATACCGCCGAATCTGTCGATTCATCTTGTAGTGGTGCGTCAAATGCAACGTAGATTCCCATCCAATTAGATTGAATTTGGTATTGATGATGTGAAAAATAATAACGGTAACTCCATTGAAATGATTCAAAACTAAAGTAACAAGCCAATTTTTTAAAATGTAAGGAGTAGAAAGTACAGATATTTGTGTAAAAATGTAAGGAGTAGAAGTAAAAAGTCGCCATAAAAATAAGTAGTAAAGTAAAGTAAAAATATCCGAAAAATCTACTTGAGTACAGTAACAAAGTATTTGTACTTCATTACTTCCCATCTCTGGACACCGACCACAAAACAGGCTTGAATCAGACGCAACCTGACTTTCGTTCAGATTTCTCTAAACATTTTTTGACACCTACCTATGAGTCTTTGTTCGTAACTCACATCAGAGCAATCTGTAATTTGACCGCTGATATTTTCAATTACATTGAGACACATCCAAGTCATATGCAAGTCAACAGCCCACCCATCGTTCCCCTGGGTTGTTGGAGCATGTTATTTTATATGGGTTTTGTGTTTGGCCATTTGAATCACATTAAGTCTGTTGTCTAACCTTCTCAGAATGAGTTCTTGACTGCAGATGCTTGGAAGCTAAAACTACAGCCCTCCCGATCTTTTCAGTGATTGCTTCTTTCATGTGACAAAGATGCCTTTTTTTTAATGCTCTTTCAAAGCATCTGTCCTCTCTGTCTTTAACTTTGTTTTTCAATCAAGTGTCTTTCGTTCTTGAGGTGCAAATGTACAGCTTAATCTTGCCAGGAGATGCTGGCTCTCCTGTGTTGCGCCATGTGTTTATGTAGTCCTGCAGGACTGTATAATCAATATCGGCCTGCTGTGGTTTGGCTTTTCTGTCTTTTTTTTATGTGTTTAAAGCAAAAAACTAAAAAAAAAACTGGTTTATGCCTGGTGGGTGTGACCAGAGCATTAAGACACAACGATGCCTGACTCTGAAATTAAGGCATCAAACACTCTACAAATAAAAAGCCTGATTTGACCAGATAATTGCAGCACAGGATCTTATGTATTTAACCAAAAACACCCGACTTTGGAAAATTGACTGCAAGATGATCACAATATGGTACAGTAAAAATTTCAAAATAAAAGCCTTACTCTTCCATACTAATGTTGTAAATATTAGTCTTATATGGTGTGATTCAACAGCATGAAATGGGTCATCATAACCGATAGATCTGTTCCTGTCTTTAAGCCTTAAGCCACAAATAAATGGGACCTAAACTACTATTAGATAAAAGATTTTAGATTCGACATAACAGATCTTTGCAGTATAAAAAAATCATGGCCAGAATCAACCAGTTTTGGAAAGTGGACCAGTGCCTTTAAACATAGGGCCATTGTAGTCCTCTTTCTTAAAATTGTAAAGTAAAAGCATCACTTTTCAGGCTGTTAATTCCATGTGATTTAACTAGTTGAAATACGTTCCAGATTACAACCACACCAGACTTTCAAAATAATACCCTAACACACCCTACGAAATAAAGGGCTCTAGGATTTTTGTTACTTTCTTTTCAATGTTTGATGTTTGCCAATATAGCATTTAGGTGATAATAGCCCAACAGATTTGCTTTCTCAAGTGGCGCATCATGGCTGCTGCCATACGGAAAGGAAGGTGAAATAGAAAGGGGTAGCAGAGAAGGTTTTATGGTAAGAGAGAGATAGAAAGAGAGAAAATGAATTAGAGAAAAGGAAAATACAGAATAGCTCCTAAAGAGGTCTGTGTCTACACCTGAAAGAAACTAGGGGAAGAAGAAAAAAAAATCCACATCACACCAACAAAAATTAAACAGGGAGTATCCATGGAAGGAGACTGTATACAAACATCAACAGCCTAATCTATGAAGATTACACAATGTTATCCAGAGCTATAGTTGAAGCTACAGGTTAGTATTAAGCATAACTGTGTGTCTGTGATACCTTTTATATCACATTCTTTACCCTTCTGGTGCTGAATTCAACAATGAAGACACATTGTTTGAACTATTTAGGCTCTTCACTGGGTCAAAGCCAGCTTTATAAAACCCTAATGACGACAAAATAGGCAAGACTTGGCCAAATAAGCCTGATTTACAAACTAAGCAAGTTGTATAAAGCACCCCTCTGTAGCCTCTTTTATTTACACGCTGAATAATGCATTATTTACTTACTCTAAACACCATCCTGGTGTTTGAGTGTTTTGCTATATTACGCAGAGTTGCACTTTACATAATACATGGCATCATGGGGTGAGAACAATATGAACAATTAAAATGGCATTTCAACACATCATATTAAACATTATTGTCATTTAATTGTGCCTATACAAAAACGAGCACATTGTACAAGCAAATTGAAAGAACATTTTTCTAGGATCCAATTAAGGATCTAAAAAAAAAAAAAACAATAAACAAAAAATATATAAGAAATTAAATAAAAACAATCAGACCTATGCGTCAAAACTTGACATATAATGTAGGTTTCTTCAAATGGTCAAACAAAACAAATCATTTTCAGAGTGATACAGAGACAGAACAGTTTTTTGAGTAAACATCAATAAGCCCTTACTCCAACAGGATATCTCTGGGAGAACTGACAAAGAGTGCTCAAGGGTTGTATTATTTACCAAATACACTTGGTTTAATGGAAAATTCCAAAACAAAACACAGAAAGAACTACTTTTCTCTCCACCAGTGATTCCCAACAGGGGGTAGTGGACACATAGTGGTCCGTGAGGGGTACATGAAAATATTAAATTCTTTCAGGTAATAAAATAAAATAGGGCTGGGATCTGTTCTAATCTGAGAGGACCTGATTAAAAACTAAAGGAAGCTCTTTACAACCAAAAGTTTTTCTTACATGTTTGAGTTCACTTTCGGCTTTGCCCCATTCAAAACCAAACAGAAGAACAGAATGGATGTGGAAAAGCTAAAACAAAATAAAATAAAATATAATGTGTTTTCCCACATCTGAGCTCACCGAAGCAAGCTCAGGTGTAAAATAAGTAAAACAAATGTAGTAAGTCTGACTCTAATTTTTGTTCAGTATTTTATCCCCAATTCCTCAAGTTTAAATGTGATTACTGAGGTGTTACTTAGAGGAGCTACGGTTTTATAAAGGCAGAATTATGATAAGACTTAATTTTTTATTTATATCTATTCTTTACTATATTCTCAATTTAAAAAGTTTAAATAGAATACTTTTTATTTTTTAATTAGTTAGTGTACATTCCACTTTTTGGCAGTCATCAATACATTGGACTGAGGGGAGACTGATGGGAAGATAAAATGCCCATGCATTGTACATATCAAGCCACTAGATGGAGCCATTTCTCTGTTGCATGGTTTAAAACTATCGCTCCCAAAACGTAGAAAATTAAAAACTTTTAAAAGCTAAATCTTATGCAAATTGTACCCCAAGAAGCTGCATATTTCCTCAGGTAATATTGCAAGGATTATATATCTATATTTCAAACGTATTTGATGTGCTGCTCATTTGTAGGTTCTATGAATGGGACCCTTGATGTCGCGCCTCCTGCTCGAAGCTCCGCTCCTCTGTTTCCAAAGTGCGAATCAGTGAACTGCAACTGTTAGACAGAGTTCTGACTCAGTGACAAGAGATGCTGTCCTAACCAAGCCAATTAACATGCTTTTATTGAACTCTCGCGATTTACTCCAAGGGACTAAAGCAGATGCTTTTGGGATGGATCGGTGTCGCTCGCAGAAGTAAAGGCGCATTTTAAAAGTGATGGAATCTGTTTCTTTACCGAGTCGCACTTTGAAGAGAGGCTGAACAAGTGGAATGAAGTCGGGTCGCCTTCAGACAGAATGGTTGGTTGTTAAAAAGTTTGATTTATGGCCTACTTTCCTTATTGCAACCTTCCTTTCATATTAAGTTAAAAGTTTAGTCACTACAAATAAGACACTTGTGACTTTGCTCATGCGTCTTTTATTAGGACTGCATGGTTTCAATTTGTTTCCTTGATTTAGGGGAGGATTAGACTTTATCATCATGATTTCTTTAACTTTTAGTCTGTTTCTGTCTTTAATGACACTTTCCTAAATCGTGCGTATGCTTCTAAATCAGTGCATGCATGTGCTTTAAAACATATTTTCTCATCTGTAACAAAAGTGTTGCATGCAATGTATTTAACTCTCATCCCTGCTTCGGAATCATCCAATCAGTAAATAGGGCTCATCTTTGTCCAGTTTAATGTATGAATAAACACAGCAATTCTGTGGAGGGATGAATGGTTTGTTCAAGAAGATTAGTGAGCAACATCATTATGGATTTCAGAGTTTGACTATAAAAAATATGAATCGCCCTCCAGTTACTCTGGCAGAGCTATATTTACATTTCAAGAGGAAGAATTGGTTAAGAAGGAAACTGAGTCATGGTCCCCAAAGATTTGGTCTGTTACTTATTTGTAGTTTGCCAAAAGCGACGTGGGGCACAGCAAATTTAGGATGTAGAAGATGTTTTTGTCAAATTAAATTAAACTGGATATTTGGCCGGAATATTAAACCCTTTATATGGCAAAACAAACAAACAAAATAAAACATAAATTAACAAAATAAACAAAACAAAAAACAAAAAGCCCCAAACATCCCTGCTGTGTTGCATGGTAGTGGCAGCATCATGCTTTTTTTTTCTTATTAAAAAAAAGGTCTTTTAAAGATTGTTGAGGATAAAAAAAGGACAACCCTGCACTAATAATATGTAGAGGGTGCAAAGAATTTGAGAATGAACAAAAAACATTTATTTAAAGCTGCACTAAGGATTTATATAAAAAAGTTATCTGTTAGAATATCTATTTGAGTCTCACCTAACCTCTAAATATGCAAGTTCACAGACTTACGCCAAAAGACTTGCAATTGTAATTGCACTAAAAATGCGGTTGTAGACTTTCAAACAGGGGACTAAATTGCAATACATGTTGTTTTGTTTTTCTGGGGGTCAGGGGGATACACCTGATAATTTTACTTCTGTTATTATCCATTTTATTGAACAACTAGGGCTATGACCTTAACAGTTACCATAACAAAGGCAAACCGTACATAACAATTGCATATACAGAAAATTAGTGGTTTGTTTTGGTGGCTAATTAAGAATGAGCTTCTTTTGCCAAGTTTTGCATACAAACAAGAAATGTTGCCATTGCTTCATTGCTTTCTCTCGGTGATACTTAAAGGAATAGTACACCCAAAACATGATTAGCCTTCATTTTCTACTCACCCCCATGCTGAACAAAACTCTGGAGTACTTTTTTGATATCTCAAATGCATCTGGAGATCTGGGAGGCTTCTTGCTGTCTGCTGACATTCAAATAATGGAGGTCTATGGTGCCCGAGACAGAAAGGTCCATAAAAGTCCACAAAAAACGTGTCAATATTCCTCCATACTGCTCGTCCAATGTATTCCAAGTGTCCTGAGTGGGTAGCATCCAGAATTTACTCGAAACGAAGTCATTTAGAATGTTTTTAGAGCATAAACAGTGGTGTATAGGATTTCCTGAAAGCGCTCACCTGCGCGTTCAGGACGCTACGGAAGCCGGCAGACCAAACCAGATGAAAGTGCACATTCAGCGTCTGCTCTGCCAATAATGCAAGCGTAGAAGAAGAAATGTGCTGTTTACATGTGCAAAGAAAGAAACAACGAAAGAAAAATGTCTGAGGACTTCATTGTTGAGGAAGAGCATGAGTTCTTTGCTGAGCTGAATGCGCACTTTCGTCTGGGTTGGTCTGCCGCGGTTTCCGTAGCGCCGTGAACGCGCTTTCAGGAAATCCTATACACTACTGTTTATGCTCTAAAAACATTCTAAATGACTTTGTTTCGAGTAAATTCTGGATGCTACCCACTCAGGACACTTGGAATACATTGGACGAGCAGTATGGAGGAATATTGAAACGTTTTTGTGGACCTTTATGGACCTTTCTGCCTCGGGCGCCATGGACCTCCATTATTTGAATGTCAGCAGACAGCAAGAAGCCTCCCAGATCTCCAGATGCATTTGAGATATCAAAAAAGTACTCCAGAGTGTTGTTCAGCATGGGGGTGAGTAGAAAATGAAGGCTAATCATGTTTTGGGTGTACTATTCCTTTAAGACGCGTTATTGTTGCAGAAATAACTTGCCTACTGGTCGCAGAGAAAAAAAATCCTTATAGCAGGTAACAACTGATGCTTTTTAAACTTTCTTTATCAACCAGGTTTTCTGCATTTCTAACACAAGCTTTTGCATGTACAAAAACAAATACTATTTCAGTTTCAGCTCCTTCAGATGCATCTCAATGTACTTCAAAACATCAGTGGTCCAATTATTGCTCTGGTCCAAGCCATCAGTTTGGACCGTCCCGTATAACAACAGTTTTTTTGTATGCCTGTATATAAAAAAAAATCTATTTTTGTTTAATTAAGCTCCTGTGACCTCATGACACCACATGAGGGGTTTAAGAGTGATGACAGTGTACGTTTCAATAGACTCCGATGAGAATGACAAGATTCAAACCAATACAGTTCAATCAAATTATGGTTTTATTTTAGATATCTAAACTCACTACAGATGCATTGCTCAGGATAGAATAGCCGAGAAATGTACTCAAGAGGTACTACTACAATATTTTTAAACTGAAGTAGAAGTAAAAAGTAGTCACCCCACAATTAAAAATATTGCTTGCTTCAAAGGCTAATCATCTATGTAAATAATTGAGCATCATATTTCTCTCTCTCTCTGTATATATATATATATATATATATATATATATATATATATATATATATATATATATATATATATATATATATATATATACAGAGAGAGAGAGAGAGAGAGAGAGAGAGACAGATTTAAATTGGTTGAAAACAATTAATCAATTAATCGGAAACAATTAATCGGATTAATTGATTATTGAGAAAATCATCATCTAAATTAGTAATTGATTAATCGTTAGTATAGAGTTATAGTTATAGAGTTAGTATAGAGTATCTAAAATATGCCTATAGCTGACAGAGCAACCCACTTTGAGCAGTAATTACACCAAGATTGTAAAAATTATATAGACATTTTTCATTTAAGATAATATATTTAAGAAAAAGGTATGTGAATATGCCCAATTCCTGAAATGGAAAAGTTTTAGTTTCCCCTGGATTAATTTTGTAAAAAAATCTTCTTTAAAGAATTATTCGCTATGCGATTATGAATGGAGTGATAGAAGCAATTATTGACAGATTAACTGATTTTCAAAATAATCGTCAGTTGCAGCCCTAATATATATCAATATATATTATAATAGCAAATGTTTATATGTTAATCTAAGGGGGACTTCCACTGGCTCCAAATACTGTTTGCTGTATAATCACTGGACCTCCAAATGGTACAGCAGGCTTGGCAAACAGAAAATAAAATGAGAGTATTTAAAGTTTTATTTATTACAAAATACATAACTTTTAAAGGTGTGTTTGTTGAATTTTTTAAAGATGTTTTTTTTTTTTTTTTTTTACCTTAACTGAAGTAATTAGAGTAACTTAAAATCGTACTTAAATCAGAGACAAATTGTTTTTTAAATTTTAATTCACTGAAGTAAAAGTAAATATTTAGTTGGGTTTCATCTTTATCTCCAACAGAAAATTAGAATGACAAAATCATCCATGTTTGTGCTTTAATGCCTGCGTCCCTAACCTTTGACTTATTGTTATAAAATGAAGGAGGCCCTTAATCTACCTGCGCTGGTTAATACATTGATAGATCTAATTTGCTGGGAGCCCTTTGCTTCGATGCACTTTATATGGGGGCAAAAAAAATCAACTTTTTCCGTATTTAACCTATAGATGGTGATAAATAAAATGTTCAATTCAAATTCCTAGCTGATTAAATGGTTCATCTCTGATCTTCCATTCTTATATCTAATGTTTATTAGAGATTTTTGACATCTATGCACTATTTGTATGCGAAACCAAATTGGATTGTTGCAGTACAGTCACATGCAAAACAGGCCTGGGCGACTGGTGCTTAATTTGTCTCCACATAAGATTTACATTAAACAAGAGGCAGCTATTAAAAGCATTTTGTAACAAGATGATAAATGGTGCAAAAGCGATTTTGTTATGAGCAGATGATCAAACGTGTCATATGCCTCAGTGGTTTGTGAATATTCACGAATGTCAACTCAAGTGTTTTTTTCCCCCCTAAACACAGCAGATGCAATAAGCTGAGATAATTGGTGTACATCTAATTTACTATATAAATGACAAAACATCTGACTTCTTATTTACTTGATGAATTGTTAAAGTGGTTTTTTTTTTCAAAATTTGAAATAATATGAAGGGGGGGAAATATACATTTAGCAATGCAGAACATTAGAGCTGTCAGAAAAGTGTCTGTATGCTTTGTCAATAACTGTCTTCTTGTGTCTTTTATGTCTGTCATTTAGCTCAGGTGCTGTCATTTACTACATAAGAGACTACAGAGTGTATTTAGCAAGATAAAACTATAAATCAACCCTGATATACTGTTAGACTGCCCTTATAAACTGGTGTTCTGCAGTTAGTAAGATTCTGCATGAGTTGCAACATCCAGGGTTTTAGCTGTTGATAGTGTGACGTGGAAATGACCAAGCAGTTTGTGCTCTGCCACCTCACCCCAACAGCAAGGTTCAGAGTCACTCCCATGTAAAGACCCCTTTATGGTTGTGGCATGCTGCAGGGTGGTGCAAGACAGAGCAGACTCCCCCCCCCATTGAAAGCGAGTGTCAGTGCACGGTTCACCTTTTTCATTACACGCCGTTCCACATCAACAGTGCTCTCTCTCTCTCTCTCTCTCTCCCTCTCTACTGGAGCAGCAAAACTTCCTGTCCCCACTCAGAAAATTTCACAGGCACTGTCCAACATTCCCTGTGTTTAGACTGCAGTCATTTGGACCTGCTTCTTTGCTCACAGCTGGCTGGAGCAGAGGTCGCACCGGTATGCAAGAACTGAAACTCTACTCATATAACACAGAAACCTGAAGGCACTCAGAGTTCAAGTGGGACGGGTGTTTTTTAAGTCGCAGTAGTGATTAAAAGAAGCAGTTAGTTGATGCTTGTTAAATTGGCTTACATGTAGAGGCTGATTCATTCAATTTGTGTTGTTTAGACATGAAAACAAGACAGGTAGGAAACACACGCATGCACGTTTTCCTGGGGTTATAAACCTATGATAATCTTCATTGCCTGAAGAACAATAAAAAAAAAAAAATACAAGAAAGTCCAACAGTTTAAGGGGAAAGTATAAAACAAAAGTCTAGGAATGGTGGTTAATATTCTACTTTTATAAGCAGAACATCTAAAAAAGGTCTGCAAGAGGTCAGGACATTTAAGGAATGATGCATTTTTATGATAAGAAATACGGAAAAGTAGTCAAATGTCTCAAATTTAGATAGGAATATGCAAAAAGTTTAAATTATGTTTTACAAAATAATCTTTTAAGTGCATAATATAACTAGAAATGTATTCGAAAATCAGCATTCTGTTTAATTTATCATTCACTTCTGTCAGTGATTTAAGAGAACAATACCTTTTCCGTGTCTTTGACTTAGACTTAGACAAACTTTGTCATTTTGTACACACAGGGCCGAATTTATCAAGATCCATTTTTGCGTGCAGTAATTTGCGCCCGCAAACTGGAATTTTGCGCGAGGGGCTGAACCATGGTTTGCGGGTGATTTAACAAGAGCGATTGCGTAACTGGTGGCAGGTGCAAAACTGTTGGAGACGCCCTATTTAAATGATGGTTTTGCGCGTTTTGTGGTTTGCGGCAAAGTAGTTTGTAGTTTGTGCAAACTAGTGCATTAAGAAATTTAAATCTTACAGTGACACCCCCACCCCCTCCAAAAAAAATTTATATATATAAACTTTGGCAACCCTTATTCCCTAAGGTGGTATGTGGCTGAATTTCTTCTTCACTGCATTAACAAAACAAAAAAACAAACAAAAAACAGGTGTTTTGTATTGGCCTGTAGAAAAATGCAAAGACCAAATGGCTCACAAGATGTGACTGTGGATAAGATGACTGCGCATACGCATCCCCGCAGCATTGGCATGTTGCTCCACAGGCGCAAGGGGGAGGTCGGGGTTCTCCGGTAGGGCGTCAGGGCGACATGGCATTTAGAACGTCGGACAGCACTTCTGAAAAACGAGATTGGGAGATCCCAGATGCAAAAAAGTGCAATGTTGCAAGGAGTTTTGTGATATCCGGGGTATTGCGTGGGTCCTCCTTGTGGCTGGCTCCAAATCCATTCGGAGTTCCCCCAACAGCTCCAAAATGTCAATGCTGGAAAAACTAAATGTTTTGATGATCGTTTCCTCGTTCATTCCAAAAATATTTAGTGAAAAAATGCGTTCTCTGCGTCTCCTTGCTTCATTTCGATGTCTCCTTCTTGCGACAATAACTGCTGCCATGTGTGCGCAATTACGCATACAGACCATTTGCACCTTCTTTTGAAAGGTGTTAAATATAGAGTCAGATACCGTTAGCAAAATAGCTTTCAGGTTTGATAAATCACTTTGCGAGTGCTAAATTAATATATTTACATGTTCTCCTCCCACAAGACGCACTTTTGCGTGTAAACGCCCCATATTGCATATTCATTACAGAAAAAGTACTAAATGGATAAGAGGCGCTATTTAGCACGTTTTAAAGACCAAATCCTTTTAGCACGCTGTTGATAGATCAGTTTGTACATTTTTTAGCGTGTGCAGTGAAATAGCTCACGTTTTTATAAACGTAAACCTTTGATAGATTCGGCCCACAGTGTTTTAAAAATTACATTTCATTCAGTACAGCTCTCAAGACATTTCCATTTCTGCAGCAGTGATAAAATCAGCAATCATACATCTCATGTCTATTTTAATTCCAGTGTATGATACTGGAATTACTGGATTACTGAAATACTGGAGAAACATAAGACCGGTATATTGTTTACATTTTTTTTTTTTTTTTTCATTTTATTCAACATTCAGCAGTCAAATGGCAGTGGGGAAGAAGCTGTTTTGGAATTTGCTGGACGCTTTGGAAAACACTGCTGAGAAAGAATAGAACAGATAAGAAAAATGTATAAAAAAAAAAAAAAAAAGAGGATGAGGTGCGGTGAGAATGCAAATTTCTAATTTAATGAAGAAACACTTGAGAAATGAAAAAAAAAAGATCCTAAGCAGCCAAGTTCTAAAAACATAGCATAACAAAAAAAAAACCCATCAATTTAATGACAACAAATGACACAATTTAATAGATATGAAAATTTTTGTTACAATTTGTAATAGCTTAAGTAGAAATAAACTAATAAAACAAACAACTTACATCACCCTGAAAACCCCACACTGTTACATGGTTGCTCGTATTGCAATAGGGAGGCTTTTCTTTCACAAGAACTGGAAAGCCGGTAAGAGATCATAGGAAGATGGTTAAATCATGTTAATGCAGGGCTATACTGTAAGAAACATTTAAAAGGCTGCAAACTGAGACATTTTAAATTTGAGGGCAACAAGGACAAAACAGAAACACTTTGTATTCAGATAAGGTGCCTAATTGTTGCTTTATGTCCTGTTTTTTTAAGGATTATACTAAACTTTAAAGATCAGTCAGGGATCTAAATCAACCTGCAATTTTCTTTAAAGCAACTATGTATTAGTCTTTCAAGAATATGCAATATGTTAGCAAATAGGTGCTATTTAATCCACCCTTATCATCATTTTACTACTCAGCACTATCAGTCTAAAGACTTATAAAAGTCACGAGTAGCCCCCAGGATTAGAGCGCTGCAATTTATTGCTCTGTGACACCCTAGGCCTCCCCTATCAATTTACGCACAGCACAAGTTTAGGTCTCAGCAATTGGACATGTGCAGTCTGACTCTATGCTTTAGTGGCACAAAGGCAGTCACTGAGGACAGCTTATTCACAATATTTCCTCCCAGTTTTGACAAAGAAGTGAAGCTGGAATACCAGACACCTAGCTCTTCTCTTGCCTACATCTGGTAGAGTGGTAGAGTATCACTCAAAGCCATGAGTTTCTTGGTAAGCAGCTTTGCTGGAGTAGGATAACAGCTTAATTGGAAAGATCGTGCTTGATTGCAGCCTGTCACTCATATTTTACTCTATGCTCAGTTGTTTGTCTGCTCACTTTTCTAAAAGAACTTCTAGGCATGACTAACGCATAAATACAGTGTCTCTATGTGCTCCAGCCCTCAGTCTGGCATGGTGGGTGGGCATGTTTCTAAAATGCAATGGTGCACTTAAAGATAACAAGGACTTCCTTATGGCTGGTACTGGCTTATACCTGAGACTAACACACTCAGCTATTTTTTTGTACTATCTCGTAATATAGGATTCTATTGTGCATGTCTAAATCTATTTTTTTGCAGGAGAGAGAGCTACTCAGCTAAGCAAAAATAAAATAATTAGGGAAGTAAGAATCTTTCTGTGTGTAAACACATATGTGAGTCAGCATCACACTGCAGTTTTATGTGGCCAGGCAATAGTCCTAACTTCCCCTTGAATATCACAAAAGGACAGAGCTACTGCTTACAGCTGTCTGTTTTCAAATGTGCAAAATGTCAAGCTGACAGCGGATGTTGATTCAATTTTACAGGATGAAACATAGCCTACACTGAAGAACACAAATAACTGGAAGGCTCCTTAAAAAGGTGGCTGGAGATTTGAATGATTGGCAGAACCTATTAGAAAGTAGTGTGTAAAGTTACATCTCGATGCAGCCACCTCCGAGGATGAGGATCAAATACATGATACCCATTGCTTTCTTTGTGGCACTTGTTATCATTGAGAAGGAAAACAGGATCATCTCAAGGTGAGTCCATAGTCTTTTTGGTCAATTTATCTTGAAAAAAATTGCACTTCCATTTCATCCCTTTCTACCTCTATTTCACAGCTGTAAACAAACCATTTAATTCATGATTAAAAAATACTTTCATTTATTGGGAAGAAATAACATCTAGAGATGTATACATCTCATGTCTACTTTAAGCCGGGCTTACACTTGTACGATTTTTTTGCTCTTTTCGGGCAGACTTTCCAGTTGTGTGAGAATTTTTCGATCGGGCTGACTTTCAGCCTGATGAGTCGTGCATCGTGTATTGTACAGGGGGTAACTACTGGCGATCATCCTCTCACAACCACCTCTTGATCAGGAGTTGTGAGGTCGGGAGAAAATCAAACATGTTTGAAATTGAGTTGGCCGTCGTGGGCAAATCACTCAGTGCAAATGCTCAAACAAGGATTCTTCTTCTTCTTCTCAGATGAAAGAAGCTATGCGGGGATGCGAGTGAAATGGAGTTTTTTTCTGTAAAATTGAGAGACATTAGTAGTCACGTTTGCTCAGCCATGTCTTTTTCCAAATACTTTTTCGCCCTTTCTTTTTAGGGCCTTTAGCACACAAAATTACACAAATTGCCAAGGCAGCGCATTTCAGTCTAATAATCTTCATATTCCTCCTCTACTTGTTTGGCTTCCGGATAGAGAAGTCCGAGTAGCACCATCTCACTGCGAAGCTGAGTCTGACGTGGTTTTTAGACGTACAGTGTGAGCGGGTGGATCGCATCAGAGCGCCGGGTCGCACATACATATAACATACATATTGAACTGTTAACTCACTCTGTAAAACGAAACCCTGCGGTTTCGTTTTACAGAGTGAGCTGTAGCTGCATGCAATGATTAAAAAAGTCACATAGTGTATGCCCGGCATTTATTCATGTGTATGATACTTTGAGAAAGCTTTATTACCCCCTAATTCCCAATTGGGCCAGTCAACTTTAATAAGATTTTAAGAGATTTCTCTCTGATGGATATTACTATTAGAGTCATAAATCCACGGCAGCAAATAATGACTACAGGAAATAATTGTGAAGAATGTATGCGTGGTTTATATAAAATGTCCTACAGTAGATGGCACCTTTTTATACTCATCTAAAAAAACTTCAAAGGGACGAAATGGTTAAGTGGCAATATTAATAGAACCCTTCTGTTTCTGTTCCAACAGACCAGATCAAATGAATGTAGCTGTTTTTTTATACAGCACAGCTGTATTTTAACTCAAAAAATATGCTTTTCCACATTTCTCTAGGGTTTCAGATAAGCTGAACCTAAAGCAGACCCCTGAAACTCCTCTACATCCTGGTGTTTTCTCCCATTTAGCACTGAAGCACAATGTTTCCTTCTCCTCACTCAGCAAAGGCTACCAGGTTGTGAAGCGACGCCTTGGAAACTACAGTGAACATCAAGAGATGATGAAGAAAAGAAAAAAACATGTTCTGCTCTTGGCCACCACCAGGACTGGATCCTCGTTCGTAGGCGAGTTTTTCAATCAGCAAGGCAGCAACATGTTTTATCTATTCGAGCCTTTGTGGCATGTGGAGAAGATGTTAACTTTAGACACTGGAGGTACCAATGCTACGGCGTCAGCAAAGGCGTACCGCGACGTTCTCCAGCAACTTTTCCTGTGCAACTTCTCGTTGCTTGAAAGCTTTATCGACCCACTCCCTGTAAACCATGTCACCACTAGCCTCTTCCGCAGGGAGTCTAGCGGCTCCCTGTGTGAGGAGTCTGTCTGCAGTCCTGTCGTTAAGGGGGTTTTTGAGCGCTACCGCTGCAAGACGAGACGCTGTGGGCCTCTGAACTTCACCATGGCATCAGAGTCTTGCTCTAAGAAAGATCACAGGGTCATTAAATCTGTAAGGGTGCGCCAGCTGGAGAACCTCCGTCCACTTGCTGAGGATCCACGTCTTGACATCAGATTCATTCAGCTTGTTCGGGATCCTCGGGCAGTGCTGGCCTCCCGTATGGTCGCATTTGCTGCCAAATACAAGAGCTGGAAGGAGTGGGCCATGGGTGGCGACGTTCCCATTGATGAGGATGAGGTGAGGAAGCTGAAAGGCAACTGTGACAACATCCGCCTGTCTGCGGAAGTTGGCCTCAGGCAGCCTCCTTGGCTGCTCAATAGGTACCTGTTGGTGCGATATGAGGACATTGCTCGCTTTCCCATGAGGAAGGCAATTGAGATGTTCAGGTTTTCTGGAATTCCTCTCACTCCACAGGTGAAAGCCTGGATCCTAAAGAACACTCAGGTTTCTAAGGAGACCAGCGGGGTTTACTCTACCCAGAAGAACTCCTCTGAACAGGTGGAGAAATGGAGGTTCAATCTACCGTTCAAGATAGCTCAGATTGTGCAAAGAGCTTGTGGACCAACACTGAAGCTATTTGGATACAAGTTTGTGAGCAGTGAAAAGATGCTTACAGACAAATCCATTAGTCTGATTGAAGATAAAGTCTTCAGGGTGAAATAGAACAAAATGGAGGAAAAAATCTATAGTTTATTAACTTATTTTCTTTAAATGATACTTGATGAAATTATCATCAGTTATAGTTTTATAATTATATTGTACAGATGTCATATTTCAGTAAATTTGAATACAGAGCAGGTTTTAGCTGATTTTAACAATGGCAAAACTCAAACTGGAAATGTTGAAATCGATGGGTTGCACAAAAGAAAAAAAATTAGTGGATATCAATCATCTACATCTTGCAATGTCACTTTTTATGTCTGTGTATTTTAAGTATTTTATTTATTGTCTATGTTTGGAGTTTAAGTGTTACTTTTCTTATTTACCTTAGTTCTCTTGTATGGTAATCTGTCTCGTTTGGCTGTAAAGTTCCACTTACTACCTAATCTGTTGTTATTCCAATTTCTACCTTTCATTGTCACATTTGGGTTCCTCTTTTTGTGTTACTGTATGTTATGTTAGTTTCTTTTAAAGCATCCTTTTTTATAACTTTAATTGCATTAATTAGGCTCACTTATTGATTTTTCCTGTAATCACTTTCCCTTTTAGTTACATTATTCCATCCTTCAATCTTTCATTGCAAGTGTTCACTGTTGTTTTCTCTTCAAGCTACTTACTTCCTCGCTTTTTTTTCCCGTCACCATTAGAATATTAATTTCTTCTTTCAATTCCTTAATTGATATTGAAGCTGCCCATATTCCTGGAGTTTTTTAAGCAAAACAACTTCTCTGTTTTTGTGCTATAGTTTGGGTGGTGGAGGACTTATAAAACCATGCCATAAACTCATCCAAAATTTGCCAGGACAATTGAGATCTGAAAAAAAAAAAAAAAAAAAAAGAAAACAAAAAATAGCAGCAGGATTCTTTAATGTCATTGCACAAAACGAAGCCTGATACAATACTTCATAGTACTTCTCTGCTTTTGCTGAGTAAGAAACACATTTAGTTACAGCTAATGTGGTTTACACAACATAATGTAGAGTGGTAACTTTGAAGTTGTTTAGCTGGGAAACTGCAGGTCTCCAGTTAAAGTGTAGATGGTTGATATCAACTAAAACATTACATCCTGTTGGAATAATTATTTATTTTCTTTCAGTTTTCTTTCAAAATGCGAAGTTCAACTAGAACAGATAAATCCCTCCACTGATTGGTTTGAACTATTTGTAGATACTGTTATACCTTCTGTTCACTGAGGCTGTATATGATGTTTTAAAGGTGCAGAAAACTAAGTGTTGTATTTATTTTTTAACATTTTTTATGTGCTTTTTAAAAAATCTTTATTAGTTCCTAACTTTATAGATAACCTCACTAGAACCTTACATAAAACAATCTGTAATATTCCTGGAAAACCTTTTTGCATCAATGATTTTTATTGTGGTCAGTCAACATAAAGCAAATGTAGATTGTCTTAATATTTAAAAAAACATTTGAAACAGTTAAACCAAAAGTTATTTTATTTATTACAAAACTCTATCCCACTCAAAGCTGGATTACTGTTTTCTTTTTTTAATGCACTCCAAACTATTGTGTCCATGTAAAAAAAATGTACTGCAAACTGTTGTCTTTGTATTTGATAAAACTCCAAATTTGATAGCTATGGTTTTCTGAACATGTCTTTGTGGGGTTGTTTCTTTAGATGCTGTAGAGTTATTGCTTCAAAGACACTCAAAATCAAACTTTATTTAAATAACAATGATCTTTAAAAATTGAGAGAAAATAATTGTGTCTTTATCTTTTGACTTAAGCAAGTATTATCTCTTGCAAAAGATTTAATGTTTCTTTTTCAAAATTTCTGAATGTGTTTTCTTTTCACCTTATTTAATAAATCTGTATTTAAAGTTGTTAAAGATAAATTTGCTATTTTGCTGTAATATTTTTTAAATATTCTTTAGGTGGAAAGGAACACCTGAAACAGATGTTGCTACTCTACTGTAAGCTAACATTCCAACTGCAGCTGGTTTGCAGGATTGTGCAAGATTTGTCGACAGGTCTGTGGCTGTTGACACAAGTCTCTTGGCAGGTGTTGATAAGGGGCCGCAGTATCATGGTCTCTATGATCAGATGTTTGTTGCAATAAATTTCAATAATAAATCATTTGTAAATGTCAGTTTTGTAAAAAAGAAAAAAGGAAACAGGTGGAAAAGAAACTGCAAGCAAATCTGGGAAAGTCTATAGATTTTTTCCATCTTCTAATCCGCAGTCTTTAAGTCTGATCAGTCCATTTTAAAGAACTATTAATTCAGTATTTTTGCTCAACAGCTGCAAAGTGAGCATCTTTCCCCTGGATTAAGTAAGCTGTAACATTTCTTTATTAAAAACATTGTTATAATTTAATTTCAATAGAAATATGCATGAGTTTTACCCTTTTAAATTAAAAATAATTTAAGTAAAATGTTATCTAATGATGCTTTTCTAATTTCCTTAGATGCACCTATTGCTTATCCTAAAATTATTATGATTTTGTTGTTTAAAAATAAAAGTAGCTGTGTTGTGAAAGTGGTTGCAAAGGTAGAATTGAGTCCAGAATAGCAAAAGTAAAACAGGAAAAACGAATAAATGGCTCATTTACTGAAAAAAATGAGAAGCTATGGCTGTAAAAGCCCCTTTTTTCATAATTTGTTTTTAGCATTGTCTGATTTTATTGCCATGTTTATCTATGTTGGTCTAACCTGTCCCAAGTCTGGGTGTGGATGCATGCTGTTCAGTGTGGACCAAGATTTTTTGTTTGTTTTAATTGGCTTTAGCTACTGAACAAACACTAAAAAGTTAAAACATCCTTATACATTTATTTAACGTTGGACCTTTTATATAAAACTTTATATGTCCTCTTGTGGGGGAATGACCAAAGTCAGAGAAATTCCTCCCCATGTGATCACCACTCCAGTAGTTTCCAACCTTTTTAAAGATTCAAACACCAAAACCACAAGTCAGGCATTAAGATACTATTTAAAAATACCAAATCAAACAAAATTAAAAGAAACAGCAACAAGTGTTGAGATATACCAAAATCAACAAATATGCTACAGTGAAAGGGATGGTTTTTAATTCTTCTTCCTCTTTAATCCTGTAGAAAAACAAATGTTAGAGCATTCAGCACCAAGCTGGTAGGAAACTGCAGACAGCTTCCCTCGCTGCCAGTGTGTTTACCACTGTGGGCCCAGCTATTTAAATCTTCTAACTTAGTAATTACCCCAACTTTACATATAGTGTGGTCTAAGCCATTTTGGTCCACCTGACCCCACCCGCTCACAGAACTCTAACATTTATGCAGTCTTTCTCTAACTCTAATCCTGCTTTTCCTCTTATTACACCAGAAAATTATATATTTGACTTAAAAATCTTGCATTTATTCACAGCAGAGCTGTACAACTTCACAGCACTTTAAGAGTTTAACTCAGAATAACTAGATCATTGTCTAAATGCAGTGGTTGTACTTTTTTTTTTTTAAGGAAAAAAATTATTTTAGGTTTTCTGTATAAGCAAACCTTGCAAGAAGAGGTTCAGCATTCATAAACTTCTTTGCTGGTGTGACTTCATGTGGGATGTGTTGAGGGTGGGGTGGTTGCTTGGTTGGAGCAAATATAGAATAACCACTTTCCACTGAATTGAAGCCTTCTCAGCCCCCCTCCTCAGCCATTAAATGAGAGCATTGAGGTAGACCACACCCTCCTACTTTTTTGTACTGCTCTGAGCAGCATCAGCTGTGAGTAGCTTGAAATATGCAGTACGGAAATTGAGTTCCAGCATTCTCAGAGATGCATATAAAATTCATGCTGCTGTGTAAGATAATGATGGCTGAGGAGAGGAGATAATTCTAAATACAAAGCAAATTATCACATTGTGAGGAATGCACTTCATAAAACTCAAGTTGTTGCATGCGATAATGAGTGACTGAGCTAAATGCAGGAAGGGAAATGAACACGCCAGACTCACGGCACAGAACTAAAATGAGTGAAGAAAAATGTTGCCATTTTATATTCTGAATGTAAGGTTTTGTTTTATTTAACTCTTTTATGGCATTTTTCAACCCATAACAAACCTCTGTTTAGACAGTTGCCTGTGTTTTGGCAGTTCTTTGATTCGTTTATATGTAGAGAGCAATTCCTGGCTTCTGTCACACTCCAGGAAAAAAAACATACAAACAAAACCTGTGGTGTATGAGGCAGTACACTGCTGATGTACCAGATGTCTGTAAATATGAACTTTTTTTTTTACACAGTTTTTAAAAGCAAAAAAATAAAATAAAACTTGTAACAGTATTCAGACCCCTTGAATTTTGGATTGCTAAAACCTCAAATTTCAGTTTATTGTATGGGATAAACCAACAAAAGTAGTTTAAAAATATTTGCAAATAAAAAAAAAAAAATGTGCTTACATTTGTGTACATCATTCAGTATTTTTAATGCTAACATTTTACATTTAGACCCAATGTTCAGGTTTAAACTACATCCATACCTCAGACCAAAATCCAATCTTTTTGCCCATATGTGTCTCATATCTAACTTTTTCAATAATTCAGTTTTGAGCCACTCACTACTGTAAATTGGATACATATCTGATATTTTTCAAAGCAACTGCAGTCTGAACGGTCAGGCCCCATTTTATCTGACTTATAGGTCATTGCCAGGAGTCCTGCTACACATCTATAAAGCAGCAGCATCACTGATTGCTTTGCAAGTGGCTGCTGTTAAAAGTCATCCTTTGTTTTTTGTTTTTTTGTTTTTTTTGTTTTTTACCTTTCCTGTTTGTTTTTGCTTTGTTTTCTCTTTTTATGTGTACTGTTTTGACAACAAAGCTCTGGGAATCGATGTCCTGAGTTAGATGATAGCCCAACAGATTTGCTTTCACAAGCAGACCATCTTGGTTGTTGCCATGAGGTTCTGTTTGTTTGTTTTTTCTTCTTTTTTTGCTTTTCACACATAAACAAACAAACAAAAAAACAAAAAAAAGCAGACCATTATGGTTAGAATAGAATAAGATAGTATAGAAGAGAATGGAAAACCCCTTTATTGTTCCACAATGGGGAAATTCTGATGTTTACAGCAGCAGTAAAAAGATTATAGAAGAAATGGTCAAACAAATGTGGACATTAGAAAAGTGTAGAAGAATAACATAATAGTGAAGAGTTAAAAGATAAACAATAAAATACTGTATTGTAAAATATTTTAACGATACAAAGACTGTGCACATGGAGAATAAATAACCAATATACAGCTATGGACATTTTTACAGTCATGGATATTTAAAAATAGCAGCAGCATCGGAGATGCGGAAAATGACAGCAGCATGAAACTGCAAAAATCATCATGAATGTAACAACTTATTGAGGTTGTTGGGAACAGTGGTGGTTATAGAGTCTTACAGCTGCTTGGAGGAAGGATGTGGGAGAACACTGTTATAATGGGAACTGCCAAGTGAAACTGACAACATGAGTGGTCGCAGAAAGGAAGGGAAAGGACTAGAAAAAGGAGGCGCCAAGCGTCACCGTATGGCTTTGGAGGTTAAATATACTGGCTGAACTGAAAAACACAATGGTTACCATGGCTGTTGCCATGAGGTTCGGCTTGATACAGTACTTGTATATGAAACTATTGAAAATGATTTGGGGAGTAACTTTCCTTTTTATTAATTATAGGCAGTGTTGGGAAAGTTCTCTTTCTATGTGAACTAGTTCAAAGTTCAGTTCACACATTTTAAAATGAACTAGTTCAGTTCATAGTTCATAATTCAAAATTTTGAACTAAGTTCACAGTTCCAAAATATGAACTAGTTCATAGTTCTTTTTTTTTTTTTTCATATATTGCTCAATTACAGGTGCTGGTCTTAAAATTAGAATATCATGAAAAAGTAGATTGATTTCAGTAATTCCATTTAAAAAGTGAAACTTGTATATTATATTCATACATTACATACAAACTCATATATTTCAGATGTTTATTTTGTTTAATTTTGATGATTACAAATGACAACAAATGAAAATCTCAAATTCATCATATCAGAAAATTAGAATATTGTGAAAAGGTTCAAAATTGATGGCCCCTGGTGCCACACTCTAATCAGCTAATTAACTCAAACCACCTGCAAAAGCCTTTAAATGGTCTTTCAGTCTAGTTCTATAGGCTACACAATCATGGGGAAGACTGCTGACTTGACAGTTGTCCAAAAGACGACCATCGACACCTTGCACAAGGAGGGCAAGACACAAAAGGTCATCGCTAAAGAGGCTGGCTGTTCACAGAGCTCAGTGTCCAAGCACATTAATAGAGAGGCGAAGGGAAGGAAAAGATGTGGTCGAAAAAAGTGTACAAGCAAGAGAGATAACCGCACCCTGGAGAGGATTGTGAAACAAAACCCCTTCAAAAATGTGGGGGAGATTCACAAAGAGTGGACTGCAGCTGGAGTGAGTGCTTCAAGAACCACCACACACAGACGTATGAAAGACATGGGTTTCTGCTGTCGCATTCCTTGTGTCAAGCCACTCTTGAACCACAGACAGCGTCAGAAGCGTCTTGCCTGGGCTAAAGAGAAACAGGACTGGACTGCTGGTGAGTGGTCCAAAGTCATGTTCTCTGATGAAAGTAAATTTTGCATTTTCTTTGGAAATCAAGGTCCCAGAGTCTGGACGAAAAGAAGAGAGGCACTTCATCCACGTTGCTTGAAGTCCAGTGTAAAGTTTCCACAGTCAGTGATGGTTTGGGGTGCCATGTCATCTGCTGGTGTTGGTCCATTGTGTTTTCTGAGGTACAGGGTCAACGCAGCCACATACCAGGAAGTTTTAGAGCACTTCATGCTTCCTGCAGCTGACCAACTTTTTGGAGATGCAGATTTCATTTTCCAACAGGACTTGGCACCTGCACACAGTGCCAAAGCTACCAGTACCTGGTTGAAGGACCATGGTATCCCTGTTCTTAATTGGCCAGCAAACTCTCCTGACCTTAACCCCATAGAAAATCTATGGGGTATTGTGAAGAAGAAGATGCAATACACCAGACCCAACAATTCAGAAGAGCTAAAAGCCACTATTAGAGCAACCTGGGCTATCATAACACCTGAGCAGTGCCACAGACTGATCGACTCCATGCCACGCCGCATTGCTGCAGTAATACAGGCCAAAGGAGGCCCAACTAAATACTGAGTGCTGTACATGCTCATACTTTTCATGTTCATACTTTTCAGTTGGCCAACATTTCTATAAATCCTTTGTTTTTATTGGTCTTCAGTAATATTCTAATTTTCTGATATGATGAATTTGAGATTTTCATTTGTTGTCATTTGTAATCATCAAAATTAAACAAAATAAACATCTGAAATATATGAGTTTGTATGTAATGTATGAATATAATATACAAGTTTCACTTTTTAAATGGAATTACTGAAATCAATCTACTTTTTCATGATATTCTAATTTTATGACCAGCACCTGTATACGGAGCCCCTCTGATGACATGGTTAAAAAAAAAAATGTAATTGTGCCCACGAAGTAGTATTTCGTGCGCACGTTATACTTATTGCGTGGCCACGAAGTAGTATTTCATGCGCACGTTATACTTATTGCGTGGCCATGAAGTAGTATTTCGTGCGCACGAAATACTACTTCGTGGCCACAATTAAAAATTTTTTTTGACCATGTCATCAGAGGGGCTCCGTACAATTACACCATAGCCTACTGTAGAACCACAGACAGCAATTATTTTATCAGTTATAACTCTGAAACTGTGCGTCAGATTTCATCTTCATATCCAGTTTTGAATCCTTATCCAACCAGGATTTACATTAGCATTGAGGGGACAGCATTTCCCCATTGTTGCTTTAACGCTTTGTTGCTGTCCATTCACTTCACACTAGAAGCAGCTGCAGCTTCACCCCTACAGTATATTATCAGAAATATCAGGAAAAATGTGCTGCTTGAATCGTCTTTTTTATGAGGAATTATTAAAAGAAAAACAGGAAAGTAGTCTTTAAGGTGCAAATGTTTATTTAATTTTAATATTTTTTTCAATTTAAAATTCCATTTCAGTACATACTAAAAAGGAATACTGGAATCCTGGAAAATTATACCAGGCAGGTTTAACCAACAAGTTACATAGTAAAACCCTCAAGAACATTTTACTAACACAAACTGAGGGACCAGGCTGAGGAAGGAATTTAAGGTTACTGAAGTGCGGATTTTTTTTACTGAAAGCCGGCGGGCAAAGTTTGCAGAGAAATGTAAGATTGTTGCCATCATCCTCACCGACCACCTGGTCATAAAACTGTTTTAAGTGATCATACTGCTGCTTTTTCGCATCCACGGTCATCTCCATGCTGCTGTGGCTTCCACGCTGCATTTTGTTTTGATGACGCACGCGGCTGTAGGCTACGACACTGGTAGCTGGTGTTGCCAGATTGGGTGTTTTTCCCGCTACATATTAATGCCTGTTTACGGTGTGATTTAGCTGGGGTTTCGCCTGGAGGGCTCTATAGAAATCTGGCAACCTATTGAACGAAGTTGAACTGAGAGCGTGCCGTTCACAGACACCAGAATGAACGAGTTCACAATAACGTTCATCAGGCAGTAATGCCGTACGTTCAGTTCACGTTCGCCCAAAATATGAACGAGTTCATGAACTTTCGTTCAATGAACGCGTTCAGGCACAACACTGATTATAGGGTCATGTTACTGACAGCTCCCATTGTTCAATAGTTTAGTAACACTGATGTGGTAATGTGGCCTTTTTGTTAAGTTTATTGTATGTATTCAAATTTTTGATTTTCTTTATTTTTGAACTTGTTTGCTTGTTTTTTAATTTTGTGTGTGCATGTTTTTTTTTTGGGATTTTGTTTGGAGGCCACATTGCCACTCACACCTGGACACGCCCACAGTAACGGCACAGGTGTTGCCCATCAACCAAGCAGCGTGCCGACTGGGACGCTGATTAAAAAGGCAGCTGTTTGGTTGGAGAGAGAGACCCGGACATGGGAAGGTTTGGTTGGAGAGAGACCCCGGACATGGGAAGGCCGATCATGGAGGGAGCCGGACGGAGCAGGTGAGAGGGAAGCAGCGGAAGAGGCTTGGGGACTGACGGCCGGAGGCCGCTGGAGCAGAGGTGCAGAGACGCGCACCGGAGCGAGGTGCAGAGACGCGCGCCGGAGCGAGGTGCAGGGACGCCCGCCGCAGCGAGGTGCAGGGACGCGCGCCGGAGCGAGGTGCAGGGACGCGCGCCGGAGCGAGGTGCAGAGACGCGCGCCGGAGCGAGGTGAAGAGACGCACGCCGGAGCGAGGTGCAGGGACGCGCGCCGGAGCGAGGTGAAGAGACGCACGCCGGAGCGAGGTGAAGAGACGCACGCCGGAGCGCGCCGGAGCGAGGTGAAGAGACGCGCGCCGGAGCGAGGTGCAGGGACGCGCGCCGGAGCGAGGTGCAGAGACGCACGCCGGAGCGGGGTGCAGAGGCCCGTCATGGAGCGAGGCGCAGAGGCACGCTGGCGAGAGGTGCGTGTTGGAGGTGACCTCGCAGGCCCGCTACGCTGGAGAGGCCCACACGCGCAGCGTGCCGGAACGAGGATCCAGCGCTGGGGTGGACGGTGCCCTCCATTATACCCGCCAAGTGCGCGTCTTTTAACAGACTGGGCCATTGACTCTGCTGCTCTCCACCATCTGGATTTTTATCTTTCTTTTTAATCTTTTTCCTTTTAACTTGTTTTTATCTTTTATTGATTTTTAATCGATTAAACTTTTTAAAGCTCTGCTCACAATCGCCGCAGTCTGTTTGGCTTTATGGTTTTATTTAAGACGATCGCACCTCTCGGGTGCCACACTGAGACACTGGTATTTACTATTCACATTGTTTTTGTTTTTACCAAACCTTTATTGAATAATGAGTAGTGACAGTCACATTCATCATTACCTCCATACACAGTGCCCTACTGTGTGATACCTACATTCCTCTATGTGTTCAATTTTATCTGTTGAACCAGTCAGATTGAAGTCTCATTATGGTTGGATATGAAAAGATGTGTAAATGACAATTCTCAAAAACTTGAGATGAAGCAAAAAAAAAAAAAAAACGTGGGTGAACGTAGCATCAGTCGAATCTGACCAGAAATCTCTCTTTCGCATGTTTGAATTCCTTAAATGGCTTACAGTTTCTATGGTATTGTTCTGTCCACACCTATATCAGTTAAAGGCTTATGGATTGCATGATTAAATTATTCTATTTACAGATTGACCACCTGAGGTCTTCATTTAGACAGCTCCTTCAGGGATGACAAAGGTCCTCAGTCTGCTTTTTCTGGTTAATGATTTCCAGTCTCTCTGCAGATTTTTTATTTTAACTCTTTATATTTCAGGATGGCCGTTACAACAGTTCTTCCTAAGATTTTTAAACTGTGGGATATTGATTCATGGCCTAATCTGACCTTGTCTCAAAAATATTCAAAGCCTTTAACAACCTGTTGGTTGTGTTCCTTGTTTAAAAGAATAATGTTTTGTTCAGTAAGGTTTTTTAAAGAACCCTTTAGATCGGTCACGGTGCATGCTGCTGTGCTCTGAAACCCATTATTTTCAATGGCAAGCTCTACTCTAGGGCCCAAAAAGGCATGAGCAAAGCCTAGCTCGAGGGAGCCCCTGTGGTCAGAGTTCAACTTTATTGGATTTTACCCAAGGTGTGCAGACGTGCAGTCAATACAAATCGTTTCTTTAGACAGGAGACCAGAAAGCAAAGCGGAGTAGAATCTTTTATACCGTTTTTCTCAGTGTGTTTGATTTACATTGATTGTTGGGATGATATGACTTTCCCTGGTAAACTCTTGCACTGCTTCACACTGAACCAGAATAGACCTGGAAATGGTCGGTTTGAGAACAAAGCTCATTCACAAGCCAGAACTCCCCACACTGCTCCCTTGACCTGAAAGTTTTGTGCACCCACAGCTTCTTCGTTGATGATCTTTTTCCCGATCTAGCAGGGCTTTCCCCAGCGCTTGATGTATAGATGCACTTTTGCTGCTCTCAACAACACATGTAACTGTCAGCACAGCGCTGAACAGGTAGTACAGCTGCACCAAGCCAGCAAGGTCCTGAACCTTGAATCCTGTCTGAAAGGCCCATAAGGCTACATCCACTAGTGGCCAACAAAGGTATCTATGGAGCTAAAGGAGTCTAAAAACACACACTGCAGGTACAAGTGCACACTTAGGAATTCTAAAGCACATAAATGAATCATAAATTGAGAATCATAATCTAGGTTCATCATAGGCTAGGTTCACACCGCAGCCTGAAGTGACCCAAATCTGATTTTTTTTTGCCCATATGATACCTGGATCTGATCTTTGCATGGCAGTCTAAACAACACAGATCCGATTTTTTTCCAATGCGACCCAGGCTGCATGGCTATGTGGTCCTTAATCTGATCTTTTCAAATGAGACCTGTGTCGCATTCATCCGACCTGGCTGTCAGTAATACCCGACAGTGGTCACTCTTCTGCCTCTTGCTACGCAGAAGTGGCAAGAAATGCAACAACAATGGTGGACAATAATGCGGAGAGTAGTAATTATGTTTAACCATTACTGAAAGATATAGTTTTTAAGGTTGGGAAAGATGCTAGATGCGCTCCGGCACTACCAACCATGTTTACTTCGGTAAACACAGAGCACGCTTGCTTGTGACCTTATTGCATCCTCTACTCCGCATGCGGGACACTTAGGTTGTATGAATGCAGTTCACACAGGAGATCACATAAAAGTCGCATATATTTGGAAATGTGAATAGCAACGCAAAAAAAAAATGGAATTGAGCATCAAGACCTGCAGTGTGAACGTAGCCATAGTGTCAAAGATGATGGATGTGATTGTGGACCCAAACGCAGAGTAGAAGGAGGCCAAGATGAGTTTTTACTGATTTTATCAAAAATACAACAGAAATAAAAACCAAGAACAAAACACAGGAAACCAAAAACCCAGAAAGGCCAGGGGAAACACACATTAGGGGCCAAGTAATGACAAGAAACCATCACTGAGGAACTGCACAGGAGGTGTATATATTTGGGAGGCAGAACAAAGACTGTGGTAATCAGCTGACAGGGAGCAGGTGTGGATAGAAGCAATTAGAAACTAGGAGAAAGGAGACTGGCACAAGGGGAGACAACAGAGAGGAACACAAAAAAAACTTTGCTTAAATATAACTAGAAAACAACTACAATGACACAAAACAGAAAACAGAATGACATAAATAACTAAAATTTTTATAAGGAAACTCAAAAAGAGGTCCAAAGGGGAGAACCATAACACATAGAAGATTTACAAAGGCACCCAAAATTCACACATACATAGAATGCAGACACTACTTTAGTTTTCCTATTTTTGAGACTCCAATGACTTGGTTTAATGCACATGCCTTTTTTTAACAGGGTATGAAAATATATTTATGAGACTGTTGCTAATTTATTTCAAAATTGAAAAAACTAAGTAGTCACATTTATGTCACTATTTGCAGCCTTTGTTTTATATTTTATTGTTGCACATTTGGCAGAAATTTTAATTATAGCCTCAAGTTTTCTCCTGAAAACATATGCTACAAGCTTAGCAAATAAATCTTAAGACAGTTTTGTCAATTTTATTTCCAGATTACCTTAAGCCCCATCGGTCTTCCATATTGAAGCTTCTCTCTCCACATAGAGCAGAGGAGTTCTGACAGAGGGAACTGACAAAAAGGGTCTTCCGGAGTAAAATCTCTACATGAGTAAAATCTGAGAGCATGAACGTTTGCACATGTTTTCTGTTATCCCTGTGTTTTCTCATCATCCACAGAGAAGTTTGCAGCTGTTTCATTGTTCTGAGTCACAGGAACTTTCAAAATCATAATTGGGCAACTTTGAACTCAAACTATTGTGTTTTTTTTTTCTTTTTTATAATTTCTCCTCCGTTGAACAGCAATTTGAAATTAAAGTTATGTGCTACAGAGCATCTGAAGCTGTTCTTTTTTTGTTTATGGAGAACTTTGTTCTGGTGAATCAAAGTGTAAAGGCTTTGGACAGCACTGAAATGGATGCCTTGTTTTTTCTGGCATTTAGACTTAGCAAAAAACAGAAAGGTGTGGGAAGAGGCTTCAACTGTCTGACCATTACAGCCAATAAAGTGTAAAAATAACACAAGATTACAATAATTTAGATCGATTGTGGTAGGTAGAGATGGAACAGAATGTTTTTTCTGACCTACTGGCCAAAAATGTACACAATATAAATATTTGGAAACCCCATCTTAAGGAGAACTTTGTATGTATGTAAATTCAGTAAAACCTAATTTGTAGTTTTGTTGCACATCTTGTTTTTGCACTTCAGCAAGGCTTTATGTAATGACAGTGACATCTGAACTACAAATCACCTAAAAAGGCTCATTTAGGCAAGACTGGACATGAAAACCTAACCTATGCTTCTCTCTAGATATATAGGAAAGCAGTGGAGCATCTGGAAAGCATAATTATAGTAACATTTACATTGACTTCCTCTTTTGAACTCTCCTGGACCTTTTACCTGATGAAGAAAGCAAAACAACAGCTCTTATTTTTTGGAAAGCTTAAATGGACTAGTCTCTCTTTTTATCCCTGCACAAACTTCTACAGGGCCCCCATTGAAACATTCTTTTTACAAGTGTGACAGTGTTGTAGGGGAGCTGCCCTTCACAGAATAAGAAGGACAGGTGCTGAGGGAAGCACCAGGAATTGTGAGATACTATGAAAGAAATCTGCCCTCGGTTTATGATGCATGATTCCAGAAAAGGCCCAGAAACATTGTCACAGATCTCAGCTAACCAGGGAACATACTTTCCCCAGCTGTTCCATCACAAACAACTTTTAAACTGCATTACATCCAGAACAATTAAAAACTGATTTTTTCCACTTAAACTGTAAAGGCAGTCAACCCCATGTATTTATCCATACCCCTGGATAAAAAGTCATAAAGATGCTTGCTCTATCATGGAGCCACACACACAAACATAATCACATATACAGTATACATACCAACAGCCCCCCTCAAAAATCAAACAGATCACAGCCCATTATATAGACCGGTCTGGCACAAGCTGCACCTTATTCTACATTACACCAGGATAAAGATATGAGAAGTGCTGGGTGGGCAGGAAGTGATTATTGGATGATCTGGGGAGACTTGCTTCAAGGTTTGGGATGAGGAGATACTGAGGGGGTGCAGCTCTCCGGATATATGGCTTTTTCCGATGATTGTTAGGGTCCCACAGATGGAACCTGCAACAAAGAGAAGATGATAAAGACTGAGCAAGTAGGGATGAGGGTGATGAGACAAAAAGGGATGAGGATTATGGAGTGAAGGGGAGAAAGAGGGTGATGGGAAGGAAGAGGGATGAGCTGAGAAGGGTTTGAGGGAAATTGGTTGTTGGATCCAAAGAATTTGACAGACAGTGCAGGTTTGGTGAACTGGGTATACGGAGACTGCTGGGTAAATAGGGTGTGGCTGAGATGTGGTACTGCTCCCAAACCTAGAAAACATTTTAACTCCAATTCTATGTAGAGATATGTTTCTTTTAAGAATATGAATAGGATTTTTTAAGTTGTCTTGCAAAGTTTTTCTTCTTATTTATTCCCCTAAAGGTGTTCCTTTATAAGTGGCTTCTAAGTTTAAATTTTTTCTGGTTTTATTTTCTGTTTGTGAGTGTCATGTGTGCATTCTGAGCTGGGATTCTCTTCTGGCAAGATGAGGTTAGTTGTTTTAAACAGTATATTTTAGTTTTAAAATGCTGCACATGAAAAACGAAAGATAATACAAAAACAAAAACAAAAAAAGTACATTGCAGCTGCATAACACTAATTTAATAATTAATAAGCATTAATAACCTTGATCTTCCATCACTTCATCTGTCAGTGTTGTAGTGGGGCTGGTGCCTATCTACTGTATAGTAGTCTATGGGTGAAGTAAAGGATATACACTGGACATGTCACCAGTCCATCACAGGGCTTATTAAAGATTATGAATACATAAAGTTGATTAAAATGAATAATTAAAGTACTAAAATGTTTTAAAAAAAAAGAACAATAAAATGAACTTTAACCAGCAATGTTAAACTAGCACAATCAAAGGCAAGTCTACAGGTTTTTAACCTTTATTTAAAGCTATTTAGGGTTTTAGCAGTTTTCAGAAAGATTGTTTTAGATTAGTAAAGCATAATGACTGAAAGCTGCTTCAAATTCCATTATGGTTTCATAACTACAATATATATAATGATTCTTGATGTATTTACCCAAGTGCAAGACAACTTACGCAAAAAATTAACAGACAGTCAACAGGGGTAGTCACGAACATTTTAATAGAAGCTTTTGTTACTTTTTACTTCTGTTGGTCATGTTTTTTTAAAATTAGGTTTGCATCTATTTTGTTCCAACAACAAGCTGTAAAACTACACTCCTCTCCCGTAAACAGTAAGTGGCAAATGCTGGTGAGGAGGACGGTTGTTGTACTTGGAAACTAGTGTACGGTGTGCATTTGCAGGAAAAAAGGTTATCAGTAACAATTATCAGCTCTCAGGAATTAAGAAAAAAATACTTTTTTTTCTTGAGAATGGAGGATGTCCTCAAATGTAGAAATCTCATATTATTGCACTGTCCTGCTCATTGGAGCAGTTGGAAACACTGCTGCCTTGCAGCAAGAAGGTTCCGGGTTTGGTTTCCAGCCCAAGATCTTTCTGCATGAAGTTTGCATATTCTCCCTGTACATACGTGGATTCTCTGTAGGAAATGAGGCTAGGTGTGAGTGTGTGTGAAAGGTTTTTTGTTCCATTTGTCTATGTGTTGCCCTGCAATGTACTGGGTGTCCCCTGCCTTTCGCCTGTAGACAGCTGCAGATATCCACCATGGAATTTACAGCAGTGCAATCAACTCTCAGGATTACAATAAAAAAAAACTTGTTAAATGTAAAAATATGAGATTTTTAACTGCGTTCTTTCCCAGTTTTTATCTTTTAAGGATCCAAAACTGACACTGCTGGTTGGAGATGTTTCCACATCAGAGTAACAATATCACTTAGAACCACAGAACAGACTACAGCTACAATAGGTTTGATGCTGTGAGCATTTTTTAAGTTAACACTATCTGACAACTTTTCCCGTGATATTAATCTACAAAACCCCCATTTAAATTAATCTTGAACTTTCATAGAAAGCTGGAAAATCTACTACAGTATTTTCACTACTATAAGGCGCATATAAACGACTTTATTTCCCCTCAAAAAGTGCGGTGCGCCCTATAGTGCGGTGTGCCCTATGTGTGTTGTTACTGCGGACGTTGTTGAGATCACCATGAGAACGTTAAAGGGGGAAGTGTGGGCGTGGATTGTGTATAAAATAACAGGTACCGGTATGTGCTTTATGCAGAACTCCTCATCTCCTCATTGAGGAGATGATGAAAGAGTGGCTAAGGGAGGTATATGTAAGGAGACCAGGTGGTTTTTTCCACGCATCACCATCGCTGTTAATCTGTGACTCCATGCGTGCCCATCTCACAGCTGATGTGAAAAACATGGTGAAACAAATGAACGCTGTGCTTGCTGTTATTCCGGGAGGTCTGACAAAGGAACTTCAACCGCTCGACATCGGTGTGAACTGACCGTTCAAAGTAATGCTGGATTCAAGAAGCTTTGCTGCTCTAGCTGCGCGAAGCAAAAGCTGGTTCTTTATAACCCTTTGCCATATTTTAGATATGTTGTTGGCTAGGCTTGTGCAAGGTTATGTCTTTAAATACTTCTCTTCTTTGTCTATGAAACTAATGAAAGTATTGTGATAACACTCACATAAAAAGCAACAATGACAATTGGGGCCAAAACAATTAATCAGATTAATCGTGATTAATCCGTTATTGAAATATTCATCAACTAATTTAGTAATCGATTAACCGTTAACTGGAGTTTAGAGACTTTAAAATATGCCTTTAGGGAACAGATCAACCAACCCCAGAATTATACCAAAATTGTAAAGAAAATACATAAGCATTTCACATATGAAAAAAAAACCCTTTTCATCTGTCAATATGCTATATCCAGTAGTCCTTAAGTGGAATTGTTTGTTTCACCTATTTTAATTTCATAAAAAGTAATCTTTAAGGAACTTCTTGCTATTCGGTTATTAATTGATTAATTGAAAAAATAATCAACAGATTATTTGATCTGCAAAATAATTGTTAGTTGCAGCCCTAATGGCAATATATGTGTACCCTTCAAGTGCTATGTGAACCTAAGGGACTGTCTGCCAAAATTTGTCAAAGAGTGTAACATCTTTGCTTAACTGAGAAATTGATGATTTTACCTGATGAAACAAATCCTTGAAATCCAAATGGACCATATTTTTATGGGATCCTCTGTCCAGTCAAACCTTAAAAACTCGGTTGCGAACGTTTTAAAATTTTTTTTCTCTTTTCAACAGCGTTTCAAGAAATTAGCTCAAATTGATTTAGAAATACAGTTTGACCTGGAAATTAGTTTGCATGCTTTTATTTTGTCCCGGTTGGATTATTGTTTTAGATTTTCTACCTGTTTTCATAAATCTGCTGTCAATTGCGTACAAAGGGTGCAGAATACTGCAGCAAGGCTTTTTACAGGGATTAGCAGAAGAGCTCATATTACTTCTGTCTTAGCTTCACTTTACTGGTTGCAGATTAATTTTAGGTTTTATTTTAAACTTCTTTTATGAACTGTTAAAGTTCATCATGATAAAATTAATTAGAATGTTTACTTTGCTTCCTTTTTACATATTCTTTTTAGAACATTTTGATTTTATCTGTGAAAGATGCATTATAAGTTATAATTACCCTTACTTACCTAATTTTCCTAAATGGTTTCATATGCTTGCACAAGAAGAGCCCTTTTATTTCCTCTCCTCAGTAAGAATGTGCAGAACTGCCAAGACAACTACTGAATAAGTAAAAAAAAAAAAAAAAACAAGCAGTGAAAGACTTAATTCATAATTTTGACCCACAAATGTCCAAATTTTTTCGGTTTTGTCAAGATAATGAGACATTTTAGCAGTTCCTGATACGGCCAGTGACAGCCAGGGGTGATAAGGGGGTTGACAAAGTAAATAGCTGGGATTAGGTCAGCAGGGTGTGCAAAGACAACAAGATGGCCTTTCTCTCTCTCTCTCATTTTTTTTTTTTTTAGCTCTTTTTGTGTCCACACCTTTTGGAAAATTTCCCATGGGATAAATTCAATCCAGCAAGACTACAGGATTTATAATGGAGGCAAAAACATTACAGGTTACTGCATTTGAAATTGGGGGGGAAAAAAAGCTTAAAGAACGAGATTTTTTTTTATAATTGGATCTAGAGATAACATTAGATAGTGGGGAAACCACAGCAAAGTCTTTTACATTTTAAAGCACAGTTTTGGGAAAAAAGCCAGGAATTCCATGAATACATTCTTTTGTGTCAGAACAAGAAAGCAAGAGTGAAAAGCACTTTAGAAATAAATTTAGAGCTGAATGGGTCTCTCCATTTGTCCCACTCTGCTGGCTTTCCTCCAAACACAGTGTAAGTATCTTTCCACTGCCAACACTTGTCACAGTAAAACATCCATTACAGTTTAGGGCTTAGAAGGAGCATGAGGATAAGGACTGGCTAACGAGAAACCTCATGCATCAGCACAGAATCTCCTTATTTCCCACAAGATTACCAATTATAGATTAATCTCCAGCCTCACCGGTTTAATGACAGGGCTTTTTCTCTATGACATCTGAGCACTAACCATGTGATACCACAGAATGACTGCCACACATGAGAAGATTCAGATTGGGAGAAAATGTTTGAGGAGCAAACCGGACTGACTGCCGAAATGTCCACAGAATATGGACGGAGAACAGAGAGCCAGCCAGTTCCACCAAAAGGCAACCTAAATTTACTTTTACTATCAAGCCACTTTTTTTTCCTCTGCCAAGGAGGTTATGTTTCATTGGCGTTGATTTGTCTGTTCTCTAAATAGCTAAAAAAGTTAAGGAGGAATTTTGCTGAAATTTTCATAAATTTCAGTGATGATCTAGATCCCAGTCTGGATCCAGGATTCTTTATATATCTGTGAACAAATAAAAAAGTCAACTTAACTGATTTCTTCATTTTCCTTTGCCTATAATTTTTTCAATAATGGGCTGTTTACAGATTTTTTTCCTTTTTTGTCCAAGTCTTAGATGATTTTACTTTATAAATGTGGTTAGACTTTGTTTCCAAATGCCAAACGGTGAACTTTTTTAGTACTAAAGTCATTTATGATGTCTTTAAAGTCTAATTTATTCACAAGCTGATGCTCTACAGACAGCATTGCCAGATCACTGAACGTTTCCTGGGACATCCTAGAGCGCAGGTAGTTTCTTATTATCTTCATTTTACTGAACGCCTGCTCACCTCCAGCCAGTCAAGGTAGAGAGAGGAAAATATGTTGCAGGTTCTTCCATTTCCAATAAAAAATGTTTGTGTGCATAGTTTCTTTGATGCCCTGGAAACATTTCATAGCTTTCTGTATTTTATGTTGGATATTTTCATCCCATCTATTAAATTTAGTGCACTAGTCGATCTTTTCTCTTCTTCATACTGTAAGAGAACAGCAAGCATGGCAGGCAAAATATGGCCTTTTTTTGACCAGCTGTTTATCAGCTAGTCCCTAACAAGTTTGTTCCTTGCATTTTTGGAGGTAGAATAGGTTAGATACTTTGGGAATTATCTGCCCTCTGAATTTGCAGGCAGTTCATTTGCCATCTCTGAGAAATCTCTTCCTTTTTGCCATTACAAACATTCACTTGATTTGGCTTAGTGGAACAAACCAGTTTAAAGTTCCGCAGTTCTCCTGGAGTCATGTCATGATTCTGCCTCTCAAGTGTCGAGTCTCTCTGCTGGACTCATGGAACCCTCAACCTGCCGGAACGCTCTATGGATTCCTGAAACCCTAAACAGAACCCCTGACCAGGCTACGAACTCCTGGATCTCAGTACTGACCTGTTCTGATCTGTTTCCCTGACCTGGCTCGGACACCGGCCTGTTCATCGTAGGCTGCTGCATCGGGGACACTCAATGGAGGCTCAGCGCTGCATCTCGTGGGCAGTGTATCAGATGGGTCCTGCCTCACCCTAGGGGATTGACTGAACTGTTAAACCAGAGTGCTATTGATGGTGGCGCCCCGTTTCCCCCTGCAGCTGCTGTGTATCCGCAGATCTTCAGCTCTGCGTGTTCTGTTATGTTGAATAACGTGTTAAATTTATACGTTTTGGAACTTTCCCACTGTCTGTCTCGCCTGAATACTGGGTCCTACATTCTGGGTTTTATGACAGAAAGAGGCATTTTCTGTCAACTTGGTACTAAAGTTTATCATAATGTGGGGCTTTCAATGAAGTCTACAGGGACTCTAACTACAAAGGTTGGTCAGATAATTGACTAAGATTGAGTTTTTCAGCAACAAGCACTGTGTTTTGGACTCCAAGGAAATAAAAAACATATGTGAAAACTGTTAGTAAAATATGTTATTTCCAATGTGAAGTGCAAAAGAAGACGATTTACGTTGTGGCTGTGTTTCTCTCAAAAAGGCTTACGGGAAAATTTGAGCAATGATGAAGTGTCTTTTGGAGAGAAACCGGTCAGTATTCTGAATAGGTCTTTTAACCGTTGTGCAAAAATAAATGTCAATGATCACCGGTCTGTCTATTACTATCTGGTAAAAAAAGTAAAGAAAATTAAGTCTGCAGCACCAAAGGATAATATTAGGGTTTTAATGCTTACACTAACAAATGTGAAAAACAATTTCTACATCTATTCAGTGGTCATTTAACCCACTCCAAATAAATGTTGTCAAGCTCAAAATTACATCATCAAAATTGTTCAGATAGGTTGTTTCTGCTACACAACAGTATGGTAGAACAATATCTTCTTTTTCTAGTACCTGCTCTCCCAAACCAAACCCTCTCTCTCTCTCTTCACTGCTCCTCTTGCTGCTTGGCCCAAAGCAGAGTTTGGTTGGACTCGACCTTTTCCTCCCTTCCTGTTTTCCCTTTAGTTAAGAATATCAACAAAGTTGAAAATTTAACTGATAGAAATAAAAACATTATGTATTTCAATATCATGTTTCAAGGAGTTTTATTTGTCAATTCAACACATTAACATTAAATGAAACTAAATTTGTTTCCATGATTCCAGAGCACCCGGATGTCAAAGAATATAGTAGTAAAACTAGCTAATAATAACTATAATATTAAACAACCTGGATAGATATACAAATTTAATGAATGTCAGTAGGTATGTAAGATAAAATAGTCTAATACATTATAGCAGTATTAGATAAAAATGGAGAATTTTGAGGCTTTTTTAAGAACCACCGTGACTCTTGAATTATTATTATCTTGATTATTTTGAAAATTAACCAGATGTTTTATTTTGTTTCTGCACCCGACTTCCTGTCCCACGCAATCTGCCTTCTTATTGCTTTCTGCTCTGGTATCTAGCAGAAATATAAACCGGTTCAAGATCCAACACTGCCAAACCAACGCCGAATAAAGGTTTCACTTTCAGCTGAAGACCTCACTAACATATCAATCGCATAATGAATGTTGGTTCAGACAAATTGACTGACAAGCGGTACAGACATAGTTAAATAAAGCTTTGATGTCCCCTTTTTGTCTGCCACTTTTGGCTTTTCAAAACAAAAAAACACCTTGCGGTTTAAAGGGAGACCAAGATCATCGTCCTAAAGTCAGTTTCACTGCAATTTATTTTAGCTTAAGCCTATATCACAATTTAAGCAATTAATAAATTATTTAACTGAGGTTCTGTCCTCGGTGGTAGTTACAGCCCTGCCTGTAAGTCAAAATAAGTCGGGACATCTAAAAATATCAAAAAAAAAAAAAAAAACAGTCCTGGCAGACAAACTTATGATTGATCAGCACAATATAACAAGGTTTATTTTACTTCCTTTTTGTTATTTGTTCTCTTTATCTCTGCACCACTAAATATACCTTGTATAATACTCAAATGAGTCAGCACAGGAAGTAACAAGTTCTCCTCTACAGTGGCCACTCTACTTGCAGCAGTTGGAGGAAAGCATTTTCCTTCTTTTTGGCACTGCCACTGCTTGAAAACAAAGCTGCTCTTATTTTTTAGCACACAAGGCAGTGGTCCTCCGTAGTTGGTGGACTTAGATAAAGCAGGGGTAAAATTCCCTGTAGAGAAAGAAACTGTTCAGAAAAGAGGGCAATCATTTAGGTGGGCTAACATTTACCTTCTTTTATTGCAAGATTCTTATCAAAAGATTAAGGTTTAGTCTGAACAGAGAGCCCAACAAAACATGGCCTCTTTGCTTGCATGTTAAGAACCAGACCAGCTTTGCTATGAGTATTTCAATCTTTCCTGTAGTAAAACAAAATATTTAGGCATTGGAAAAACTAACACAAAGAAAAAAGGGTTTTATTTAAAAAAAAAAATGTAGAGCTAGAAAAAGTACCAACTTCACATGGTATTTTAGAGATTCATTAGTTAATTTAAACTTTGTTTAGAAGTTCACATAATTAACTTTAACTCAAACTAACTCAATTATGATTCAAAAGGACTTACAGTAGTCAAAGCAATATGAAAAAGTCAACATCTCAACAGAAACAAGAATGCCCGTATGAAACGGTGAAACCATTTTTTCCTTCAAACAGTAACTCAAGGAAATGTAACTGAGTAAATATAATAAGGTACTACCTACTTCTGAACACTAGTGATGGTTACTGTGGGAGGGAAAGGAACTACTGAAGTTTTTTTCAGTAGATTTTGTTTATTTCTAAGATATAAGATAATTCTGAGATCTACTTTTTGATGCTTCTGTCAATTGGAAACATAAAATATTTTCCAATTACAAACAAGCTGGAAATGCTTTGTTACATGCATGTTGAGGAGTATGAACAATTCTCTACTGTTTCCTACATTATTTTTTGCTTATGTCACGTGAATCAAAATGTACTATAATCCATCCATCCATCCATCCATCCATCCATCCATCCATCCATCCATCCATCCATCCATCCATCCATCCATCCATCCATCCATCCATCCATCCATCCATCCATCCATCCATCCATTTTCTGTAACGCTTATCCCAAGCGGGCATCGAGAGGGGTGCTGGTGCCTTTCTCCAGCTGTCTACGGGCGAGAGGTGGTTACACCCTGGCCAGCTATACTGGCGTGGTATACTTGATCCCACTGTACTATAATGGGTCCCACAATTTTTATGCATTAGTTCACCACATGTCTTAATATACAACATCGTTTTAAAAAAAAGTAATATTTCAAGCACATTTCTATAGATTAACCTAAACTTTTTTTTTCTAATTACCTCCTGCATTGGTACAGTAAATTTCTCCCTGGTCATTTTTGACGTTTTCTGATGAAGGGAAATGTGTAAAGTCACACCATTCTAGGCGAAATCTAAGAATGGTGTAGTAATGCATTTTCCCATCATTGTATCATGTCAACTTTTTAAAAACTTTCTATAGGGATCTTATCCCTGAAAAGAGAGTGGTCAGACTGTAGATGACTTGTCAAAGTAGGTGATAGCTTACGAGGATATCGGTTTTTATCACAACATCATCAGGCAATAGTTTGCGACCCACACCAGGATGCTGTTGGAGTTCCTCCCACCCTACTTCCTATTTCTATTACAGGCTGCCATGCATACAGTGCGTGATAACATCATAGCAGAAGCCTGCAAAGACTTGATAAGACAGTCTAAAATTCTCTTTCCAAACTGCATAGCAAGAGAAGATATTTATTTTGATCTGGATTAGAAGATGTGGCTCAACAAACATTAACATTAGGAGGTGTAGGAAGACTGCACTATAATTCCAACAAGACTGCTTCACAGTTTTTACTAAGTAGATTATCCTATGTTGTTTACATTTCTACTCTACTTTTATTTCTTTATTTAAGGCTGTGCTGCTATTTTTCTCTTAAGAAATTACAGTACAAACAGTAAATAAGTAAATATAAATCTCTTGCAATTTTTCAAGTCTTTTGAAATAAATTTCTAATATCGTCCCAGAAATAACTTAGTATCTACAGAAATTGCCATCAAAACTTTAGCCATAGTTTAGGTTCACAGTATGGGTTAGGGTGAGGTTATGGCTAACACTGTACTATGGAGGATTACAAGAACATCTATCCATAGTACAATGTTATAATGACTACATGACTAATCCGCTGTAATATTAATTCAACTGACACCAGCACTCATTTTGATGGCATTAACATGTTCGTTTACTAGGGTTTTGCTATTTGTATGATTTGTTTTGAGAAATGCATTTACTGTTAGCAAATATTGAGGATGGCTCGAGAAATGCACAGTACAAAGGAGACCAAGAAAAACTAAATACAAAAGCAGTCAAAATTCTTTGACAATGATCAATTTAGTACCAAATGTTGAAGTGGCTCAAGTCGGACCCTTTGGAAGATTGGGACAAAGCTAAGATTAAGTGAACAGATGTACAGTACACAATATCAATATAATCGGAGTACAACGTTAACATAAAATGTCTCTGGTTTTGTTGTATGTTGATCCAATGATATGATGAGTGTGTCTGTATTGCAATTATCTCTGCAAAAAAATGGATCAGGGATAGATGAAGGACAATTGCCTTCTGCCGCAGCATGTACATTAATTGTATCCAGGCTGTGCTCCCCATCGCACAGGGACTTTTCTTGTCAAGGTGTTCAGTGACATCCATAGAAACGCAGACTGTGGAAGAACCACAGCGCTGGTATTATTCAGCCTAAGAGCTGCATTCAACACTGCTGATTACTGTATTATATTAGATCGCCAGGAAAGTTGGATCACCCTTTTTTGTACGTTAGTGTGGTTTAAATCCTCAATGAAAACAGGACCTTTTTTGTCTCAGTAGTTAAGTTTACATTATAGTTCACAAAAATTAAATGGGAAGTTCCCCAAGTGACCACCGTGGGGGCTCTCCTATGTTTTTATGCCTTCCCTAAGTCAGATCTTAATAAACAACAACATGATTTACTATAACTATGCAGATGACACACAGCTGTACATCTCGATATCTCAGGTGAATATGAACCTATACAAGCGCTGGGTAAATGCATATAAAAAATCAACACATGAATGTGCAAAAGTTTTCTTCAGTTGAGTCAGGAGAAAACTACCATGATAATTTTTGGACAAAAAGAAGAGTGTTCAAATGCTAGAGAAAAGCGTTCACTAATACAGCTACAAGCCAAATCTGCAAAATCTCAGGCAAAGGACCCAAAATTCAGCCAGACACAATAGTGAACATTTTAAAAATGTATTCAAAGAGTTCAGCCAACGCTGCACAAACATTTCAGTATGGGAGACAGGAATCTCTGAGAAAAAGAGAACGGGTTAGTTACTAAATTGATTCTATATTTAAGCACATCAACCAGAAAAAAGGCCTAACCTTCTCAGGATCCGTGTTGAGGGGAAGGGAGATGTTCTCGGTTCCTCAGCAGATATCAGAGCGGCATTTGGTTTTGCTTGACATCACTGCAGGTTTGGATCACTCCAAAACAGGGTTTAGTGATGCCTGATTGAGACAGATAAACAGAGTAATGGTACTTCTCAGTTTTAGCTTTCCAGGGGGGAGATAGTGCCCATTTTTCAAGGAGACAGAAAATGGGTCAGAGCAGACAGAACAGAGCCAGGCAGAGGGATCCAAGGGGTAGGCAAGAATCCAGAATCTTTTCACAGAAAGACCATAAGAAACCATGGAGTCACAATCAGGCTTAAGGTGCATTCACACCTAACATGTTCTGAAAGTATCTGATTTAAATGCAAAGGTACAGCGAAGATGTCAAACAGTGTCGAGAAGTCCTGCGGTACAGTATGTCCGTGCATCGGGAGCAGTGTATCCGAGCGTCAGAGCATCCCACTCTTCCAGTGCTTGACGGTGGAGTTCAGAAATCTGAAATTGTGCAGAAGGATGAGGAGCATCAACCAATCAGAAAAGCTAATCCAGGTGTATTTGAGGACACAGACATTATATGGAAGCCGTGATTTCTTCTGCAGAGCTGTCTGCAATTGAAAAATAAGATAAAGGGGTTGAACTCCACAGGCTTTTAAAAAAGCCAGGGAATGGATTATGTCCAAGGAAAAGAGTGCGACCTATGATCATTCTTACTCCACTAAAACATTTTTTAATGAACTGTGGCAAAACACTATATAAATACCTAAATTAACCAAAAATATTACATTTTTTTTTACTACAGACCTTAAAAAATGTACATTGTCATTTTAGTCACTCAGAATGCAGTGGGGAATCCCAAATTACGAGGCCGGCTTCAAACAGCTTTCACTATAGAATCAATTGATTGGTTGATTGACTTTATTAAAGTCACATTGGAGAAATGTACTCGTTATATCAGCTTAAACTTTTTCTACTAGAACTTTAGACCTTCCCAGCTCCTCCAGAGGAAACATAGGCCTATTGGCCACTGTTATGATGTATGCTCCCCTTGCCCAACCTCTCAGTTAAAATCAGGGTCCCTTAATTCTGGTCCTTGAGGTTAGGTGTCCTGCACTTTTTAAATGTGCCTCAAGGACTGCGATTGGAACCTTGGTTTAAATGGACTGCAAAGGTTGCCTACACTCCATTTCAGGATAGTAGATTGAAAATGCTCTTTAAGATATTGTAAAAAAAAAAAAAAAGTAACCCTGCTAATACTTGTAACTCTTACCCCGACTTGTCTTCCTTGTTGGTCTTCATGGTTCAGTTTGTTCTTTTATATTTAGTTAGAAACCGTGTAGGCCTTCACAGAGTAGTTGTTACGGTATCCTAATGGGGTTTGAACTTTTAGACAACAGTACATCAAACATTTTGACTTTTCTTTTCCAAAAAGTGTTTTGACATTCATAAATAAGTTTCCTTTCGTCTTAGCAAATACAAGTTGCATGTTTTTTGATCTATCACAGACAAATATGAAACCTTTTCATTTCTAAGTGATCATTGTAAACTGATCAAGAACAATGTATAGTTTGACAAGGCCCTTACTAAAAAAATCACCAATTATTTAGAATTTTTTATCTTTCCAACTACTTCTTCATTCATGCATTTTTTAAAGAATATACATTTTACTTAAGATCTTAGTTTGTTACATAGTTTTTTATTAAAGAGCCCTAAATAACTACATTAATATGTCAAAGGTTGTGAAACACAGCTTACGGTGCAGAAATATGGAAACAACTGCAATTTTAATTTAAATTTATTGCAGAGGATTCTTTTGAATTCTTTATTTCAAAATGTGCATAAACAAAATATAGCTCTGCCAAGTTAGGGACTTTAAAGAAAGTTCAGTTGGAGAAAACTGTGAGAGCGTAACCAGCTCATAAGAGATAATTCATATGTTTGTGTTTTGGCTCCTTTCTAGCTAAACTGTAAACTCCCACTGCGAGCCTCAGAGCACATCTGTGGCATCTCAAAAAAGGAGGGTTTACGTGCAAACTTTAAATAAAATCACTCTCAAACCCTCCATTTAAGCTTCTCCCGGTCTAACCAAATCAGTGGTTTAGGAACAAAAATACTGAAAACAACTCTCTGACTGAACAAACCCCAAGTGCCATATACAACATGGTACTGTGGGCCTGGAAAACACGTCAACAGTTTATCAGATAGACCACCATAGTAAACTAGTAGGGAAGCTGTTTTTTATGGTATTAGTTCTTAAATTGTGATGTTCCTCTGATTTTTACGAAGCACTTTGATCTTTTTACCCTTATTTTAAAACCATTTGTCAATTTCTAGCAGTGAAGTTTGGCATGTCCCCCTGTAGAGAGTTTTCTCCACAAGCAGCGCAATGATTCATTCAGCAACCACTCCCACTGACATATCTGCCATGTATGTTCTTGACTTCTTTACAGGGTCTCTGAATGACATCATAATGATCTCCTTTCTTTAAAGTTTTGAGGTTAATTTACAGCCTTACACTCTCTGAAGTAAATCTGTGTTGACAGATATATTGGAAGTTATGAGGAGACTCACCCTTCACTCCATTCTAATTTTAGTTTTGGGTATAACAATGTGGCAGGCTTGGGCCATTTTCTACAAATCTGTGTCCCCCTCTACAAATTACTACACTTGCACAAAGAGTGCAGCTATTCCAACAACAAACATAAAAGAATGGTAACTGTCAGAACATCTGTGGGGTTTAAAAATGCTTCCTTGTTGTTTCTCTCAAAGAAGTGTGAGGAATTACAGTACAGTGCAGTACTTCCCCACCAGCACTAATCCCCTTCTAATGGCCAGAGGAAGCAACAGACCCCAAGAGACTGACAACCGAGGATTAAAAACATTAAATCCATTGCCATGATAAAGAAAAATAAAGTGACCTAAAATTATTTTAAAGATGCTGAGTGATGCTGATGACATTTTATAAGTCTCATGGTAGTAGGTGGAGAAAATATAAAGCTTCACCTTGAAACTATGCATTCCTGAAGGGGAAGAGATCACCAATGATTTTCCTTGCAGAACTGACTGACTGAGGCTTCTGGGCTGGTTTGAATCAGTGACTCCAAAAACAAACACAGCTCTCCCTAGTGGCCTAAGGTTAAACCAATAGTTTCGAAACAGCATTTGGCCTCACTATAGTCTGATGAATTATTTTGCTCTGAACAGATGAGAGAAAAAGATGGGCAAATTTGTCAATATTTCAGGACTCTCCATGTGAGCAAAGCTAAGTTTGCTCATACTTTAGTCTAAATCTGAACTTCTTTCCTTTGTTCAGGCAGTTTGGGTCATCATTTAAAGGAGACATGTAGAGGAAAGTTTGACGATATTAAAGCACGTTTAGGGAACAACAGATGTATTTGAATCATGCAGAGTGCATTGAAAGGAAAAGTTGAAATCAAAAAAGGTAGAATTGATCATGTTTTCAGGTGAGATCTACCAAATACTTAAAGAAAATCTACTCAAATTAATAGTCTAGACTGTGTTCAAAATGTTGCCTTTGCTTTTTTTTTTTAAAGACAATACAGTTCTTATAGCTGTAAGGGATTCCAACAGATTCAGAGGTTGATAGCATAATTATAGAATCTAAAAGTTGTAAAAAACAACGATTATTGCCAAATGTAGTGGAGTTTTACTCATGTATTGGTCTTGCTGGGCTACTGCAGCTAAAAGAAGTGGTGCAGGACCTCAAAGCTGATACCCTGATAAAAAGAAGGGAAGAATTAGAATGCAAACACAAGGTTTCCTTTTTTCTTTATCTTTATTATGTTTGAAGTACATGATATTTGTGTAAAACATACCCTTGAACTTTTACATTACAATCATTGCCCTTAATTGCTAAATTATTTTGTTAAGCTGGGCATAAGCTGTATGATTATTTTTTTTTTTTTTCTTTTCGGACAGATTTTCTAGTCGTGGAGAATTCTTCGATTGGGCCTAGTTTCAGCCTGATGGTGCGTCGTGTAGTGTACAGGGGGTAACGAGGGCCGATCAGCCTCTCATGACCACCTCCCGACCAGGAAATGTAAGGTCGGGAGGAAATCAAACATGTCTGAAATTCGGTCAGCCGTCGTAAACCTTCGTCGTACAGTTTGAGCTGTAGTTGCATGCAATGATTGAAAATATCTCACAGCGTATGCCCGGCTTTCGGGGATCTGTCCTTCCATCTACCTAATCGTCCAGACATTTATAACCATTTAAAGTCTGATGCAACAAACAACATGCAGGATATTTAATATTTTCATTTATAGTTATTCATTGGATGCATGTGGCAAAATATTGATGTAAAATTGTATTGATACATTATTATACTGATACATTTTATTCTAACCTATTAATTTTTAAATGAGTTATTACATCTACATGGACTTAGCATTTTACTTTCTGCATTATGATTACATTTAGATTATTATATTTCCAAATATTTTCTTTCTGGCTAAATATTATGTTCATAATACAGCTCAAAAGGGAGTCGCTGAAGGTACAGGTACTGTAGATGCCCAGAACTTTACACAAAATGAAGAATGTATAGGGAAGGTGTGAGGTAATATGCAAGTTTCAAGGTTTCTACCAATCCCAAACGTTTTGTATTAACATTGCCAATCTTTCAGGAAACCCTGGTAAGTTAAAAAAGATCATTTGAAGAGGAGGAGGCTTTTCTTAACCTTTTGGCAACCTGAATTTGATCACTACAAACTGCATCCATCAGCTGCACTTAATTTATTGACATTCATTTAGTATAATCTGCTTTGTGAAGCCAGTGCTGTAATAAAGAATAAGCATGCATGAAACAGGTGCAACAAATTAAAGAATTTGAATTACTTTGTTTATTTCATACATTTCACAAAGTTTAAACAAATGTTTGCAAGAAAGGCTCTTGATAAATGAAACCCATTGCTTAATTCTGTTTTAGAGATGTTGCTGTTAAATAGTATCAATGTTAATTCATTAGCGTTTCAAGTCAAAGATTTCTCCAGTGCAAGAGCTGTTAATTAGATGTGATAATCAAGGACCAAAGCATTTTCTGAGTCTTTTGGGGATGAACAAACACTTGACTTGATGTTACTGGCTTTAGTGGCAGTTTTGTAAAGATCTAGCCTTTTTAAACCCATTCTAAAGCCTCATTTGAAGTTTTGTAACTATTTGGTATTTTCTTAAAGGAGGCAAGATGATGATGATGTTTTAAAAGATTGGTTATCAAGCAGGTTGCACATAAAGACTAATTTAGGACAAAGTAAAAGTAGTTTTTTAAAGGAAATGGGTTAAATCTTAAATCAGTTTTTAAACAATAAAACTAGGAAAAAATGTAACCCTTTCCTGACATACATGTTTACATCTGCACAACTCCAATCTCTTGGAACGTAATTTATTCATTAATGTGAAAAAATGAAGGATGTGCTGCTGATTTTATTCATGCAACAAATAGTTATATTTCTCTCAGGACTGTAAACATCATGATTGGTAATTTTCCTGAATATTTGTTCTCCTCTTCCAATATTTATGTTCTCTGTAATGGACAGCAGGTTCTGTGAACATCCATTGGTCAAACCAAAAAATGTTGAATCTTTAATCGCCTATGCTAATTCATAATTCAGGGAACCGGGTTAAGAAGCACTCAACTTTTTCCTGAACACACTCTGCTAAATGAAATGGTGTGGAAAGTGTGAGGTCATTAACCTGTTACTGATATGTTCCCTCCTAATATTGGGGATAATGCCTTCCAGCCAAGTGTGACAAAAAAGAGGGAGAGCCAACTCCTTCCCATGAAGGTACCGGCTCTTCGTTTTTCAGGAAGCTTCATTTAGAGATGTTAAGATATGAAAAGTTAATATCTTTTCTAATTAGGAGAAATATCCCTTTAAATCGAGAAGAGATTTTAACCCTACAGCTTAAGGGCCCTTAGAATACTGTAAGAGCAGTTATTCTATGGTTAAACAACCTTATTTAATGGAACGGACTTTGATTTACAAATCAAATAATAACAACACCAATACTAATAATAATAATAATCATAATAATAATAACTGATTATGTAAGTTAAGTAATAACGGAGCAAAGTGTTGAAGTTGTTGTGATAGACACTACTCATCATATGGTTCTACCTTTTTGTAGCTTTTTTGTCATGTTATATTAAACTTGTCACATTCTTAAGGGTATTTCTTCTGTGAACCGTTCCAAGCTAATATAAATATTAATAAAAAAATTTATAAGTTTGACAAAAATCATATGTTTATGTAATGTGTTTGTTTGTTAATGCCAAGTGGAAGTCTTTCCTTTATTTTAAACTCTGTGAACCAAAAGGGATAAAATATTATCTACTAACAGCATAAGAGAACATTTGCAAAAAAATAGAACCATTTCTGTGTAATATATGACATCTAATCTATTTTCTTTGACGCAATCTTCCAGAGTGTTTGTCTTTTAAAGACTTATTCCAAATCTTTTTCTGTCTGTTCATTAAGCAAATTCAGCACAATATCAGTGCTTACACAGAGGTAGGTAGACTAGCTTGAAATTTTATTTGAGTAAAACTTCCACTTCTTTAGGATATTTTAACCTAAGTAAAATTAAGTCAATCAAGAAGTTCCTCAAGTAAGAGAACAAAAAATAGCATTCAATAAGAAGTATACTTAAAGGTATAGTGGAGCATTTTCGTAATTTTTTTAAAAGACCTGCCCTCATCACTTAAAAAAAAAATGCACATGAACAACCCTGTACTCGCTCCCGAGAGGGAACACCTATTCAACTCGTGCGATAGGATTCACAAGCCCATTTCTGGTAATGGACACTCTGTTTAAAAGTTGCTGTTTGCATCAGTCCTACAAGCTTACTTTCCAAAAAGAAGATTTGAAATTTTTTCACTATGTCAGACTCACCACCGGTAAGTGGGGGCAAGTACATAAACATATCACCAGAATGATTGACAATTAGGAGAACCACTTATTTTGATAATCCACTACACCTTTAAGTAAAGACTGATGTTAGCATTTGATTCTATATTCAAAAAATTTGTTATCGAACTGAAAATGCTATTTTAGAGACTAAAAAATAATGGATATAGAAAAATAGCAAAGTTGCAAGATAATACATTTAAAAATCTTTTTATTTTAAATAAACCTTTTATACATTACCTACTTGTAATAGGTAATGTAAAAATGAGTACCGCTAATCAAAAAACTCTAACATACATATGCCCATGTCCTAAATAGTATGTGGTTGCATCAGCAATCTTCCACAGTGTGGAATGTAGAGCAGCAGCATATCTGCGGCTAAGAAGAAAAGGTTGATCAGTTCATTAAGAAGTACAGATCTGTCCAGGGATGCCCCCTAAACACAGTGCACATGGGGGAAGACATTATTACAAGAAAAATTATTTTATTGTTGGAAATGTCTCCCAACACATCCAAAAAGCCGTTACAAAACTGGAGAGCTCATTCAGTGACAGGCTGTTGGATCATAGATGCACAAAAAGAGTTCATCTCTTTTAATGTATAATTGGTTAGCATGGTTTTCCTTCCTGAGATGTCTTTATTTTTGTCCTCTGCTACAGATAAACTTTTTAAAGGTTTTCTTTAATTTTTATTTTATTTTGTTTGTATTCTTGCCACTATCACACCCGATTCCCCTAATGGGAAATCTGGTATTACTACTGTCCTCATCTTCTTCATTCACTAAAGTAGTGGTGAAAGAATAGTGAAAACAGTTCTGTAGAGAAAATTACACATTCTTTCAAAAATTACTCAAGTTAACATATATGTAATATGTAACTAATTACTACCCACCTACGAGTGAGTGTACAGTTTGATGTTACCTATTCCAGGACCTTTTCTAGTATCTTTATAAACCTCCAGAAAACCAGCACACTTTAAACCAAAGTCTGGTCCTAATAAAGTGAACCCTCATCTTAAACTTTAGGAGGTGGGTTTAGAGGTATTGTGTGAATTAAGTTGAGGTTCAGGTTAAGGTCATAGTTAAGATGAATTGGTAATGGATAGGGTAAATGATAGGGTTAAATATTAAAGCAGTAACTAAACTGAAAAGCAGTTAATTTGAAGTTTAAATCCTGGTAAAAATACAAACTTATATGTGTATGTATGTATTTTTTTGTATGTTTTAAATTAACTCTAAAAATTACACTATGATAATTGCTTAAATTTGATAATCCATATATATATTTTAGAGGCTGCTGATCTTGCACTACTTATATTTCTAGGTTACAATAATCATTTACTTGCATCCATTCATTGATAAACCTACTTTCAGATGCTAAGTTTTTCAGGATGCATGCTTTCACTTGATTCTGATGAGGCTTTAACTCCAGATGCCAATTGATCCTTCAGTCTCTGCTCAATTTTTTTTTCTATCTTCCATACAAATCTGCTTTTTCTTGCTCAGTCTTTTGTACCAGAAGGGTTAATGTATTATACAAAGTGTTCAGATTCAGGGATTAGATCACCCCCTCCAATTCCATCAGTCAATTCCTAGTGCTCTCCAGGGCATTCATCATTTTGACAGTTGCAGATAAGGCAATTATTTTCCTCAAGCAACTACAAAATGTAGACAAGTGCTTCTGTGACAGTGTGACTGTTTGAGAGGGGGGAACACAAATATTATTGCAGCAGTCAATGACGGCACGTGTCGCTTGCTACAAAGCGCATGTTCTTTGTAACACAAAGGGAAACATGTTTCCAGCACTTCAAGTGTCCAAATAGTACATTTTATTTCATTTAATGAAATACTGCCTTGTTTTGAAGTTTATAATCGGGTAAATTATTACAGGTTCGCTGATGCACAATGTGTAAAAACAATTAAACTTTAAATTTGAATGCCACTCATTAGTATCCAAAACAGCAGAACCCCAAATCTGAATAGAGATAAAAGACTGAGCTTTTTCTTTTAAGTTTTAATTTCTAAAATGGCCTTTATTTAAAAATAATCCCTAACATCTTATCCTACTCTGAGATATGTCCCTGAGCTTATGTTGAAGCTGAATCAATCTTTTCTGAAGCATTAAGGTAACTTCTTCTCTAGGAGCCCCTAGGGGGCAGCAGAAGACCTTAATTTTAGCAGATGGTACTGCTTAACACTGACTTACACCACTGTCACTTTACTGCAAGACTCAAGTCAGGGAGCGATTCATGCAGCTGGTAAATCTTTTCTAAGGAAACAATAAAGTTTTCTGTAACAAACAAACAAACAAACAGAAAAAGATCTGAAAGGAGCCTGAACATAGTTTAAATGAGTGCAGCATACTTAGAGGTAAATGTAACACTGTAAAAATGGACATTAAAGAAAAAAAGATTTGTTTTTGATGGTGCTTGGCCTGCTATATTAGTATGCAAAAGAAAAGTCAAGAAGTTAAGTTAGTCAAGAGAAAAAGTTTCAGTTAATTCCTTGTACAGATCTCGGCAGAAGAAACTGCTGAATCCTGAATCTGTTTTTCATTTAGAGTACCTCTCTTGTAAGAAGTGAGGTCTGGGAATGACAGACTGACATGACTTCTCCCAGTTTCCAGTAAAAAAAAAAAAAAGGATTTGTTAGTTGCTATTATTTTTTATTCATTATATCTTATTTAACCTTTACTTAACTAGATAGGTTAGTTAATACCTTATTACAAAATACATACATTTATTTATTATAAGCTTTTTCCACCACGTTTAGCACCTAAAGCTATTAGAGTCATGCTATTATGCATTAGGACCAAATAGCTTGTTTTCATGAATTTAGCATTCTGTACAGAGAAAGAATAAAAAATACAAATCTAACTTGGAACCTATTTATTCACCTTATAGCATTTGTTTGTTATTTTTTTAAAGGTATATACTTTTCAAAGATGTATAATTCTCAGATATTTGTATCAAAATATATACATTTTCAATTTTAAGGTTAAGTATTAACACAACTATCAAATAGTACAAATATTTAAAAGCCGTAAACAAATCAGGTATTTTACACCTTAAATATATTTCAGCGTATATTATACATGATCTATGATGGAATGGTGTCCTGTGCAGAGCGTTCTCCACTTTTTACCCAAAGTTGGATTGTTGTATGGGTAAATTATCTATCCAAGAAATGAAATAAGTCCTGAGCTGCACAGCCTTACGACGTTTCTTAAGAAGTAGAAAAATAAAACAACAGAAAGAACAAAAAAACAACAACCTCAGAATCTATAATAATGAAAATACTATTTAGTATAGTATATATAGTAGTCATAATACAATTAGTGAATATAATCATTCTAGTAATTTGCATTTTATAGCAGTATGCAAGTGCATTTATACATATATATGTACTGTATGTATGTGTATATATATATATATATATATATATATATATATATATATATATATATATATATATATATATATATATATATATATATATATATATATATATATATATATATATATAATGAGCATAGCTAAGACTATGCTAGGCTAGAGCTTCACCTGAAACAGCTACAGCACGTTTTCTTTAACCAATAACCTTTTAACTTGGATTTAAAGCGTAATGTATCTAGAGTCAGGTCAAAGCCAGATAGCTATGGAAAACATAATCTGAAGCAAAATCTCACTCTTACAAGAAACATATGAAAAGTGGACCTTTTTTTAAATTTGTGTAAGAACATTTTATCTAGATATCCAGTCCACAGATTCTCACATAGGAAAATCCCCCTCTTTGTAAACTTGAATGTGAAAGAGAAATATCTGCTATGTAAAATGACCATGATTGCATGCACATGTCCTAAAATACATTTGATGTGTGCAAACAACAAAACATTTATATATATATATATATATATATATATATATATATATATATATACGGTATATACAATATATCCTTTGTAAGAATTCAGAGGTTTTGGGACCATCTGCTGGTCCGGAGACCATACGCAGTGGTTTTGTTTTCTTGTCCCTCAGGCCAACTTTGGATGTGTCTTTATGGATTAAGCAACAAAAGATTCACCCTGCACTCTTAAATACTTCTAAAATATTCCAAGATTGTGTACCAGAATAAAAGCACATTTTGGCTAAACTTCAGTAATGAGAACAGAGATGAGGAGGAGGACAAGTTAAGGGAAAGCTCAGATGAAAGAGGTGAATTTGTTTTTCCATCGGTCAGCACATTTTCATGACCAACGTGTTCCTCCTTAAAAATCTTTTTCATGCAAATTGTCCAATATAGGACTAAGCATTGACCTGTACTTAATATGTCTGAAGAAAAAAGTTGTTCATCTTTGACACTAAAAGCAAAAATATTGCTTAGAAATATTCTTGATTAGTTAGAAACAACTCTCTTAACTGTTTCATTAATTAAAAAGGATTTTGTGAATATCAAAGGCAAATTGACGACAAGGAACAACGCAAAAAAAGGAAGTGACAAGTGAAATCAAAAATGTTTGACAACACCAATCATCAAAAACAGTGAGTAGAGCAACATTTCTATGTTCTGTTAGGCTGCTATTTGAGGAAACAGAGAAAACATGAGGAACAAATAACACATAATAAAAAAAAAAGGCAGCTTTTCTTTTCTTAAACAATTAAAATAGTCATTCAAAGACCAGCAAAAGCTTTGTATGGCCGCCTGAACTGAGCTACTAATAAATAATAATAAATCATATACGGAAAGAAGGCCAAGGCCTTTATGGGAAGAGCCACCCATATATTGACTGCACATCATAGCAGTCCTCGTCTTGTAGGCCGCATTATAAATCCTGTTTCCAAAAGATATACGATATGTTTGAAGTGTAGGAGCTGCCTCTACTTTCCTGTCCAAACTGTTTCAGAATTTCATAAGTTTCAACTACCAAAATAATATACTTATACTTGTAACATTTGAAATTAACTTACCTCTTATTTTGTACAAAGTGTCAGGCCTTCTTGTGTGTGTCTTACGGGACGTATGATGCTATTAATGAATCAGGGAGCTTGTGCAGATTTTTAGGGGTGAAAAAAAATGTTTCAAAGACACAAAGGAAAAGAGAGAGAGCGAGAGAAAGGCAGACAGGGAAAATAATCAGTTAAGAGATGAGAAGCGGAGAATTCAAGCTGAACAAGGGGTCGCCCCCTAAGAAAGTTTCATTTGTAGAAACACATGGAGTCTTTTATTTGTAAAACAAATCAGGAGCCTCAAGGTTTATCTCAACATTTATTGATAAAAAATGACAGGAAGCGTTTTTTTTACAACTCTGGGATTTTAAAAAGATTATGCTTAAACACATAAGCTGTATTTTGTTGTTAAAACTTGAAAAGAAAGCAGCTGAAATATCTCTTACACTAAACAAGATCAATTCTAAATGGTTATTTGTCTACTTAAGGGGAAGCAAAGTTTAAAAAAAATAAGAAATCAGCATTACATTAGCATTACATTGTCCTAAGTTTAGACAATACTTTATATGCATGTGTACTCCTATATCTATTCATCTCTATATTAGTTTGAAAGTTTTGGTCAGTTCAGATTAATTTTATATCCTTGTAAAAATCAGACCATTTATATTTGTTGAAACAGTAGAACTGTAATAATGCCAGGGTTCAATTAATCAGTGTATGGGATTGCTTGCATTGAGCCAAACGATACGAAATTGAGAAAAAATAAAAAGTATCAACAACAATGTTAATAAAATAGTATGTGGAGATGAGAAAATGTTACCACAATTCTAAGAGAGCAAACACTAGCAACAGAAAGGATTCAAAATAAGTATCAATTTCATTTAGAGGTGATGAAAAACATCTACAGAATTAAAATTCAATTATAAATGCTAATACTATAGGTAAGTTATAAATGTTAAATGAAGAAAAAGCAATAATATGGATCAAAATAACGGAGAACGAATAAGAGCCAGGTTTAAACTGTGTGTCTTTAAATTATTTCCAAAAACAGTAATACCATCTGCCCTCTGGTCCTAATTAAGGCTGTTCTACAGGTGGGAGCCATATTTAATGATGGAGCCTCATCTTGACCTTTACTTTTTACTTAAAGTACTAATAGAGACTGAGCCCAAACCAAACCCAAACCTGAACCCTGCAAAGCTCTATGATGTAAATCATGCTACCCTTGTTAAACTTTAGCTAAATGAATGTATTATAATGGGGGATGTACATGGAATTTAATATGCATCATGCACAAAACACTAATATTTAGAATTCAATCACAAAATATGACATATTTTCACACTCTGTATATCATACGTGTGCAACTAACTCAACACTTATGCAATTAGTTCTATATGTGTCCAGCTTTGTATGTTGAAAATGTTAGATCCATCGATAGGACCTGGAGAGAAGCAGGGCCAACTTAGCTTAAACACACTATTTCATAATTTGTGAAGTATGATGGTACAGTGTAGGTTGAAAATCTGAGGAATAAGAATAGCAAAAGTTTAGAGAAGTACAGAAAAGGGTAAATTAAATTTGAACAGATGGGTTTTACATTAACTATATGTTTATTGTCTATAATGTAATTAAATCAGTAAAACCTTAATGTTTAACTTTTTGCTTTAATCTTACATGAGAGTCTGCAATGTTAACCAAGTTCCTTCAACACACTATGAATAAACTTTTAACCTGAAATTAGAGAGTATATTTGTAAATTTCCATCAGTTTTAATCAAACATGCTTGGTCCATCATTTAAATCAACAGTTTTAATCTACATTTGTCATTTTTAATATAAGGTGTATAAATATACATTTTTCAAGAGGAAAATTGTAATTTTACAACATTACTATGTTGTTTTTAAGTAAATGTTGTACAAATGGATCTTTAAACATGCCTTTCAGTTGTCTATGCTCTATGCACAACTCCACTACTTGCTGAACTTGGGGCAGCTCTTTTGTTTCCTGTCTTTTTCTACCGGATGAACTGATTAATCCAGGTGTGAGCTAAGTAACCATGGCCAGACACACCTGGATTAATCAGTTCACCCAGTAATCAAAGACAGGAAACAAAAGAGCTGCATTAAGTTCACAAAGCATTGGAATTGTGGATAGAGCCCATTATTTTCACATTACAATTTTAAAATGTATAAACATAACTTTGTGCATAAAGAGATTTTAAGGAATTGTGTTTATCTAAATTAAAGTAACTTTTGGCTAATTGTAAAAAAATACAGTGCCTTGCGAAAGTATTGGGTTTGCAAAAAAAGCTGGAGCTCAGTGACGTTGGATGGAGAGCATTTTTGAACAGCAGTTTTCAATTCTTCCCACAGATTCTGGATTGGCTTTAGGTCTGAACTTTGACTAGGCCATTCTAACACCTGGATATGTTTATTTGTGGACCATTCCATTGTAGATTTAGCTTTATGTTTTGGATCATTGTCTTGTTGGAAGCTAAATCTCCATTCCAGTCTCAGGTCTTTTCAGACTCTAACAGGTTTTCTTCCAGAATCTTCCTGTATTTGGCTCCATTCATGTTCCCATCAATTGTAACCATCTTCGCTGTCTGTGCTGATGAAGAGCAGGCCCAAACCATGATGCTGCCACCACCATGTCTGACAGTGGGGATGGTGTGTTCATGGTGATGAGCTGTGTTACTTTTATCCCAAACATAACATTTTGCATTGTTGCCAAAAAGCTTGATTTTGGTTTCATCTGTCCAGAGCACCTTCTTCTACTTCCACATGTTTGTTGTCTCTCCCAGGGTTGTTGTGGCTACCTTTAAACATGACTTTTTGTGGATATCTTTAAGAAATATCTTTCTTCCTTAAAGGCCAGATCTGTGCAGTATACGACTGATTGTTGTCCCATGGACACAGTCTCCCACAGTCTCTGCATTTCATCAAGAAGGATCATGGGCCTCTTGGCTGCATCTCTGATCAGTCTTCTCCTTGTGTGAGCTGAAAGTTTAGAGGTACTTCGGGGTCTTGATAGATTCGCAGTGGTCTGATACTTCTTCTACTTCAATTTTATTTCTTGCACAGGGGATATTTAAAGCTTTTGTATCCAAATCTGACTTTAAACTTCACAACAACAATATCTTGGATGCTGCTGTGTGTTCCTTGTTCTTCATTGTGCTCTCTACACTTTAAACAGACTTCTGAGAGACTTGATTACACACAAGCGAATTCTTTTATCATCATAATTCATTTTGGTCAACATCGGATCATTCAGTTTAAAAGTTTAAAATATCCAATAAATTTCCTTTCAGTTCATGATTTTGATCCACTTTTTGATTTTTCACAAAGGATTATAATCCTATATCTTTTTAAATAAAGCCTAAAATGTGGCAAAAGTTTGAAAAATTGAAGGGGGACGGATACTTTCCTAAGGCACTGTAAATAGATAGAAAAAGTCAGAGATATTGAAGGCTGTAATACAGATTAAAAACAAACAAATACATCTGCTCTGCAGGTACTTAACTCGGGTTTCGCCCTATCCTAAGCAAAAATCTAACTGCTTAAACAGTTAAACTAAAAACATTGGCATAAACTGACAAACTATCCCTGCTTGCTCCTGCTGCACTGAATGGCTACATCACACACCTGCACTCTATTACTTATCAGTGCAGTGATAACACTCCCAGGCTCAAATCCTATATTCCACCCTATAGTTTCCTTTGGGGCACCTTACATCTATGGCTATTAAACAGAAACTGATAGAGGATGGAAAGAAGCAAAAATAAGAAGTAAGAAGGTTTCTTTTCTTCTTTGATTTGTCCAAACATTAAAATAATAGCAGAAACTCCCATACTCTGTAAAGATGTCTGAATCACTTCCACATACAGAATGCTTGAAACAGCAAATAAAACATTCTGCTTGCTGTACTTAATCACTAATGAGGCAAACGATTTCTACTCAGCCCACCAGTTAATTCCCCTTTATAGGAGAAAAACAAATCTTGATCCTCATACACAGACACTTTTCAGAGCAAGTGTGCACTAAAAGTGACACAGATACTTAAGACACAACAGGACTTGATCCAACCATCCATCCATCCATCCATCCATCATAAAAAGATACACAGCCATGCACACACACATTCACACCTAAGGACAATTTAGAGAAGCCAATTAACCTAAAAGTATTTTTTTGCTTGGACTGGAGACCTGGAAAGAACCTACACATGCACAGGAAGAACATGCAAACACCATGCAGAAAGACCCTGGTTCAGGAATTGAACCCAGAACCTTCTTGCAGCAAGGCACAGTGATACCCACTGCTACACCATGCAGCAGCCTTGTTCCTCAAAATCAAATTAATTTTCTCATAATAAGAGTGATCTTATTCATTTTTTTTTTACCCCGCCATTTGTAGTTAGATTGGAAACAGTGTGACAGCTGCTTGAAACTAGAATGACTTATATTCTGCCTTGAACCACTTTCCAATATATTCCAAAAGGGCTGATTCTATCTACAGTAGGGAAATGTGGTGGTCAACAGTATCAATGGTAGTAACACTCATAATAAGGAAGGGTTCTGATAGAGAAGTTTATATTTTGGATAAAATATTCACCAGTGCGTTTTTTTTGTTTTGTTGTTGTTGTGAGATTCTTTCAAAAGCATTATAAGTATATCCAAGTATAACCAAGTATATATATGGTTTTTGAGGTTTTCCTTGCTTTAGCACAGCTGATTGTGATGATTGCAGTCGAGCAAGAGCCTGTTAATCAGCTGTCAATGGAAATCAGCTGTGCTGACACAGGAAAACCTCTAAGACCTGCAGGACTGCGGCCTTCAAGGACCCATACCAGATTCAACTATTTGAAAATAAGTTTATTTGAAATTTTTCTAAAATACAAGCCTGGAATCGGTCATACAATAACTGGGTTCACTGGCATTATTTTTCTAAATATTAGATTTAGAAAATCAAATATATTTAAAAAGTGTTTTTGTCCCTATGACTGGTGAATAGGAATAAAGTCAAACTTTTGTGGCTTCATGGTTATTATTTTAAATGAAGGAGCCCACTTAATTTTTTTCAAAAATCCAGCAGGTTGCTGGTTTCTCTTCAAGTCTGTTTTTCATTTCTCAGACAGGGACACTTTGGCAATTAATGCAACTGTATTGTCTTTGCATAGGGGTATGCATTTACATTTCCAATGCATGGATGGTGCAGAAACTATTATTGTGTCTAGAGTGACTTATTGTAAGTTTACAGCCAGTGATTTGGAACACAAACACACCCATTCACAGACAGAGCCAAACATGAGCAAATGAACACACATCTACAGACACACACACCGCTCACGCACGTATCCTTCAGAACCATTGATTCCGTTTTGAATAGTGTATTTCCTCCTCAGTCTAGATAGTCTTGCCATTGCCTTTGCCGTTGGTGCAGCAGGCATTTTCAAACTCTTTACATCCATTACATTCCACTAGGTAAATACCTAATGCTGGAAACATTTGTCAATGTATGCGCCTGGCTGAACAGAATAGATTATTGAGGGGGGCTGAGTAAAACACACTGCATTTCCAAGCAGCAGCATGCCTGTGACATATTAAAAAACTTTACACAAGAGCCTGTGGAGTTTTTTTACCCTGAAAAAAAGTTTTAGTAATATATTAGGAAATGGAAGCTTGCAAACAAAGAAAGATGTTCACCAGAATGAGTAGGAATGACACCAATTTCGTTGTATGAACCTGTTATTCTTACACTTTTAATTCCCTTTGCTTTAAATGTGAGTAAATACAAAAGGCATAAGATATGATTTCAAATGTTTTTATAAGTTTTAAAAATAACACACTGTAAATATATATTTGAGATTAAACTGGACAGTTTGAAAAAAAAGAATTTGAAATAAAGAATTACTACTTTTTCTGGTTTAAATACTTGAAATACTTTTTTTTTTGTTTTCTCCTATCTGCAGTAATCTTAGCTTGCCCATTAAGGAGCATTTGCTTACATGATTTTAGGGACGTTTTAGAGATGCATTTTCAAGTCAGAATAACAATAAACATATTATTTAAGGCTTGCTATATTTAAAGATGACATTGGAAATGAAAGATCTCTTTATGATAACTATTTAAAATTCACGTATGGCCTCCTTCATGTTAACCATGGTTTTTAATATTTTACATAATTACTCTTTTCTTGGTTGCATTATTTGGCAAACATTGAATAAATTGGCTTGAAAAAATAATAATAATAACTGTTTGACTTCTTTCTATAATTAAGAGTTAGGAGTAAAACTCTGTTTTTGCCAAAGCAATCTTTTCCATAGAGGACATTTATTAACCCTAGATTCATTTTTCTGTAAAATCTATTACATTTTGCTAAATAGCTGGTAGTAGAGGTTTTTAACAATAAAAAATTGACAATACATAAATTGTGATTTTTTTTTTCAATCTATAATGATAAGTTAGCACCTCTATACCATAATATTTGTTTTCTCTTTAAAGAAGAAGGTGGATTTCAGAAGGTTGGCATATTCTCACTCATTTGGGTATATATTTAAAGGTTACTGCTCAGCTATTTTATGTTTAAGAAACAGAAAAACATAATTATAGTAATTAATTAAAGCAAGTGTAACTCAAGATAATGTTCTTAAACATTATCATGGGCTACACTTGCTTTAATTAATTACTATAGTTATGTTCTTTTCCAATGTGTCCAGATAAGACTTTCAAAGTAAGTTTTCCTTTGTCATAACTTTGTTTTAAATTGTGCTGAAGTTCATTTATGTCCTGTTAAATAAAGCAATATGCTTCATTGATATGCCCTCCTGAAGACTGAGTTGAAAATACAGTGGTACTCAATAATTTCTAGAAATAAAGTAATTTATTTATTAAAAATTGATGAATCAGCAGGAAACCTGAGGCAATATTTCTTTCTTTTGTCAATATAAGGGAATGATTTTAGAATGCTGCCATGCTGTCACGACTTTTTCTCAATCCTCCATGATTAGATTTATTTCTTCATCTAACCTTTAACTGTCATTTCTTGGATTCAGTTTTGGCCTCAAATAAACCCTAAAAAAAAATCAACAATGGAGTTGCTGTAGACTTAAAACTACAGCTTTAAGTCTGCATTCATTATGAGATGTTTCAGAGCACATAAGACAAAGCATTTGCATTTGTTTCCAGATATCTTTAAAGGAATGTATAAAACCAGATGTGTTGATTAAAGCTATAAATTGTATAAAACCATCTACCACATATCCTATGTATGCCATGCTGATTGCCTGTTTTTTTTTTTTTTTATAACCACTGTTCCAGGTAAAGTGATAAAGTGTTGTTCTTAAAGCCACATTTTATTTTTTTCTTGAATTTGTCATGTTTTTCTTCATACTGTTATTCTTTTTTTCTTTTCTCTTATACTCTTTGATGAAATAAACAAAGACTGCCGTACTCTTCAGAAGTCACTCTGCTTCAGTAAAACCATGGCTCATTTTTGAGAGTTATAAAACGTATTTCCATAGATTTGTTTCAGTTCATTTAGATTTTTTTAAATGCTTCATACTTCTCTGTCTTTACCTCTTTGATCCCCACTAATTAACAGAGAATAGGAATATTGTGGCAGACCCTCTTCAGAAAAGATACACAATAAAAAGGCTCTGGTTAAGATCAGACAGGGGTGATGCTGGGTCCCTTATTTGGGAGGCATTTCCATTCATTCTTCAATATTCCATTCCTGGTTCTGCTTCAGGGGTTTGTCTTTTGTGGGGCGCTGAATGGAAAAGCGCAGGAGCGACTCTGCTTCCGTTAATTAGAGCTTTATGCAAGCTTCCGCTTCTTGAAGAGTCAAAGTTTAAGCAGTGGGAGGAAAAGAAGAAACCTTCTGTTGTTGCTGTTGTCCACTGCGACTTCAAAGACATTAAAAGGAAGAGCTGATCGCTGGGTTTGCATGCTGCTGGCTCGTATGTTTAAATTCTTAAAATGAGGACAAGAAAAAAAATATTTTTTTTGTAATTTTTAAAGGGATATGCTCAGTAGAGATATACTGTGATGTAACCAAATGAAAAAAATGGAAAATTAAATTATTTTTCTGTTGACTCTACCATGACTATCAAGTCAGAACTTATAAAAAGTTATTTTTTCATGGTCAGTTGATAGTATTTTAGTGAATACCATTTCTATACTGAACCTATTGTAGAAATTGTTGCTACAGGAGTAAGCCTGTGATCAAATATCCATTTTAAACTGAATCAGAGGAGACGCAGAGTTATTTTAAACAAAACTGTAATTCTTAGAGCCGATCACAACATATCTGCAAATCAGGCTGCAAGAGAGAGCAAGACTGAGCAGGTAATAGGAGTGCTGAAAATTGTAAGAACCTAGATAACCTTCCTTTATGCATCCTGATTGCTTTGGAAATATATGCAACTTTTTGGAAACCTCAAGGTAAAGGTAAGGCTCTAAAAAATGTGCAAAAATACAAAATCATTCTTGTTTTGTAGTTATACAGTAGCTGCACTTATTTACCTTTAACCAGCATATGCTAAAGACATAGTCAAACCCTTTTTCACAATGATTCCTCACATGTTTCCCAGCAGTAACTTGGTTCTGATGAAATAATGAATTATATCTAATGTGAGGAGGCTAAAAAATATTTTTATTTTGTATGCCATAGTTTTAAAACCAGATTAAGCTAGAATCCAAAGGTCAAAGTTTACTTGTTAGTGGAAATCAGTACATATCTCTATCACCTAGTCCGATACTTTAAAGGAGTTAAGAGTAATAGCTCATTCAAATCACAATAAGATGTGATAGGGTTTTGCAGGAAACAATACAGGTCTTTACACATAATTTAACTAAATATTTGGGGAAGGTTTAAAGGATGCATAAAAAAGCAGTCCCGGGGTTAGTTATGACATTTTGCTTAGGGTGCTCTCTTACCCTTTAGGATTTCCTTTTGGCTCATTAGTTAACACACTTTCTTAGTTTTGGACAATACCTTAGCTTGAGGTCCCACAGCAGAAATCCCCCTCTCCGTCAATATTTTCAGGGCCTGCAGCAGAGTTTCAGAGAGAAGGCCTTTCCTCCCTGTCCTAACAGCTTTAATAGTTGTAATTATCTCTTGCTGGGGGAGGCTGGAAATTGGATTAGGGTGGTGAGTCTCAGCTGAATGAATTACTTCCATCTCCCCACTTGGTGGGCCACACGCTGATAAAGTGCGAAAAAACGGATTTGGATTCAGCCTTAGCATTCATGGCTTCCTTGTGGAAAAATGAAATTTTCCAACAGAAGGGGCCAGCGTGCCAGCAGTATCTGTCCACAGCATGTTTCATCTGCTCCTGCTCTTCTGGAAATGCAATTACCTGCGTTATCGGGGCCTAAATGGTGACAGTTTGGCAGGGAAGTGGTTGCACCTGCCAAAGCCATCCCTCCACGCTGCTTTTTGTTGCATTCAGTTTTCTTTCACTGTGAAATTATTTTTCCTCACTTCCACCTGTCTGAAGTGAAACAATTTCTTGATTTACTTGCAGGTGGAGTACTTCTGCCTTTTTATTTAATGTAAAGAAGAATTAAGTGTATGTGCCTAGTTTTAGTGTCAAGATGAGTTTATTTTACAAATCTGGTAAAATTTCAAGTGGAGAAGTTTTCAAATGCGTTCTCCTTACTGAAAATTTCTGTTGTTTTAACCAGTCACTTTAATGTATTTTATTAAGACTGTATGAAACTGACACAAAAAAACTGATTACCAAAATACAAGGCAACAGCACAGGGTTTACAAAATTCATGAGCAATTGCATTCACCCTCTTATATTCTAATACCCCAAAATAAAAAATGTTTTTATATATAGTGTAATGAGTAGAAATGGAAGCAGCAAAAAGAGAGCCAACAGAAATAGAAAGTCATAAGAAGTTCGGTTTGCAGTTTTCCAGAAGACAAAACACAGCACACAGACAGCAAACATATAGCAAAAGGTGCCTTTGTCAGAAGTAACCACACTTTTTAATTTATTCTTACATGTAAAAGTATAACTTTATACAGCCATGAACTCACCATCCCCACAATACTGGTGGAAGCACCATAATATGGGAATTCTTCATCGGTAGAGAGACGAAATCCAGTCATAGTCATTTCGAAGATGGATCGAGTAAGTAAAAAGCTGTTAGGAGCTCTTAAATACTGAGAGTAGGGTAGGGATAAATCTTTGAGACCAGGAGATACTCTGAAATGGTTCAGATTTGCAACCTGGCACTTCAGGAACTCCACTGTGGAATTTCATGTAGACCAAGTAAAGTTTATTCATGATATATAAGGATAGAATTATATTGGAGCACATATGCATAGAATTATTTTCTTTAATCTTTCTTTGGCTATTTAGGCACTTAATATATAGTTTTCCTTGATCTCTCATATATATGGAAAATATGACTTAAGAAAATGTTTTCATATTCTTCATTGAAAAAGTATAATTTCTTAAAACAAAATAAAAGATGAAAACAAATCGACTATTTTCATTTAACAACAAAAAACATATATTTTATTTTGAGTGTTTATAAAACTTCATAAGCTCGCTTTTTTTTCTCAAAAGCCTTGCAGGTTTTATTTTGTGGGAGTAATACAGTGATCTAGAGGTGGAAGTGCAATGCAAATATATAACTCCAAGGAAATACAGCACCACACAGACAAAAGTTAGGGTTGCAAACACCAAAATGATATTAACAAATAAACATTTGTAACAAATTTAAGGCGAAAATTCTGTGAAGAAATGCAGCTATTACAGAAAATAGAGAGCAGCAAACATGCAGCAAACACAAAAACCTAGGGACAAAAATAGCTCCTCTGATTTTAAAGGCACAATAAACCAAATTTCACCACCATCTGGCTTTTTAAACACTGTCTGTAGACCAAGGAAAAATTTCTAAACAGCGATGACTCCTTCATCTGCCCTCAAGCTGCAACGCTGCACTTTTTTTCTCCTTTGGACAAGAATCGTGTTTAGGGAAGTGTTTCGATCCACTGGACACGATCCCCACCATATTGCTCCTATGCTAGGCTGGTCTTGTGGCATTTTATGGGCTGGGAAGGTTTAAATTCTGTTCACTTGCAAAAATGAATCAACTCAGAGAAATGCTTCCTGACTTCACATATTCCATCTAAATAGATATATTTCTTCATCTTATAATTTTTTTTTCTTTCTTAATTATTGTGCGCTGGTCCTTTAAAAAGTCGCTTATCTGTGCTATAAAGTATATTTATGTCTAGACTTACCATTAAAATTTGACACAAAACTTAAAAAAATACAGTTTACTGATGCTGTCTGTACAAGCAAGAGATTGTTCTACAAAAGGGTCATGGCCAGAAAGCATGCAAACATCTCCTGCAAGAAACCCAACAAAGTTCTGGTGGTTTATGTAAAAAAACGCAATAAATTCCAATTTTAGGAAGATTTTTGCAAAGCACTGCATTTATACAAATGTTTGTTGGAGAAAAGTCAAGCATATTTGACTCTTAAGCTAAAAAAGTGAAACTACTCGGAGAAAACCAAAATGTACAAACAGCAACACTTCTGTTTCTATACTGTGTCCATGTCTCTTGCATGAATTTCTCAACATGAATCAAAGATTGATACTAAATTATTTATTATAGAGCTAATTTACAGCTCTACATGTGTTGTTTCTTTCGGGGTAGAAAAAAGGTTTGAGCTCTATCAAAGAGCCTATTAAATCAATATGTGTGGTGGCCTGCCACTGTGCACCTCTAATGGGACACAGAGAGTAATTAAACTTTAGGAATTTATTGTTTTTTCTCCACCAGAAACACTGTTTATTTCCTACACATTTCATGGTTCTGAATATATTTGCCTGACAAACTGTTTAAAATGAGGGTTTTATTGGAAAGCATCAAATACTTCCCTACATTTGGGTTCTAAATTAAGCCAAAATTCCCTCTCACTGTGCTGAACTAAAGAGATAATGCATTCAGAAGTTAAACACTTTCACTTAAGCTGAAAAGAGGCCAACTTTGTTTTCCCGTTGTTCATTAGGCAGAGGTTTAATTTCGGTTTCATATTTAATTCCCCGCTGTGTCATTGTGAGGAAGTCAAAACAAACGGAGGACAAACTGGCCCTACAAACCCAGCACTCACTAACAGAAGCCCCCCTTGTCTATTTCACTTCCCATTCTTTTAACCCCCCACCGAGGACAATCCTGGAAGGTAGATAAAAAGAACAACAAAAGATAATTAAATCTAAAAAAGGAGGGGAAAATCTTTGTTTTCTCATTCAAACAGTTGGGGATAGATTTTAGCACAGTAAGAGTTGTGTTAATGTATGCAATAGCCCAATGGGAGTCCCTCATCTTTTACATTCTGCTAGGAACATGCTTGCGTATATGCAATATTACGCTTCCTTGGATTTATAACTTCCTATTTTTGCTTTCTTACATTTTAACATTTAGACGCACAGATAAAACGTCTCAGCTTCTTTTTTCTAAATCACAAAAAGCCAAATGTATAAAATCTAGAATGATCATTTGACACTTATACCATTACTAGAAGAGTGAAGACTACATTGAAGTGCATTGTTGTTCCAACTCAGGCCAGTCCCATCAGTGACAAATTTAAAAGTATAATACAGTAATTCCTCACATAGACTGGGCTATCTAGGCGGGAATTTAATATTCATTGCTTTTGCAGCTTGGTTGGCTTTTAGGTGCTATCACCCTCATCCACCCTCCTCCCAGCTCCACCCACTCCCAGCTCCTCCACCATTTATACCATTACACCCAGCAAACAGGGGCAAATGGCAGCGACTGGGAGAGACATCCGAACGTACATCTAGCCATCTCTTTGACCCTCCCTCCTTCAGTCACCCCCCCATGCACACACACACATATTCTCTGAACCAGGCCCCCTCTCTCTGTCCCCCATCACTCTCCCTGTCCTTGTTTTTGATCTTCAAACGATGGTAGGGATAATGACTACAAATCAGGGATGAAGGTGAGTGATCACAATGTGGCCCACCCATCCCAGCTGGCCTTTTTACTCCCTTCATATGATGCATCTTCCTGACTCTTTCTGAGAACCCACTGTACTATACCATAATGATTTCATGCGTGGTTCATGGGAAGCAGAATGTAGCAGGACAAATTCTGGCTTCCTACCTCCTAAAATAAGCCTGAGCAGACAGTTTTGATCCAATTGTATTTCTCTGCTTGAATATTGTCCAACAAAAGTTCATGTAAGAAATGCTGATTTAGTTTTTCATAGCATAACATACATCAGACATAATCTTTGGTAAGAATATGATATTCTAATCATCAGAGAATAAATAAAACAAGTTTTATAGAGACAGTTTGCATGTCACAGACACAATCCTTGCGGGGAAATTTTCCTTTTTACTTTTTTTCTCAAATTAATTTCTTTGTTTTGCCATTTAATACTAAAATAGATGTTGGTGCTGGTTAATTTTATGATTTGTATTTTGATTTCTATATGTGCTTATATAAGTACTGTATAAACAGTTGGATTGGAATCTTTTGCTACCATAGATATGTGTAGAGCTGATGGCTATTAAATTCAAACCATTAACCTTATTGTGCTTTTAAATTTAACAAGCAGTTTAATCTTCTCCATTTTCTTAATGCAAATATTATATGCTTAATTTCTGTTCTGGATTCAAGACTCACTTCTTTTCAAATATTTTTCTTTTTGCTGCTTTCTTTGGGGATTGTAATTGCAGATCCCTTTGTTTTTCTGAGTAGCACTGAGAATGCATGGATTATGAATTTACCTCAATAGATTTCAACTACTTTTCTCCCCTGATGATGTTATATGCACCAGAACCATACATATATATATATATACTTTTACAACACAAGTGTCTCTCTTTATGGACAGCAGGCTGAGGGGGAAAGGAGGTATAAGAGGCATGTGGCAAAGGCCCACAGGTCAGATTTGAACCCAGGTCACCCACTTCAAGTCTTCAAACATTGGAAACGAGCGCTAACCACTGCGCCATCGAAGCACGCCCGAACAATACTGTGAGAAATTGTGTTAAATTTATAAAAACTAAACAGCTTTGGCTTAGGGTATTTTATTCTATTTACATTAAAAAATATAGGTGTGCTCAGACAGATCTAAGCAATGCTCATTGCTCACTTCATTTTGTTCTTTGATTCGTACTTTGTTCAGTTATCTTTGCTATTAGTGTTGCAATATCAGTTCTGTTTGCTAATTTTTTGCATAGTGTTTTTTTTTTAACTTTTTTCTCTTTTGTGTTTTTTAGTATTCTTAGTTTTTTCATTATTTTGTCAGGTATTTTTAAAGAGGCATTACTGAGTTTTCTAATACTACTGCCCTCTGTTTTCTAATACTACTGCCCTCTGTGGCCAAAGCAGAGTACTGCAGCTCTCTTCTGCTTAGTCTTGTAGTTCACACTCATGCTTAACGAGTTATTTATTTACTTTTTTCACCTTTTGCTATAGGTGTCTGAGTTGAGCTGGATGTCGGTCGGTTCTAAGTATCGACAAAATTCATCTTGAATATAACGCTTTGTGTGTTTACTTGTTTGGACCCATTTAACATGGCTTGTTGTCACATCCGCTGAGAGGCACACTTCAGACTCAAAGTAAATTCAGGGAAAAAAGGCTACAGGCTTATAGATGGATAGGTGCTGTACTACTGAGGTGTCAGTTTGCTCATCATAGTGTTTTAGTGGTCAAAAGGCCAAATAAAAAGGCTATTTTAAATATTTTTTCTGTAAAAACTTACATAATGTTTGTTTATTTATTTACTAATTTTTGTATGTTTTTTTTTATTGTTGCTTTTCCCTGTTTGCCCGTTTTACTCATTTCTCCTTAAGCCAGACTCACAAGTTAATTAGTAGATTTCGTTAACCTGTGTTTCCTCAATCTTCCCCCTGTTCTACTTAAGTTGGCACCATCCTGTTTGTATTTATTCTTCACTTGTCTCTTGTCTCCATGCCCGGGATCTGTTCTATTTATTTATTTATTTATTTTAATATCATCAACTCACCATGTTTACTATCGATTCTGGTCCTTATCAATAACTTAGGACAGTTTTGACAGCTTGGGTCCTTTAGCGCACCTTGATTTGTTGGCTGGACTTAGCCAGAGAAGATTATTTAACTATCTAGAAGAAGATTGTTTAATTATTCCATCCTTTTGGGTCAACATACATCCCATCGTTTTTCTAAAATGTTCTTAGAAATCAACTGAAACTTTCCAAAACACACTATCTTTGATAATGAAACTTCATATCCTAATGACCTCATTGATGTGACTTTAAGATCTCCTCTCTGTTTAGGCATCAAATCAAAAAGTGCCCTCCTACCAGGAGTCATATCCTTTCACATCATAAGTTTCTAATGGGCAGTTTAGATGATTCATGCCAATCAAACATCTGTTCTCTTTTCCCTTTGTAAAGATGAGCACCTGTTGACCTCCAAATGACCTCTGCTAGTAAGCAATGTGATGCACGAGAGCTAAACTATGGTATCCTGTTTCAGGCCGGACAAGGTGGGAAAAAAGAACGGAGAGGTTTAATGACTACTGTTTACCTTAGTGGAATACTGCCTTTTTCTCCTCCTTTTTTCATTCTTAATGTGCTCCCGAAAAAAATGTTTCACTAGGGAGCAGGAGGTGAAATTTTCTCATCCAAATGGATGGCAATTTCCCACCATTTAGCACCTGAAGGTAATTAGCTTGAAGAGATTGCGGAGTGAGAAACACGTTCATGGAACATTAACTCTCGTACATTCTCCAGTTGCAGAGAATTAATAGGAAAGATTAAAGTTTAAAGAGAGCAAATGCCATTACCACACAAACCACCTCTCTGTGGCACCATCTTGGGCTAACTTTTCCCCCTTTTTATAATAAGTCTGCATTTTGCATTGGTCTTGAAGTCTGGCGTACAATAGCAGGATATAAATGGTGGAAATGAGACAGTTCTTTAGGTTTGCTTCATGGTTCTGTATGAGATAATGGGGAGCATTGGTAGCCTGTAGCATTATTTTTCTCCTTAACAGCTTTCTGCTTGCTTCCACTATGATGCAGTATGCTAATAACCATTTCAAACAACCTTTGTCTCATAAGACTGCGAAGCAAATGCAGACTTTAATTTAATGAAGATATTAATAGGTGCTTTCAACGATATAGTTGCCAGTTTCGTAGCTTTTCAGTATCATTTTACAATGAATGGCCACTATATTAGGTAAATTTTGCTAGTATCAAGTTAGACATCCTTTGGAATTCAGAATTGGGAAAGGCTTTAAAACATTCCTCTGAGAGTTTTCCTTATAAACATGATAGCATCATACAGTTACCACAAATTTATGGGCTATAATTCAAATCTTCAGTTGTTTCACACCCCAAAAATACTTCACTACTCTGTTGATTATTGATTGAGGAATTGAGTCAAAGGTCTCTGGTTTCGGAAAGAAGCAAAGATTCATCTTCATATATTTACATTCAGCACACTGGAGAGCTTAGTGAGTATTGTGAGTATCACCTACTGCTATGAGATTTGGATCACGATAAAGAACGTGACCCCGGTTACAACTGGCTGCAATGAGCATTCTCCATAGGGTGTCAGGGTTCCCCGTTTGGTAATGGATAAAGAGCTCTTTCACCAGGGATAGATTTGGACTAGAGCCACTTCTATTTTGCATTAGGCTGTTTCCTCTGTATCTTCCATTTGAGATTTTCAGGTTATGTTTCATTGGAGGAAGACTCCAGAGAAAACCCCAAAAATGATGGGGGACTACCTATAAAAATTATACTTGTATATACCAACTGGCCTAGGGCCACTATTGGATACCCATAATGAGGCTGGAATGTCACTGCAGAGAGCAATTTTTGATTTTTTTCCTGCTTCAAAATAGTGTAAAAGAAGAGAAGAAAGATGGCTGGCTGGCTGGCTGGCTGGATGGATGGATGGATGGTTAAAGATGTTCAACATATGTTGTAAATGCTTATTATGAGTTTGCCATCATCCATCACTACACAACATTCTTCAAAATCTCTTTTTAATAAACACACCCATCTACTGTGCATCTCTAGACAGCCTGTCATTCCTTCATCACTCTTGTACTAAATGAAAAAATATTAACAACAAAACTTACAGTATTTGATTAACTAAAACTGACCAAAATCCAAACATTCCCCATTTTATGTAATAACAAAGCCAAGCAGCTGCCATGGAGTGAACTGAATTACTGTGTTGTTGAACTTTCTATCTGTTTTCTTGTTGCAGCTGTTATTTCAATAGTAGCTTGATCTCACATAGAGCTCACTGACTGTTCTTTTTTTTTTGACGAAATTATAACAAATTGAACCAGTGACCTCAGGATACCGACATGCCAGCTGTAGGTGTAGTGATCAAAAGTTCTGTCATCAGCAAATCAAAAATGTAAGAACTGCATAATATATAATGCTATAGCCTAATGAAATGGATAATTGCTTAGGACTTACAACAAATGTAGTCATTTAGTGATTAACTAAGTTGACAGACTGAGCAAGACTCCAACAGCAAGTGTGGAGCACTCATAAAATGTGTTTGGACCTGAAAGAATAGAAATAGGAGAAAAATGGTTAATGCTAAATTTTCTCCTAAATCGCTTTTATAAACCATTTCAGAGCAAATTTGTTTGTACGAACTGTTCTCTGCATGAGGCCTATTCTCTCTACTTCTTAAAGCTCTGCTTGAAGTTTTGCAAGTCTCCACTAGTTCTACTATACAGTAGATGCCTAATTGCATGAAATAGATGCACCATATACCAATATGAAATTAAACAAGAGTACAGTGGCAACTAGGTGTATGTGGAATATAGAAAAAAAGATGTGAAAAGAGGAACATTATTAAGGTAAATTTCTGTTGTATGTTAGAAGCAGACTTATCTTCTTGCAGTTTCAAGTTTTCACTGATGAGGAACAGTGTATTATAAAAAAAAGATTAAACCACAGCAATAAATCACACTTTTGTATTTAAAAACCGAAAGAAATTAAATTGAGACATGCTAGAATTTATTACCCTGAAAATCCCATTCTATCTGGTTTGAAAAGTCCAGTCCTCCAAGCTCTAGAAAATCTATTTTCCACATTTTAATACTCCACATAACAGTCCTCATAATTCATTCGAGTGTGTTAAGCACAGTTTTATTAGATCTGAAACAAATTTTGGTGGGGGATCCTATAGGCCATTAACCATGGAGTAATTTTATCCTTGTTTCCTTAATGATACCATAATGGCGAGTGAATTTCTTAACTAAAGACCAAAGAACATTTTGAAGGTCAGCTTCATCTACAGACTCCTTCATGCGCTTCTGTGAGAGATTGGAAAAGTCTTAGAGTTTTGAAGAGTCATTAATAACGCTAAAGCTGAAGGCCTATTTGTGTTATAGCTTTCTACCTTGTAATGTAACAGTTTCTCCCTGTTCATCTGCTTCTTTTCCTTGCTTCCCTCTCCTTTGCAGCTTCTCTCAAGCAGAAAGAATAGAGTGCTGATTGAGAGGGTGCAAATGGCAGCGCAGTGACAAACAGATCCCAGATGTGGGTGCCTCGATAATTTAAATTTTATACCTTTGTTATCACTTTAATCATTTTCTTTATTCGTTTTGTCTCAGTGATCGGAGAAACAGTTGATAGGCCGAAATGCCCAGGGAACAATTTTTATTTGGTGTGTGGTGCAAAGTCTAATTAGAATTAGAATTTTGCTGAGCCTTGAAATGGTTGGTGCTTTATCCTGATCGCCTTAGATATTGTTCGAAGTCAGTCATTTGTCATAGCTGAGCATGCTGGGAAGGCTGCTGCTAATCAACCCTCTATCTCCTTTACTCTGTTTCTGCTGCCATTGCACCTCTGTCCAAATAAATGCTGTTAGGTAAGGATGAATGCAGCCTTGGATCTGACACTGAATAGTATGGAGGCCCAACAAAACAGTATTTAAGTCAAGTTAGCCCAAAGTGGAACTTTGGGAGAAACTCACAGTCTAACATTAAGGAAAATCTCTGACTTTTATTGTTAAAAAACATGGTTTCTGTTTTGTGTTTTGTCTTTATTTTGCTTGATCCTCTTGAATTCATCAAAGGTTTCATGGATTCTTTTGATCTGTTTTCTGATTATTTTTATTTGTTCTTCATTGCTATACTGTATGTCATATCTCTGGATCAGCTCCTTTGTTTTAAATGTAAACTTTCCAGGTGCATAGCATTATTTGCTTTCGTTAAGATGTAAATTGTCAAACCCACATTATTTTAAATCGTTGACTAAATAGATCTTCCCAAGGCTTTAGTATCAACTGCTCCTCTTTTCCTCAACATAAAACTACCACAACCATGTTTTGGTGTTGTTTTGTGATTTCATGCTCATTTGCAGTGTGACTTTTTTCATTAAAATGAAGTGTTTTGGATTTAGACCAAATAGTTAAACTTTGCTCTTATCTAGCAAAGCAACTTGTATTACTTGTTTACAGTTTCCCCTGCATGGCTTTTAACCAAGCAGTGTTACAACACCTCAAAAAAGGCGTTTTTGTAACATTTGCTTTCTTCTTGCTATAATTAGTGCTTAGTTATTAGGTGCTGTTATGAGGATTGAAGATCTGCTGCTCCTCAGGAGTTGTTGACTTTAATTCTAAAAGTACATTTTCAAAAACCCAATTTAGTTCAGTTGTCTTTCCTTTTCCATTTGGAAGTATTGATTGATGTCCTCCCCTAAAGATTTTTATTTCATAAATTATTCTTTATGCATAGTAGAGGCATGGAAATACTCTTGTTTCATGGAAAATTACTTCTAATCCATTTGCATCTAAAGATCGTGTAGATCCAGAAACAATAAAGCTCTCCCGTTTCTGTTTAACCTCACTGTGAGTTGCAGAGGCTGTAAGGCTTAGATCTAAGGAATGTAGGAATTTTAAGAAATGCCTTTTGTCAATCAGGTGAGAAGGGGCTCCCAAGAAATTGAAGCTGACAACCTTTAACATTTAGAAATGTAACAATAAAAGGGTGTTTTGCGGACATGTCCCAATGTGTTGGTGGCACACCCCATCAGGACAAAAGCCACCGTTCACGAATGTCACACTCAGTGAAGCTGTCAGGGTAGGGGAGCCCTCACTAAAATAAGACCCCAAGAGGTCTTTCACCATCAATCTGACTTGTCACATGAAACTGGTGCTTCTTAAATGTGAATTATGCTCTTTTTATACATGCTAGATTTTTAAGATCCAATCTCTCTTTCTGTTTCATTAACCTGATGACCAGCACAATTTGACACATAAAATTATCATTTTTAAATGATAAGAACTGTACATCCAGATATTTAAAAGTGCTTTTTTTTATATGAAATACCAAAAAAAGAAGTATGGCATTACTGTATAGTTCAGGGGAAAGGATACAATTTTTTTCTTTAACCATTTACAATTGAAACTCTTGCGCTGTGTGCCTATAGCCAGTTTTTGAGCACATTACTTGTACAGACGATGTCTTTCGTTGCGAAGACATCTATGTTTATGTCGATCGTGAATGCGGGCCTGTGTCACAGGATCGCATCCAGCTGGCCATACCACTGTTTTGCCCGGCGGTCTGATTTGCTACAATTGTTGTGGTTCTTCAGCCTCTTGTAGTCCTCCTTCATTTTCTAGAGCTTATCCCACACCTGCCATGTGAAGTGCAGAATGTTTTTGTATGGCCATTCTGGCTGCAATTGGGGCGTAGGTAGGATCATTGCCCATCGTCGGCTCAAAGTACTGCTAAATGTCCTCCTCAGTAAAAATGTTTTAAAGAGACTGGACCTCACCATCCATCCAGTGGTCATAGCTTTTGCTCTATCATGCGTTTAAGAAATTACACAACGGTAAACTAAACAACAGCAAAATTGGTGTATGTGTGCCTGTGTGAGTTGGCTGTAGTGAAACAAAATGCCGGTTTAAAGATGGCAGGATGGGCAGACTTAACAAAAAAGAATCCAAGCAGTCCGCCGATCATTGCTCCTTGAAACACAGCCCTCTCTTAACGGCCGACTAAGCAAAGTACTGGGTCCCTTCTGGGACCAAAGCCCTATGAAAGGAATGCAAAGGTAGTGCAAATTAGTCCGATTTTGGAGAGCCCGAGACTTTAGAGTGGAAGTGGAAAAGAGGTTATGTTATTTTTCATTTTAGTATAGTTTATGGAGTATTTTATTTTAAAATAACTTTTACCATACTTTAAAAAATTTCAACACTCTCCTCCATTTCATTTATTTCTAGCAGACACTTTACACGTCTGCAGTTCTTTTGTAGTTATTTTACTTGAAAGACTATATTAAACCAGAAGCTCATTTAAACCAGGAGTTTTTATAACCTCATGACACAAGATATGATAGTGTGTTACTTATAGTAGGAAATCTAACCTGATGTTAAACCGGTTAGCCACCACAAGTTTAGGGTTTTAGGGCTTTTTTTTCTGCCACACACAGTATTTCGTTCAGCAGGTGATTTTTTTTACTCCTATCCAACCAGAGGAACTTCTTTTGCATGTTTGCAGTCTCCACATAGCATTTGATTAACTGCAGAGGGGTTTTCTATTCTGTTTCTTTTAACAATTAGACAGTTTTTCCACTTTTCAAGATTTTTTTTTTTTGACACCCAAGAGCGTTCCTGTGTACAGTATTCTCTTATCTGTAAATCTCGACTGTTCCTCTAAATCACGTTTAAGTAGACTTTTAAGTAGATTCCCATGTTTAGGCTTACAGTTGTACCATACCCTTTCCTCTCTGAGACTGAACCATGCTCAGTAAATTGTTCAAATCTTGTATTTTAAATTACCTGCTGATATAGTAAATTAACTGCTAGAAAAATGTAGATTCTATGTGATAATTTGAGGACTTCGGGGAGTTATGAGTGACTTTGTATTTTCTTTTTCAGGGTAAAAGAGTAAAGGGAGGCTATTCACATATGCATGCCACGCCTTCCATATTGGGATGTTAGTGTAACATGACATAATGTGAACAGGTTCAAGTATTTATCATATATTTGCATAACTGGCATAACATTTAAAAAGGAACCAATTCTGTGGTAAACAAATTCATTGCCAGCAATTTCATTATATGTTTTGTTAGCTATATAAGAATAGCCTGAAAGCCAGGGTCTCTATGCTGTGCCTTTATTTTATGTTATGAAATTAGCTTCTGCAGAGAAAGGCCTACCATAGCTAAATCTACCTTAAATAGCTCTAGACATTTTTTAGCAAAAAATTTAATTGGAAAGAAGTAGATTTCTCTTTGAGTGGGTAGGAAAAGAAATAAATCGGTGTGACAAGATGATCAAGACACAGAAATTAGGGGGTTTTAATGATGGGCTGCCTCTTCTTGGACATGAAATTCAAATTCTCTCCCAAAGTCTACCTTCAGCCATCACTTGTCTCCCTCGCTTGTACGCTCCAAACGCAGGCACTTTGTCTTTGTCACTGAAGAAAGGACATGGTTATTACCGACATGCCTTTGTATCAGCCAATTTAATTCCTTTACAAGTAACATCTCATTGGGTTTACCTATGCAGCTGGCTCACATTTTATAACCTGCAGAAAAAGCTGAACCATTAATATTACATTCTTATTTTATCTGTCTTTAATTCTCTATGTAATTATTTTGCAGTGATATGGAGATGAGAGGGATGTTTTTAGATAAGTGAAACTGCAGTGCTGACTCTATGAAATCAACTAAAACCTTCCTATCAAGCTATTTAATATATTTTGATACTAAAATAACCAGCCATGAAAAGGTACTAATTTACAGTTCATAAAATGTGCATATTTCTCATTTATGGCCTGAGAGAGACATTATGTAGCACACTTTTATTCAAATTATAGGACAGAGTATGTGATAAAGTGTCAGAGGACTTTTGAAGCTTAAAGGTAGCTTATAAGGCTTAGCAGGCAGGGGGTGGGATGTTGGGTCGGTGCTGGCAGAGGGGGTTTGGTGGTCACAAGGTGGTCGCCTGTGAGAGTAGTGATGCAGCTCTCAGCCTTCTGTCCACATGGCTGGAGGTATTGATCCAGTTATCATTGCTAGATCATCACTATATAGACTCAGGAGCACAGAGCGCTGGGATGCCAACTGAGGCTCACTGACTGAGAGACTGCCTGAAGGAGAAAATCTGCCGTGCTAAGGAACGGAGTGATATAAAAAAAATTGTGGAGTTCACCACATGGCTGGTTCCAGCATTTTTTAAAAGCTTTATAGAGTCTCTGAATGGGAATGTATTTTCTTATCTAGCAGCAGTGTGAACTTTAAATATTTACTCAGATACTAAGTTATCAACCTAAAATACCCAAGGGCATAAAGTTAAAACGTAAAAAATATATATAATAATCAAAACATTTTAAAAGGTTCAGGAATAATAACTGTGGCAAAGCATGAACATTATGTAAAAATTTTAAGTTACTTCAAATGACCTCAAAGTATAATAGATTTAGATAATTAGATCTCCTATTGTTACTTCCAGATGCTGTACAACTTTACCTCTATGGTCAAAAGACAGTATGAAAAAAAAAGCCAGAAGAAAATTGGCTTTACTGTGCAATATATGAGAGTTTCTTTTAAATGAGTCTCTAAAAATGTTTCTTTGCAGCTGATAATCTTTTTTAATTATTGATCTAAAATTCCATAAAGCTGTGTGATAATTAATGATTTTCTTTATTGAAATATTCATTTTAAATCCTTCAAACTTTTGATGTGAAGGCAAAGGTTAATCTATTGTAGTTATGAAATGGTTTTGGCTCAATAGGAAGACAATGTAAGACATGCTAGAGTTGCCAAGACCAAAGGGACTTTAAAGCCAGTGTGGGAAATGACAGTAATAATTGGAATGGCATGATCAGGAGAAACGGCCTCCACCTCTGGTGATTCATTACTGGTCTTATGTGAAATTAAAAGTTTGTCCATACTGAACACAATGTTCAAGCATAAAGGTCTGGTTATACTCCCAGCAGCATTGTGTCGCAGTGAGCTTGACGCAGACATTTTTGATTTATGCTCAATTTTAAAGCGTGGTCTGAGCTACGTTATATTCCACGCCACACACAAGAGGGACAATCATGAAATAGCTGTAGGTCTAGATACGGGTGAGGCGGTGAGAAAGTGGGGGCGAGTTTGTCCTACAACGGAGGGACATGAAGGCGAAAAAGAGCGGGGATCCAAGAGGAAAAAGGGTGCCAGGGTTCGTGCGCACCTCGCTCTTCTAGCTGGTCTAAATATAAGAGTTGTTTTTCGCAATTGCGCTCATAAAAACAAAACAAGCCGGCCTCCTGTCTGCGGCACTATCTGCGGTCACCTACAATTTGGGAGAAGTGCAGCAAAGTTAAATCAGCCTTAAGGATGACCATCAGTGGATCTGGCACCAGAACACCTTAGGTCTGAAGTCGATACTCACCATCATGAGTAGGATACAGTGGAAGAGGAAGCTCAATAGATATGGCAGGCCTAAGCGGATAGTGTAGTTCTGCTGGGAACATCTAGGGGAGTCCTCTGTAAGGGACGTTTTCACCCCTTGGAGAGCTTCTCTCAGATTCCTGGGGAGGCTGAGTGGATTCCTGAGGCAACAAGCAGGTACCAGACCACCAGACGTTTAAAGACTATTAGACCCAGTCTGCCAGCATTCCTGGACTACCACATTGGGTTGGTGGTTCCCCTTCACAAGAAGGGGGATGGCAGAGTGTTTTCCATCTACAGGGGGATCACACTTCTCAACCTTCCCAGTAGGGCTTAATGTATGTCAGGGTGATAGGGAGGTCCACATTCCGGGAATTAAGTTGAACCTGCTCCCAGGTGAGGATCATCTCCCACGTCCAAGGCCATGGTTATTGTCTGGAGAAATAAGGGGATTGCCCTAACTTAGTCTGAGAAGAGTTTCTGCCACAAGTGGAGGCCTTCGAGGACCTTGGGATCATGTTGATGCTGCACTGTTGTTGTGAAGAGAGACCTGAGCAGGAAGGCAAAGCTCTCGATTTACCGGCGGACCTTGTTGTTATAGAATTGTAGGGTGTTGTGGAAAATGGTATTTAATTATGCATTCCAGTTAAATAAACAGATATCAATGGATTTCACTCAGTCCGCATTTTATTTTACTTTGCAAAGTAAAATGAGAAAAAGAAAATCGCCCTCACAGCATTAAAGCTGCAGTCTGTAACATTGAGAAGAGAGCAGACTTCGACTGAAAATTTGAAGAAAAACAGGTTTTTCCACCCTCTCTGCTTCACTCATGCCCCACCTCCAAGCTCCACCCCTCTCACAGCGTCTGTGCGGCTACCGCATGCGACCAGAAGAGTCCAAGCAGCGTACGCGGCATGGAGTGTGAACCGGTAAGAGCGATAACACTCACCTCCAAGCAGCTACACTGCAAAAACAATCCAGAAATAAGTAAAAAATGGCTTAAATTAAGTATATTTAGCCTTAATTTGAGCAGGTAAATAAGATGAATTGCCAATGGAATGAGTATTTTTACTCTTAAAATAAGATAATTAGATAATATTTACTTGAAATAAGACGATAAAATAGTTTTTTCGTATTTTAAGAGGAAATTTTCTTGTTCCATTGGCAAAGTGTCTTACTTACCTCCTCAAATCAAGGATAAACACACTTATTTTAAGAAAAAATAACTTATTGAGATTTCTATTTTTTGCAGTGTAGATATAAGATGCTGGTTATAACGAAGTTTGCCGTGTAAGCAGTTGTCGGCAGGGGCAGTAAGGGCAGTTTCTCTTTCGCTGGTGGCTGTCGCTCCGCCATGACTTCCACGCGCGTCCTCCTGACTGCGGCAGCCGGGCGCTGCGGCAGGTTAAGCAGTGAGGGGGGGGCTGTGATTGACACTCCATCAGACGCTCCTCTGGCTGTGATTGGTTGTTTTGACTCGTCCCGAATTATTCTTTCCAGATTGAAATACAGGCAGTATGCAGGACCAATTGAAGCAGTTTTTTTCACAGGTTACATATCACATGTACTGCTGTCTGGGCATAGGGACAGTTTTAGCCAATATGACAAAAAAGTGATTTTTAAAACTTACAGACTTCAGCTTTAAGTTCAGCACAGTTCTAAACTAGACAGCATTTTTCTCTCCCTAATTAAAACCATGAAAGGCTGTGAAGATCTCCACATATCTTTACCCAAACAAAGACAGACAGTTGTAAATAACACATAATGTTATAAAATAATCCCTACTGTATGAAAAAGTCTACTTTGTTATCGGAAGCATTTATCCCAAACACTCCCTAATAGAATAAACACCCACTTTCACTTAGACACACTTTAGCCTTGCAACTCTGAGGCCTGAATTAATTTCAGCATTAATAGATCAATATAATGGCATTAATAGGAGATAAGGAGTTAGATTTTTTTCCCACCACAAGGGTTGGGTGGGTAAAGTAGCTTTCCGAGCTGCTTTTTGCCACAGCCGATGCTAACTTGTTGCTGTGACATTTGCGCTCTCAAGGATCTTTGACACACAGTGACTACTATTGCCGCAATATGTGTTTAAGGAAATGTGCTAGTTTCGTTTGAGTGACATACATGTACCTCCACTTCACTGTTAGTTGACAGAAATTCTTACACAATATCTCTGTAAAACAAATTAGAAAAATTTAGAAAGAATCTCGGCAAGTGTATTTTTTCTTAGTTAAACTACTCTGATTGTGCAGGAACCCGGAATTAGAGTGTCATATCAGTAGGTTGGTTTTGCTTCTTTGGCTGTCCTCCATATTGTACAATATCTTACCATTAACCAAACATAAATGGAAATTTAACTAAAATACTTCAACTTATTTGAAGAGAAACTTGCCTCAGAGTCCCTGCTCTTTTGCTTTGAAAGGTGAGGTGGTCGAAACATCTGAAGACGATGCCTTCTAGACACCTCCCTCTTTGAGATTTTCCAAGGAGGCATTGAGAAGAGCTCACTTTGAAGTTCCATGCCTTAGAATGGTTTGGATTCCTGTAAATGAGCTGGAGAAAAATGACAGAGTTTCCCCTTTGGAAGTTGGTGACCCAATCTTGGAAAAATAGAAGACATGGAAAACCATCTGTTAACCCTATAGACACAGAATGAAATAGAAATACTTAATTTATTTTGATCATGTTGCCCTAAAAAAAAAATCACTTCATTACAGATTTATTACAGCATAGGTCACAGTGCACTGGAAGAGCAGCATTCTCCAGATGTTTATGCTTCCTAAGAGCTTTCTGCTTGCCCAACTCACATGGTCGTTGTCTTATTTAGAAGGAAGAAAATGTGATATATGACAGGTGATAGTGCCCCCATTTGTTCTGTGCATTGCCCCACGTACACACCCCACCACATGTCAGTGCCAGTCTCGGTCTACCAGCAACTTGCCCCCACCCACCCCCGTCTTCAACCATGAGAATCAACCCCCATTCTCCCACAGCTCTCACTTCCACTCCACTACCTCCAACTCTTTATAATAATGCTTTTGTCCCTGGCGTCCACCACACAGAGGTAGGTCTAGGGCTGTGGGGCACAGTTACCACCACCAGCATTACCTCTGAAGGATAATGCTGTTTATTACATTTGTCAGGTGATCGGCGCAATACTTTGTAAGTCTATTGCCTACTTACCGCTCTGTACTGTAAGGCAGCGCGTTGCGTGTCACTTGAGCTTTTCTAGCTGTACTATTTGGTAAATCGATTCATGGCTGAAAGCTAAAATAGGAAACAGCTAAAAAGAAATGTCACAATACATTAATCTATTTTGTTTTTTCTCTCTCTTCTTATGAAATAATTATTTACCCTGGAACAGTTTAAATCCTATCACTTAAGGATTATCAACTAAAAAAGTTTTATTATAATTTTTTTATGGAACAACACAAAGTAGTTCTGTACATGTTTGCAACCCTTAACTCCAAGCATTATTTTGCATTATACTTTTCCCATCACATCAACTCCATGTTCAAATTAAGTCTACCCAAAGCATGCCACTGCCACCACTACAGTATATTTCAGGTAATGTTAGTAATATCATTTTTTTCACCCTAAATAGAATTTTGAGAGAAGTTAAAGAAATAAAATATTTGTTTATCTGACCAGTACATATGTTGTGTGTCCCCAAACTACAGAAGTGACCTCATGCTATTTATTTTTTTTTTTTTTAAGAAGTCAAAAATCCTGACTCTTTAATACAAACTATATTTATAGATTAGTTGACTGCTAAAAATATTTAGTTGCACAGTTGCACATGATTGTCTTAAAGGAGATAAAAGAGTTACTTAATAAAAATGCATTCCACACCATTCAAACTTGTATGTGTCTGAAAAGCATGAATAATATATCTTCTTTATTACCACTCTATCTTAGTCCTTCTAAAAAAAAAACATTAACTCATGTTTGTTTTGTGTTGAAAGACAAAAAGGTTTAAACAGCATTAATATTTTGTAGGGCACTGTATAATACTCGTATTCTATTAACCTGTTTGTTCTATATTAATGCCGTTATAAACCTGATGAGCTGTAATAGTTAAAATAAGCAAATTCATTCAATGTTTCCTTTTATAAAGCCACGGGGACCCTGGTATGTGAGTGCCAGTAGAACATTATTGATGGTATCATTATTATGTATAGGATCCCTTAGTGAATAATAACCCATTATCTTTCATTTTTCCTGTTTTTGTCAGTGGATGTTGGAAAGGTTAGGCAATTTGTTTTAATGTTAATACTGTCAGGCACTTACACAGCCATGTCTTTGTTCCTAATACATTTTCCACAAGGGACCATGATTGTTTTTAAACTAGACTACATCTTTAAACAAGCTTTTCTAACAAATCTTTATACAATTCCTCTCTCTTTCATTTAATTTCAGGTTTCATCTAGACAAAAAAAAAAAAAGAAAACTTAATGGTAATGCTTATTTAGAATGATCTTGATTTGACCCACAATAAATAGAGAACAAGAACTGTGCACAGCTGAGATCTTCATTTTAAATCCTGCAGTGCTCCAAAAAGTAAGGCGGCTTGATAGTGATATAAATATACTTCCATCCATACAAAAGGAAAGGGGAGAAAAAAATGCTCTAAACGCTTCAGTGCATTTAAATTTATACAAACTCTCCTCTTGACAGTGATGAATGTTACACTGTATTCTACAATATGTTTAATGCATAGGCCTGTTAAGTTTTCTATTCCTGCGCTGCAGCGTGGAGTCACCTCCTCTGCAGTTTACGAGATACCAGATAATAAAACCAGAGTCAAAACAAGAGTACATCAGTCAATATCCACACGGATGTTTTCATCATGTACATCATGTATTTGATTCTGATGGTAGACTCTAAAAACACTATGTTAACATGAACAGTAGGAAGGAATTTGGAGTTGTATTTTCACCAGCATTTTGTGATATAATAATTCAAGTTTTTTCTATTGTAATTGTATTTCTTGCACAATAGAAATCATTGTTGGTGAAACCACCATTAATTCTTTTAAAGTAAAACTAAGTGTATTGTTGTACTTAAATGAAAAAAATAAATAAATAATAGTTTTACTGTGATAAAAAGAGACTTTTTACCTCAGTGTAACTATAAACCAGTAAGTGATAGGAAGTCTTTGTGCATTTTCAAGACAATGTAAATCCTTACCCTACCTTTAAGGTTTTGAAATGCTGTTAAAATTTCCAATTCAAAATCATATACAGTGGCCCAAAAAGGTTAAAAAAAGGGCCACTTTACTTTATCTAATGTAGCCGTTTCTCTTTCTCTGACAGTTTAAGTGAACCTCAGTCATGTCTTGATATGTTGTAGAAACTATTTTTAAAATAAAAATTCTTGCTGTATCTTAATTCTAAACACGTTACTGATAGTAGACATAACTAACTTAATTTATTTCTGACTTAAGAGCTGTGTAGTGTTTCTCTCAGCATTACCTGGTTATGCTTTGTAAAAGAAAAAATCTAATTTTTGATATATCAGCATATTACTAGTCTATGTATGATTCGTAAAGGTCTGATTAAGCTAAAGATTAGACCTCATTCAACAGGGCCAATTTGACGAAACAAAGGTAAGGGATTAACTCAGGATTTTCCAGATATCTGGGCCATATTAAGTTATAACTCAGTTTCTTGAAAGCTGTAACACATCAGTTATTTATTCTTTGGAGCTAGGCTCACTCAGACCTGGGTGCCGTACCTGCAGTTAGTGGTGACACTGATCAGAAACCAATGACTTCTTCCCGAGATCATTGGTGGGTGGAAGCAAACTTTAAAAGACATTGACTGTGGCTGGACTATTGGGCAGTGTGTTTGACCAAATTAATTTATATTCTTGTTATTCACCCTGTTCCTCTTCAAAATATTGTAAACATAGTATGTATTAAACACATTAGTTTTGTCAGTGATGCCGTTATAGCCAAGTACTTCAAACATTTTAACATCATTATGGTAACTTATACTATTATAACCTTTATAATTTTCTGTGGACATTGTTTGTGTTTGTGTTTTTAAAGGTGGCACTTGATACTTTGGCATTCAGTCCTTCCACTGTAGATGGCTTTGATGTCTCTCAATTAAGTTCAATTCAATATTTATTCCATATAATTAACAATACTTCATCTTAAGGCACTTTACAGATTTAATCAGACCATCTAGTCAGATTGGTAAAAGCTTTTTCTATCTAAGGAAAACCAGCTGATTGCATCAACTCAATGAGTCAAGGACACACTCCACCTGCATGTGCATATTGCAACAGAATATTTTTGCTTGTATTTTCATGTTAACTCTACAGCAATTCCTCACGCTGAGCATGCCTGCAGCGACATTGTAGGGACAAAGCTCCCTCTTAACACGAAGAAACCTCCATCAGAACCATGCTAATTGTGAGTGGTGTTACTCACAATTAGCAGAGATAAAATGGGGAGAAGACATACAAAGAGAAGAAGACATACAAAATATATGGCAAGCTATCTTGACAATTGGCTAAGAAGGAAGCAAACAACCTCTGTGCCCGTTTTCATGTCAAAGGGATGGATGACAGCACATACAGTTAGTCACAGTAAATGCTGAGCCAATAACTAAGCAAAGGAGGGATTTTTGGATTTCTTACATTTACTGAATTATTATAATGTTATCTCATGAACTTGCTTAAATTAGCTTTATTTCAACTTTGCTTGTTTGATAAAGTGTAAGACCATATATTTTGAATAAATAACAGAGAGAAAGTCATGTGTTTACAGAACACATTCTCACTAACACAGGACTAATGTCTGGATACAACACTCGCCAAAACCTGTATAGTGCGGCCCCTCGTGACGAGCTATCTTCTGACACAAATAATCTCTGGCCCACAGAGAGTATGCCCAGACAGCCCATAACTATAATAGAGCATGCTAGAGGTCAATTAATTAGATCCTGAGTGATAAACTGGAGGAACAAGGGAGCCATGAGCTACATCTCTGGAAGTTAACAGGCTAGCTTTATGACTTTGATACCAATATAACTTCTACTACACTGGTAGTGTAAATACAATTAGGTATGGATATGTAATTAAGTAAAATTTTTAACAGGTGTTTTCATTTGGGTGTCTTGAAATGAGTGGTAATATACCACAGAGTTAAGCAAGTGCAACTTTGAAGGTGACAGCAATAGGTGATATTTTACAAGATTACATGGATGTAATGATATTAGTATAAAAAAAGAGTACATTACGAATGCAAAAGTGGTACAGTGACCTCATAATGATCAGAGCGAATTGTACAAGCAGCAAAGAATTTACTCTGTTCTTTCTTTCAACAAAAGGGTGCTACTCTAAATTGCACCCGAGTAAAGTGTGTTTTAAACTGTGATATACAAAGGTTACTGATCTGATCTTACTGAACACACCAAACTGAGTGCAAATGTAGGCTGTGCTGCTGATCCAACCTTAGCTAGTTTTAATTCAAGCAAAGACAATTCTTGTAGAAACTTTTTCAGTTAAAGATAGTAACAACACCAACAGGAGTTCAAGAAAAAGGTTGATCAGTTCAATTCTAAATAGAATATATAAATGCAAATCTTGTTTCATATACACCCCATCCTAAATGTTGAGTTGTTTTTTTAACCCATCTGCTAGGTTGAGCATGTTATGTAATTTAATTGGGTTATTTTAATTGAATTGGGTATTTAGGAAACCCAATTTGCTAGGTTATTGATGTTCGGCATGGAGTTATAAGCTGTTGGATTGTAATTGCTATAATATTGTATTGGTTTACATTTGACAACCCAGCAACGGGTGTTGATGTTTGAACACGCGAAACCACACACCACACACTAACTGGACCCTTACAACATCTGATGAGACCAGAATAACCAAACTCGATGAGACATACTCTGCTTCTTTTCCTACCTTATTGCTGGTTTTATATTATATGAAGCTTCATATAGCCTTTAAGATGCAAGTCTGTAAGGCACTGTTTAGGAATCGGTTGGTATGCTAGAAAGCCAACTGATAGCTAAAACGGTGATGAGCCTTTGTTTTTTTTTTTTTTAAGCTTTTTAACTTGTTGCTAATTTAGCTTTGGTATTTAAATGGAACTTGGATTGCCTGTGTAGGTACCAGACCTTGTGCATGCCGGTGACGTTACGCTAAATCATTGGCCGAACATCGCCACATGATATAAAACATTGTGGTCAACCAGACAACGATACTAACAATGCCTAACACTACATCCTAGCAGCTGTTAGCATTTACACGGACCGTGTGCCATGTCGGGAGCATCTGTAGTGTTAGTGTGTCTAATGACCAAATAAGTTTTACCAGATTGATAACAAAGCTGGAAAAAATCTGTTTATGGTGAACAAGTAACTGGAAGTCCATGGTATAAACAGGGGTTGAGCTGGATAGAGCTATGGCTAGCTGTGCTCAGTAGCCAACAGGTTAGCCTCTTTTGGCTCGGTCAGTTAGCCATATTAAGCTACACTTGTCATGTATCAGAACCTAGGAACCCAGTATACAGTAAAGGCAAGAAAGTGGGATTACTCAAAACGTATTTATTAAAATAAAGAGGTCTGTGCTAACAGCTGCTAGGATGTCTGAGGCAGGAAAAGAAACACAGGTTAGTGACCACATAAATTTAAGATAGGAAGATTATGAATGTGAGTCACTAACCGGGTTTACAAGTTAAGTACATAGCCAGAGAACAAGGTAGGATCCAGGCGGTGGGCTGCCAACAAGATGCAGTGGGTGTTGCCCAGAGTGTCCCAGAAGCTGCAGCCCCAGAGAACATGCAGGAGTCCAAAGACAGGTGAGGCAAACAGATCAGAACAGGAACAGACAGGCTCAGATGTCCAGGAGTCCAAGCCAGGTTAGGCAAACAGGTCATAACAGGCAAAGGCAGGCTCAGTTATCCATTAGTCCAAAGACATTTGTCGTCAGATCTTAATAACTAGAAGCACTGAATCTTTTTGCGTCATCGTACTATTTGGCAGAGCACAGTCTGTCTTAGAAGGCAATGCTTCCCTTCAAGACTGAGAATGATTATTTTCTACTTCTGGGTGGTTTAGATCGCAGATGACATGTAAAATAATATTGGATATGGGTAATAATATGTTGAGACTCCAGAAGAGATCAGATTCTTAAGAAACAAGTTCAATACAGTTTGTCCAACTAGCATTGCCATATGATGACATCATATCTGGTATCAGATCTGAACACTCAAGGAGATCTGATACCTACACCATAAAGTTGCATTTCGGATCCTATACTTATTGACAAATCCAACCATCTCAAGTTACATAGATCTGACTGCTATGGCAATAACCTCCCAAGTACTGTAAATTAACCTGGAAAATCATTGTCAAATTAAGCTAACACATGGATCAAAGATTACACACTGTTGCTTTAAACCAGATTAAGACTAAGAGAGCCCCCGGTAGTATATAAAGCTATTTAAGAACACTTGAAATATCAATTATAAAAGATTTAGATAATTATTCACACAGGAAATGGCATCAGGACAGTGCACTACTTGTGGTAAACATTTGTTCCTACTTTTTCTCTTACAGTAATATTCCCCAGGTCCTTTCTTTTCTGTAAAGTGTGCACACATAATTACTCAACTCTATAAATGTCTCAAAATCAGTGCCACAGTTCAACAATTTTAATCTATTAAAGGCAGAACAATACCAGAAGCGGGCTCTCATGCCTAATGATATTATCACAGGCAGCAGAGAGAGAGAGCTTCTAGTTACAGTTCGAAATACATGTTTGGCTTCTGTATGAAGTTACAAGGGAGGATAAGTCTATCGTGAAACATTGAGATGATGTGTTCACCATGAAAAGTCTTAAATGGAACAGCAGCGGTCCTAAACTGTGTCTGTATTTTAATCTACCCTAATCTGCTGCTGGCTATTTTGCAGAATGTCCAGGTATAAATCCCATAGAGCTTATTTATTCACAGTATCTGCTTTTCTAGAGATGGCAAACAGTAGTTCTGTCATCATGATCTTTATACTTTTAATTCACTTCATATTTACCACCAGATATCTTCCTGTTGGATATAGATACCCTGACATTATGTTTACTGAAACACATAAGTAAAGCCTTAACAATCCATTGTTGTACGGCTCAGGAATAGAGGACTCAAATGCAAGCCCTGACACAGTGCAATCAAGTTCAAGGTTCTTTTAATACACTGGGAGGGTTAAACACCAAAACTACAAAAAGAGGCAGGGAGGGTTCAAAAACAAGCAGGGTCAAACAAATTCAGAAGGCCAAGTTCAAATTCAAGACGAATTGGCAAAAGGAAGCTGCATGACTTAGAAATAAATAGGCCAACAAACAAAGGAAGATCACAAATTCCAGGTAAATTACATAAAGGTGTGGCAGATCAGCTCAGCCAGGGGAAGGGGGAAGGAACATTTAAAAAAACAGGTGTAATTCGGTTTATAATTTCAATGTTTTATTGCTCAGCTTACCAAAGGAGACAAAATATACAAAATACAATCAAAACAAAATCACAAAGCTTAAAAAAGATAATCTAAGGTTCTTAAAGCTCAAAATAAAACTACAATGACCCAAGGCCAAAAAGCTGAGTCCTGGTGCTGCAGACAGAATGAGCACTTAAATAAACATAAAGTAGAAATCCGAACAAAACACTAGCCACTTCAGGACAGAACAAAGTAACACAACCACTATCAAAAGGTTTTCAAAAGTTGTTCCAAGCTTCAATAGACTAATAACTGATAGAAAGCTGCAACTGCACCTTCAAACATAACCTGATAAAAGAAAACACACACACACAAAAAAAACAAAGGCCACTGACCCTAACACATGTAAACTTAACTAGTCAGGACTGCGCCTGACACCCTTAATTTGTGTCATGAAAACAACTGTAGTGCACGCAACAGTATATAAAAAAATTACAGTCTGACTTGAAATAATAAAATGGCTCACACATTTTATGATTAGGACTGCTCAGTCAGCAGCAAGAAGATCTGGGTTCGATTCCTGGCCATGCTCTTTTTGCAGCTCTTTCTGCATGGAGTTTGCATGTTCTCCCTGTGCAATCGTGGGTTCTCTCCGGGTACTCCTGCTTCCTCCCACAATTCAAAAACATGACTGTTAGGTGAACTGGTTTCTCTAAATTATCCTTAGGTGTGAGTGTGTGTGTTTGTCTCTGTGCTGCCCTGCATTGGACTGACGACCTGTCCAGGGTGTACCCCACCTCTCGCCCGTAGACAGCTTCGCGACCCCGCTTGGGATAAGCGTGACAGAAGATAGATGGATGGATCGATGGATTGATTGTATCATTAACTATTTTGGTAATGACTGAACAATTCAGACAAAGCTGTCATTCCTTAATCTTCTTTCAGTTCTGACATGAGCTGAAAAGGCAGAAATACTGGTCTGATTTAAGGTGATACTATAGTTAAGAACCAAGTAAATCTTTTTCCACCTTAGAACAGTCAGTGGTCAAGATGCGGGCTACATGCTGGAAATAGTCAGTCTACCAGAAGTAAGTCTACTGTATCATTTTCAGATTACTTTGATACATAGAAATCAACAGACTTTATGATTGTTTATGCCAAATGCCAAAACATCATGTTCGCACAACAAACCAGAGCAGAGTTTTATTGTTCTTTAGTTTTATGAACCATACACAGAGGAAGGGTAATGTAAAGGCAGCTGTGCCCTTCAGACAAGAGTAAAGACTGTAATATGTAAACAAAGCCGCTCAAAGCTGCACAGATTTACAATCCTCCCTCACTATCGTTGAGCACAAGTCTCGCTTCTGGCTGAAATGGTTGCACTACCTCAGTGACGATCTCTGAGGCATTTTACTCCTCACCAACCTTTATGGCAAGCTGGCAACTTCTCACTCAAAGGGATTTCACTGCAAATTATGCCAAAGGATTTTTTTTTAACCACATACAAACACACAAACAGAGATCTCCCCCACCCTCCTTAACAACAAAATTGCTTCTGTTGTCAGAGATGAAGCATATCCACAGACTCTCGATATGCCATCTGTATCTTCACCCCTCCTTGAGATTAAGTAAGGTGGGGTAACCAAGGCGCAAAAGGTTTTTAACATCTGCGCTGGGCTGCTGTAAGTGATACTGAGGAGTTATAATTAAAGGTTCCGACTGAGGGAACAGTGTTTAATGTGGAGCACCCCTCTGCTATCCATCTGAAGTAATGGGGTGCAGTGTGAGCACCCGACTGCCACTCCCCAGGCCCCATCTCACTGTCTCATCTTTACCCCACCTCTGATGGATGGGACGACCGGGGGCCAACTCCAAAACGACTTCGACAAATAGAGTACCAAGGGTTTCTCTCTCTCTCTCTGTTGCTTTTGGCTTTTTTCATTTATCGTGCGTGGCGCTGTTCGTACAGCGACGTATCCGGTAACCGGAAGGATGACTGATTCCAGATTGGACCTAATTGAGAGAGTGTTGATGAGGATGATCCAAAACAGTTCAAGTGACAAATACTAGAGTAGCTGACTCCAAGCAGATTGACCTTTTCCTATGACGGTGAAAGAAAAATAAACTTTATACGGTGAAATAAATCAAGTCTAGATCATTTCATTATAATGAAGACACCATTTTAGGTTAGACACCGTCTGAAGATGAAGCCTGTGATAAACCACATCCTCCTTATATAAGCATAATGTTCTGTAGTGATGCATATAGGCCTACTAAATTCCACACAATATGTAGCAATAAAGTGGTTATAATAAGAGACGGCAAAGGAGTTGACTTGCATCTATAGAAAAAAAACATCTAATTTCTGAAAGCTACTTTTCTCCTTTTATGCAGTGAGAATGAACTTTTCCAACTGCTTTAAAATGCAATCTCCATTTTTCATTTATGTGCCTGGAAATCACTGGTGACAGGTAAATTCTGACAGTAAAGAAAATCTACCCTCAGCCATTAGAGTTAACATTATGTTTCTTTGGCAATCCCTCATAATTTTTTGGGCCTCATTGACTATTTTTCTTTATAAGATATTAAGCATTCAAACCTCATTTACATCCTTATTTTTCAATTTGCTGCCGCAGTAGTTTAATTTATTCCATATAATTTCTTCTCTGAAGGGGACATTAATCATTGCCTGTTCCTTTTAGTGCCTCTGGGATTTTTTCCCCCTTCAAATCAATAAAATAAGGGGTCTTCCTTTGCTGAATATGATAAAATATTTTGCCAAGGGATATCAGTGCTTCCGCCAGCCGTGCTTCCTCCTTTTTGTTTTATTCATTTTTTGACTTTCTAGGCTTGTTTCTCTATCTTTTGGCCTAATGCTTGTGCTTATACAGTACAGAAGATGTGCTAAACAAAAATAAAAGAGGGTGAAAGCTCAGCCATTGGTTTTATCAGTCAGCGGCCTTCCCCTTGATCATCTTCATAAGACACTACATTTTTTTTTTCTCTTTTCATTTTTTAATAGCTCATGCGAGATAGTCAAGTGTGAAGAAGGGGGAGGTTGTTATAGAAATTTAACTATCCTTTACAAATTGATTCACACTTCACTAGCGTGCAAGGTCCAGTAGGTAAATTACCAGGAGGACACAATCTTAATTCTCTGCCATCATGGCATTACTGTTCTGTCCAGAGATGATCCCAGAGTGAGTGGAAATAGATACTTAAATATAGGATTGGATTCTGTGATAACTCTTCTGCTCTCAGAAAAGTCTGCAGAATAAATGCGACATCATAATAAATAGTCTTGTTTACTGTTAGACATGATTTATGACTAATCCCACAACTTGTTTAACATTCAGTGAAAAAGGCACCAGGATCATAAAAAATCTTTTTTAGTGTGTACAACTAAATGAACAGTGGGGTCTTTCTTTAAATGGTCGCACCCCCTCATAGTCAAAGTGCTCATTACTATGGAGCGTTAATCTATATTAAATTATTATAAAAATGGTCGTCCAAAAGAGTTCAAGTCAGCGTTTTCCAAACATCCACTCCTAATGATATCATTCTTCTGCTGTCATTAAGGATATTAAAAATTCATTAAGAAGAAAAGTACTGCTGAGTGGTAACAAATCAGTGAGCATTTCCCCTTCAGAGCAAAGAGCTCTGCAAACTTTGAGGTATGTAAGAGACATCATGTGGCTAAATTTTAATGCTATCTAAAGGGTCAGTAAATGGACCACGATTCATTTGTTAAGGAACAAACAAATGTTGGCCCTAATGCATAAAAACAGGATATGCTTCCAGAAGAGAACATGTCCTTAATAAAAAAAAGTTTTACATTTCTTCATACATAAGAGGTTCAGTGGCTCTGAAAATGTGTCATATTTACATATTTATGATAATGAAAAATCACAAAAAAAAAAAAAAAAATCAACATCCACATTTGGTTTACCTATATACTTAAACCAAAAATAAAACAATCATAACTGTTTTTCAAGTCTGCACACCTTAAATGGTCTTTGATGCTGCATTTTACATGCGTAAAAAGCATTTCTAACATGGTGAAACACTTAATGTATGGAATGCATTTAGGAAGTTAACAATCTCTGACAATATTGCCACTAGAGGGCAGTTATTACTGAGCTTCTATTTTGAGAGGAAATTTGTAAAAAAAAATATAAAACTTGAAGGTGGAAGAAAAATTTTATTATTCATATTCGTGGGAAATAGAAATAAATGGGGAAAAAACACATCAGATGGAAGGGCCTTGTCCAGCAATGACAACCCTTATGCCACATGGATTGAAAAGTTGGACCACTAAATTAAAATATGAAGGCTGCAGAGGATTTATAGGAATTATTCTTTTCACCACTGGTGACAAATTAAAATTAGTCTATTACCTTTACATTATACTTCTTAGGTAGTATTCCTTTAAGTTTAGTAAATATGGTTACACTGGGAAACAAAAGCTCTCTCATAGAAATGATCTTGTGGTAAAAAAGCACAGTCTATTTTAATTAATTTCCCTTTGGGATTAATAAAGTGTTTTTGAATTGAACTGAATTAAAACGTCATTAGGGGGGAATGAAAAATTATATTAAAAGTATACTAAAAACAGTAATCAGTAATATGAGAGAATATAAAAAAACAGTGCAATCACAAAGCCTAGCAAGCAATTTTCATTTATCTCTTGGAAGAATGTGTATAAACTTGCGAACCTAAAATAACTTTTTTGACCACATCACCAAAGTAGTATATGGTAATTCAAAGCGCTAATAGCAATACTAGCTAGGGTTGCCTTCTTTCATATGGAATTTAGGTTTTTATCAGAATTTATTAATTTATAAACAGCATTCATTACCAGTTATTGTTTAGTCTGGAGCCTTAATGTACTAATTAAAGATGTTTTAACAGATTGCACTTCCTAGCACATTTTCAAATCATTAAAGAACTGGGGTCCATGAGGAGAAAATCAAGTTTTGAGGAGTGTGAGAGGAGTGTGCAGACAGCTGCAACCAGCTTTTTTTCATCAGGACTGTGTAAACATCTGGAACCCAGATTATTGCAGTCCTTAAGTATATATTTTAAAATATTTTTTTACCTTTAAGTCATCTGCACGATAGCCTAACTGTCTCAAATGACATGAGATTATATCTATCAGTTCTCCCTTTTTTCTGTATAATTATTTTTAAAAAGGGATGCAATAATTATTCACACTATATTTTGCAATGTTTTCTAAACTAATACCTGCCCATAATGTGTTTGCTGAATCTTGCAGTACTTAACATTTGCACTCCATTTTGTCGGTCAGGGCCCAGTGAGTATGTACAACAATTTTATTTATGCTATAGGGTTCTTTCAGCATTTAAATGGTTTCAACTGAACACACATCTTGTTGGATACGTACTGTATACACAGTGTGCTGAATTTTATCGATGTAAGTCTGTGTTCAGTGCCACCACGGCCCATTGCTCTATCAAGTTTTCTATCAAGACACCGAGGCTTCTGCGCCTGCAGCAGCCTGTCCGATTCAACCAAGTAAAACAAGTGAAGTCTTCGACCCCTTTCAGTGTCTCCTGCACACATTAAAGTCAGTGGAAATACTTTTAGCTTGTGCACTGGCAGTTCTTCTCTCATTAAATAACAAATTAGACAGCTGACTTTACATTGAAAGGTTTTATTGTTTATTCAAATCAATTCAGTTTATTTATGTAGCCACAATTCATAATACATGCCATCTCAAGGAACTTTGCAGCTTCAACCAAATACACAGTCAGATTGTTTCAAAGTTTTCTATCTATAGAAAACTAACAGATTGCATGAAAACATCAACTCGAAAGCAATCCTTAACTCAAACATATATATTTATATATGTATATATTTCAATCTAAAAAAACTCACACAGAAAGAAAGACAATTAGAAGAATTTATTGATACAATTACTTTAGTCTTTGGCGCTCAAACCTCCGCAGGAAAGACTAACACTAAATTTTGCTTTGATATGCATAAACAGCAGTAAAGAATAGGGATGTGTCCCCCGAGGCCTGAAACTGGTGGTAGAGTGGAGATAGATGAAGTTGGTGAGTCCATGACTGCTGGGTGGCGCGACGGTGTGCTTGAGCTGTATGGAGAGATCCAGTGGACTGCGTGAGCTGACACTAGTGCTTCACTCGGAGACCTGGATGATGGAAGTCCAGCTTGGATAACACAGGTTGCATGAACCTGTCCATGATGAGCAAGCATGGAGCGACAGTGGAGAGGAAAAACTCCCCATTCGGAAGAAACCTCTGGCAAAACCAGTCTCAAAAGGCGGTGTTCTGCAGGACCGATTGAGATGAGACAGGGAACACAGTAAGAGTCCGGGGGGAATGACACTCTGATGAAGCTTTAGCTACAGTTGTGGAGAATTGAATAGAACAGTTGTGGAGAGTTGAATCAGGGTAATCTAATTCGAAAAGTCCAACATAGCGCAAACCATTGCCTGTGCTTTGGATAGCAGACTGAGATGTGGATTGGGGACCTTTTAAAATTAATTATGGATGCTGATTGGCGTATTGTGGAGGTGTGGTTCAAAGCTGATTGGCGGATGAGGGTAAGTAATTGTTTCTTCAGTTTAATTTCTGCCTAAGCTGCCTAAGAAATAATATGGTACATTTTGTTTGATTTTTTATTTGCATTAATAACAAAACCAAAGACATACATTTTTCTGTCATATCAACTACCTAAATGGTTAAACGTATGTACCTTACCCACTTTGGACCATGACTGTTGGCAACTCTGGTAAAGATGTTAAGAATACAATTTTACCCTAAATTAAGCAATATAATCACTGACAAAAAAATCTTATTGATTAGGACAAAAATGTCAGTAAGTAATTTATCTTTAGTAAACCACAAGCAACATTACATTTAATTTAAGTTAAAATAAAAGAAATAGCACTGAAATATGTTTGTTTATGTTAAGTTTTGCTTAGAACTAGAAGCATTAATTTTGTAGTTATAACAATATGAGAGAAGAAAGATACCCAATAAATGATCCAAGGCAGGAAGTGAACCTCAGGATAGCTGCATTGAGGACTACCATCCTTCGAAGTTGAGTCATAAATTCTTACCTCTTAACCACAGAGCAATCCTTTCATTTAAAAAAAAAAAAAAAGGCGATTAGATTCTCTATTTACATTTATACTTTTTCATTTAAAGTATGAATCACCCAGGTGTCAATATCTGTCAGCTTGTCTTCAAGACAGGAAAGACAAGCAATTTGTGTGTCGAGTTCAAAGGTCTGGAAATGGAAAGCAGAAAAAATTACTCTCACACATTTCTTTGTGTTTTGTTATGGGGACTTTGCATTGACATGCATTCACTTCTATGGCCTAGCCACACTTTAGTCTAACCGAAAACCCAAAAAGAGAATCTTTCGTCATGGGGATCAAATGATCAATACATTAGTATTGAGCTTAATGTGTTGTTTTTTTGTTTTTTGTTAAAGTCAAAAGCAATAGCTGTACGTCTTTAAAGCCACTAATCTATTGTGAACTTGTTTCACTGAATTCCACACTTCTTCCACCAGTGGCCGCTAAAATTTGCAGATAGTTTACTGTTTCCCTCAAAGTTGTGGAGGGCCCATAGCAGTAGCTTTGTCTCAGCTTTGCCTTTGAAAACCCAGTCAGCTGTTTTTTGTTTGTTTCCATGGTTCAAACAAAGCAGCAGATTAGGTCTGATATATGTAACTGTTGAAAGACAGGAGACAACATATTCCAGAAATGAAGCAGAGACAGCTGTTTCCTTATTGAGACAGAACAATCGAGCTGTGTTGCATGCTACAACTCATTAAGGAAAGAAAAGCTGTATGTATATTTTAAACTTAAAATGTTCTTCAGTGTTTGTGATGTGTTTGGATTTATTTAAAGGCTGAATAAATTATCTAAGTATGGAATCCCCAAAAGATAAATAAAAACTTTAATTGTGCCGACTCTTGATTTGTTGTTATTGTTTGTTTAGGTGGAGGTATGGTTAAGTGTGCTGTAAGTGTTTTGTTTAATCTACAACATGTAAATACTTTAGTCTGTGTTTATGTATCAAACAAAATGTGATAAATGAACTTCATAATTGTAAAACATTCTAGTAAACAATGAAGGACTATGAATGTGATCACAATGCTTCATATTAAGATACATTATATGCATTATAAGTTTTTTATTTCTTTCGGTCCACAGCTCAAAGGCAAGCCTTTTTTTACTTCGCTTTGTCATAAAATTAGCATAATAAATTCAGTACTTGTATCATATCCATCCATCCATCCATTTTCTAGCATGCTTGTCCCAAGTGGGGTCGCGAGGGGTGCTGGTGCCTATCTCCAGCAGTCAATGGGCGAGAGGCGGGGTACACCCTTGACAGGTCGCCAGTCCATCGCAGGTACTTGGATCATATATAAACAAAACAAAAAATGTTTTGGACTTGATATCAGCACAAAATTAGGGTCAGTATTTAGTTCAATAGAAAATTATTGCATACAGTTTTAATCAAAATAAATTAACATCCTACAATAACATGTAAAATATATTTAAATCTGCAAAACACTCTATATCTACAACATAAAATAAAAACTTTTGCAGCTGTGCGCTGTGCCTTAATTTTGAAGACACCAAAGACAAATGTCTTTAGATATGTTTTCAACCTGTTATAATCAAAATACAGACAAATCAAAACATTATAATATGGTTTATTAAAAATCATGGACCCCTTTGCAAATATATTTACAATTTTAAGAAAGCCAGAGAAAAAATATTTATATTTGGTATTATTTGATTATGGAAACTATATTTACTTGCATTGTTTTACTTACCAATTTGTTGCAATTATTTTAACTTGGTGCAGAAGATAATGCTTAAAAAGTTTTGTTGATTTTTACATCCGCTTATTTCCTTAGATTTTTGTTGTTTATAATTCATGTGTAATAATAAGACATATTCCTTGAAATAAATCTATCTATCGCAACAACTTAAACAATTGTGCAAAACTTGTTAGTTTCCTCGAGACAGGTTTATCACATGAAAAGTGATGCACATTTTATGATTTAAAAAAAATTACTACCGGTACTAGATCACTAAAAATATTGAAAGTACAGTTTTTCTCTTTAAAAAGTCTCAGAAGAAATGACTACAGTTGATATTTAATACCTAAAACTGTAAATATTTAGCCTATGATTATGGTTGTGATTATTATGTACACACTATGGGTACAGTAAATATTGTTAATGATCAATAATGTTGTATTATTTTATATATTTACCTGATCTAAAATCTCTTTCTGTTATTTGAAAAATATGGCATTTTTTTCCCCACTAGAAAAACGCAACAAATTAAATTGTGTGGTTAAAAGTTTTATAAAAGTTAAGCATGTTGATAAAAGAGAAAATCTCAAAAACAGTCACTTCCTGCCCCGCCTACTCAAACAAACCTATGAACAACAGTTTGGGTTATGAAATCAAACAGTGTGATAATGACTAAGTGTGATGGCCAGAGCCTGCCTTGCACAGTGGGGAAAAACATGGACATTGGAAATGGATGTGGCTGAGAACAGGCGCCATAAAGCTGATGAGCTCTTAGCAGGGTGATCCGACTTCGGTGTGAATTAGAGTTAAAGAGAGCCTCCTGCTGGGCTCATACTTAGGACAATCTCCCTCACTATTAGACATTCATTGTTGATATGACATTTCCTGTGATCCTCGCTAATAGCAATCTCAGAAGGTGGGGTCTTTATGACATTTATAGAAAAAAAGAAACGTCTAGTCTGCCTTTTGCTTAATGCTTATCTCTCGGGAATTGCACAGTGGTATGGCAGGCAATGACACAGTTTCTTTAATTCTCTTTCTGGTCTGTTTACACTCAGAAAAAGAGCTTAGAAATCACAAGGGCTGGAGGCTCTTTCGGAGACACATTCAGTCACATCTATCCTACAGCTGCTAATGTTCCAAAGCCATTATATTCTGATTGGAAATCTAATAAACAAATCATCTATAGCGGTGTGGAACAACTGCAGACATTAGGGGCTAAGAGTCACATTCTGTTTTACATCCGACAGAACTACGCTTACAGTTGGTGATCACCTTTACTTCTGCTTTGCTAATCAGTGTATTGGTTTTGGATTTTTCCCATTTATTTTCCTTCACAAATTCAAATGGAATCCCATTATCTGTTTTTGCTTTGCTCCCATTACTCACAGAGAACAATCTGCAATTATAATGGGTCTGGTTGCACCATTGATCATAATTTTGAGAACAGCTTTTATGTTGATGGGAAATCACCAAAAAAGGAGCCTGTTCTGTACAATTATGTATTTTAGTATAATTTGAAGTATTTAGAAAGTTGTGTTGTGAAAAAAAATGCATCTTGAAGGGTGATCTCCTTAACTTTCTATTCTGTGCAGTGGGACAAACAATACTGTGGAGCTGAAAAATCCATCAGAGCTGACAGGTTCATTACACACCAACATCAAGCTAAACCCTTTTGTCCACTATGTCCCAGTTGAAGTATTACAAACAGCCTGACATATTGCAGGTGGGATTTTTTTCCAGTTTGAATGGGTCACTTTATTTTCTAATTATGTTATTTGTAATATGTTTATCTCATGGCAGGATATTATATTAATAATAGTAAGTTCCCAGTCTGTCACCTATGAAAGGAATTTCTTTAAGTAAATTCCAAGGTTTGGATCACTTGAAACTTGAAGGAGAAATGGTAAATGGCCTGTACTTATATAGTGCTTTTTCAAAAGAGCTTTACATTACATTCAGTCATTCACCCATTCACACACACATTGATGGTGGCAAACTACATTGTAGCCACAGCTGCCCTGAGGCCACCATCCATAGACAATACAGGTGAAGTGTGTTGCCCAAGGACACAACGACTCTGAAACGTGGAGCCAGGGCTCGAACTGACAACACTTCGATTGCAGGGCAAACTCCTGTACCAGACGCCACCGTTTCCTTTCAGTTTCTACCCTGTTTTTTTTCATTTAACAATTACAAATCAGACATTTGGAGACCTAACTAGATCCTAATTCTTATTATAAAAGCTTTAAAAAAAATTAACTAAAATGTTTAAGATACCAAGCGTTAAAACCTCTATTTGCTTGAAAGCTTCTGTCGATAGTAAATCACTTTATAAGCCAATTGTTTGAATTTGAAACAAGAAGCTGATCCAAACTAATTCAGACGCCCTTTAGTTTATAATAATGATTAACATTATGCTAACTTTTTGTTGTTTTGTGAAACATACAGAGCATCCTATATAGATGAATGCTCAAAAAGCAATGAAAAACTATTTTAAAACATTTGAAATTCAAGTCTGGAATTTTGAGTTTTTGTAATTTGGGAATGTGCAGAAACATTCTAATAATAAGAAGCATTAGGTACCAATTCATCACAATTACTGTAGACGTTAGGAGCTAAATTTGAAATCACAATGAGGAATACCCAGGACGTTCATTATAACTGTTTGCTATTGTCATAACAGAAAGAAAGAGAGGCACTAAATCAGCTCCCATAGGACGACTGCTCCACCAGGTCTCGCACTGCTCTGCCGCATCTGGCTATAAATTCAGAGTGCTGCTCATCTGTTCGTTGTGAAACAGTCTGCTTAAATACAGGATTGGACATTTAAATGATTTCACTAGTGACAGGCGTGCTGTGACAGAATAACAGATTCTGCTGAACAAATAGGCCGTGGAGGCTGCCGGGGTCCCTGGAGTCAGCGTCGAGCCCCGAGGCTCTGTTTTGTTAAGGATTTGTTTCAGTATGGCAGCACTTCTGGAAACATATTGGCCTTGTTACATTGAATGAAATGCTAATTCTCTCAGACTGTGTCTGGACTGTGGGTCTTTTTGTGCATGCTTGTGATCACAGTGTTTGCACATGGGCAAAGGGAGGAGCTAAATAAATAGATCCTCTTTGATTTAGGTTTTTTTACAATGAACTCCCATAGAACCACAGATACAGAAGCGTTATTTAAAGGGTAAAACTGGGCAAGAGACATATAACAGCAGAGAAATATTAGGATTCATGTCTCTTACAATAGATTAATTCAAAAGTCATATACACCACATTCATTCATCCCCTTCATGCTGGCCTTGGATTAAAATGATGCCTTATTTTAGAAGAGTGACTCTCCTTTGACAGGCTGTGTAGGTGTATGTGGGAGTCCCTGAAGGTATTAATAAGTTTATGGCAGGATGATGAGGAGTAGGTCAGCTAAAATGTGCTTAAAAAAAGCCAACCCCAGCTCTTTCTGAACTTACCTTTCTTTGTGTGGGGAATTGGACAAAAGCCATAGTTCCCTCTGGTCTGTCAAAGCTATTCTATAATCAACCAACCGTAGCCCTCCCTTTAAAGAATAGGAAGACATTATTCAGCTTCCTCCTTCTGATCTTGGGGCCACAACAAACCATGTAAGCTATGGCTGACTGGTTAAAGTAAAAAAAAAAAAAAAGGAGGAACACAATGTCCTCTTGTCAGCAACCCCAGACACAGTGGCCTATGAGCCAGGCACCACGTGACCCTTAGACCACCACTTCAGTCATGGTGGCCTCAACACTGAGCGCTGCCACACAGAGAGAGGCCTTGAACCAAAAGTTACGCTAACTTAAGGTCAAATGTCAAAAAGGGCAAGTCTTGTTATTTCAAATTGGAACCAAAATTGAAAGATATTTCTTAATCAAAGCCATTATTACATATTTACTAGTCCATTGGACAAAGTAAATGTCGTCCATGCACCAAGTAATGAGGTTTTTTGCAGTTCTGCCTGCCAGTTGCCATTTAGGGAGGAATTTGTACTGCAAGAGGCTTGAAAAGGTAAGATGAAGGGCTTATTTGTATGGAAAGCTGGCAAACCAAACCTACACCAGCACTAACAGCTTGAGCTAATTTCCACAACTGAGTGAAACTTGGAGACTTTTCACTCACTTAGAGCATCTATTGGCTCGATGGTCTCACTTTGCCAAAGAATAATTTAAATTAAAAAGGAGGCCACACTCCAAAGCTGTAATAATATCCTTACCTCAGACAATGCCATTGCTCCAAATTAAATTATTTTTACAGTAAGCTATACCATGCAACTATCAAACAGATATGAAAATAAAATGTATTCAAGAAAAGAGAAATGTCAACTTTTATATAAAAAAGATTAAGTACTACATAGTTTGAATGTTTCTCTTTGATACTGAGGCTCCTTCTAATATGTCTTTGTTTATCATCTAAAAAACAAAACAACTTTCAAAGTAAATGGATAAAATATAGCTACAATTATAAGTCAATATTTAACAATTTCTTTAATTTTAGATATTTTGTTTATTTGGAAACAAATACCTTCTTTTAATAGGTAGGTCCTGCAGAGTGAGTTTAAACTGAAGGAACCACTATTGTCTCAGGTTGATAAATGAAAGGTGATTACAAATAAGTTGAAGATTACAGTATATATTGTAATTGAAAGATAATGTTTTTTGTTTTATTCTTTTATTCTTCCAATTCTTGTGATTTGTTAAGCCAGGGACTTAGTAAAAATCTGTTTTCTTTTCTTCCACAGCATTGAATAATTGCACACCTTTTAAAATGTATCTAATATGTTTTTTTAAAATATCTATTTTATACAGCTCATCATCATACTTCAATGGGGCAAAATATTTTCCATTTATATCGTTGAATTTTACTCACGCTTCTGCTCAATATATTTTCTAAATTTATTACAATTAATTGATAAAACATTTGCAAATATGTACCAGCAATTATTCGTGTTTGTTGTAAGAAAACATAATTAAAAGAAAACATTCAGTAAGACAACAGTTCCTCTACTCTTCCTTCTCTACAAACAGAAATAAATAAAAGTCTCCAATTTTATTTATATAGATAATTTTTTTTCTACATTTATAAATATAAAACTGATGCCTAAACAGATTTCAATTAAAATCTACACATCAGACAACTTAAAATTAAACTAATCCATACTGAGAATTCCATCAAAATTTAAAACACCATTGTTAACCCTTTAAAGCCTGAACCAGGAAATAATTGACAGAAGATTCTAATTTTCCAAAAGTAGAATTGTCATTGAACTTTGTGACAAATGAAATAACTATATAAATTTTGTAAAAACATTAAATTACATCATTTATTTGCATCAAGTTTGATATAATACGCATTTCTATATAATCTTTTATATGTTTTCTCTTCACTACATGTGTCTGACAATGTAAGTCAGGGTTTCAAGAACAAAAACATCACACTGATGATGCAGAGGTTTCAAAATCTCCTGTATCAAATGTGATACACTGGCTTTAAAGGGTTAATTAGAACACATAGGATATCCAACATTAGATGAATTCATGCTGTACAAGTTCAACTGAGGCATTTTCTAAAACTGTTATTATCCACTAAGCAGCATTGATTTTATAAGTGTACTGCCAATGATCATGAAGTGAGGCACTGAATGTTAAATAGGTAAAGAGCCCCATGGCAGGGGCCCCCTGTTACCACTTAGTCCTGTTTGGCTGGCCTCACTCACACTCATAATTAAGGCCCCCAACTGTGAATATAAATGGTCCCTCAATCAATAGTGATAGAGAGAAATAAAGAGAGTGAGACATGAAGACCACAGGCATATCTCAGGGGCAAACATGATAGCATTATGAAAAGAGCAGCTTGAAAGCGGCTTTTACTCTGACAAGGGAACTAACGTAATTGTCCCTCGGGAGACCGCGAGCTCTTGTTATTAGAAAACAATTTCTCCCTCTTGGCCACTTCTTCTCCAGCCTGAGGGCACAGATTCTGCCTTCCTCCCCTCCTTGATCTTCTCATCCAGCAGCATAGTGTTTCAAAACAAATGGATAATGCTGGTTAAAACATGGTTTCTATAAAAGTGAATAACAAGTAACAAAAAAAGGCCACATAAAGCCTCACCAATGCAGAAACATGAAGATTTTGAGTTAAACAGTCAGAATATCACCATCTTTATAAAATGGCATTGCCACTTTTGTTCCTTGTTTGTTCACAGCTTACTTACTTTTCCACTTGTCTGTACTTTCACCGTCCTGAGCAAATAATACATCACTTCAAATAGTCACCTCAGTCCCTGCTTAATTTCAAAGGTTTATTTCCTGGAATGAATCTCCTTTGTCAAATCCATTGATCCTTGCAAATCTTGTGCAGTATTGCTGTTTGTTTAATAAATTGACCTGTAATGTAGATTAACTTAAGGAGGGGGGAAGAATGGGGGTTAAAAAAGGAGAAAAAAAAAAATACTCATTAACATTTTGCCTTGTGAGTTTGTGTGGTTAATTTAAAACATTTAAGGCTGGAAATGAGCTTCTCCATCAAATGTCCCACTTCCATTTACATTTCTTGCATACAAGTCAATTTGTGGCTGCCCCACACCATAAATCATTGCCACCGGAATGCTGTGTCTGTACCTCTAGACATTACCCTGGCGCGTGGTACTTAAAAAAAGCAATTTAGAACTCCATTTACTCAAAAACACTGTGCTTTCAGCGGACTCACATTCACACCAGCAAAATGAAGATTAAACAGCAATGCCTAAAAGAGTTTTATAGTAGATGAATATCTTGCAATTGTTTCTTTTCTTCTTTTGATGCATGGTGCATAAAAGGGTTGAATTATTAGATGTTTTCTTAATACTAAACGGACATCTTCCTCTCCAGCTCAAAAATGAAGATAAGTGAACATGAAGGGATTTTTTTTCTTTTGAAGAAAAATGTTATACTCTTATTATTTCTACCCCACTATTCACCCTGAGGAATAGGTAGCAAGAAAAGGAGAAATAAACCTACAGGTCTGTTTACTCTGCTTCCATTTACCATCAATAACGGGCTGATAAAAGAGATGCTATCTGACCAACCAGAAAGCAGTGGTCAGTAAAATAGGTACAATATTGTGTCACGTAGGAAATAATTGATGACCCCCTTCACGGGGATCTCAAACGGGGCATTGGGAAATCATTTTCAATCCATGGCTTAGCAGACGAAACAAATGCTCCTGGCTTGCTTTGTCAATTCTCACTCCTTAGGGTCAAACAAACAGTTTTTCCAGGGCCAACTCAAAGGCTGGTGTACAGGCAGCCAACCTGAAAATGTCCCTTGTCCTCCACAAAATGATACAACTGATCATTGTATATACCAACAGTTTATTTGTCATCGAAGAAGTTATGATAAGGGAAGCCTTCATTTTAATTGACCAGGTGACCCTTGCATTCCCACAGCCTGCAGCTGCCTTCATGGTCCGTGTCCAGCTCTCTGGTCCGTGCCACCCCCCATCACCCCCCCACTCTCATTAATGCCCCTGCTAACTCTTTATTAAGACACAAAGGAGGAGGAGAGAAAGGAAAAAAAAGAAGCAGAGTAAAATCAGGCACATTCAATTTAGGATTTTTTAAAGAAGTAAATCCATTTATTACAAAGGGTAATTTCACAAGCAAGCACTCCCATTCAAAAAATTTGAAATAATACATGACTTTTTATTATATAAACCATAGCAGTGGAAATGTATCATATTTAATTAATATGATTTTGTTTTTTTCTTAGGGGTTTTCCTATTTAACATGGTGGATGCTTTAGTTAAAATCCTAATGCATTGAATCCTATACCTTCCTTTTGCCACCTGATGGAGGTTCTTCAGTCCATTCTGGCTGCATAAGGTTTCAAAAACACTGTAAAAAATGTATATGGAGTACAAAAACATTCTCTGGAAATTGCAAAAAAAACGTAACATTTAAACTAACATAAATGCAGTTTAAATGCAATTTACAGTTATACAATAAAAATGAAAATACATTAAGATACAAAAGTGGTGATAATGTCTACATAAGTTTTGACACTTTAGGTAATCTGGTGTATTTAAATGTGTCTTTATTGGATGTGTCTTTATTGGATCAAGGAATTGTTTTATATCCTTTAAGTTCAGGAAAATACAAAAGCAAAAACCGGTCTAGTTATAAAGAGCCAATAAACTGTATAAGTAAATGATATATATATATATATATATATATATATATTTAAATATATATATATATATATATATATATATATATGACACATTAAACAAAAAACAATAATGTGGCAAAAGACAAAGACCTACTAAAATTAATACAATGGGCAGAAAAAAAAAAACAAAACAAAAAAAAACAGGACATATGTAAACATTTAGGCCAAACCATTTTGTTTTTGGAAAATACAATTTGTACTCTTATTTCTTACAGGCTTTAAATATTTAATGCTATTTCTATAAGCTAAACATTCAAATGTTGACGTTTATCTTAGATATAAAAAAAAAACTACCGTCTGGGTCTTAAAACCTGAAAACAAGCATTGGTTAAAAAAACTGCTAAAATCTGACTTTCTGGTGAGGCCAATCAGTGATTTAATGGTCTTTTCAGGCAGTCCTTGCTTGTTGTTAAGTCAGCAACTTTTTAGCTGATTAGTGTAGCCTGGGTGCTACCAGGTGCCAGACAATGGAAACCAAGGAGAAAAAATTCACATAGGTTGAGCAGTGCTGCATTGCTCTGCAAATATAAGATGAAAATTAGAATGTTTTTAAAATTAAGTTTTTGTGGAAATGGCTATAATTATATGTATAAACTGTTTGATAGCATCCTAATTAAAAATATGCTTTTAATGTATTGAAATAGTTGCAGTTTCTGAGACACTGGTGCAGCTTGTGTTTAAATAGTTGTCAGTGCAAAACAAATGTGTGATTGTTTAAATTGACAAGAAAACCGAATTTCTACAAAGGATTTTACATTTGTGAGACAATTAAAGACAAATCAAATAAAGGTTTTAGAACACAAGCGCCGAGTGCAATTAAATATTTGATTTCAAACTGCAAGAAAAAAAAAAACCTGACTGATCGTAATGTGATGCTGAGAAGTCATTCATTATTTGTGGAGAGCTTGGCTTGAAGTTAGCTGAAGGGAGGAAATCAACTGGCTTCGCACATGAGAGGCTCACATCATGCACACTTGCTGTGTCCACAAGCCTCCTGCCCGCCTCTGTGAAACCAACAGTTTATCCTCGATCAGCGGGGCCAGGAGCACACTCCGGAGGGGGGCACATTGTGCGGCATTACCAAGACAATGGGGCCATATGGGGAGCAGAAGGAGCTCCTGCTTGCCTTTTCAGCGCACAACAAACAGCACAGCATATTATGTGTGGCAGCGGTCACTTTGAGGTGACTGTTTTTAGCATAACAACAGATGAGTGAAGGGAAAGTCATTTTATTCCAATTTAAGGCTATTATAGGGACAACGAAAGGGGGTTAGATTTATGAGTTTTGCACAATGCATCTCTTGGTCAACATGCTCACAATGGGATGATAATGATACTACCTCATGTTCATCAAATCAGCATCATGTGAAATCTGGTTGCTCAGAGGACTTCTGCATGTGACCTTCTGGATCACACAGAATCTCATTAAACTATTTTTTTGCGCTCCTTTAAATGCTCTGAAACTCATGGAAAGACATCTTATAAAAGTGCAAAAAACAAGCTTATGACAATTTCTCATCTTGACAAATCCAACAGGCACAAATGACAAAGTAAGCAGCTGTGACGTCACATGTAGGAAGCTGCGAAATGATGCAATTATAAATGTCTGAACATCTTGCATGTTGATTGGAGCATCACGGATCTTGTGCCGCTAGACTGCAGATTCAATCCTTGCCTAGTATATGGCATCTTCACACACAGCCAGCAAAGCAGAGAAGATCATATGGTGAAGTGTTGCTTGATCTACGACAAGTGCTTCAATGCCAAGAGACTTTTTTCCCCCCCTTTTGTTTGAGGATGCTTTAACTGTCTCAGACGTTTTTCTTCCTAGATTGTGCAAAGATGGTAATACATTCAGATGGTTAACCATAAAAGAAAATGTTTAGCTTTTTTAGGAATTATTCGGTGCTACAAAAATTTGCACTTTGAATTATTTTGAGTACCCTCCAGTATGGTGTCAATAATTATTGGCCTATCTGCATGTAATGAATTGACTATCCTCATGATCTGGCTCATAATGACTTTAGGACACCAAAGGGTCCTCTAAAGAAGATGAGAGCCTATTGATCCACAAGATAAATGCTCTTTAGGATGTTAATAGACTAATTTGCTTTAATGATTTCTCCTAGCACTTCCACAGTCAAGGACAGGATAATATACACTTAAAAAGGCATTCCGAGCAGAAGCGCAGCAACTGGACGCTTCCTGCATGAAAATGTGGGGCATTGAAGTCACACATTCAAATTGATGATCAACCTCCCCATTAGTTTGTCTTTATTTGCTTCCTCTCGAGGTAATTATCATGGATTAATGCCATTCTGAGGTGTTGCGCAAAATAACATTAGCAATATCCATTTCCAGAATAACCTGCTCTGGTCTAATAAGCAGAATAATAAGGCTTCCAGCTTTTCCTTTGATGCAGAACCAAGGTGTATATGGAGCACATGGTCTGTAGGATGGATGGTTGATGCTTTATTTAGTTAATTACTGTAGTTGCCACCTACCAAACACACATTGGTAGTAAAGATTTAAGTATGTCATATTTTGTAATTTAGACATTTAGAAACCCATATTTCTACTATTTTTATTGGATCTGAATTTACTCCGATACCCCGAATAAAATTTAGTGAAACAAAATAATGTCATAAGTCACCCATTATCACTATTCAATCCATCTTAGGCAAATTAAAAGAATTAAAACGCACCAAAAATGGAGGTTTAACATGAACTGACGGGCTGTGCAAAAGAGCCTTACAGAAACAATCATGAAAACTCTGGAGGAGCTGCAGAGACCCACAGCTCAGACATAAGAATCTGGTTTTACATTAAGTCTAAATTATGATTATGGACCATTTTTTTGTGGTTCAATTACCAAAATAAACACATGAATTGTGTAAATCTTAAATGAAAATACACAAGAAAAAAAAAAGTCGGGAGCTATAAATACTTTGAGAACGACATGTGCCTGTTTGATCGATTTTATTTTATTTATATATATATATATATATATATATATATATATATATATATATATATATATATATATATATATATATATACAAATATATAGTAATGGAAAAATTACAGGGGTCTAAATACTTTTACCATGACCTGTATGTTAATCAGTCATAATAAAAAACATTTTTTTCATACATGCTGTTTTTTCATTGTTTTGGATTACTTGACTTCTTCAAAGCTTTGAGTGACTTAGGGATTTTTTTTTCCACTGTCAGAGCACATTTTATTCATAGACAAAGGCAGTGTAGTATGACATATCCAAGACAAGATGAGCTATTGCTTTACCAGTTTCAAGCACAAATGACATTGACTTCTGGGAGATGGAACTCTTTAACATGCTCTGCACCAACTGAGTCACATCTGCCGTTGACAAACAGCTAAGGAGTAACCTGAGTCTATGTTCTCTTTACTGGCAATTTTTACATTTTATCATTGAAGTCAATGAGCCAATCTGCAATTTACGCCACAGAGAGCGGGATGAGTGTATTCAGAACCCGGTCACACACCCAATCTCCTACTAAAGAGCAGCGATAATGTAATAATGCCTCACTGATGTGCCAGGCAGTAATGGTGCTGAACATCTCCCATTCATCCAACACTACCTGATCATTGCTTTAACGGAATAATACATTACTGCTGGAAATAGCTGTAAACGTCCAACTTTATCTTAGGAATGTGCTCTCCTTTTTACCTCGGGAAACGTTCGTGTCCCTCGGTAATAAAAGGCAGAGCTATCAGGATGAAATGAAAAAGAGATTGAAACCCTTCTGTCTCTGTCAGAAAGCGTGCAGATACACACATTGCATGGCCTCCCTGTATTTTGTAGCCTACAGGCTGTTTGTATTATTATGAAAGTATGGTATTATGATCCTATTCTTTCTGCAGGAATAAAATCAGACATTTAAGTTGGCTGCTTTTTTCCGCTATGACTATAAAATAGGTTTGATTGAACATTATTTCCCTCTGTTTTTTAGACTTGTCAGTTTCTCCATTCTTGACAAATTACAGCCATAATAGCCAGCCTAGATGTGCTTAAATGAGCCCGGGCACACCAATGTTATGGCTTTTCATCCTATTCAAACTGCTTTCCACCTTATGTAATTACTTAGACAAGGTTTAAGTGAGGGTAGTTGGAACACAGAGGTGAAGGCAGGGATGCATACAGCATTAGACCATGTCACTTAAAGAGAATAGCCACATAAATTGCCAAGTGGAGAAAAGAAAGCTTTGTTATAATTGGGAAAAGATAGAGAAGCAGGGAGGTGACATCTGCCATTAACCTTATATCAGACCATTTTGTAAATCAATGTCACTCACATTTAATAACAAGTGTAATCACAGGAATTATGCTAATTTAATTTGATGCCTCCTGCATTATGCAAATTTCAGCCAAATATAATGAATCCTGACACCTGACCAGTGCTGTGTATAGTGTGGGTGTTTCTTGTTATCACTGAGTCACTGCTAAGGTTTTAAAGCTAAAGGAGTTCAAGAAATTTTACAAATTTTCATGGAAAAATTCTAAACTTTTACATACAAATCTTTCTGGAGTTCCTGGACCTATGGATTAATTCTCAAACATACTAGAATTCATTATGAAACTCTGAAATGTATTACTCTAGTGGGCAGGCTTTAAATATGGAGCCTGAAGGAAGGAAGGAAGGAAGGAAGGAAGGAAGGAAGGAAGGAAGGAAGGAAGGAAGGAAGGAAGGAAGGAAGGAAGGAAGGAAGGAAGGAAGGAAGGAAGGAAGGAAGGAAGGAAGGAAGGAAGGAAGAAAGTTAGTTTCCAATTTGTCCAGACCTGAACAAATGTAAAAAAAAAAAAAAAAAAAAAAAAAAAAAAAAAAAAATTCAAGGCTTTACCAGGGTAAGAAGCCCAGCTTTCAGACTGGTGAGATTCCATAGTAAAACCACACTGGGTGTTATTAAAAGGTCTTTGTGTAAATTTGTCCAGCAATTCAGAAAATGTTTCTATAATGGGCTTAGCTACCCTGAAATACATGAATGAAAAAAAAATCTAAACAAACACCAAATGTCTGCCGCAGAAGCAATTTTCTTTGTGCTGTATTAGTGACCAACATGTCTGCATGACCCGCAGACTCTGACAACAACCCCACAGACACATCGCTATAAGTGGTTCATAATAACAAGGGGCGGGAGGGGGGGAATCCACGCTTCAGACGCACTGAGCTGGTTCACTGCAACTGAATGTTACAGAGTAAAACAGCATGTCATGCTGCCATTTGACACGGTGAAATAAGATTAGATGAGATCCATTTCAGAGTGCAGGAAGTGTGGTGGCAGGCCACGTTCTGGCATGCAATCTGCAGCCGAAAAATGAAGTGTAGGAGGAGCCCCATAAGGTGACGAGGATATACGTATCCTTAAAGATGATTTTTTTTTTAGCGGTTAAAGATATCTTGGCTCACACAAGGAATTATACCCCTTAAACTTTAGTGCTTTGAGATTTTATCTGACAGATGCAAAATAGCTTAAAAAAAAGGTAATGGGAGGACATTTCTATTCTTTTTGCAGTTCAATCTGAAAAACCCACAGATAAAAAAAACAATAGGAAGAAATGTATTGATACAATAACTTTGTCTTTGGTGCTCAGACGTCAGCAGGAAACATAGCGCTTGATTTTGATAGATATGCATGAACAGGAGCAAAGAATAGGGCCGTGTCCCCCCCCCCCCCAGGCCTGAAACTAGTGGTGGAGTGGAGATAGATGAAGTTAGTCAGTCTGTAGACTGCTGGTTAGCGAGACAGTATGCTGAGTTTTACTGTATGGGGAGATCCAGTGGACTGTGTGAGCTGATAATAGAGCTTCACTTAGGGACCTGGAAGATGGAAGTCCAGTTAGATAACACAGGTTGAGAGAACCTGTCCATAATGAGCAAACATGTAGCGACAGTGGAGAGGAAAAACTCCCCATTGGGAAGAAACCTCTGGCAGAACCAGGCTCAACATGGCGGTCTTCTCCCGGTGCGGTGGAAATGAGACGCAGAATGCAGTAAGAGTCCGGGAGGAATGAAACCCTGATCAAGCTTTAGCCCAAAGATAAACTTTGGATGCCGATTGGCTTTCGTGGAGGTTTGGTTCAAAGCTGATTGGCTGTATCGCAGATTGATGTAGGAGAGCAATTCGTTTCTTCAGTTGAACTTCCGCCTAGGCTCCATTATTAAAATCTGAAGAGGCTGATGTACATCTGTTTTCAGTCCGCCTTGCTTTGATAACATTGAATAAAATGTAGTAGTTTTCAGAAGTTACCAAATCCTTGAACAGATTTCACCTCCAAGGAATTTAATTTCAGTGTAAATATAGCTGTTCTGTGAAGTTCATTAAATGACATTAGTGAACAGCATCATTATAAAAACCCTGAAATACCACAGAGAAGTCAGCGATAAAACTTTACACAAGCTTTGACCATAACTGTCTCTTTCAATTCATCACCTAAAATTTGAAAAAGTCAACCCTAGCACAACTGCCAATGCACCTTAGTATTGTTATCAGCTGAACTTACAAACTGTGCAAGAACAAGCAGTAAAGAGGCCCGTGCTAACTATCTGATGCTGATGAGCTGCAGGCCTCCACATGTCAGCTCAGATATTATATTGGCAAGAGAAACTATTCATTTTAAAATCCACAACTCTGGTCTTTGTAAATCAGTTGAAAGGACAAAGCTGATTTTGAAGAAAAGCACAAAAAAAATTACATTTGCAGTTCAGAAGCCATGGAGGGAGAAAGAGACATAAACCCAAAAACATGCACATCTAACTGTAGCACATTAATCTGTGCCTTATTCAGGATGAATTTACCAATTCCAAGATAACTGAAAAGCTATTTGACTTCTTTTAAAACCAAACGTAAGCAACATGGATTTGTCATTTATTAATTCTCTTTATTGTGAGCATCATTATGCTTTTTCTGTTGGTAGGAATCTATATATTTCAACTAAGGTGATATACAAAAGAGTTTAATTGTGTGCTACCATTCTAAGATATAATAAACTTGTATCTGTTACAGAGCCCATCAAGGAGTGGAGAAGTATGTTGGTCACATCCAGCTACTGTTGGCTCTGGTCTGTGCAAGACTGCCAGAATCAATGCTAATTATAGTTCCATGTGAAAGGTGCCTGTGCAAGATTGACACTTATTCACTTCCAAGTGACATTAAGAAACTTCAATCAGGTTACCAAACAAGATGCTAACACACTGATAAGGTGAACAATGACTGGTAAAAGTATTGGTAATAATGATTGTTGGTGGATAACCAACTGCAAAAGGTTCACCTGCTATCAAATAGGATTAGTCTGTATGTCTTCTAACTATGACTCAACTAGAGATGAAAATGCCTCATAGGTTCATCCAAGCTCGCACTAAAGTATGTTTGCCGTGTGTATCCCTAGGCAGTGGATATACTGTCCATTTGCTTATAATTTATCGTGCAAGACAATCTATCACAAGACTTGACTAAAATTTTCAGATTAATCTTTTTCATTTTAGAGACTGATCTAGCCAACCACATTAGAGCAGACTGTTTGCAAGAGGAAACCAATAAACTAGGTTTTGCTGTTTGCTCACTGAGACCTGGGGCTTGTCAATTCTTCGCCCCTTGAAAGAGATCTGCCATTAAGGTGACATGAGAAACAAATGAGGCCAATTTCTCCTCCAATGTCCCCTCTGATATGTCAATAAATGCCCTGCAGTTGCAGGATGCACTACGATAGATTTTTCCTTACAGCTACACAATCAGTGGAATATCCAACTTTTCTTGTATAGGTGATCAGCCTGAGTAAAGCCAATGGACTAACTAGAATCTGAATGTTTGACTTAGACAAATATTTTTTTGTTTGTTTTATGACCACAAAACTTTGTGATGTTACAGGAGATCAACCAGAGTAACGGATATAAGTGGAGCATATATTTATTATTTTTGTAAAACAAAAAGGTACAAATATAGCAAATAGACAGCATAGTTAACCACCACTGTCCTTTTAGCAATTGCTTTGTTGAAAAATGTTCCTACACTTTTAGGTCAGAAATGTGGAGTGGTTAAGCGCTCACAAATTCAAGAAACAGAGGTACTTTAAGGGAAATAAAATGTGGACCAAATTCATCCCAGTCTTTATCAAAATGAAAATTCAAATGAAATTAAAATTAAAATGTCTTTAATATCTTAGAGTGCCAATTACTAACATCTGCATAGAAGCTGATAAGTAGCAAAAGTATGATTCAATATATGTAATTAAACTAGGGATAAAACATAAGAAATGTTTTTAATATGCACAGTATAAGCATTTGAAAAAAATCAGGGTAAATAGGAAATACATAGGTTCTTATGTCGACAAAAGAACTGGAAACCTGAAATAACTCCTTGCAGAAACAACACCACAGATTCACATGTTGTTGTGATCCCTTTATGCAAAATTATAGCCTCATCTGCTGAGCGGTTGCATCAATGGGAATTCACTTGGTATGCAGTTTGAAAAGTCTTGTTGTTCAATAAATATCATGGGAACAAGGCCTGAGATACTCCACATTCAGACTTACAAAAGCAGCATATGTTGAGGTGGATTGAGTCCTCAGGCTCCAATCTGGTTCTCTCTCCGTCCGACTTAAAAGATAAATCATGTGGGCTATTTTTCCATATGTTAATCAAGGCACTTGCCATATGCATTAGTATTAGTAGTGTGGTAGCAGCAGACATCCTGTTTTCAATGTGAAATTGTTAGGCTGAACCTTAATTGATAACAGTTTTAGTAGACTGAAAAATAATTCAACAGCTGGCCTGTTTTATAACTCTTGTTAACACGTTATATATGTTTTATAGGGTGTCAATTGATTTTGTTATATGCAGTTTATGAGGATTCTGCAATGTGTAGGGAAAAGTGTAATTGACAAATACGATGTTGCAATCACTTTTTTTGTTGTTGTTTTGTTTTGTTTTGTGCAATAACAACATAACATTCATTGCAGCCCATTTTCTAGGGACATTTCTGTTCTGTCATTACGAATGACAGATGTGACTTTTAACCAAAGCAAACAGTACAAGTAATACGCTCCTGGCACTTAAAGGAGTTTCAGAATGTGCGTTGACCTGTCTGAGCCATGCTAATAGATAGTGAGAGGTTGGTGGAGGCTTAGGCACCATCTTAAATTCCAAGGTTGCACTTACAGCCTCGCTGGACGTCCTTGACTGGAGCCAGACACAGATCTAAAGAGGGCTCTTGGCCCAAACAATGTCATTGTTATGGCCTTTGTCATCTCAATTAGCAGGCGGGTGCTAAAACACAGAGCTCCAAATGGTGGCATCAGTGTTAACCCGGGACGCAACACAGTGCCCATAAAATCAGGCATTTATGCTGAGTGCTGACCACACTGTTTGTCTCTCATTACCTTCAGGCAGCAAAACGGGGCCCAGAGGTAACTATAATGACCCTCTGTTTCAGAAAGATGCTGCAGTCACTCAGCTGCTGGGGGATGGAAGTATAGCTTCTAGTTTATTTTCCTGAACACAAGCTGGGTCCCTCAAATATAACAGTGCTTTTTATGAGCATTACTGCCAAATTCAGGTTGCTCAAACAAACCTGAAAAAAGTCATCTTAGTAGTGAAAATGTTATAATTTATGAGGATATGTATGTAAAAGAAGTGAAAGAAACCCATTTTTTTTGTATAACATAACATAACCTTAGAGGCATTAATGCTGATACTGGTACTTATATTTTTTAGTGTATAAACTTTAAATAATTGTTAACTAGGCTAATTCACTTTTTTACTTTTCAATTAGCTTTTTTCTTGACTTTTTAACTTTTTTTAACTGAATTTATAGTGGGTAATATATTATTCAAGGGCCCATCTAATTGGTCAAATGCCAAGATAAGATGTACAGCCATGTAGCAGAATCTTTGCTGAATGGCTGCATATAGATCTTGTACTTCTAGACCTCACTGAGGGACGGGGAGACTTCGTTTGTAAGGGGTATGCAAGTGATCAAAAAGGTAATTTACCCTATAAAGGGTTAAGTTGTGTGTCAATGCTATGTTTTGTTACTTGTTTGTGTTTCTTTATAGTTTAATCTATTTCCTCTGCTTCCCTGTGTTATTATTTAGATTTTCACTGAGTTTCTCTGTGATGTTAAGATGCTTTTTTGCAATTTTTAAGTAATACCTTAGCTCCAACACATTAATTTACTTAGTCTCACCCAAGTTGCATTTGTATTACATTTGTATGTGGCAAAAATATGTTGATATTCTACTAAATTTGAAATTATTACGTTCAGCAATTGCTATGTTTCTATTAAATAACGAATAGGATTAAAATTCTTTGTGAATATGTTTGTTCATGCTTTAACTAGGATGTAAAGAAATGATACATACCTATATTTCAGCCACGGCTATAGTGAGGCCACCATACAGTCAAGCAGCCACTTAGTATTAATGTGTAATGGAAAACAGAATCAAAATGAGGATGAACCCCATGAGATGAGGCACAGGTCCTACCTGTTTGAAAATGTTTTTTTATACTTTATGTTTACTTGCTGCCAGGTGCGATTCTCTCTCATGAGATTCCATCTAAATATACACGCCACCATTCAAGTAGAAAACTGTTTCCCCCCTTAGTGTTATCTGAAATTATTTTTTCTCTTTGTCAAAATGAACATTTCAAACAAAATGGCATTCTTCATGTCGTTCTCAATGTCTAAAATAAATTTCAGATCTCAATATTCCAATTGGTACTAGTCATAATTTTTATTATTTTGGGTAAATAATTTAGATATCAGGAAAAATTAACTTAACTAAATTAACTTAACTTAACTTAAAATGGATAAACATTTCTAGGCATTTGAAACTTAATTCGTACACATGCAATTTTGTCTTCTTTCTTACTTATTAAACACTGTGTAGCAACATTCTGATAATTTGCAGCTGACCACTCAACAAAGTCCTCCTAAAACATTAGTCAAAAAAAAAAAAAAAGCACATAAAGTCTTTCCTACCTTTGCCTGCGTGTAATTCAGGAAAACCTCTTCTACTCTTGCTTGTGATTTGCTGGGTCTTCTGTCTATCTCGAATTGGTGCATATCATTCTTTATAATACAACCTTTCCAAAGAGATATAAATCTTACTGACTATAACTTCCAATTGCATGTTGTATGGACTTGCTACTTTTTTAAACAAAATTTTGTAGTTTTAGTTTATTAGAATTATCTCCTTCATTTTATAAAAAGTAAGCGGTTTCCCATCTAAACATCTGTTTTTTTAGGCAAAGTTTTTTTTGCCATTAAAATCTAATTTTAGAATATCATTTTCAAAATATCACATCCACTTCATCCTCCAGTACTATTATGCCAGTAAATGACATGACTAGCAGTTTAGGCAGTGTTCAAGTTGAGTATGCCTTTTTGGAAAATAGACCTACGGGCTTAAGAGGTTAAAAACCATCCACAAACCTATGAGCTTTCCCCTCTTCATTCTTTGTTAATATTATTTTCTCTATCTTCTACTTTGATTATAAAAAAACTTGTCTACTTGTTTACAGCAGCTATGATGAGGGGGTGTGTCATAAGCCTGCAATGTTCGCGCTTTAGTTATATATAAGCAATATGTACAGTATATAGGTATAGTACGTATTTTCTGATAAAACAGTCAGATAAATCCCATGCATAGTTATTTTAGTAGAAAAACCTTTAAATAATTGGGGCACCTGTAAACTACCAGAACTACTTTTCCTTTTCTCCAGTACCGGCCGTTTCTTATATCAGGATGCTCTGTGACGGTTGTGACAGCGTTGCATCTCAGCTACAGATGGTGAACGTTTCACACAACTTTATATCCAAAAACCTGAACTATTCTTTCATGTCATAATCTGTCTTGTTCCTGTTGTTTCATTCTGCTCCCATGGGTGCTGATTTACCATTTTTCCAATCCATCCCTCCGCTCATGCTGGCTAATATCTTATATTGTGACCTCTGCCTGGAGCCTGTTTGCTGACTTATCCCCCTGGTGCACCCTATGCTTGCTATTGTTTTTGGATTCTAATTTCAGCCTTACAGACTCTGGACCTAAACGTGCCTTCAGTCTCTCATGGTTACTGACCTGGATTGGCTTTTAGATTACAGCTCTGGATCACCGACCTCTGGAGATTTTGTTTCTCTTGAAAGAAACCTGCCCTTTGATGTAGAACTTGGCACTCTGTCTTTGTAACCACCATTTTGGGGAAGCCTTTCTCTAATCCACAGTAATCACAGTTGGGCCATCTTCAGATCACTGTGTTTTCTCCATTGTAAAGAATCTATTTATGTCTGTGGTTCTGGGTCTGAACTGCATAGAAATCATACCACTGTAATTGAAATAAAAAATATGTTCATTAAAATCTTAAGAACATTTGTGACAATGCAAGGAAAAATGTGCATTCTAATTGAATGGATAGAAATACAGGAACGGTGAGCTGCCAGAAATAAAAACCTGTGTCTCATGCCTCCCTACATAACAAATCATCTTGGGCTGCTGCCCACATCACCTTATTAGAATCTCACTGATTGTATCATTGATTTTGTAGCAATCACTCAAACTAAGCATGCATGGAGTGCCAGTGGAGAGGAAAAACTCTCTTTTGAACAGGAAGAAAACTTCAGTAGAATCAGACTCAGTGTGCCATCTAGTTGTTCAGGTCCATTAATACTTTCTATGTTAGAAAAAGTAAAGGTGGCTCTGTTCTAGGAGAGAAACAGTCAAGCAGACAAGCTCTAATACAATTTTCTTGTCAAAGGGATGAAAAAGAGAATATTCAGTTAGTCACATTAAAAACTGAGCTCATCTCTATGCCAAGGCAATAAACAAGACTAAACACTAAAAATCAGACCGCATACCTCCCAATATCTAAATACATCTTTGCTCCACCACTCCTGAATAGGAAGGATGAATTCTCTGATCAGAAGAATCATTCATCAGATGCGTGGTACAAAGCCATTCATTTCATACAGATGTGATGAAGCACGGAGGTATTTAAAAACTTCAGGATGTAGTTATAGCTGTTGAGGGTCTACTGTAGGTTGGACATACCTGCTTTAACCATGACACAAAAGGATACAAGAAAATGGCCACTACCCCTGAAACTCCTAATAAAAAATATCTTCTAGTTTTTCTGACTCCCTAGTTTTTGAAATGCTTTATTTTAGGCTCTCCTCTTTTAGTTTAATAATAACTAAATAAAAAGTCTTCAATTACAGTAAAACTGTTTTGACTTTCTGTTTGCACTGAGTATAATATGACATGACAAACAGATCCATTGTCATTGGCCCCTCTTCAAAATGAGAAAGAAAAAGATCAATTCATGAAAAATACTATTTATGTTATGAAAAGTTGTACATTATATTTGTCCACTTTGATCAATTGATCTCATAGGTCAGGGAAAAGTAAACGGATCTTGCGCTGGAACATGGACTGGTAGTCTATAGCCCCATTTACACTACACTTCTGAAACTGTGTCGACAATGATCCGAGTACTGTCGGACCAAGATAACTGTTGAATGTAAATGCAACACAACTGAACTGGAACGTGCCATACACAACCGTACTGCGCTAAATATAGTACTACTTCAACAGTAGGGCTCAGCACGGTTCAGATGTTGCTTGGTTCTCTGTTAACAAAAAGCACATGAGCAGCACCCCTAAAAGAAATTATGAAATAATTTCAACAAAGGCATAGTTGCTCAAAGTTTCTAGGCATTTTCAACAAGTGTAGACACAAGGGACAATCTCTTGTCTCCTGTTTACTCCTCAAAATGGGAATGACAAAAAAAACATCACATTCAAGTAAGGAATTGTGGCATTTATAACCTCAAGTCACATGGTAAGTAAGAGGTTTTGTTGAGAAGAATTAAAAAGGTCAATGGTCCAGGTTTATGGAACCACTATACACAGTGAGGACACTGCTAAGCTCCCATTACGACAAGGCTGCAAAACCAACTATATTCGAAACCAGCTTCTAGACTGTTTGAAACTCCTATTGGCTACAAACTGGGGTGTTTGTAAATGCAAGCCAACACCTATCTATAAAACCCATTATACACCTACTGTATAACACCCATTACAGGCTGACAATGGCACCAAACGACCCTCTCATCTGTTTCCATTTGCATGTTTCCAAGCAATACAAGGCCTTGTCTATATAAGACTAAAACTCACTGCGGATCCAGACAACTGAATTGAGAAAGCTTCCTGGAGAGGTGGCGAAACGTCTTCAAATCTTGAAAACCAAGTCCAGTGGATTTTTTTTTTTTTTTACTTTTACGGAAAACCTATCTACTGTAGGACCAACATCAGCGGTTCTAAGGGGGGACAGGGGCCAACAGGGGCCACTGCCCCTACAGAACTTTCCTTGACACTGTTTAATGCCCCTGCACTAAAGATGTAAAATTAAATACATTTTTTACGACAATATCTGCTGGCACATAAACCATAAATAATTGGTCACTTGGACTTATTTTTAATTTGAACACATTTTTTAAATGAAGCAGTTCTCCTTCTAGTCTCAGAGGTTGTCAGATTTTTGATCTGGCATGTTTGTGGTCTCTACAACCAAAACTGTCATTTGGTTCTTTATTTCATTTTAAACAATAAACTATTGCTGTTTTTTTGTTCCATGCTTTTCCTATGTGGCCCTATAAAAAAATCACAGACCCCAGCCCGGCCCCTCCAGTAAATTTGGTCTAGAACAGCCACTCCCCACCACCCAAAACATGTATCCGTAACACAAACAACAGGAACATCCAAATATTTGCAGTTGTAGCTCCTTCCTCATGTTCCTAGCTCCTATGCCTTCATCTTTTGTGGGGTCAATAGTAAGAACACTATCCAGTGTACGAAAAGAACTCTGGACTGCTACGCTGAATCAAGTTTATTCCCATGCTTTTTACATATCTCCCAATAATACCAGAAGGTTCTGTAGAAAGGACTTAATTTTATCATTAAAAGTGTGTTTTAGCCATGATAACGAGTGGATGAATAAACTTGCCCATTTTGAGATCAATATATATCTTAATCATTTGTCGTCTTTAACCATTCTCTGGACAAGGACTCATCAGACTCTTTTTATTAGTAATTGTTCCTCTTTACTCTTTTCACTGCCCTCATGCACTTGTGGTTTATTGTTTCCTGCACTTTTAGCCCAGGCAGAGTACATAATGCTGTGCATGTTTAACAGTCATTTCCATAAGTAAGTGTAATTTCTGTACAGTTTGTTCCTGTGTAATGAAGTGAAATCTTGTTTGTATTCCCCCTTTATTTCAGAAGGAAACCCACTCAAGCAGCTACGAGGGAATTAAAGCAGCTAAAAATTAAAAAGCGGCACTATCTTTAACTGAATGTCACACTATTAGGAAATAAAATCAATTACTCGCATACTAAGTAGTTCTGTTTTTGTTATTTCTTTTTTTTTTTTATTCTGCATTTTTTTCTTCTCGTTAACATTTGAGTCTATAAGTGACCTTAACAAGAAAAAATGCAAATGACGTGCGCAAGAAAATGGCTAACATTTATTTATCCTCGCTGTTCTCTTGTCTTGTTGGTGTCATTAGAACAGTTCGCTGCGTCCCATTCTCTCCCATTATCTCTGCTATCAACGCAGCACAGCAAGATTCCAGCAGGGCTATAAATACTTCCCTTGGACCACATACGGCTAGCACATCATCTCCCAGACACAGCTTAATGATGGAAAAAAAAATCTAATGTGTTTTTGCTCTCTTTCTTCAACACATTCTCACAACACCATGAAAAAAAGTCAGCCGGCTTGCAGAAGTTACACATACATTTAGCCATAAAAAAAGGAAAGAAAGAAAGGAAAAATACATCTGCTCCTAAGTGTCGGCAACGTCTAAGAAGGTGTGAGGAATGATAGATGCCTGTCCTGATCATCCAGCAGCGCAGGTTTTTGTTGATTGCATCAGGGTCACTGACTGGCTCTGCAAAGCCATTAGAGCGAGAATGCAAAAAGGACACTTTATCTGAATTCATTATAAATGGATCTATATCTTATGTTTAGGGCCAAGGACACGATTTGTATCACAATGCAAATATCCATCATTAAATGTTGACAGTTCATTTTTCCCTGGCAAAGAAAGAAAAATGTTTTCCGTTCAGCACTCTTTCAGTGCTTTCCCTTTTCTGATGAAGGGCCACCGAGTAGTTGAAGCAGATTTGTTGTTCAAATTGAACTGTTTGTCATAATATCATTGTTGCGGGTGGGGGATGGGTGATATCCAGTTTAATGATTTGCATGTATTGTAACATTACTTGTAAATAGCATGATAAATAGTTGTAGCAGGTACACGGTAAATCAAAAGAATATTTGTGATTTTTGATTGAAAAAAAGGGTAAACCACCACAATTTATATGCCATCGTCACATTCAAAGTGTATTGTTGGAAACTGAAATATACATATTTTTCTCACCTGAATCATCCAATCAATCAGTAAATCAGTCAATCAGGGTTTATTTATACATAATTTTTCAACAATCCAGATGGAGCTCAAAGTGCTTTACGTGACTTGAGCAAAAACCATGCAGGAGAACAAAGAGCTGAGATGCTTGCATCATGAAGTCTGGTCATTTAAGCCTAAGATTTGGGGGATTTTTCACAGAAAAAACGGAACCAAATAAATTCCCAAATAAATGAAACACCAAACTCTTCATAAAACAAACTCACACAGCCTAATTTTCCAGAGTGGTGCCCATTGTTTGGGGTTGGGTTACTGAGCAAATGACTGGGCACGTCAGTCAAAGAGCAAAAGCAGCATCCCATTGTGTTGCTATCTAAATAATGGCTATAAAGTGTAGCTAACGGTGTCCTCTGAAAAGTGCTCAGGTGGAAAGAACTAGACAAACAGAGACAGCTACTGCAGTGCTGCATGGCACAGAGGACAAAGTAAAGGCCTCATTTCCTCCTCCTAATCAGTGTTTACATCCATCCCACTGCTGGTTCTGATGACTGGGGATGCTGTGTTTCCATCAGCAGTAGCAACCTAGCAGTACTGGAGTCATGGCTAATTTTGATGAAAACAGACAGGCTCCAACCATAGCTTTCCTTCTAATTTTTTTATTTCTCTTATGTCCCCTCATTTCACCTCCCTCTTTGAATCTTTAATGTCGGCAGAGAAAATTGCAACTAATTAAGGATGTAAATTGAGCCTTCTAACTCACTAATGTACTAAATTGTCTCTTAGCTCAGCAGAAAAAAATGTGTCACAGGAGTCAATGTCAACTTTTATTGCAGTGGGGTATTAGCATTTTTGCATGTATCAGTTCGGGGGATGTACAGTGCCTACAGAGCTAAGACATAAACTGCTTTGCAGGATACCAGTAGGGTTTACAGCTCTTTTAACTCTGTAATACAAGAGCAAGCTTTTGATTAAATAAACACTGTACAAAAGCAAAAGTAGACACAGCTGGCAAAGCAAATATGTTAATCTTGCATACTGCTTTTAAAATCCAAGATTTCATGCATTTATACTATGCTGAAAGGGCAAGTTCACTGTTAATGTAATGATCCTCTAGCCTATATTTTAGTGTCAGTTAATCGACAAATCTTATATAAAACATTAGACTTTCCACTGTTTTAAATTAAGTAATTTTAAAATCCAGAACAGTCTATTTGAGCCAATCAAAAGGGAAATGGAGAGCGCTCCCTGACCTAGCTTCATCTAGTGTTATCTATATTCATGGTTTCAGAAATCTGGAAACAAATAGTTCTGTTCCATCCTCATTTAATTATGATTATGTCAATACAATTTCAATGTTTGTTTTACAGCTAACAGCAAATCTTCACTGAGTATCACAACTCAAATTTCTGTGATTTTGAGTGGAAGCTTTTTATATTTCAAAGATATATTTAAACTTTCTAACAGCTTTTTGAAATACTTTAAACTTTTTATCATGGTTTATATTATTTTCATATTGCAACATGCTTTTAACAAACAAGACTTTTTAAATATAGGGTTCATTTTATTTATTGTATCCATTCTTATCCAACTGTCATCTATTGGATTTCTGTCTTCCAAAATATATAATTAACAGACAGTAGATTTCCATGCAATTGATATAGGCAGGGCTAAACTCTGAATTTCTTTTTTTTCATTTGAATTCTAGATGGTAAATGGCCTTTGCGTATATAGCTATTTTTCAAGTCAGTAGACCTGACTAAAGCATCTTACACTACATTCAGTCATTCACCCATTCATGCACACACTGATGGTGGCAAGCTACATTGTAGCCACATTGACCTGGGGCTCACTGATAGAAGCGAGGCTGCTGTACAGAGGCTCTACCAGTCTTTCTGACCACCATCAGTAGGCAACGCAGGTGAAGTTACTTGCCCAAGGTTATAACACTGAAAGCCGGAGCCGGGGTTTGAGCCGATAACCCTTGCAGGGCAAACTCCTTCATCTGAAGCCACTGTTGCCCGCTAGACACGGTCAAGTTTGATTTTCGGTCCCAATTCTTTTATGGTTCTTCGTACAGAAAGATGTGTGAAAGAGTCACATTTTTATTCATTCACACGTATAGATGGTAAGCTGGTGTCCTAGCTTAGGTCATTAACTGTCTTTGCTGCTATTTCTAAAGTTAAAGACAAAATCGGAAGCCTGGCCAACAAAGGCAAGTTGTGTGGACCAAAAATTCATAGAGCACAGCATAAAGCAACGATAAATGCCATCCTGCAGAGCTTAGGTGTCGTGAAAAAGATGATTAGACTTATCCAAAATATTTCAATTTGCCATAAAGAGCATTTCTACATGAAAATATATGAACATATATCTTGAATGTATTATTGACATGTAACAATTGGGGAATTCAGACATTTGACTCAAGACCCTCCTAGAGCCTCACATTTACATTTAAGCCCATCAGAGCTCAGCCAAATTAACTCCATGGCTCCATTAGTCTCAACTGTGGTCAATGCATTAATCACCTTGGATAGTTAAAAGCCTATTTTTCAGAAGATGATGCTTTTTTTAAAATGTTTTCATTTGGCTTTTCCATTTAGCTTTAAGGATGTGAGACATTTTGGTTTAGCAATCAAAAGAAGGGTATCACAGAGGCCCAAATGACTCATAACATTTTAGATACTAAATGCCATCTTTAAAACTGTTTGTTTTTCATCTACGCGGCTTTTACATGCAAACCGTGGACTTCATATTACTATTTATTCAAGGCAGGGGAAAAAAGGAGGGAAGGGGGAATACGGCAAAGTAGTATGATCATTTGAAGCACAGAAAGAGATAGTAATGATCCCTGCACTGAGTCACTTGGCTCACCCACTGGCATACTGGCTTGCATGGTCCAGTGGCTACAAACTTGCTGAGGTCTAAAACTCATATTACGCCTCAAAAATGGCAGGCAACCAGAAGACTAATTTATTCTTAGACGTGATTAGACACTATCATGTTTGATTCTCTGTCCAAATACTTTTAGAGTTCTTTTTGCAGAAACAGACAATTTGTGAAAACTTCTGCTGAGGTTAACAAAACATTAGATGTAGACTAATCTTTCTCTTATGGTGTACACAGAGATTTAAAGCTGTGTATCTCTTGTTGTTTGACAAACTGCAAACTACAGAATGTTGGAAAGAAGTAGAAAAAAATAATGGAAGAAAACCTGGAGAGGTTTGCATTTATAACCACTCTTCAGGGGTATTGTATCTATTGGCATAAAGGTTTCGAGGTCTTCGAGGACCCGAATGTAGAGATGAGTTTTGCTGATTAGAGTTCCACAGGCAACAGAGGTGAAATCCAGAAACAAGAAAAAAAAAAAAAAAAACAGGAGATGGAGATGGAGGGTAGAAGCCACACATAGGAAGCAAGCAACGAAGCAACAACTCAACAGGAAACCAGCAATGAGGAGCTGCTGAGGTGGGGTGTATAGAGGAAACAGAACAAAGAATGGGTTAATGAGCTGATATGGAGCAGGTGTGGACAGAACTAACAAGAAGGAAGCAAAGGGGTAAGGAAACAGGCACAAGGGGGCAACAGAGAGTAACTCAAGATATACAAAACTGCATAAATATAACACAAAGTGGAAAAAAAAACAATGCACAAGAAAACATGATTTCAATGTTTTACTTGTATTTCCAGTTGCTTTTGCGCCTATTTTTGTACCTAGACTATGACAGCATACATTGCCTATAACTTGAATTATAAGTAGTGTTACACTGATACCATTTTGTGGCCCCGATACGATACCCAATACCTGGCTGTGCAGTATTGACTGATACCGATACCATCTGTTTGAAATTGATGTGTGTGTGTATATATGAAGAACTGCATACTACTTGGATGTAAAATAATTGCCATCATGGCTTTGTCAAGCTGCTGCCTACCTTTGTGAAGCAGGAAAAAGACTAACACAGTGAATCCAGTAGAACTTTCTTATTGCCTGCCTGGAATGGGTGACAATAGTTGAATAAACTTTCGGCTGAAAACGGTATCGGTGTTCTATTTGTTGGTACACACCAATACCGATACCACCATTTTAGTGCTGGATCAGGGCCCCGTACGATACTGGTAACTGGATCGGTGCAACACTAAGTTTTAAGATTAATTGTACAACACCAAACTATTTTTTCTTTAAACAAAGTATAGTATATTTCTGAAGTGGAAGAAACATTATACATGTTGCTCATTTGGCAAATATTTTTAACTCCTTTTTTTTTAGATACCAATAAATAAAATTCAGTAAAACTACTTTCTTACAGAGGACGCTTAATAATTAAATTTGGACCACCAGAGTGCAATTTAACCTCAGTATAAATACATACTGCAAAGACCTCATATGTTTTTTATATAACATCAGTGAAGAACCAACATTGTGAAAACCAAGTCAATTATATATTAAACAAGGATATGAATACTTCTAAAAGGGACTGTATGCGCAATGACACATCTTATTGTAATGAAAAAAATATAGATAAGTCAAAAAGTAAATATAAAATAGTAAATAGTAAAAAAACAATATAATATAGATTAATTCTTAAATATAAAATTGAAAAAAATTAAAAGCTTGAAATAAGCCAATCTCTTGGTAAAGAATCACTTTAACAGATTTGCTTAAATAACAAATGGCAAACTGGTGACCTGTCACCTGCCCCACCATGATCATCAAGCACAAGATGGATGGATGGATGGATGGATGGATGGATGGATGGATGGATGGATGGATGGATGGATGGATGGATGGATGGATGGATGGATGGATGGATGGATGGATGGATGGATGGATGGATGGATTTATCTGTGGCTTAGGTTTAAAAGGCTTCAATATTTTTCCGACATTTTGAGGAATAAAACTGAAATTTAGTCAAACTATCTGACCTCCACAGAAGGTATTGGGAATAAACATTGCTCAATATCACTTTCAAATACTACAATAAGGTCTGAAATAAATACACAAAGAAATAAAACAAGAGACGTTTGTGCAGCACTGTATCTCACTTGTATTCCCTAGCAGAGCCAGGTTACCACTTTTTTACAGCATATTGGTTATCTGCTGAAAAGAAGTGCAATGAGTCGACCTCTCTGGTGAATTTAATGTCTGGTACAGTATCTGAAAGCGGAAGCCATTTCCAGGCCAAGCTACCCCGAAGTCCCCAGCAGGGAGACATGAGCCAATCTCAGGCCTTGCCACAGTACCCGCTGCCTTTTGACTCCCACATCCTTCCCTTTTTATCTGGAATCTATTTTCCTGCTTTCTAACCCCCCACCACCCAACCCTCGTAAGGTGACTCCATTTGAAATTTTACATCTTCCCTTCTTTCTTTCTCCCTCTTTCTACCTCTCTCTCTCTCCTGTTTCCTCCTCTCATGATGGATGAGCCCCACTCTTGGGTGTCTCAGCCTGTCCATCATGCACTGCGATTAGGAATTAAAAATTGCAAACGTTTCACAATAGCTGTTCCATTCTTTTTTTTTGCTCCAGAAATTCATCTTTTACTCAGCCATCACCACCATTAACCCCACATAGCCATACAAGCCTTACATACTAACCCTATTCAGATGCACCAAACACCTACATTTGTCTAACTAGGGAGGAAAAAAACATAATTTATTTTGTACTTCCCAGATAATTTAAGTTTTTTCTCCCCCTTTCTTTTCCACAGGAATTCTCCATTTCCCTATAAAATGAAAATTCATCTAGAATTACATCTTATGTCATCATTATGTTTATTAAGCGTGGATGATGTATATGAACAGCGCTGGCTTGCCGCTGAGTGCTTAATGATGCATAAGATTAAGCCGAGGCTCTCAGCTGCGCTGTGACTCCCCTCTGGTACCCATACTGCCGAGGCATGCTGGGAGTACAAGCTCCAAACGGCCATCAGGTGAAAGGAACTAACATCTCTCTTTTCAACTCTTTTTGTGTGTGTTTATGTTTTCTGCATGTCGGCGAATTGAGTAGTGGTTTTCTCATCCATGTGTTATAACTGAAAAAGAGCAGAGCAGTGTTGTTCTGTTTTTATGGCATTTCTCCACCTGTATCTAAAATATCTCGCTTTTCTTCCTGCTTGCCATGCTCTTATTATGAGATTTTCTGTCTTTATCAATTTTCTTCTTCTATCTTCCTCTTTCCCTGTTTTCTGCAGCAGTCTATGACAAAAACATTATCCTTCTGCTGCTAAACAATCCAATAAACCTCTCCACAGGGAGGAAGTTAACCTCTTGTCTGTTCGACTGATGCCTTCACGACCACGTGACAGCTGCCACAGTAAATTCAAATCATTAGTCTCCTACCCCACCAACCCGCTCCACCCATCAGAGAGGGAAAAGAACTTCTATTAGTAATGGAGACCCCTTAAGAGACCTTCCACAGAGAGTGCTGCCTTCCCCAATTCCCAGTGGAGAAATCCTGAGCAAAAAACTAATTCTAGTTTTAATAATCTGTCATCAGGACCAGAGGCAGTCATAAATTATGTGAGGGAGCATGTGCAAGAGGAATCCACAAGAGGGAAATCGGCATTGGAAAGAAAATCGGAGCCTCGAGTTTGACAAAACTTTCTGGAGAATAAATATTAACCCACAAACAGGATTGGTTGTGAAGTCACAGCTGAGCGAGTAGTCGAAGCTGCTCCAATCAGCCAATGCAGATGAGAAATTTATAGGTGGGGTTCCATCATTTGTTTTCCTGCCCTCTTCCCTTAGTTTTTATATGTACGCCACCTTTTCTCATTCATGTCTCCTTCAAGCTTATTATATTCAGAGCCTGTTGCCACACCCTGGGCTGGTTTTATCATTAACCCCATGAGTGCCAAAACAAAGGAAATTATAGTAGTTTTTTTATTTGCTATGGTTGTGTTTACAAAAGCTGTTTCCAGGCCCATCACAAGAACCAGCTCTATTGTTTAAGAATCTGTCTTCAATAAAGAACCATTTCAGCAGCAAAGGATTACATTGCTATTAATGTCTCTACTAATGTCTATTCCCCTTTTCTACTTTAGTTTGAGCTTCTGCATCGTTATAATCCTGGTGATACTCTGGATCTGTAGATCAAATGCTTTTGGTAGTTTCTAGACTTTTACCACCATTAGTGAGCAAGTTACCTCATCTTTTGCCCTTTAATGTTGCTTTCATTTTTTTATTGTGTTTTTTTTTTTCTCTACATCTTTTCAGTAATGATTTTATCATATATTTTATATTCTGCTGTATAATAATTTGGCTGTAAAATGACCTATTAACACATATTTTATAGATGTTTTGAAATATCAATATAAGGGGCAATTTTATTTAAAATAGCAAGAGGGCTACATAAGCCTTTCAAGAAGTTGGGTCTTCATGGAGTAAAGTTATTTTAATGAATGCAGAGTGTTAAATGCTATAAGAGTAATAATTAAATATATTATGAATTAAGATATGCCCTGAAAATTTTTTTTGTTTCTGTTTAATATGTAACAATGCGCTTATTAGTTATTTCTGTATGAACAACATCTAAACTAAATATTTGTGTTATTTGTTTTTGTGTTCTCTGTCTTAAACCACATTGTAATAAAATATGTTTTTTCTTCCTTACAGATTCCTTCCTCATTATTTCATATCATCAAGACAGAGATAACTTAACAACATGCAAAAGCATTTTCTGAATGTCACTTGCGCTCACCCATTACTTGCAAAATCGGATCATTCCTATATTAGTTTGGATTAGTTTTAGTTAGTGCCAGACTTAAAATAATAAAAAACTGAATTTGTCCTAAAAGATTAAATACACTAACAGATCTCTAAAAAAAAAAAAAAAAACATCACGTAAAGAAATTATTTAGTAAATGAAAATGCTAACTTGAAAAACTGTATTTGTGTTTACTCAAATGTATTCTTAGATCATGCGTTTATTATTTGTATATGGTCAAAGCTCAGTTAAACTCAATCTAATGAGGGATAGAGAGAACTGGTGTTAAACAGTCACTAGCACAGATTTAGCATTAAAACCAATTTTGCAGATCAAACCTAAAGCTCTATGAAAAGCCTTTTTATCTCACAAATTCAAGTCCACCTTACGTTGAAAAGTTTATCTGGATGGTGCTGTAAAATTACCAGTAAGGGACTAAGCAATTCAGACCTTAACCGATCACTTTAACAACGAAAAGGATTTTGAGGGAAAGGGCCACATTTCAAACATCAGTTGGTTTTCTTGTAAGAAAACAAGTGCGAAACACCATCAGCCGCAAGGGTCTGCTCTTTGTTCCCCATGTCGATATCTGTGTAAACCATTGACATGCATCATAATTGTTCTTTTCTATCAAGTGTGGACTAAAGAACAATCTCCATTAGGTGACAGCGACCCGGCAGGTTGATAAATGCTCCCTTGCAAAAGGGAAGGAATTGCGTAAAATAAAGAGGCATGTTCCAACAAGTCTTGTCAAAATGGTATTGATTTAATCATCTGCAGAAATACACATTCTTGGTTAGTGTAGCGTGGCAGCAGAGACAGCAGAAGCTGGGATACGCTTTACAGTTGTTGACGCTGAGACGCTCTCCCTCATTGGCTTCACAGGTGATGAAACACACACTGAGCGGCTCTCTCTCCCTCTTCAATCAGATTTTATTCTGCAAAACAGCATCTGAAAATCTCTTTTCAATTGTTATTTAGCAGCGAGAAATGTATCTGACTGCGAGTGGGAGAGTCTATATGTACCAGACCAGTGCTACTGGCCGTCTCCTTGGCCTCTCAGCAGAATGCAGGGGCGAAAGATAACAAAAGCCCTCCATCATCTGGACATACCAGTGGTGTTCCAGTAGCTGAAGTAGGTAGGCCAGAGGTCTTGGTGTGTGTATTTAACATCAGGGTATTGAAGAGTGTGGCTCACCTTGGGACAAATGGATCCACTCTTGCTTTACTGTAAACACAATGGCAAAACAACTAGAGGTCCATTGCTCTAAGTACAAGTTCATCAAGCATGTGGGTGGGTTTATCTCTGGAACCTTAAAGGAGCATATCTGTCTCCTGTACATCACCCATAGTGAAAAAATACACTGCTCAAAAATTAAATGGAAAACACAAACAACACATCCTAGATCTGGTTGAATCAAATATTCTCATTGAATACTTTGTTCTTTACATAGTAGAATGTGCTGACAACAAAATCACACAAAAATCATAAATGAAAATCAAATTCATTAACCAATGGAGCCCTGGATTTGGAGCCCCATTCAAAATTATTGCAGAAAAACACACTACAGTCTGATCCATCTTTGATGTGATGTCCTTGAAATAGGTCAAAATGAGGGTCAGTCCTTTTTTTTGGCCTCTACATGCCTGTATGATCTCCCGACAATGCCTGGGCATGCTCCTGATGAGGTGGTGAATGGTCTCCTGAGGGATCTCCTCCCAGATCTGAACTAAAGCATCCACCAACTCCTGGACAGTCACTGGTGCAACGTGACATTGGTAGATGGATCAAGTCATGATGTCCCAGATATGCTTAATCAGATTTAGCTCTGAGGAACAGTCCATAGCTTCAATGCCTTCATCTTGCAGGAATTGCTGACACCTTCCAGCCATATGAGGTCTAGCATTAGGAGAAATCCAGAGCCCACCACACCAGCACAAGAGAGCTGAGGATGTCATCTTGGTACCTATTGGCAGTCATGCTACCTCTGGCGAGCACATGGAGAGCTGTAAGGCCCTACAAAGAAATGCAATTCCACACCATTACTGACCCACGGCTAAACCAGTCATGTTTCCAGACTCTGGAACATGTACACACTGTGGTGAGCTTTCCAATCCTGGTATTCAGTTGTGGCCTGCTGGAGGTCATTTTGCAGGGCTTTGGCAGTGCTCCTTCTTTTCCCCCTTGAGCAAAGGCAGAGTTAGAGGTCCTGCTGCAGGGTTGTTTCCCTCCTACGGCATCCTCCAGGTCTGTTGGTCCACCAGCCTTTATCCTGGTAGAACCTTCACCCTCTGGACACTACTGTGACAAACACAGCAAACCTTCTTGCCACAGCTTACATTGATGTGAAATCCTGGATTAGCTTCATTTGTGTGGGTTATAGATTCTGTCTCATGCTGCAACAGGTGTGAAAGCAGCATCAGGATTCAAAAGTGATCATCAGCCACAAAGCATACAGTAGGTACTTAGGTAATTAGCTTTCAAACAAGGGTGAGAATGCTTAATTCGAAAAAAGTAAAACTGGTTATTGGTTTTCCTAACAGAGCAAAGGATGCACACATCTAGATCACCATATGTAAATTTCAGAAAAAGATATGCTTCAAAAATGTTTTATGGTCCTCAAAATGCTTCAGTGTGATTGTATGGGTCAACTTGTTGTGTAAAAGCAATTGGCACAATTTGGGACATCTGGAGAGGTTTGGGGATGCTGGTGACACCAAATGTTAAAAGTCCCATAGCTCTGAGACTTTTATACTGAGAGGTCTGAAATTATTTGCAATTTCAGTTAACATGATGCAGAATAATGGCAATGTAATGAGGCTTACCTACTATCAAGCATTTAATTGTTACTTTTATTCAAAAAAGACCTAGCAGCATTGTTTTAACTGATGCAGTTTAGGCTGTGTTTGAGTTACACCATTTTTATTTAAATTCTTAAAAAAAAATAGAAGGTGTAAATTTCAACACACCATTAATTTGGCTTTACATTTCCTTAATGATTTGCTTTTCTACTTGGGTATTCAAAAATGGATGAGGATGACTTAAAAACGTGGGAGTTACCAGGTTTATTGCTGCAAGAAAATTTGGCCCACACCAACCAATTATTTATATATTAAACATAAATCTGTATACTAATTTCCATATCATTTAAATGTGATGACATGGCACAGACTTTTCAAAATATTCATAAAAAAAAAAAATCATCTGATGCAAGCGGCCCACAAGTCCATTCAATTCACAAACCAACCGTTGTTTTTGATTGTATTGTTCTGAGAACAAATCTGTTAAGTATTTTGGTGTTGATCCATTCAGTGATTTATAGACTAGAAGGATTTTGAAGTCCATTCTCTGAGTTACAGGAAGCCAGTGTAAGGACTTCAGATCCAGAATGACGTGTTCTACTTTAATAGCTCTAGTGAGAACACCGGCAGCAGATCAGCTGTAGCTGCCTGAAGGACTTTTTAGGCAAACTTGTGAAGACAATGTTACACTAATCAACCTATTAAAGATAAATAGATGACTGAATTATCTAGACCCTGCTTTGACATTAGCCTTCAATCCTGGGAATGTTCTTTAGGTGATAAGAAACTGCCTTTATGTGCCTCTGAAGGTTCAGGTCTAAGACCATCATGACACCAAGATTTTGACTATAATCAGTCGTTCTCATAGGAACTCGCCTCCTTTGCTCAAAGGACTGTTACCTCACTTTTTTTATTCACTTGGAATAAATTTAGACAAATCCACATATTGATATGTTCTAAGCATCTTGCCAACACTCATGGGTTCACAGTCACCTTGTGACAATGTGAAAAGCTGTGTAAAGCTGTGTTTTGTCTGCATAGTTATGACAACTGATCTTGTTTTTTGCTATAATCAGAGCTACAGTAAGGGAAGCAGGGTGGAAGATGAACCAGTATGGAACTCTAAGGGAGTCAACGTGTGATTTTTCTGGTCTCTGATTTAAATTTCCCTACTGATACAGAAAAATCCTTGTTCTTCATCTAATATTTAAACCAGTCAAATGCTTTACCAGAAAGGCTGACCAAGTTTTTCAGATGCTCTAATAAAATCATCTGATCTACAGTGTCAAACATTGTACTGAGATCCATTAGTACCAGCACTGTGGTTCTTCCACAGTGTACATTTATACAGTTGTCACTGAACACCTTGATCAGGGCAGTCTCGGTACTGTGGTCAGCATGGGAAACTGACAGGAAGAAGACATTGTTTCGCATTTAGCTTGCGAAACACAACTTTTAGAGAAGTGTATGTTGTGTGGACCCAAATCCAGAGTAGAGGAATACTGAAGTAGATGGTACAAAAACATAAATCCATAAACAACAGCCTGGGAACTCAGAAACCAAAAAACTGCAGATGAGGAGTTTATATGGGAGACAGAAGAAGGAGTGGAGTAATCAGTTAATTGGGAGCAGGTGTGGACAGATGAAGCTAGAAAGGAGCTTAGGGGAAAGGAAAGGGGTACTAGGGGGGAACAAAGAGTAACCAGCAAAAACATGGTTTAACTGTAACTAGAAAATAACCTAAATAAGGCTAAAGGGTTATAAAACTAATGACCTCAAAATAAGTAACCTAAGGGAAAACTAGAGGATAAGAGAAGAAACTTGAGATAACTAAAGCCATGGAAAATATAATTTAACAATAAGAGAATGAATACCGAAATAAAACTAGACCAAAGAATAAATAATAGCAAAATGCTGAAAAGATATAACAAGGGAGACTAAAACTAAGAATTTAAAAAATTATATAAATCTCAACAATACAGAATAACAAAACAAAGCATAACTGAGAACTCAAAATGAAAACTTACACAGAGCCAAGTATTCCAGAATGGCAGATCATGTCATTTTTTGCTGCCTAAGATTGTGTTACAAACTCTGTGTGTTAAATGGACTATAATAGGAAGCAAGTATGCTCCTTCTTTCCTTACTGCCTGCACTATTCAGATAGCACCTATGTTGACAAACACTGATGCATATCCACTTTGGCTAAAGAGTACCTTATCAAGTTGATGATTTTGGATGCAGTGTAACCTCTGCTGGTGGCCTCAAAGTAGATGGAATGACTATTTAATTTTCCAGCTTTCGGTGTTGACGTAAGTTTGCATCAATTTAGCTTCATATCCTGCACAACCTCTCAATAATTCATTAGTATTATTTTGTATGTTTTGCGAGGTAGGATATTAAACTTACTTTGTAACTAATTGTTATAAAGAGCTCTGTAATACAAAGCCAAGTTACGATCAAATGTAATTATAGAGGACAGGGGAGTTGAGCTGTATACTGAGGCTTGCAGCTACTTATACATCTTTTGTGTTAGATACCAGTGAAGAGTCAATATGTGAGCAGACTTGAGTCCGTGTCATTTTTCGTTACATTCCTTACAATGGCAACATACACAGTTGAGAAATACACGTATGATGTAAATGATAAACCAATCAACACTCTTTATACTAGTCATTTAAATACATTTCCAAGCATTGGGAGAGATTTCAGAGGCGAAAGGCTGCTGTTTTCTCACAAATGTAATAATTTAGGAGGTTAGAGAGGGTGTTATCTGAGCATAGCCCATCTGAGCAGTGATGAGGTGAACAAAAATAATGTGTGTCCACCTACAAAGTAAAGATATGAGGTTGCTGTGACTGCTTGGGGGTTGAAAACAATCCCACAGTGACCTGACCTTGACATGTCTGAGTGAAATGACTGTGGAGGCTAATACCTCATCATACTTAGTATGACTTTGGGCTCACTGTGGTGGGGATCATAAAACAATGGATAGCACTGTGAACAAACAGTCATAAAACAGAAAAAGAATTAAAAAAGGAGAGCAAATAAAATTTGGTCTGCATAGGTAATGCAAAAAAAAAGCAGTGTTGTTTTGTGTTAAATATCTAAAAGAAATGTCTTTTGCGGCAATGGCTTCATCTCACGCTTTATTAAAATCCAACAGTTAATACATTTTATTAATGTAAGCTATTAAATGACATACCTTTTATTTTTTGATTCACTTGGCTATAAATAATCCATGACATCAACTATGTTTGCAAATTTCAGGAGCCGATGTGTTCTGATAAAAAAAAAAAAGATAGTTGATTGTATGATTTAATTTAACATTAATAATCGGACAGCATCTAGCTAGAATATATAACCCACACATTTTAACCTACAGTCCCCAAGGGCCAAAGTCCTTCACATTTCAGGTATTCCATTGCCTTAACACACCTGAATTGAATAATCAGGTCACTGGCACGACTCTGGTAGAACGACTCATTTGATTTAAGTGTGACCAGAAAAATATTTAAAAGTTGCAAGTTACCTTGGTAGGTACCAGATCTGACCTGGTCAGGTCTGCTTGGGGCCCTGCCCTTGCTGATTATGTCATGACATGGCAATGCCACAGACAAATTGTATTTCACCCATTTCATAATCAAAAATTTTCTTGGATTTCAACATACCATTACTTATATTTGCTGTTATTTTACATTGTATACACTCTGCAAACTAAAGTAGGCGAAAGTAGAAAATAATCATTCTCAGTCTTGAAGGCAAGTACTATGACGTACGACAGACTGAGCCCTGCCATTTAACAAGGTAAATGACCTAAAAGGGTAAAGGGTCTGTACACATATACAGCTTTTTCAAGTCAGGAGACTTGACCAAAGCGCTTTACACTACATTCAGTCATTCACCCATTCAGGCACACACTCACACACTGATGGTGGCAAGCTACATTGTAACCACAGCTGCCCTGGAGCTCACTGACAGAAGCGAAGCTGTCGTGCACTGGCGCAACGGGCCCTCTGACCACCATCAGTAGACTATGCAGGTGAAGTGTCTTGCCCAAGGACATGACACTGAAAGTTGGAGCCGGGGCTTGAACCGTCAATCCTTCGATTTCAAGGTGTCATTATCTTTAAGAAAACACTTTCTTGGAGAATTTAAATAAAGAACAGTAATTCTACTTGTAGTAAACTGATAGATGTTGTAGATACAAAGTAAATTTGTGTAGCTTAATTTGGGCAACTAATGAAGCTAAAAGAGGCTAAACTTTTAGCTTTTATGCAAACCTAGCTGCAGCTAAGTGGAATGTACAAGTGCTGGTTTTATAATAAAAACTATTTTACCTGATTTTTTTATTTGAGCATTTAATATTTATAGTGAAATTTTATTCTTTCCATCTGAAATAAAAAATATATATATATATATATATATATATATATATATATATATATATATATATATATATATATATATATATATATATTTTGCCTGGAGGTTAGTAAGGAATCGAAATAAATACAAAATAAAAATCATATTGTACACCGGTATTTATAAAATTGGAGCTCCTCTGAGTAACTCCCCTATACAGTAATCACATTTAAACTTGATGAATTTGGAACAAAATACAGAACCACCTATAGTCAGACTGACTTAATTAGTTTTACTTTGTTTTCATCAAGACACCTGCTTTGATGAGCTCTGGTAGCTCAGTGTAAAAAAAACAGATACCAGGCTGTTCTTTACTTTCATGGCTGTTCCTCTGCTTGGTTTTGATTTGTGTCAAAGCTGAAGGTGAACTCAAACATATAAGAAAAAATGTACTTATTGGTTGATAAAAGCTCATTTAATTTTTCAATTTGGTCCTCACAAAGCAAATCAGATCCCAGCCCTGTTTTATTTTACTACCTGAGAAATAAAATATTTTCATATACCCCTTGCAATACACTCGCAGACCACTAGGAATACAAGTACCCCCGGGTGGGAATCATTGCTTTATACCATGTTCCTGTAGGCTCTTAATTGCTCCATGAGTGCAAACTTAATCAATCATTAGAGACACTAACACTGCAGAAGCTTCTTAGGCAGCTGCATTATGTTATTATCACGGTACGGACCAACCACTATGGCCAATCATATAGTACATCATCAGATGAATGAGCAGAGCCATGCAGATTTGACCACACAAGCATTTCTTCACCTACACTGGCCATTGAAGACTTGAAAATGTTTGATATTAATACACATGTCTACCAAGGTCAGCTTTCCTTATTCAGAATATCTTGATCTTGACAGGTGTTTACATGCATGCTAATCATCTGGTCAATCAGTATAAACCACCCCTGTCAGATTGATTACAATTTAGCTCTGTTCCTGAGCTCAGGATAACTTAATTTTGATAGTTTATTGAAATTTATTTAGAGGAAGCTTTATTTTCATAGTCTAAAAACATCAACAAAAGCTCAATTAAACCTAAAATTGTAAAGGGTTATTGTAGTAGCATGAGATCTTATCTAACAAAGTAATGTCTAAAATACAAAAAACGAGTCAACCTAAAATCAGAACATAACTCATCATATCAAGGCTAAAGCCCTGCTTTAGACATTATTTAGTCCAGGAGGACAACTGAAGAGGTGTGGTAGACACCTAGTGTGAGCACAGGATCTTTATATATTACCTCCTGCTCCAAAGTAAGGACACAGAGAATGAAGATGACTGCCCTGTCACAGGAAAAAAAAACAGATGAACGAGCCAGACCTGACTGAACTGTTCACTTACTGCAGCCACTGCCAAACATAACAAACTGCAGGCCGCTCAATATTTTTTCAAATATAATTTTGATCAGTAGCTGTTTTGGTGGTATCATTCATTTGTGCCTTATGTCCTCTTACAAACAGTTTTTTTTTTCAACTCTGTACTGACAATTTGTTCCTTTTTGTGGATTATTACCTCCGCCAAGTAAGTGAGTTTTCTGTGTGTGTTTCTTTGATTGTGTGTCTTTCTCTTATGCTGTTCATCAGTGTACAGAATAATTTAAAAAAGCTATGAACAGATTTTTTTTCTTTTATGTTTAACCAATGGTGAACCGCAGTTGAAGGAACAATCCAATAGATTTTGGTGAGGATCCACATCATATTCCAGATACTGGAATTCTTCAAAGGATTCTTTAACATTATTTCTGTGGAACAAGCAGTCCTGCCATTTCAGCATCGAACTCAAAAAAAGTCCAGAATTGTTATACTGAAGAAAAAAACGCAGGAAAGGTGAGCCATGCCTCGCTCATAGTCTCCATTTGCTGATCAGAGAAGAAAGTAGAGTGCAGATTTAATCAGGAAGCTGAAAACAGGACAAATACGAGAGGCTGCAGGCACACATTGTGCATTATTTATAAACTTAAACGCAGAAATGTGTCACAGTGAGCTTGTCATAGATATTTTTGATTTATGTTCAAAGCGTGGTTGGTGCTATGTTATTCCACGCCACAACACAAGAGGGACAATCAGGAACTAGCTGTGGGTCTAGATACAGCCGAAGAGGCGAGGAAGTGGGGACAAGTTTGTCCGACAACGGAGGGACATGAGGGCGAAAAAGAGCAGGGATCCAGTTGGAAAAAGGGTCCCAGCGTTCTCCTTTTCCAAAATTTGGTCATACAAACAAAACAAGCTGGTAAGGTACCAAACAGGAAATAAGCTTGAGTAAAACGGATGTAGATTTGACCAATCAGAGGCCTCTTGTCTTAGGTCACCTACAATTTTGGAGAGGTGCTGTGGAGGGCATCTATGAGTTCACTACGACACCTATGCCGATGACCTAGTTTCAAAGTATAAATCAGCATTTAATCAAAGTCTACCGGACAATCAAGTGTGGAAAATAACCTTAGAAGCTTGTGAATAGAGATGGATTTCACAAGTTTAAAAAGTAAATATATTTCAATCTATTTTTTTTCCCTTACATGACCTTATAACTGCCCTACATGTAAAATTAGCTTTTCTCTATCAAGCGCCGTGAGCTTAGGGTGACCAGATGTCCTCTTTTTCCTAAAAAATGTCCGGGGGGAATTTCAAAATTGTCTGGGATATTGGTCGACTACAGTGCAACAAGTAGTCGAAACAGGGAGCCAGCGGGGGACGGAGCGACCGAACCCGACCCGGTGACGGTAGCCCGGACAACGGCGGCCCCAACAACACTATACCATCCAGTCAAGTCAGCGGCCCAGCAGCACTCCCAACCAACAAAAAAAAAGGTCCTCTTTTCAGAAACACACATCTGGTCACCCTAAGTTACCTCTACAAGCTCCAGTCAGTTCATGAGTGTGATTCGGGCCAAAGTCTCTAGGCAAGTGAATGTGTGTCACTAAGGAGCATCCACTGTTTTGTACAGTATTCATGTTTTACTATGAGGGCATTACAATGTTCAGCCCTCAACAGGAGGACAAAAGTTACTATGGTATCACCTTTGATTTTTATTTTCTTCCACACTACACAATGCATCGACATCTTTAAAATAATAGCTGAAATCAACACTGCCTAATAATTTCCTAATGTAATCAAATATATTTAATTAAAAACATTAAACATTTAATAAGGCTGCTGTTCTTTCCATGTTAGTCATTACAAGAGTTCCACATTAGGAGTTCATTCTGATTATGTAGGGCTAATATTGGGTTAGGCTACATGTTGGCCCATTCACGGTTTTCTTGGGGCACACTGGCCTGTTCCTGTAGTTCAAAAACATGACTGTAAGGTAAATTTTTGACTCTTGTGTAAATTGTTCTTAAGTGTGTTTGCATAATTGTATGAGTCGTGTAGCACATCAATGGACTGGTGACCTAGAGTGTAACTCATAGGCTGCTGGAGGTAGGCAGCCCTAACTATTGAACATGGATGGATATTATTGTGGCGTTACTGTGCTGATCTACATAGCTGTAGTGCTGATTCCACTTTATGTATCTTTCAGTTAAATTAAATTCAATTTTGTTTATTTATATAGCACTAATTCCCAACACATGTAATCTCAAGGTACTTTACAGAGACAGTACTGTCAGATGGGTTAGGAAAATCAGTTGATTGCATCCAGTCATTGACTTGCAAGATATGCTCCTTCTTGATGAGGTTGCGCTGAAACTTTTTGCTTGCATTTTGTCTTTGACCATTCAGCAATCCCTCATACTGAGCAAGCATGTGGCAACAGTGGAGAGAAAAACTCCCTTTTAACTAAAAGAAACCTCTAGCAGAACCAGACTCAGGGTGAGAGGCCATCTGCCGAGGCCAACTTGGGTTCAAGTGGACAGAAGCAGACATACAAAAAGAAGCACATTTACAAAAGTAACTGTTAACTAGCTCCACATGTGGCCCTGCCCGTTACAGACACAGCTAGTCAGAGGACCTCTGAGTCAGCTCCCATGTCAGAGGATAAAAGAGAGCACATACAGCTAGTAATAGTAAAAGAAAATGAACCACAATGCAAACAGGCCAAGCTCCAACATCTATGAATAGAGATGTCGATGGCAGCAGCACAGCTGATTTTTCAATCAAGGATAGAGTCACAGCTGATCAGAAATAGACCAGATGAAGCTACTTTGATGTGGAAAAGCAGAGGGAGCATAAAGTTGAGTGGAACTTGACAAATACTGCAGAAGGGAATAGTGGGGATAGAATCGAGTAAAATAAGAAAATGTGGCACCTATGTGGTCCAGCCTAAACACTTCACAGCATAAACACAAAAAGGATTACTGTTTTGCTCTAAGTAAGATAGAGCCATAATAGAGGCTAGGTAGAGTCAAGGATAAACGTCTCACATCACACAACATTACATTTGCTGCATTGTAAAAAACATAAGAAGGTGGATTTCTTAACGCTGTTTATCTTCATGCACCAGGGAAATAAAAACATACACAACACAGCTGTGCTATAAAGCAAAAATCTTTAATTTGAATCTTTTTGGCAAATAAATGTAGAGTACCTCATTTTTGTTTTAAAGCAGCATCAAAATAAAGTGATGCTAATACTAAACATGTGAAAGAGGAATGCACCACTCATAGATCTCCATTCATCTCACCGTTAAGGCAATTTTAATCTTTATGTCAATAATAAAGATGTGTGCGTTATCAAGGAGTCAAGGTAATTAATAGGAATGTCACCAACATTGTATTAATAGCATCTTGCAATGCATCAATTTTGTGTAAATTGTCGTTTTGACAAGGCACTTTAATTAAAACTATCAAACCAGAATTAAAAGGAGCGTGGTGGTAATTTTGGGAGACTATCATATAATGTTACCATCTGGTATTTTTTGCATGTCTTATCCCTGCTAATTATAAGTGATGCTTGAAAGGTTAGAGGCACTTCGGCAGATGCAGTGATAACCAGCATACGATCGGAACGATAACCACAGGTCATTATAGGAGACATAGACAAGAAACTTTTTCCTGATCTGTGTTACAGTATCTAGTGGAATGGACACACAGTTTGAAGATACAATTTCCCTCTCTCTATGATGTTTCCACCACCATGTTTCACTTTAAAGATTTTACACTGTGGGGCTATAGTGCATTAATAGATAAGATGGATAATATACTGTACAGAGTTGTTTTCCTTCTACAGAGAATAGCAGTAATTACAATGAGAGGAAATTACACTCACAAAAGTACATCTAAATAAACTGATTGCAGATGAATGTATTAAGAAGAGCCAGACTATGGGGGATGTATGCATATTTATGTCACACTTTTCAAATAATTGATTAAGAAATTGGTAACCAGAACTATATTGTACATTCAGTACTTTGACTTTATTATGAAAACATGAAAAAGGGGATTTTAATAGTAAAATTTATTAAAAAAAAAATACTAGATTGTTTAGCCATATTTTTAGTGTTTATTGTATTTAACACTGGAGAATGCGAAGTATGCATATGCTTGACTTTTTTTTATTCAAAACTTTAACATAGGGAACACAGAATCCAATACAAAATTAACTTACTCATTGGAAAGAGTAAAAGAAAATCTACTACAGTTAATATTACACTTTTAATTGCTCACAGGCTAAATATGCACTGATCCATTAGCTTACATTTCACAGGACTAATAATGTTGGCTGAAAGGTACAAACACACTGCAAATACCCAAAGGTGCAACAAGGACTAAAAGTACTGCAGACAAATACAAAATTGACTACGACACAAAGCCCATGCAAAGAGGGTTACACTTACTTACAGAGAGCTGACACATATCCTATCTTTATCTTTTGCTTATTTTTCATTCTCATCTTTTTTCTTTTTTCTAAACCAGGCATCTGATAACTTTAACCTTTCTTGTCCATACTTCATGTTTGTAGTAGCATAGAGCAAAGCATTAAGTTATTGATGGCACTCCCAATATGAGCTTTCTAATTTCCCTTCCCTGGTGTGTACATTACTTTAAAAATTTGAGACCTTAATGACTCACAAATACCTCGTGTTGAGATGCACAACCAGACAATAAGTCGATTTATTATACCAGTATACATTGCAAGACATGGTAATAGCTTAGCTATATTAAGTCAGTTTAAAATGGAAATTGTAATCCCAATTTAACAAATATATGTCCCATTTTAAACATGAAAGGGGACATGAGAACTGCAACTATAAAGCTATGAGCAATTATATTGGAAAAGCTAAAAAGGTAAGTACTGTACTGTAATACATAAGATGCTTCACAGTATCATTACATTTATCCATTTTTTAAAAATTCCTCATTAAGAACATCATTATCATCAGTGTACATTAGAAAGCCCCATATATTTCTCTGACTACAGTAAATGATCAATACATGAGTCAGGTGGAAGAATGTTGGCATGAATAAATGGATGAGTGTAGCGGCTGTTTGCAACAGATGAGAGAGTGAACAGCCTGACCTCTTTGCTGACTTGTGTTTTCAGTCAGTCTTCCTGGTTACTATGCGTCATGGTTTGTTTCACTTGACGTGCAATTATTTTTCCCATTAAATACACAACATGTATTTCACTTAGTTCTTTTCTGAATGAATTTTCAATCAAAGGCCATTACACTCTTCAGACAGAGAAAGTTTAGAAAAATAACAAGGCGCAATGGGAAAGAAAATAATGCTCTGTCAAACGGAGATGGAAAACACAAAAAAAAAAAATCATTTACGAGGAGCAGGTGATGCATATGTTAAAGTGTCAAGACACAGCAAAGAAATTAATAGCTTTCTGCCATAAACATTCTCTGATAAATATGATTACATTTGCATACTTCATTTTGCTCTTGATCTGCTGTCTTGGTGACTCAATTTTTTTATGCATGTTCCAAAGAAAAGAAATCATTACAGTGCAAATACAAAACAAGCATTATGGAACTCATCAAGAATTTTTCTATATCAAATGGGAAATTAGGAAAGTATATCAGTAAGTGGTCATACTTTAATTTTGAATAAGGAATAAAATGAATGACAATTTCATTTAAATTTCATTAACAAAAATGCAACTTTTAATTATCTGAACTATATCTGCAATGTAAACACTGCAGTGCAAATAATGTGTAAATCAATGATTTGAAGAGAGAGCTGTGAGGTCAGTGCAGGATGGGTTTCCCTGGAAGTGTTTTGTGCCTCATTAACTTATCAATAAGGCCATCTGACACTGTCCACTATCTGACCCGATGAGGAAGGCTGTCTACTCCTGGTAAAATAGTCTCACATGTGTACAACATCTTCACCACAGCTAACCTTTAAACTTTTCATTAAAAATATTTAGTGCATGTCTATATAGCCAAGGTACAATGTCTTGCAACACTGTCCACTCCAAACGTTTTTTGACCACAGAGTTAAATTTATTTTTCTAACGATGGTATGTGACAGACCAATAGAACACAGCGCATAATTAAAAAATACAACTAAAGAGATGCTGTCATGTTTGTGTTTATCTTTCACAATCACATTAAAGGTACTATGGAGGATTTTCACAAATTCTTGAAAAGACCGGCCCTCTCCACGTTAAAAAAACAAGCCCTGTTAGCGCTCCCGAAAGCAAACGCATATTAAATACATACGAGAGCATGCACAAGCCCATTTCTCCTCATGCACACTCTGTTTAAAATTTGCTGCTTGCATCGCTCATACAAGCTTATTTTCTAGAAGAAAAATTGCAATTTCTGACTTACCACTGGTAAGTGAAAATGGGGACGAGCATGTAGGACGACCTTAGGTAAACATATTACCAGAATGATTGACAATTAGGAGGACCACTTATTATGATGATACACTCGGAAAAAGAACATCCTCTACATACCTTTAAGAACTTGATGAGGGAAACATTCTTTTACAAAAATATGTGGTACATTTTAAAGTTTCTGAAATCTTCAAAATTTTTGCAAACGATTTTGATTGCTGGTTTGTCCATCATGGGATATCCAGATGGAACTGGTGGTGATTGGCTAGGTCTGACACCATAAAAGAGCACAGCGAAATTACTGTATTGACTTGTGGTTTTTAGAGAGTGAAGGCTGGGTAAGTAGGAACGGCAGAGGACAACTGTGGAAGCATAGGTTTCCGGGTGAGTTTGCTCTAAGTAGGAAGTGACTTGCATGTTGTCGGACAAAATCCAACCTACAGTAGGTGGCAGAGAGAGCAGAAAAGGTGAGATTCTCATAAGATAATAAGGCTCACATAAAAAGGTTTACAGTTTTCCCTATGGTACATTTACAGCACCACTAAGGTCATCATTCAAAGGGTGCTAAGACAATAGGTCCTTCAATAGACAGCAAAGACTACACTGCAAAAATGGGCTAGAAATAAAAAAAAATGTCTTTAATTAAGTGTATTAAACCTTAATTTGAGCAGGTAAATAAGATGATCTGCCAATGGAATTAGTATTTTTACTCTTAAAATAAGATAATTAGATAATATACATTTGAAAGAAGACAATGCAATTGTATTCTCTTATTTTAAGTGTAAACTGCTTGTTCCATTGGCAAAATGTCTCTTTTACCTCCTTAATCCAAGAACAAATGTACTTATTTTAAGAAAAAATTGCTTATCTATATTTCAATTTTTTTCCAGTGTATAAATCAAATACTGTTAAATTTTCTCCCTTAGTTTTTTCCTTAAAGCTACAGTGTGTAATAATTACAGGGATATAAAGTCAGAAATTTAATATATTATACATAACTATGTTATTTATCATCACCTATGAGCTCAGCCATTTAACCATAATATTTGCGTTGCCTTAGAATTCGTTATTTATAATTACATAGGAGCGGGTCTCGCAGCCATGGAGGCTGACATCTTTGTGCTACGGCAAGCGCAGAGGCAACAAACTAGCGATTGCGAGATCGCCCATTACGCTCGAAAATAACTACGGCAAGTTGAGAGAGATTAACTGAGACGGTACTGAACAGTAGATGGCAGTACTATGCCTGAGAAGCGTTTAGTCTGCCTGAAACCAAAGAAGAAGAAGAAGCAGGTATACTGCGCCTCAGTAACAAGAAAGGTGAACAAGGCGGCAGGCGTGAGTGACTTTGCAAACTGTTTGGCACTGTGTGGCCAAACATCAGACGAATGGAGGATCATGCCTACTCTGTATCACAACGAAAAGCGGCGGGCACCGAACCCCCGTCATCTAAGAAGCGGAAACACGACGAGAATAAACGCAAGCGTGACAAGAAACGACAAAAAACACGGATCAACATTGGCACGGCATTTACACGATGGAAGTCACTGATGGAGGAAAAAGGTTTTCAAAGTGACGCTCAAGTTGCCAGTTTTCTCTTGGACAGGTAATTAATCCTACACACACAATTGTCTAATATCACTGCAGTTTTTGGAGTACAGAATGCTCAGACCTGTCTAAAACAATAACATGCTGCGTGATGATGCTGTTACTCTCCAGTATACTTATTCAGCAACGTCCCTGACGTTTCACAGGTAATGATTCAGTAATTTTCTGTAAAATAATTTTCTGGATATATACCTCGGTTACTTCTCTCCGGCTCCTTTGGAGATCTTCAAGCCTTTCTTCCTCTGCTCTCACCCCGCTGGCTCCCCTCCCTCGCCTGGCCCTAGCTGCACGCCCACCCCGGCCTCTCTGCCCTCGCCCTCTTCCTCGCCTTGTAACCCCCGTGCCACAAACAAGACTTGGACTCTGTAAACGGGGAATATATATTCTTCCAGCGAACACAATCTTGCTGTTAAACTAATGACTACAATTCCTTCGTCTGTTTATATCACCATGCAAAGCAGCTCACCAAAACGTCACAACGATGTAGAAAAAATAACGGGTATATTTATTATCTAAAGTCTACATGAAATCTATACCCTACACAGACTAATGAAATACTATCTGTAAAATTATCTATGTAAACAAACCTCATCACTTGAGAAGGTAGGTGATTCCGACGTCGTGGAAGACATTTTGTCCCCTAACGCTTGCCGTACTGTTGGGGGGGAGAAGCGGTGGGGGGGAGACGTTCATTTTGCTGCAGTCTGCAGTCTGGACGTTAGATGTCGCTGAAAATTACACACTGTAGCTTTAAAGAGGTACAATGTACTCTTGTTTTCTACTGATACTGCCACCTGTTACCAAAACACAGAACTGCAGCACTCTTCTGCTCATTTTCATAAAGCGCGCTCGTACTTGACTTTTTTTTTTTTTAAACCTTTTTCACTTTATCTGAACTTGCTATTGGTGTCCAAGTTGAACCGCATGCAGGTCACTTCTGAGTATCCTCAAAATCCATCTCGAATATAATACTTTGATTGTTTGCTAGTTTGGATCCAGTTAAACGTGTATTTCTTAACGTCACATGTGCAGATACAGCTTGGTAACGTCCGACCTGAAGTATGTTCAGGTAAAAAATGCTACAAGCTTATAGACGCATTGGCGCAGAATTACTGAGGTGTCAGTCTGCGCATCAAACAATGTTTTAGTTGTAGGGGGTCAAATTAAAAGGCTATTGAAAAAATGTTTTTCAGTAAAAACTTGCGAAATACTTTTTTGATTATTTGAATTAAGCCAGGTTGGATGTAACAGGTATGTGAAGAATTTCTTTTTTTTTTTTTTCAACATATTTTCAAGTGAACTAAGGTCAGAACTGAGTCATTTTAACCTCTAGATTAGGTGGATGGAATTCTTTCCATTTTCAGATGTTGAATCCAGATTTTTCTTTATGAGATATTTTAGGTTTGGTAATATTGTATAACCAATCCCTGACTGTAATTTTTCTACATTCTTACACTGCAAAAACGAAATGGAAATTAAGTGTATTTACCCTTAATTTGAGTAGGTAAATAAAATAATTTGCCAATTAAATAAGTATTTTAAATCTTAAAATAAAATAATTAGATAATATGGACTTGAAATAAGACAATACAATTGCATTTTCTTATTTTAAATGTAATTTGTCTTGTTCCACTGGAAAAGTGTCTCACTTACCTCCTCAATTCAAGAAAAAGTGCACTTATTGCTGGAAAAAATGACTTATGACTGATTTAGATTTAAATGTTTTGCAGTGTAGTCCTGATCCATCTGGTGCTTTCTTAGACTTAAACCAACTTTATTGTCAATTTGTATACACAGAGTCCAACCAAATAAAATTTCGATACATACAACTTTTCAAATGTGCATGAGTTGCTTAGCAGTTAAATAAACATTTCCATATATAAAGTGTAGCAGTGATCAAAATGTATACAGTGTAGGAGAGACATTGTGCAAAAGGCATTGATGGGAATAAATAAATAGATGTGGTACAATGTGCAGTAGAATGAGGATTTGCCATTTAGTGCAAGTATTCTGTGGTCTTATGATGCAGCTTCTTCACTAATGTTCTCTAACATGCTCTGATATGACGTTATTTAGAGGTCAAACGATTAAGGGGTTATGGTCTCAAATACATACTTCATGTTTTTAGATTATTTGTAAAGATTTTATAAACCATATATAATTACCCTTGTGATTCCCAGCTATGAATTACATCATGTTGGGCTTTCACAAAATGTCAATAAAATACAGTCATTTGTTTGTTGTAATGTTACAATGGGAAACAATTGAAGGAGTATGAATAGTTTTATGAGGGACTATATAAATTCCCTATAATGTCCCATGGTCTTAACCCAGTGGAGGCTTTCTGTCACCATTAAGATGCCTAATAAACATGCTGCTTTGGTCATGTTTATACCATAGGTCACTGAGGAAGCACAGTATACCTGTACATACTAAACATTGCTTCTAGAAAGTGCAAAAATATGTCTACATGTATCAGTCTTTTGATACATGATACAATGCTGTTAACAATTTTGCAAAAAAAAATTGTTACATATAATTATTTTTTTCTACAAATTGGATTTGACACATATTCATTCTCGTAGTTAGGTGAATCTCTAGGTGACAGTATTTGCACTTTTCCCCTGCTGTTTTCCAGTTCAGGATTCCAATTAACCTGTGCAAAGCGTGACGCCAATCACAGGACGTTGTATCGACAGGCATAAAAAGAATAATGCTGTAAGGAGGATGTAGCTTACTCTGGTGGTGGAGCCAGTGGGTGGGGGTGGGTACTCCTCTTTCAATGGTGACAGGGAAGTTTGCTCCACTCATTTATCAAGTCCTCTCTGGCCACCGAGGGGCTGGTGACTCCCAGGGCCGCCTGCTGCTTGGGGGGGCCGGTGCGCAATATGTGCGTTTCAGGCCTCGGGGGGGCTGGCGAAAACTGCTGAGGTGCTCGCTGTTGCTAAGTTTGATGGATTTGTCGTTGTCATTTGATTCTGTTCCCTGTAACAAAACAAAGAGAATCATTAACTCTTTTGTGCCACATGGAACTCTTATGAGTTAGGGATACAACAGAATGAGATGGTGTACAGCTGGGGTCAGCTGGAGTGTCCTGCTGCTGAAAGCCTTCCAGAATGGGACATTGAACATGCATGGATGATCCTCCATAGAGGGGCTGATTACTGGATGATTTACTGACCACTGATATCCCCTTTCTTTTTTAATCCCTGATCACTAAGCTCATTTGAGCCTCAAGAGTAAAACTAGCAGTGCTTCCCACTTATATTAATAGTCTTTTTCTGTTCATCACCTTGTATGATGTTCTGGCAAGACCCAGCTATTGCTATGTATTACTGTTAGAAATGTATTATTTTTACTTAGGCCAGTTAGCAGAGGTTGTTAGGATTTTAACTATAAACATTAAACTAGTAATCAGTGCTTGGAACTGAAAAAGTAAAATTCCTAGAATTATTTAAAGAATATTTTAAGCGATGAACACAGCTGGGTAAAAATTATAAGAAACAAGAACTAAATGGACAACATTTCTTAATGAAAATGTAATATTTTTTGTAATGTGCTATGCAAATTAGATATTTAAGATATTTAATCTTCATTTTTGTATTTCAGAAAATACAAAAAAAAAAAATGGTTGCAAAGCTTGTTAAAGATTAGTCTGTACTTAAAGTATACCACCCATAAAAGAACATCAATTTGAGACATCATTTAATGACCAAAACTGAAATTTTGACCATTAGTAAAAATTGTTTTACCAAAATAAATGCAAAACCAAACTGATTTTGAAGATTTCACCCTTCATAATTATCAACACTCCTTTACTACATGTACAGAGATTGTTTTTGTGAAGACCGGTGCACATTGGATTTTTGTCTTTACTGTCTAACAATGAGTTTTTAAGATTTACATTGATTTTTATTAACTTTTTGTGGTTATTATGCATGGGTCCCTGTTGGCCTCTTTTTTATTTAGCTTTTCAGTATTGCATTAAATGTTGAAAAAGGGAAGGTTAGGTATGTTTCTTATTAACATTTACTGACTTATAATGTTGAACGTATTGTGATTTTCCCAACTGGAAGATTGGCAAAGATGAAACAGCCCTCTGTTTTAAATTGATTTTTCACTCCATGGAAACAGAGAAATCATAGATTGCTGTATCATAGTATATTAGAATCTATCACCTCACAGAAGATCAAATAATAGAAAAGAAAAAAACCTAGAGATTTGTCCTCGATAAGCTACCTTCCCAGTAAAGGTTTCTGAAGTAAAAAAATACAGCTTTCTGCCCAGGGTGCACATGTGTCAGGGGCAGCATATGACATCAAAAAAGGCTAGCTGCCATTTGTTTTGCTTCCTCTGCTTCTTCCAGTCAGTTGGTGGTGAGCATCCCCTGGTAGCGTCTGTGCAGAGCACAAAGTAAGCCGGATAAAACATATACCTTTGCAGCTTGGCTTGGTAAATTAATCTGATTAAGCACTTGCATTTACAGCTAATGGTTTACTGCTGAGACAAGTTTATTAAAGGCCATGTACCGCATTGGATCCTGTCTGGATAAAATTGAAATTACCTTGACTGACTAAATGTTGGGTGGTATTTGTAGGGTAGAGAGAAACATCTGATTTAAAACTTTTGTTCTATATGTAAAAATGTACAAAAATAATATAGATATAAGCTTATAAGATAATCACCTCTTTATGTCCTTTTCCCAATGTTTTGTTGTGGATCATGTCTTTGGAATCAACAGATTCAATTATATTTATTTATTCACACCTTTACCAGGGTGAGCAATAAGAGCAAAGTAAGTACTTTTCTTGTATAAAGTATTGCTTTCAGGTACTTGACGATTCAGAACTTTGACATGAAGACTTATTTCCTCAAGGGAGAGTGGAAGATAAAGACAAATCTTCTTATTTTTCTTTGTCAAGTCATCAGAGGCCGAGACCAAATACAAATTGAGATAGCAGTAACGGGCCACAGCAGTTTGCCGTTGACTGTGAGGGTTACAGGGGTGATTGAGTATGTGTTTGACTGCCCGAGGCCAAGGGCTAACACTGCTGATACAAAGACAAGGTCGTCTCAGAGAGAGAATAGCCTCAGCAGATAATCCCACAGTTCCTGTCAACTCCAAACGCAGGCAGTGCCAAAGCATATGTTTTAAGATTAAAGACCATTCTTTAGGGAACAATATCATTTGTAACAATGGAAGGATAGGTTAGAAATTGCACTTTCTTCCTCTATTTAAGTTTATAGAGGTGATAATCCTGTCTTGAATATAAACTTTACATTCTAGTTGAATATGAAGTTTATTTTTAGTCGAATCAGCGGTGCTCATTTCATTTATCATTGTCCCAAATGAAAAAACAAGAAAAATGGCTACAATGTTTAGCAGAAACATTTTATCAATACTGACCACAGACAGAAGACAACCAGTATATGTTCTCCTTACTTTCATCAATAACACAAAAGGGAAACATTATTTCCCGCATAAAACTAATCTTTCCCTTTTATTGTATTTTAATGAAACCAAACTCGTTCTAAGGCTGTAATTCATTCCATTTGTTATGTTTGGACAACTCATTAACATTATCATTTATTATCATTAAATTGAAATTTTAAGCTTCTTCTCCCTTGAGATGCAGTGCGTTTCTTTTTCTTCGTTTTGCATTAAAACAAATGTGGGCCTGCTGATGCATTAGATTAATGTGCTCACTCACTGCCTGCTGCAGAACTCAATTCTGGCATGAAAACAAGACTCAGTCTCCGTGTTTTGAGCCTTATCGGAAGACATTTTTTTAAAGAGGGAAGGGGGGTTAAATTGGGATGTTTTACTATTGGTCTATGCACTCAAAAACATTAAATGACTTTTGAGCACAAGCTAATTTTCAGATGGAATGTGATTTTACTGAAACGCCAAATTATGCATTCTCAGAGATTTTTTGTTTGTGCGATAATTTACTGACTAAAATAATCATGCACATGTCAGGCATTAGCAGTGTTGACTTCATGTAACATTTACAAACTCATAACGCTAATGGCTTAGTTAGACTTCCAGATCAAATTTGAAGTTCCTAATTCTTGCTGAGTCTGCTCTACCACATCAAGCCAATGGCTAATTACAAAGTTAGCTTTTTCCTGAATAAATAAAGTTGATTAATTAGCAAGTCACAAGATGTGAAGATGATGTATGCTGTATAAATCACTGTCATAAAGAACTTACTGAAACGTTTCATTTGCATTGCCTGACTTCTTAATTACATGCACCCAAACTTTGCAGATTTAATGGAAAACGAATAACGTGAAGGGTGAGAGGTTCCACGGAAAATCTACCAAGTAAAAAGAAGCAAGATGCTGGAGTCAGAAGGGTATCTTAACAATATGCTTTGGCTGGTTACTAACTTGAGATATGATTTATAAGACACTTTTTCTTTCAAATGAAGGTACGGCTTTGAGGATCTTAACTCAACGGATGAATATATAATGTATGAATCAAATACTCAAAGATGTTCTATGTCCTGTTTAATGCTATGGATATAGAAAATAAAAGATTAATCACATATTGTGGTTATGAGTTCTTCACCCTGCCTGAATGCTGCCTCTTATAGTTGTCTGTTTGATGGCTGAGTCCTTTAACTATTTTGTATATCTATTACAGATTAAATTTGCTCAGAAAGTAATCTGTTTTTTTATATGATGATTATCCCCTGGTTTCTATAAAAAAAGGACTAAACATTTATGTGTAAATGGAGTGATAACACCTGTAACCAAGACAATGGCCTATTTTCTTAAAAAACAAAAAAATATATTTTCTATTCCTTGACAAACATGTTTTGTGAGCAAAACTCTGTTTAATGTATGTATTCAAATTGGGTCAATATTACACAGGAGTGCTGTAGTCCATCATGTAAATGTATGGCTAATATCTGTCTGCCATTTCTTGGATTTTTGGTGGTAACAAAATTAAACATCAAATCAAAAGATTTGATAATATATAAAAAATTAAATAAATAAAAAACGTAAAACAAACATTAAAAATATTTTGTCAATAAGATCATAGAACTGATTGGTTACAAGTAATTTAAAAAAAAATGTAAAACTAAATATAACATATAAGGTGATTATATGTACCTCATACCTATTATATTAGGTATGAGTTGCCCTGTTGCAACAAATTAGTTCATAATTATGTTAAGCTACAACACTGAAATTATGGTATTATTATGTTATAGTTTAGATATTGCTTCTGTCAGAATAGTTAGACAGTATTTATATTTGACAAATGTGTAGCATCTACATTGTATGTGGCTGTTACTTATTTTTGATTCATCAAAACAATTATCATTTACTCTGGAACAATAAAATAGGCTTTAAAAAGTGATTTGTAATATCTTTATTTTAAACAAATTTACTACTAAAGTATTTTATCTGTTAATTTAACATCTTGATCCCTATTCACAGACTATAGCAGAATATTGAGTCAGCTTCCCATACATTGAAATGCAAGGATAGGGTACATGACCAGCTGGACATTTTAACCATTACAGCCTCCTGTTCATTTCCAGACTTATGCTTGCTTTTACAGCATATTTGGCACAATAACATAATTTGTACAAATAGAAAATAATCAATACACAACCTAAGAACTGAAATATATATAATAAGGAACTAATAAAGTGCACTATTTCAGATATGTTCTCAGTTACTTTTCAAATACATGTTATGTTTCTCAGATATTATTTTGCTCTATAATACAGTGTAAAAATATCTATGAGATAGCCTGGTAACAAATACCCTGGAAATTAACTGCATGAAAGACTTTGTTTATGACAAGATAGACCTAAGCTGAAACAATCCTCAATATTTTATTATTACAAATAAAAAATGTTCAACATTCTGATTCAAATCCCTTCATATGATGATATTTTCTGATTTCTTTTAATAAATATAATCTCCTATCTTATGCCTAATGTGTCAACACTGTCCTTGGAGTTTTGAAAGGCAATACATAAATAAATAAGTTACACAACTATGGAGAAATATTCATTACAGCAAGGACTGACTTTTTTCATACTAAGCAGAGTTACACTACCGTTTATGTTTAGATGATAGATAATCTCTGTGTGACTGATGCTGTCATTTTGGCACCTATATCCTATTTTGGTGGCCATCTGTGCTCACTAAATTGCCCACTTGAGACTAAAGGTTATAGATGGTAATTATTCAGAAGTCATTTGCTTTTAGAGGTGTTTAGTGCTCATCTGCATTGCAGCAACAAAAAGTGTTTGACAATATGTTACAGTAGGACATTAAACTAAATGCCCCACTTGTCTATTTAAGAACTTTACCGTAGGAGATGCTATTTCTATAGGGAACTGTTTCAGTTTTAAACAATGTATGGTCCAAAAAGTAGCACTAGAAGATATAAAAATAACTTACAATCTATCATTTATTTTAAAGGTTTTCTATATAGTTTGAATTAGGTCTTTATTTATATTTCCACACAAATAATGTGAGCTGTTTGACACATATAGGTTAGGGGAAAATGCTGTTTCCGTGCAAGTCACTCAGTTATTGCTGAGGCACTCTGTCAAATTGATTATCTAGTCAACTAATTCCCAGTCTATGTCTAACTTAAGTATGATAGACTCATTTAGTCCCGTGGGTGCAATTCTCATTTGGGAGTGTGTCTGTGTGAGTAAGTATTTATGTGAAAGAGGGTAACTAATCAGCAAAGTGGGCCAAAAGCTGAATATTTGGTAATCTGGGACAGTTACGAGTTTGCTTTGTAGCTCATCCTAGCTAAATTTCAGGATGTTGTGTTTTATAGACAAAGAATATAAAGCTGAATGACAATGATGGGGGTGCTTTATTCAAAATAGGATTATCCTATAAAGTAGTTGCTCTCTAATCAGAGCACAGTTTGATAAAAATTATCACGAATGATTTCTTCTGAACACATTAAATAAAAAAAAAGGAAAGGATATTTTGACATGTAACAAAGGACCAGAATGTGATTAAGCTTTTTTAATATGTTACCTATTCTGTACAAATTAGTTATCACAATTTTTCAGTTGTACTTGTTGTCTTTAATATTTTAGTCTTACTTGGGAAACATTTTTTATTTTTGTATCATGCATCTATACATGTGCAAAAATAGGAGATATCTTATTGGAGATAACATTAGGAAAATAACTTCATATCTACATTTGGCTACATGTAAACACATTTACATTCTATCTACACACATATAAACATCCCAAATTTTTAACATGTAAATATTAATATTAATACTAATGATTTTAATTTAATTTCTGCCCCACTTTTTACCTCCACTCGGTTTTCTTTCACAAGCATTGTTGCAGCACTTTCTAAGCAGATAGCTTCTTTAGCAATGGCCTTTTCGCCTGTTGGGAGGGGTGGCAGCTCTTGTCATATCATGAGCACATACTTTTAGTTTATTTTTTACTCTAAAAATTGTTTTTATTGATATTTCAGACTTAGTTCCTTTGTTTCTGAACAGCAAATTGGAGGACAACCTTTTTCATACTAGATTATGGTGAATTAATACATGAGAAATGGTCTAAGATGTTCTTGGATGGTCTATCCATAGTGTCTGTCCGGGTCCTCTTCTTTTTTTTATTGTAGGAGCTATTTAGTGCTTTGCGATATGCATGGCAAAACTGATTTTTACACTGACAATATCAGGTGTACAGGTCTCAATTTGTTTTTGTTTTCTGTAGGGTGTAACCTTGGCATCTAAATATTTTTTTTCATGCATATTTTGTGTAAAGGACAGTAAAGCTGTAGAAGAGACTTCAAGGGAAAGAGCTGATGCTTCCCATATGCTATGATTGCCTTTCCAGTCTTACATGCTCTATAAGGCTGTTTCTCTGTTGCTTCTTATCTGGATCACTTCCTCCATGGTGGTTCAGCACTTTTGTAAACATTACCTTTATGATGCTGATCGTCACTCCAGTCTTCTATAATTTTTTATTTAATGAAGCTGCTACGACCTGCTGTTCTACTCTACACTTTACCCATAAAATCAGCAAAATCTTGGTCAATTAACCTCTCCTGCCATGTGATGCTGTTCTTGGATCTATGTGCAGTTTTCCTGAGAATTAAGTTGACTCCAAGTAGAAGGTTACGCTATAAAACCTTTCCTGAACCCTGAGATTATGTTATTACTCCCTTTCTTATATATTAACAAAGGTAATTTTTGTCCAACTCAGCTTAGCCCTGAACCAATTATATCCGTTTCTTTGGATTTAGACTAGATTTTTTTTTTCGCCTACTCAAATGTATTCTTCTTATGTCACATCCTTTCTTCCTGCTCTACATAGACTTTTAAATGCATGCATTTACACTGTAAGTGAACTGCTCCAGCCCCTCAATAAATTGAGGCTAACAGTTGGAAGGATATCAGAGTATGTTCAGATTCACACCAGAAACCAGATGCTCCAAACGTTTTGTGTGAAAGCACTGTGAGACTCCCAGACAGCTTTATGGTTTTGGTGAAAGGCTAATATTCTTGACAGAGGATAATGTCTGAAGGGGGAAGGAGCATTTAGATGATCTCCGAAATATGACCCCCATGACCTCTGCAAAGGAGACAGAGTCAGATGTCTGAGATGGAAGACTAAGTCCACATAACTGTTAGAAGATACTGAGATATTTAAAAGGCTATAGGCTCTTTGAGATGCCGAGAGCTCTTGACATCGAGGGGCCGTAGTGATTGGCACAGCTCTTCAGTGTTGCATGGGTGACTGGGACAAAAACAGCAAAGTTGCAGATTGGGGCGGTGCACCCAATTTAAGAAAGGGGGCCAGGTAATGGGTTTGAACAATAGAGGGGCCACACTTCTAGCCTCCCTGGAAAGCTGTACTATCTATAAAAGTTACAGTAAATGTTTGGAGCAAGCCAAAGAGCTTTTCTGAACATTAATGTTGTTTTATCAATATTTACCATGAGATTTGTTTTTGTGAAGTTAATTTATCTTTAAAAAATAATTGCATATGTTTTGTTCCTTTTAATGAGTGAACTAACATTTTTTTAAACACAAAAAATCATTCTTTATGCTTCTGTTTTAAATAGTAAACTTTTAATTTTATTTCAAGGAGATTTATTTTACTTGTTTAAGTATTTTAAGTTTCTAACAAGCCAAAAAAACATAGATAGCAAAACAGTTATAGAAAATTTGAATGAATATATCGCATTTGGGTTTTTTTTCTTATTATTTTACTGAACCAAAATACTGTAAAACATTACCCAAATTCTTTGAGATATCTTAAGCATGCATTTTTCTTTTTTTCAACTTTCTTTTGTAAAATATTTTATTGTGCATGTAATGTGGCATATGTTTCTTTTATTTATTTATTTATTTATTTATTTATTTATTTTGTATAACTTGGAATTATTATAGTATTTTTTTTTTTGAATGTATAAATGTGAATAATATCACAGCCATGGTTTTGGTCTATGCAGCAGCCAGAGTCTGTACCCAAGAAGAATGTCATTTGGGACAGTTTATCAATTAATCAATTTCAAATTATTTATTTTTCAGGAATAATGTTTTCTACAAAGACGTGTTGACCTTTGACTTTCAACACAGTGTTTTTTTAAAACTATTATACCTACATACAAATACACATACAACAATACGATATATTGTGGATGTTTTTTGTATTTTTTGAAATATTTTATACTTTAGGAATGGCACATGTTTTGTCTCAGTAGAATTGCCCTTCTGGAAAAATTTTATACCTTCCTTATCACAATAATATGGTTTGCATGCATCATTGAACAGAGGAAGTTTTTCGTCTACTTTAAAATTTCCCTATGTTTTGCAAGAACTCCAACATTCCAGACTAATCCTGAAGAAGTCACCTCAGACCCCAAGAGGGACACAGTTCAATGAGGGTTGGTCACACAACAACACCTTTTTTATTTCCTGTTGGTGCAGAAATATCTTTATTATGCCATCCCATGTGTCTCTGGCCAGGCAGAGTCCTCAGAGAGGAGAGCAGTGGGTGAAAGGGGTCATGTAGAACCAGACAGAGACACTGGTGTGACACTGTGACATGTTCAGATTCTCTCCACTGAGCTGTGGCGTGCACGACAACATGAAACAAGAAAAAGAGCTGCAAACCTTTTTCTGACCCCACAGCCACTCAACCGTCTTCTCACACATGCGCAACACAGAAACATATCCAGATCAATAGGTTTTCACAGTAGTACAACTGAAAACATGTTAGCTAGATGTTCTTCTAGCTTTTTTACTGAAAGGGATTTTGACAAAGTAGCTGGAAATACAATTTATGTGTTTTGAGGAATGGCTTAACCAAAATATAATATGTTTCCTTGGATCAGTGTTCATTTTGTTTAGTGCAGGGAGCTGACAAGACTCCACTGAAAGGAAATTATACATCGTCCACAGGGTCCTCTCTCTAAATTAGAACTATTGCCCTTAATAGATGAAGGTTAACAGTCATTTGGTGAAAAAAAACACACAGTAGACTTTCAATCTGATAGGAGGGAAAACACTACCAAGCAAAACCGTTTGTTGTGTGCTTCACAAGACCCTTAAACATTTCCCTTACTTCAAACGTTTTTCATTTTAGTCATGTAAAAAATTGTTTCGTTTGTTTTTTTTCTGGATTTTTTTTTCTGCCTGACAGGCAAAAATCAATGACATTTGAAATAATTGTTCTTACAGGGGTAATCTCTGGAGGGAGAATGGGGCAAAACTGTAGAGAAGATTTGAGTAAATTACTGTGTCAGCTTCTATTTATTTGCGACCGGATTGCCAGAGGCGGCACTTCAAGATGGCCATTAGGAGTCAGGGCAATAAAGACAGAGCATGTAGCCATTGTCGAAAAGTTAGCGTGTAATGCAGCAAGTTATCATCAAAGCGCTCCCCGTGGAGCGAGCAGGGCGCACACTGGGGAGAATGCATGTGAGGAGAACCAATTATAGCTCTTCAAATCTCTCTTTCTCAGAGGGAGAGGTCATAAATAGATCGCTACAGTTGTGTACCCTCACTGTATATTGCTCCATATGGTGGCTTTTCTCTGTGTGCATCATTAAAGGTACCAACCATCCTTAAATAGAACACACATCCTATAGGTTTAAGGAGTAAAACAAAGTGCTTACAGTATTAAACTTTGAAAGATTTAAATGTTTTTGTTGCCATATAAACTTTGTTATCAAAACCATCTTCTCCACTGAATTGTAGTCTTGGCAAATATATGTAAAAGTAACTTAAAAATGAGTTCATATTTCAAAACAAAAGCACAGTCTCCAACTTTTCCGTTCAGTGTGGAAAAAACTATATGCCAGTAAGAAGTAGGAGATATTTTAAAAACCCCCTTTGCATTCTAACATGTTTCAATTTTCTAGATCTTTAAATCTTTCTTTAAAATAGGAGAAACAACATAATATGTTACTTAAGTAGGGCATATGAATGAAGTCTACATAAGTCATTAGAAATTTAACGAGTACAAGAACAGTTTTTAAATAGTTTGTCTTGTAAAAATTATAAGATCCCACAAAAATGTTACCTTCAGAAGATAAGTGCCACAGAAATAAACCCTTTCTTGATATTTTTTGTACTGTTTCCACCTGATCAGTTTTGAGGAGTTTCTGATCGGTGTCATAAATTATCATTTCCATTTTTTTTTTTTCACTAGGTAGGTACATGATGTAACTAAAAGGGCCCTTGTCGTATTAGTTTCTCAAAGAAGAAAGTGTTTGTTGTTCAAGTAAGAATTATTTGTGCTAATCTTAGTTACTAAGGCAATGTATTAACATTCAGGCAGGACAATAAAAGTAATCAAAGTATTGAAATAAGACTTGGAAGGTGTAAAGTGTATTTTTTGGTCATATCTACTTATCGTATCTTTTGGAACATTTTTCTCATACTGCAAAGTTCACTCCTATATTAGTTGAAAAAACTTAATTTAACAGATCATGTTACAACTGAGTGAAAAATTTTTAGTTAATTTTGGGGACGCTTAATAAATGTGTTTAGGACCTTGAATATCTTCAAAATGAAACCCCTTTTCTGAGCAGTTCTCTGTTAATATGACAGTTGTAGCTGCTCGTTATCTAAGTAATCACTCTGAATATTCATTATGTCAAAGCAATGCGCTCTATTTCAGACATACAGTCTCAGAACATAACTACGTCTCTTGGGATATGCTGATTAAAATGCAAATTTCAAGACCAATGCAAAAGTACACTGTTTGCTGCAAATTAAATCACATAAAGCCGCTTCAAAAAATAGACGAGCATGAAGAAGCTAATCCTTTCTCTCAGTGAAAATGGCCTGTTTAGCTGTAGTTTTGAGGATATTAGCGGGAATAATGGTAAAACAATGAATATGTAAGGAAGTCTTAATCTGCAGGAAAAGACACCATTTTAATCCCCAGCCACTCAAATGGGGTGCGATAACCAACGGAGGCAGTGACTTTTAAATCCGGGACTTAAGAGAGGAGGAGGGAAGGATCAAATAATGAACAGGAAGTGTAGATGAAAAGGGAGCCTGCATTAATTAGATGACGCCGATGGGCTGCAGCAGCGAAGACAAGCAGGGAGAGAGGGGATTGAAACTGTTTGTAGGGTCTGCCAAACAAATGGTGCAGGTCTCTGCGGGAAATAGATTATTATGGGCTCTGTGTCTGTCAAACATCCTAACACAACACAAAAAAGGGAAGGGGAAGTGGAGATGGTGGGGGCCCCTGAGGCAGCATCGCGGCCACAGAGGGCCCACGAGGACGCCAGCAGACTCTCCGCAGCAACGCTGGTCCTGCCAAAGAATGCCTGTAATCCGCAGACTGACTGAGGTGATCCCGTGGCTTTCCCCGGCGTTGCAGCAGGCTTCCCTTTTGTCAGCAAAGGGAAGGGAGGAGAGGTGGTGAGGCACGGGGGAGGCGGTGTCCTTTCTCAGCCTGGTCTTATGAAAGCTCCCTGCCTTTGTTAAAAAATTACAATTGCTCTTTTCTGATCTTTTGTTCTGTCCTGTTGACAGTGGTTATTGACTAAGCAGTTGGACATGGAAAGGATATGACCCCTTACCCTCCCTCCTTCTTTTTTTGTCATGAGGGGGGAGGGGGTCTCCATGAACAACAGGGAGGCAGGTTTGAGGTTTACATGTAGCTTTATCCTTAAAGAGGGATTTGATTAGGCTAATGCAGACAAGGAAAACAAGTTAGGGTGGGAGTTTTGGTTCAACAGGAACAAAAAAGTTAAAGAAAGTAGAACAGGAAGAAAAATAAAGAACAGACTTTCACGTTTTTTTTCTTGCTGTTTCTCCCCTCAAACAGATGCCAAGGCAGATGGTGGTGAATTAGCAGAAAATGGGCAGAAAAGAAGAAATGAGATAGTATATTATAGGTCCTGGGAGGACAGTTGTGAAGAAATAAAGATTAAAGCGGCGCCACTTGCAGAGAGGAGGAAAATGTTCACCCAGGGATTGTGGGAGGTCTAAGGTGTCCTCTCTGAAACATAATGTACGATTGCTTGCAGAACGAGTGATATTGTCTGGACCATGTTTTGCAAAAGACATCATGGCAGCAGCAGAAATCACATGAGGTTATTCAGGTGAGAAATGTCTAAATAATGTGATGATGTTGTTGGATCGGAAAGGTTTAGTAACAAAGTACCAAACTCAAAAAGTTATGATTTCAAGTCCATTACAAGTAAATATGACTTACTTTACTAGATATGGAGCTCTGTTCAAGATAAACTAGCAAAAGTACAAACTAAAATGAGTTAAAAGTTTAAAAGAATTAGCTCCTGACTATATCATACATTTCCCACTGTCAGATGCTGTTTCAAGCTTTGAATATTGTATGAAACCTAACTTTCCTTTAAACATCTTTTCTAACCCCTGTTTGTCTCAGGGAGACTAATTACTAACACATTAGCTGTGTATCCATCACAAATGTACACAATACTATATCAATATTCTGCTAATTTACGTAAAGACAAATTGTCACAATTGGGGTATTTCTATTAAATAAGAAATACATTTACATTTGAATGTGAATATGTCTGTTCCCCAAGATAACTCACAAAAACAAAATGGCAGCATTGGATGTAAACACATGAGTTAAATTCATATTATAGCCAGTGCTGTAGTGCTCACTGCGCTCATCGTTGCAAAATAAATGTACAAAAAAGTCGATGAATTCAAATATGCTGCTCCACCATCCTCTAACAACTCCTCTTCTTTTTTACAAGGCAGTAAGATCCAGTTGCAGAATACATGTTTAAATTAATTCCCATTGTCATTTTACAAATTGATATAAGAACTTTTATATGACTGAAAACCACCTCATCAAGGCATAAAAACTTTTTTATCGAAAAATGTGAGTTATTTTCGAAATTGCAGTGTTTCCATTTAAAAAAATTGTTTTTGTACTTACAATTTGCACTATTTCATAGTTAATGGAAATGCAGCTAGTGTCTTATAGATTCAATTTCATGATGAAAAACAGAAACGTACAACAACAGGCATACATTTATGCAAGTAAGGAATGAACTAAACAGAATAATTCAGTGACAATCAAATGAAAACTAAAAATACGTAGCAGAGGTGAGAAGCATGAGTGTAATGGGCAGGCAACAGGTGAACTAAATTAGCTTAGCCTGATGTGAAAGACTAAGTAAACATGAGTCGAGCTACAGGAGAGTTACAGGAGTAACTACCATAACATACCCAGAGACCTAACAGGGAAACTCCCAACAAATAAGGAAGATAAGAATAAACCAGGAGGTTTAAATGATAACCTAATAATAAATGATAACGGAAACTGGGCTGTGAACTAAAAAAGACTGGACCTAATAAAAATTCATCAGCCAAAAATTCTCAAAGACCTATAAATTGTGATCACTTGCACTGGATCCTATTTAGGAGTGTCAGAATGAATGGGATCTGAAAATAGATTGCTTAGAGTGTGAGCGTTCTACTATTGATTTATTAAAAAATTATGAACCAATTGAAAAGAGGTAAGCTTAAAGTCAAATCTCTTGATTTAACAGTCGGTCTATGTTCCAAACTTCACCTATCATCGTGAAATCTGGCTCATGACCGAAAGAATGAGATCCCAGAAACAAGTGGCGGAAATGAGCTGTCTCTGCAGGGTGGCTGGGCACACCCTTAGAGACAGGGTGTGGAGCTTGGTCATCTGGGAAAGGCCCAACCTAGAGCCACTTCACCTACACATCGAGAGGAGTCAGCTGTGGTTGCTATGACTTCATTTTCGTATGCCCTCTGAACGCCTCCCTTAGGAGATGTTCAAGGTCCATCCCTCCTGGAGGAGGCCCAGGAGACAACTAAAGACCTGCTGGGGGGACTAGGTCTCTCGGCTGGAGGAGGTGTCTGGCAAGAGGGGTCTGTTTCATAGGGTAGAGGACAAGTACAAGAAAATAGGTGTACATTTCTGTGAAACAACAGTAACATTACCATAACCTCTTTTTGGTATTGTGCTATGTTCTATAAATCTATAAATAGAAAGCATTCCCCTGGTATTTCTGCCGACTATCCATTAGTTTGAAAGATTGACAGAAATAAAACTAGTGAGAGAGCAGACTGGGTTAAGACTATACAACATTACAACCAGTAATTCTGGCTGCCTATTAGATTTATCTGTTGCAGGCTGAAGGAGAGCATGCACTTTGTCTTCAGACATGAAAACAGCATCTCAAATGTTACAATTCCAGAGGGGGTAAAGTGGAATTGCTGTTTTTACATTTCTGTAGCATTTTTTTTGCCCATAAGGAATATGGATAACAAATGAAATATTCAGCCACATTGTCTGATTTATCTCTTTTATTATCTGCAAATATCACCCTGGCAATTTAAAGGATAGCTCGCTTTATTCAGGCCCTTTTCGCTGGGGGCCTGACAACCTATCAACGTTATACAGCTTAAATAGGTCAGGATTGCATGAGCATTCCTATGTGAGAGGTTTTGAGCTCACAGAATTTCTAAATAGAAACCACAAAAAAGAAAAGGCAAAAGGGGGAAATATTCTTACAGGAACAGTACCGAGCTCCTTCACTGGCAACATAATACATTTGCACACTCTTCGTTTTTGAATTGGAGGAAAAAAATCATATTAATTTTAAATAAAGTAGAGACTTTTGTGATACAATTTATCAGAATGTAAATAAAATAACTCTTCTTAAGAGGTTGCCTAAGAAACAGTAGCTGCAGTGTATATTTTTCTATTTTTGTGAGAGCTGAGGGTATTAAAGCATCCCTGTGCTGATTCTGATACTGCACATATTATATATGCTTAATACAATAAGAAAACAGTTGGATTCATTATGGATTATATTTATCCATAATGGATAATGGATTATATTTATTACTTAAGTCAAGTGGATATTAAAAGCTATGTAGAAAAATATCAGATTGTTCAGGTTGGTTATAGTATACAGGAAAAAAAGGTAGATCTACTACTCACAGAAAAGCTCTGAAGTTGGATGGTTTTAACCAAGCAGGTCACAGATTGTGATGCAATGTGTTAATAGAATTGCCTAGAAAATAATATAAATACATTCAATGTCTATACTGGTCCATGCAGGGTCTAGAATAGAACCGAATATTTAAGAATTGTTAAATCTCAGTTAAAGTTTTTCGAGAAATCGTATTATGTTACGATAGATTAGCTTAGAATAAAGTTGGCAATCAGTGTCTTGTTTATGCATTTGTTTTTTAAAGAATAATATTTAAAAAAAATATGCATTCCTTTCACATTGTGTAAAATAGTAAACATAAAATTAATAGATTATAGTTAATGATATTAAACTAAACAGAGAAGATATACAAAAAGTGCAAATAAAAGGACACTACATGGGCTTTTTAGCTCAGCTCACTATCTCTTGTAAGAAGTGGTGTCAAAAGTACAAATTTTTTTACTTAAGTAGAATTATAGATACTGCAGTTTAAAAACCCTCTGGTAAAAGTTGAAGTATCAACTTGACCTATTTAATCCAGTAAAAGTGAAAAAGTATGTGCTCCAAAAACTACTTAAAGTAGAAAAGTGGAAAGTAACCTTTAAAAAAAAAAAAACAGCCAGATGCCACTATATGAATTGAAAGCTCAATTTTTCGACTATTTCTAAAACTTCTTTGAGATAGGGCCAAGGATGAGGGAGGTCTTGTTGGTCTCCATCTCCCGATACGCTCTCACCTGTGTCACACCTTTCAGACATTTCAACATCTTTTCTGAATCCAACATTGTAGCATGGCATAGACAATTTGCGTTTGCAGTTTGAAGAACACCTGCTTGCTTCTGATTATTTCCTTTGGCGTCAGCACGAATTTGACGAATAGCTAACCAATGAATGTTTGCGTTATGTGACTCATCCAATTACAGTTGTTTTCACTAGATGTGGATTGGCGCCATTGGATGGCACACATGACGTTAAACAAATATTTATAAACATTAAACCGAAGCCAAGAGTAACGAGTAATGTTTGTTTTAAAAATTTGAGGAATAGAAAGTACAGATACTTGTGTGAAAATGTAATGAGTAGAAGTCAGAAGAAGGAAGAAAAATAAGTAATGGATTAAAGTACTAAAACTAAAAAGTGTACTTAAGTACAGTAACAAAGTATTTGTACTTCATTACTTGAGACCTCTGCTTATAAGGCCCTCTTGACGGGCATGTTGCAACTCGAGGACTGTCCACACACACTCCTTACTATAACACTGTAGAATGCTGGTGAGTGGGATGTTTATTAAATGAGCAGAGTCTCCTCTGGTGTTCATAGAGCAGGTAAACTCATCAAATATCTGTATTCCAAGGAAACTTTACTAATCGTTATCCCCTCTCTCTACTGTGTCGTCACTGATTCTCTGGCGGTGGCAACCAGATCAGCATCTATGTTGTTTGTCCACATTGAGCCCTATAGGTTGTTGTCTATGCCCCAATCCTACATTTAAGTATCTAGTAGAAAGACTTGTGAAAAACAAAGAAGTCCCAAAATCCCAATGGAATTATTCTATCATAAAAAAGAAAGTACCGGTAAAACAAAAGATTTAAAAAATTGTCTAGATTAAAAGGATCAATACTTCCCTGTAAATAGGCTTTTCTTTAATAAAGCTTGAAGAAATAGTGTATACTGCAATATTATGTTTTCATTTTCCACATAAAGAATGGTGTGCTGTAAAAGCAGGAAAAAAAGAAAACTGAGATAAAAAAGTCATATCCTTTTAGAAACAGGTATGGTCCTGTTGTAAATACAGAGCATTCAGTAAAAACATCATAAACTTAGCTGAGAGGCACATAGAAGGTGTGCCCTATGACCTTGAGAGAAACCCTCTACTGCAGGTGTCTCAGTAGCTTCCAGGTACTCTGCTGCCCCTCCTTCCTTCTCACATTCCCAAACACACTGCATGGCTAAAGATAGTTTTTCCACCTTGAACCAATCTGTATCGCCTCCCCTGAGAACACGGATCCCTCCTGTGAAACCTCATACAGTACAGCATTTCTTACTTCCTAAAAGGGGAACAGAATGGCAGGGGAGAATATTCAGCAAGACTCACATTAAATCAAGATAAAAGACTGAAATGGAAAATATTAGGAAGAACAAACCCCTGAATAGCCCACGGCTCCTAATGGAAACACATGGCTGAAGGCTGAGGAGTCGTCAGCAGCCAACAATGTCACATTCCTTTCTTGATAATCTGGCCTGTCATAAAATTAGAATAGCAAATACCTCCTGACAAAGATGCATGTTCCTTCTTCTTTTAGAAACCATTAAAAGACGCGGAAGAAATATCAAGTAGTGTCTCTGAATGCCACATAACTTCAATTTAAATCTACAGGGCTACGCAAAGGGAAGTGATATGCACTCAAAAATTTTAATAACCTATTAAGTTACGACTTCAATTTCATTTTATGAATATTTTCCTAGGGGAGTGCAGCTATCACCAGAGAAAGATCGAAATTTAAAAAAGATAAATAGTGCCATTAATCTACAGCATTTCTCTCCCATTATCCCTGAAAATGAGAAGTTATTTTTGCTCAGATCCTCACGTAATTAGCTTCTTACACTTGACTCACTAGCCAGAAAATGACCATGTTCAGAAAATAAAAAATTTGTCATTAAGTGGAATTTAACATAATATCATTTATCTTTATATATTCCTTGGATGACAAGAGGCAGCATTGGATGTTGATCAGGGTTTTGTATTGCAGGATGTATGACTGTGGGAGAAGCAAGACTGTGTAATGTTACCACGTGAATATTGGAAATTGTAACAGCTTTCACATGGAAAATTTATCCTACTAATGGTGCTGTCATTTAAAGTAGGGAATTGCCATTTGGGCTCAAATAAGAAGGAGACTGAAACACTGTAATACTGTTGCACTCTATTATGAAGACAGATGTTAACAACTAGTTATGTGTCCACTTTGGTCTCAGGATGCAAGCTATGTGCTTATCTTTTTTACATAAGACATGTTCAGAAAATTATTCTGATGTTCAAAAGGATGATACAATGCAAAAAATACATAAAGGTAAAACAATAAAAAAAAAAAATGCGTAAAACAAGAAGAGTAAAAATCCACCAGGCAAAAATTTGCTCAGACTTGGTTAACTGCCTCTTTTTTGGACTCTGGTAGTTTTTTTTTCTTAATAATGACATCCAAAATAAGATATAATTTATGTTTCTTTGTTTGTTTCGGTTTTTGTTTACATAAAAAAAAAATCTTCTTTTAATTTTATAAGATTTTTACTAGTTCTTTTACTACATAATTTTACTACTAAATCAGCCTGTACATCATGGATCATGGACTTACAGTAAGTGGATGCCTGTTGTTGTTCTGTTGTAATTGGCTTGACGTTTTTCTAGCAGAATATAACAGAATTTTCCATGTTGGGGGAATTGAATTGTCCTACAGCACTAAGTATAGTCCAAAACTATGTTTTAGTCATTTGTATGGGTCAAAGTGACGCTCACACTAATGGCATGACCCATGATTTGCCAACAAAAAGAAAAATATCAAAGACATCACACTGCCCTACTTCTATCATTGTCAATAAATCCTGTTATTCCCATGTGAGCCACACACCTGCACCCAGACATGCAATTAATCTAAAAAACATTCATCATTATAACAGACCATCATGCCTGGTATAATAATGAACTGTTTTTCATATTCACCTAAGATTCTGCACCCTACAAGATCTGTAGTCTTGAAGATGCTTACCCAAATATCTAGACATGACAATTTAGCCATTGTCACACAATCTGATCTTTAAGGTTGGTTTACGCTTGAAATAAGATGTGCAGAACATTGTCAAAAGAAGGTTTTTGAGCACATAATACTTGGTGCAGCTTTTTCCCCACTGTAACCAGTTTTCTGGGGAGATTGTAGGGTCCATACTGCAAGCTTACAAAACCAAATACCTATTAAAAGTACAAAACACAGCTGTTAACATTATTCTTAATGCATCTTCATGTCATCCAAAAGAGAGAATAATCTCTTTCCAATAATTGTTTTACATTCTGTTGATTATGGTGATATGTGCAGGCCAAATAATACCCCCAACCAGTAACAGCTGTAGCTCATCTACCATGTGTCTTTCCTGTATGGAGTCATCTTTGTAGTTATTCAATTTCCTTGGTGCGTTATGCTGAAAATCCGAGCGTGAGCTAAAATTATGTATTTTTAGCCATGCAGCACTGTCTGGACCTGAACGCGTCAAGCACAAACTAATACTTATGCTCTTTTACCATGAGAGAAATTGAAGTCACGTGTGTTTTAAACGGGAAGATAATCACAACTGTGACTTTTGTGATATTTTTGGGGGTACTGTAGCTGTATTGGAAGCCAAAGTGTTTTGTAATGATTTTTTTGGGTCCCTCTGTACCCAAAGAGCTGTACCTGCATTTTTTTCTCATTACAAATTGAGCTCTTCTAGATCACTGACACTGTTGGTAAGTTCAGTAGTGTGTCCACTCATTATTGATAACGTGGTTCTCTTGAAGTCTCCGGCCCATGACCTTAAGTCCGCACAACACGACACAACAAAAAGAATGAACTCCAACATACAGGAAGCTGAAATGTACGGAAGCTGAGAGAGGTTATGTCCTTCCAATACTTTTTTACGGTGGTTTTCTCAAGAAAATTAGTTAATTTTCTCATTATCTATAGATAATGAGAGCTGTTTTCTCATCATAACAAGATAATTGTTGTGTGTTAAAACTGATGACATCCTCAATATCACTACAGTGGGAAGGATTTCGAAGCATAAGTCATGGCAGCCTTTGTGTAATTTCTATAAATAATCCTGTGTTTAACTTTTATGTAACAAAACGACGTTGTTGGTTTGATGATTTGCTTCCACTTATGATTCATAAGCAATTAGACCTATGCCTGCGGTGTCAGTGTTCTGTCCCTGGGTGCTTTCTGAACAGCCCTGGTAATACGCCTGTAACCGGTATAAGAGGCATTAACTCTCAAAATGAGTCTAGCTTAAAGATTTTCAAAACAGTCACATTTGTTTCAAATAATCCACCACGACCTGACAATGAGTGAAAAGAAAAGGAAAGTAAAAACCTGATTTTTTTACATACACGCGGTAACACGACTGCCCCACTACTGGGACCACAGGCATGGATGGACTGGGAATCCAGGGCTGTTGGCCAACATCATTCATTACTCATGCAGGTTAATCATCTATCTCAAAAAATCAATAACTGTTTCATCGTGATAATGAGATAATTGTCTTGTTATCTCGAGTAAACAATTAATGGTTTAACTGTGAAAACAAGATGGTTATGTCATTATCTCGAGAAGGCAAACGAGAAAATAAAAGCTGAGTACCACCTCTCTTGGCTTCCAAGAAAATGAGCATGGTCCTCACAGATAGAAAAGTTTAAGGTTTAATTCCCAGTTTCTCCTGGCCTTGTCAAGGCATTAGACCACTTACACAGTTGCCTACTGATCTCCATTGCGATGTATAAACAAGTGCATAGTTATATAGACGTTATTCCAGTAGAAAACGTTTTGAGTGGTCAAGATAAAAAAGGAAAGTGCAAAATACATCAAATTTACATCTCATCAGGACAGTCCTGTGCACTTCCTTTTATAGGGTTTCCTTGCAGGTCTTGAAGAAGATCCTGAATTTTTTGCATTGGATTAGAAAAAAACATGTTATATTTGTCATACTCTTGCATGCTTATTTGCAATTCTAGAACTTTATTTTACTTGCAAGCTAGCCTACATATCCCACATTGACCTGACCTTACAATAATAATGCAACGCAGGTTCACCTACGAGACTGGCAACCATAAAGTGCTACAGTATGTTTCAAAAATTCCTAAAGTATCACTAAGATCCACAGAAAAATTAAAACTGTGGAACTCAAAGCTAATCCAACATGGAAATGTCTAGTTTTGATTAGCATATATTAGTAAAATGGCAGCAAAAAATAATTGTATTTCCTTGGCTCTAAAGTAAATTATGAAATCACTTTTAGAATACTAATGGAAATCCGATCACTAAGCACTTGCAATAATGTAATCAACAAATGAAACATACAGACAATAATTTGGAATGAATGTTTAGTTCTGTTTTTCTCAGTCATTTACTTTGTTCAATACAAAAACATGTTGGTCATCATCTTACAACACAGCAGGCTATCCATTAAGATCTAACTGATCATCAGATTGAATTGAAGGACGGAATGGAGTTGATAATGGTGAGAGAAACCATTTTGTCTCACTCCCATTACGGAGTAACAACATTCTTGTTTAGTTATTTTTCTCTTGTGATTATGAAAACATAAAGTGAAAGGCCAAATGCTGCATTCCACTTTCACACTGAAAAACTTTCACTACTCATTATAGACCTGGCAACATTTAGTAAACCTTTGGATGCATTTTCAGAGAACATCTTGTCATAAAATTTGTATTTTGCCCAAAAAAATTTAAAGAAAAATTATTATAAGATTGTAAATGGGGAAAAAAAAGTTGTGAACCTGTGATTAAATACTCTTTATTCAATTCATCTTTATAATTAATAATATGTATAATAATCTAAATATTCTGTATTGTACCTTCAAGCCTTTGGTTAAAAAAAGCATTCTAATCCACATACACAAGTAACGAAAAGACACTTTTATTAGGTCGAAAAAAATCGGCCCGGTCGAAAAATTCTCGCACGACTGGAAAGTCGCCCTGAAATGGGCAAAAATCGCACAATGTAAGCCCGTCTTTAGTGAATCATTAAGGGACCTCTAGTCCCCAGATACAGTAACAGGACACTGACCTTATTTAGACTGGAGGTGATAAATTTAACCAATTTTGTTAATTTTGATAAGATAAATTGAAATTATTTATTTTATTTCACCATCCAGATCTGGAACAGTTTAAATGGAACAGTTAAGGTAATCAGCACAAAAGGGTCTAGCAGCAAAAAAATTGCATTACCCTATATTAGACAAAAATGTATTGTTTTTTCTGTTGTTTTGTACAAATATTTAAATTTAGAGAGATGGATTAATATAGCTAAATATAAAGGTAACATCTCTTGCTGTTAAAGAACAAATGTAGTAAAGTTAAAAGAATATTACATTTTTTTTAGGTACTCCATATAAGGTGCAGGGATAAGAGTTCTGTAAATCTCAATAACATGATATGTGTATTTCAATTTGGAATTTAAATGTGGGAACATACAGATTTTAAATACTTGGACATTAACATGGTAGTCAATTGTGTATAAAAGGAAAGAGCAGTGCTGAGCAAAATCTCACATCTAACATTTTTTATATTTTTAGCATGTCTCACTCTGCAAAAAAACCAAGCAACCTTACGTGGAAGCCATACATCCATTCAGCTCCCCAGGGTCCAAACCAATCTCTCCTGTCTTTATATAGGCAGTGTCTCACTGCTTCAAACTGCAGCAGCCATCAAAGCCATTAATCCATCTGTCGAACATGACTATGACTGATCTGGATGCCAAACAATCAATTTGTACCTCTCTCCCCCACTTGCTCTACTGGTTTGGAAGTATAACATATCATGAAAGAGTATCAAATGATATAGTTCCAGCAAAATGAAAAAATAGAGTAATAAGACAATCAGTGTTTGACCTTGGAGGACAGCTAATTCATCTGCCCATCTGTCTTAATTATTTCTTCTGAAGTGGATACAGACGACAACCTGAACATTTCATTCATCCTCAGACGACATTTCCATTTTTTATCTACGGTGCCATTTCTCTTTTGGAAAGTTCGATTTTTTTTTTTGTCATGAATTCCCAGCACTGGTCAAAAGACTGCATCTTAAATTAAAATAAAGTACTATGCAGGACCCAAATTTTGAGGTCAGGACCAAGTGAGTTGAGACAAAACGAAGGACCTTATCTAGACATTCATTAATGCATATATATATATACACTATATTGCCAAAAGTATTTGCTCACCCATCCAAATTATTGGAATCAGGTGTTCCAATCACTTCCATGGCCACAGGTGTATAAATTCAAGCACCTAGGCATGCAGACTGTTTTTACAAACATTTGTGAAAGAATGGGTCGCTCTCAGGAGCTCAGTGAATTCCAGCGTGGAACTGTGATAGGATGCCACCTGTGCAACAAATCCAGTCGTGAAATTTCCTCGCTCCTAAATATTCCACAGTCAACTGTCAGCTGTATTATAAGAAAATGGAAGTGTTTGGGAACGACAGCAACTCAGCCACGAAGTGGTAGGCCACGTAAACTGACGGAGCGGGGTCAGCGGATGCTGACGCGCATAGTGCGAAGAGGTCGCCAACTTTCTGCAGAGTCAATCACTACAGACCTCCAAACTTCATGTGGCCTTCAGATTAGCTCAAGAACAGTGCGCAGAGAGCTTCATGGAATGGGTTTCCATGGTCGAGCAGCTGCATCCAAGCCATACATCACCAAGTGCAATGCAAAGCGTCGGATGCGGTGGTGTAAAGCACGCCGCCACTGGACTCTAGAGCAGTGGAGACGCATTCTCTGGAGTGACGAATCGCGCTTCTCCATCTGGCAATCTGATGGACGGGTCTGGGTTTGGCGGTTGCCAGGAGAACGGTACTTGTCTGACTGCATTGTGCCAAGTGTAAAGTTTGGTGGAGGGGGGATTATGGTGTGAGGTTGTTTTTCAGGAGCTGGGCTTGGCCCCTTAGTTCCAGTGAAAGGAACTCTGAATGCTTCAGCATACCAAGACATTTTGGACAATTCCATGCTCCCAACTTTGTGGGAACAGTTTGGAGCTGGCCCCTTCCTCTTCCAACATGACTGTGCACCAGTGCACAAAGCAAGGTCCATAAAGACATGGATGACAGAGTCTGGTGTGGATGAACTTGACTGGCCTGCACAGAGTCCTGACCTCAACCCGATAGAACACCTTTGGGATGAATTAGAGCGGAGACTGAGAGCCAGGCCTTCTCGTCCAACATCAGTGTGCGACCTCACAAATGCGCTTCTGGAAGAATGGTCAAAAATTCCCATAAACACACTCCTAAACCTTGTGGACAGCCTTCCCAGAAGAGTTGAAGCTGTTCTAGCTGCAAAGGGTGGACCGACGTCATATTGAACCCTATGGATTAGGAACGGGATGTCACTTAAGCTCATATGTGAGTCAAGGCAGGTGAGCAAATACTTTTGGCAATATAGTGTATATATATATATATATATATATATATATATATATATATATATATATATATATATATATATATATATATATATATATATATATATATATATATAACAGAGAGAAGCCAGAAGGCTTACTAAGTTACGGCTGTGTTAAACAACAGACAGTTGTTATATGTATATTAATCATATTTAATATGTCAAAGGCACTCACAGTTAACCTGACAACAGCCAGATCATCTGGCTGTTGTCGGGTTAACTCACAGTCTTTACTTAAGTAAAACTAAAGATTCATGTACAAATAATTTGTCTGGTGCAAGTGAAAGCATTAGTTGAACCTCTTAACTTTAATAAGAGTAAAAAGTACATGTTTCATATGGTACTTATGTACAAAAGTAAAAAGAACTTTTTGTCTCCAATGATAAAAAAGATGTAAACACTCTACTGACTGAATTTCGGTCTATTGAATATTAACCTGGCCCCCCAGGTATGCAACTCTGGTAACGAGCTGGTAGAGCTTAATATCTCTCTTTTTTACGGTACTAATGGCTCATTTTGTGTTTTTTATGTTTTTTGACAATAGACTGACGGGAAAGGGGGTATGAGAGAGGGGAAGAGATATGCAGCAAATATCCTGGTCGGCATTGTCAAGGACTAAAGGACTGGTTATACTCCCGCAGCAGTGTCTCGCAGTGAGCTTATTGCAGATATTTTTGATTTCTGCCGAATATTGAAGCGTGGTCTGTGCTATGTTTTTCCACACCACAACACAAGAGGGACAATCACGAACTCGCTGTGGGTCTAGATACAGCCGAGACGGTAAGGAAGTCCGACAACGGAGGGACATGAGGGCGAATAAAAGCAGGGATCCAGGTGGAAAAGGGTCCCAGCATTTTCGCGCACCTCGCCCTTATAGCTGGTCCATCTTCAAGAGTCTTTTTCCACAATGGCGGTCATACAAACAAAACAAGCCGGTAAGGTACCAAACAGGAAATACGCATAGTGTAGAGCAGATGTAGATTTGACCAATCAGAGGCCTCCAGTCTGCGGCGCTGTTTGCGGTCACCTACAATTTTGGAGAGGTGCACCAGAGTGTGACGAAGGCGCAGGGGCACATTTGCATTCACTACAACACATGCAGACGACCTGGTTTCTGAGTATAAACCAGCATTAAGGCCTAAATGGGTTGTGCGCGCTAACCACTTAGCACACCCAAGAGCTCAGTTTCAAGGCTGGTACCAACAGGGTCAGCATCATCATGTTTAAACCAGTTAGATAACCACGGATGTGATGCAAAACCTCCACCTTACATACTCTGTTTTTGCAACTTTGTAGGCCAGTAAACATGTCAGGTGGTCGAAGAACATTTCCAGTTCCTGCCGCTTTTGCCTAAAATATTCTGAGTATAGAAGGTGTGCTCTCTATTATGTTCCTAATTTACATTGCAACATTGGTCCACTGCAGTCACCATCTTGCTCTTATGTTAGAAGAAAGTGCTGCTGCATTATGGGTATTTCTGGCCCTGAGAGTCACACATCGTAAAGCTGTGTCTTCCACGATGTGATTGGTCAGGCCAGATCTGGCTGGAGTACGCAGCATATTACCAGACTAAATTATGCTCGGTGTAATTCAGTCTGGCTGGCCAAGCTAATAGATTATGGATTGAATTGAACATGAGTCCTGCATAAGCAGATTAAAACTTTTAGAGCTTTGGTATTCACAGCATTAAAGTTGAAAACAACATTAACATTGAAATGGAACGTTAAACATAATCAGCATGTACATTCATAATCTAATAAAGGTGGAATGGATGGGAAATGTTTTGTGCATCAGAATCAGATCCATCAACTGCAGTGTTTTCAAACCCCCTATCTTCATCTTTGTCACGATCGGTGTTTTTTTGTTTTGCTTTTTTTATTGTGCTCGAACTGGACAGATTCTCATCACTCTCTTGATATACAGTGAGAAACAAGGTGGTTTGGAGAAAGTAAGAATAAAAGTACAGATTTTTCTGTTCAAATAACAAAAACATTCAAATGAAAAACAGACATTTGAATAATTATAGGAGTAATTAAGTTCAGAAACCATGTATTTATACATTGTTACTTGACACCTTTCATGTTAGTAATAGGTTTCATACATTCAATATCCCTGGGGTGTAATATGAAGGAGGAAATGTAATCATAATCCCTTGCTGATATTTGAAGTTTGTTTTTAACATGAAAATTTTTAGAAATCATTGAATAATATTAGGGGGGGAAAAGGTCTACTTGTGTCGACAGATCTATGCCGTTAATATTTCTGTAAATGAAGCAAAATGAAAATTTAAATATTTTGTGACAAGTGGGTATTGTGAAGAGTTGGAGGAGGAAAATCCAACTGTTAAGAAATTAATCTCTGAAACCATGGCAGTGGTTTCTCTTCTGTCAGAGGGGGAGGCAAGGGGATGCGCTGACAAGGTCAGCTTTGTCAGGTTTATTGGATTTATTTAATTATTTTGAATTTGACTTATATCATTTTCATATTTTACCTTTTCTATTAACATGCAGGCCAAATAAGTTAAACATTTTTTAGTATGTTACCAAAGCACCCTGTTCCCTATTTTCTTACTGTCGCCATATATTTGTTTGTTTTGTTTTGTTTGTTTGTTTGTGACAAACTTCAATTTATTCATATTATGAACTGCTTTCACAGCAGTTTTGTTCTTCCCAAACTGCCATCAAGTTTAGATTTGTAGAATGCACACGTTGTCTTGTTAATGCTAACATTTTGATCAGTGAAGCTTTACTGATTCCTTAATGACTTTTAAAAATATTTGCTTGAATAATAGAAATTATCAATGATGATGGGATGTGTAAAGTAAAAAACTATCTTAATACTTTTTCCACTTCTCTGTCCAAGATGCCAACTTTAAAAGTACTTTTTGGATCAGTTAAGCATAAGTTGCATTTGAGAAAAAAATAAAGTTGCGACACAAATTTTTTTTAGATTTTTCTCCTTCATATTGGGATATATGAAAAAAGATGTGTAGTTGTAGTTAGATGTTAAAATCAGATATAGCAGCATTTAAAATTAGATCAGGCATAAGTCAATGGGTACAAATTATTTTTGCTGATTAGATAACAATTTAGTTCTACCCTTTAAATAAATAGATAAAAAAAAGTAAAGACTTTCCAAAGTGGATAATAACAGAAGTTTCTTGGTGAACGGATATCTGTGCTCTGACTGTCCTTCAGGGCTAAATCACTGAAGTCTGAATCCGACTGCTGTCACTAAGCAGCAGTTGGAGGGACTTGTGGCTTGTCAGAGTCAGATGGTCTTTACAGCAGGAGTTTGGTATGTGACAGATGATTCAACACCAAAGTGTAAAACTGGCTGACAGTCGCTGATATTGAATAAAGCCAGAAAACACTGTAGTTTGCAAGGGACTAAGACAGGGGAACAATGTAGAATTTAATATATTTTGTAGAATTTGAATTATGTACATTGAAACATACTGAATCATATTGTCGGGAAATAATGAATAAAATAAAAAATCATTCTAGTTTTCTTCTGTCACATCTACAGGGTGTTCCAAAATAATTTATATATGTTACAAGCTCTAATAAATCAAGCTTTGGATTTAATGCTAACTTACCCAGAGAACCACATAATTAACCCAAATGATTCATACTTTTTAATTTGTAGAACTAATTTTTACTATATTATAGCCATAGGTTTTGGGTTATATCTCCTCTAACTCTAGTCCAGTCTTTGAGAAGCTTTTCCTCCAGGGCTGATCTGTATTTTGCTTTGTCCATCTTTTTATTAACTGTTGCCAGTTTTATTTTCCCTGATGCGGAAATGCATCCCAGAGGCATAATGCTGCCTTCACTGATAGTGTATGTTAAGGGTTATATATTGTGTTGGTTTTTCTTCAGATCTGCAAAACTTTCTTCATTCTTGGACAACAGGTCTACTGACAGAACAACATAAAATGTTTCATTGCTCAAAATTTGTTGACCACCCTGACATACTCTAAACTTCTCCACCCAGTAGTTAAACGCAGCAATAGGTTGAACACAGTGAGAGGGGAATCGGTTGCCCTCTCAGGGAAAGAAAGGGAAGACCCCAGTCGGTTGACAACTTCTATTCTGAAAAAAGCCTGGTGCCAGTAAGCAAAGGTCATGTCTGGATTATTGGTATTGACTCTAGCTTAAGTACTCTTCTTGTTCACCACCTGATATTCTTAAAAAAACAACTTAGATCGTGCTAGAGCTATACATCCACCCACATGCACTATTGAAAATGCTGCCTCTGAAAGGCGTGAACTTTTGGTAATAAACCCCGTCAAATAAAGGCAATCGCGACCATATTTAGTCTTATTTGATAGCATATCTGGAGGGTTTTTTGAGAATCAGCACCCCCTAGGGATGGATGATCATCAAACTTACAAACATGTTTGGAATATGACTTTTCAAGGACAAATCTTTTGTTTGTTTTTTTTAAACTTCTCAGTTGAATAGAAATCTAGAATTCTATGTCAATAGGTTTTTATACTTTCTACTTTAGATAGTACATATTGATATGGAAGAGGATTATGGCCACTGAAAAAAAAAAAAAAGAAACAGATTTTTTTTTCTCTGTATAATATATAAAAGAAAAATCATAATTCTAAGATTAAAGTCAGAATTCTGAGATTAAAGTCAGAATTCGGACTTTTTCTCCCATATGAAACTGAAATAATATTTAAAAATGTACAATTTTTCCCCCACAAGACAAATACCCCCAATAGAGGTGAAGGGCCAGCTAATCGTCCAGGTAACAAATGTCTCCAGAAGAAAAAAGGCTGCTGAAGAAATGGGATCATAACACATTTTAAGACCTGCGATAGCAATTACTTATAAACTAGAAAAAAATGGGTTGTTCCCTGCAGCTCATAACCCAGAGCAGTACATTCATGTAAATCCCGTTTCTTTCTATCTTTGTTGTACTCTAGCCTTCACTTGTGTTATTTTTTCGCACAATTTAATTTAAACTCAATCTAGTACATTTTTTTCAGGTTTTTTTTTTTTATATTTCAGTGGATTTAAAATAATTGATTTCATTGACACCACTATGGCTTTGAACTGCAGAGGATCTTTAAACACCTGCATCAGATGGCTAAGTGACAGCAAAGTATAAGGTGCCCTTTTTCTTACTGATCACATGCCCCCAAAAATGTCTGTGCACACCCCTGTTAAGGATAATAGATGTAATGTTACAAAATGTTATAAAGTTATCGAGACTTTTTAAAAATAGGGTATTTGAACGGAGCAAAAGGAGAGATTATGCGTTATGAAGTCTGAACCAAGAGCAGAACAGTTTCAGCCTGGTCAGATGTTTGAGACTTCCAGCACACTCACGCACAAAGAAGCCCACCGTGAGCCATGCAAGAATGCAAAACAGGCCATCTGATAGCAGTGAGCAGAAGGTCGGAAGGGGGCGTGTGTCTGTTGAGAGGCTGCCTAGGAGCATTTGTCAGGAGGCAGCGACAAAAGGAGGGGTTGAAGGGGCCTTGCTCGTCGCTATTCAAAGACAATTTGTAAGCCTGGCTGTTGAAGTCAGGCCAAAGACTTGTGAACAGCTGGAGCCCTGTGGTGATTGATAAATGTGGGCCTCCTAGAACTTCATTTTGATATAAATGAAGACAAAAGCATGACAACATTCAGCAAGCGTTTAATATTACCGTCATTAAGTGGCAACAGTGGACAAGGGCCTTGTCCTCAGCTGGGAATACACAATGCCAAAAGAAAGGTCCAACCCCCCCCCCTCGTGGTAATTAACATTTTTATAGCACAAAAAACTATTTTGAAACAGATTTGTGATTAATTCAGCTTGAAGCTTATTAAAAGAACACTTAATGTGCTTTTAGAGGTTTATATTACACAAAGGAGTAATTACCATAGATCAATGTTTCTTTTTTTGCAAAGGGATACATTTGTGAGACCCTTTCCTCATTATTTATAAAAAGACAATCACAGAAAGTTTCTTCTTTTCACAGGGAGCCCTGGTATCTGATTTCATGTCGGACATTTTTCACGTCAATCATGCCATAACCAAATTACATCATGTATCGACTGTTCGGCATAAAGAGATGTTGCTGCCTCTCTGTCACAGGCTTTTGCAGATGTTGTGACCCATGCTCACATGGGTCAGTGCAAACGCGGCTGACCATCGCTGATACATGCACTTACTGGGTTCACTGGCTGTTAAACCTCTTTATTAACACCTGATTTATTTTTCATCACACAGATTATAGAAATTCCTCTCATGCACTTGAGACCCTGAAGGAAAAAAGGAAATTCATTCCTTTAACTTATTCATTGCAATTCTTCAAATAAAGTGTTTTGTCAACATAGGGAATGATTTTTTTCATCTGTTTAAAAAGCCGAGAGTAAACTATGCACATCCATCCCTGACCTATTTAATGGCTGAATAGTGCCAAAGACCTATTGAGTAAAATTGAAAAGTTTCCCACCATTAAGTGATACATATGGCTGTGACCGAAGTCCATAAAAATTGGGAATTGTTCTATTCTAATTTAAAATTCCATTTTAGACACTCTTCAAAGTGACAAAGGGGAACATCCATCCGGTAATACAGTTCAGAATTTGCTGCCAAGATTCACAATGAATAAGTGAATATTGATGTAGTTTGAAATAAAAAAAATATCGCCATTGGATGCTGGTTTTTAACATCACTCCAGTGGAGGATGGGATGGAGGGAGCAGAAGGGAGTGAGCTTTTTCTGGGTTTCCATGGAGAGAGGCACCTTTCTCAATATTCAGAATCCCAGTGTTCTGTGCCGACTCTCAAAAGGAGATCAATCTCACTTTGAAGCACTGGAGACTTCATTTGTTTGTGAAGGATGTGAGGTGCTACCTAAATGACTTCGCCAATTCTTCAAAACCCACTTGCAGTTGACACTCGGTGGGTCTGAATTTATTGTTTCTTTTTTGTTAGGTTGGGGAGGGGGACACTCAAGATCAGACAGACATGACTTCCCAGCTCAGACTTGACTGTCCAGATTTCTGACAATAAAAGGTTTTGCCTGCTGGCGTATTTGTTTTCAATTTGTGAGATATAAGAACTGAGTTTAAAAAGTACAATAGAGAAATGATCCAATGAAAACAGCTAAAAAACAACAAACAAAAGTACAAAAAAATCATCTGTGATGTTGTTTAATATAATTTAAATCTTAAATATAGTTTGATGACTCTTTTAAAATGGAGAATGAATTTTTCCGTACCGATTTATGACAGATTTGTCTGATGGGCCTTTGCAGTCTGATACCAATTTTCAGTTTTCTGTGAAATCTAAACTACTGATTCATAAAAAAAAAAAAAAGAAAATAACATATAAAAGTAAAACACGTATTGCAAGTTCTGAAACAGAGTTTCAAATCCAAAAATAAATAAAATAAATATATAATAATGATCCATGTTTTTGCAACAAAAAACACAGTGACCTAGACTTATTCTATTTATTTTATTTGATATTTTTATCAGGCTTAAAAAGTGCAAGATATTATATACTTTTTTGTTTTATTTTATTATCTCAATTTATGTCTGCTTTATTTTGTTATTTTTCATTTCTTAAACTTAGATTTAGAATAGCTTTATTGTCATAAAACAAAATTTTGATGCATGCAGCTTACAACAGTAAAATGAACATTACTATTTATAAAGTGCAGCAGTGATCAAGAATGTAAACAGTGTAGGAGAAAAGGAAAACCAGTTTATAAGCAATGGTGCAAAGGCATTGATATGGAAAGGTTCAGTGCAGAGCAGAATAAATAAATATGGTGCAAAGGCAGTAGAATATTGAGTTGTGCTCTGTTTAAAGGGATTATAAAAATCTTGCCAATAATATTGAATTTTTAGATAAGCATGTTTTTATAATGTGAAGTGTTGATAAGTTGTATAATTAAAACAATATTAAAGTGATGCGTCAAAGATGAAAAGAAACTGTGTAAATGCCAGACGTACATGTTTATTACAAGGGAAATGAGAATCTGTCTTCGTAAATGTTGTAGTTATGATATTATCAGCCTTTACTGAGCAACTAGTTGTTCAAAGAGAAAATAAAATCACTGTTAGATATATCATAGAGTCACAAGAATCATAATCGGAATGACTTTATTAATCCCTTGTGGGAAATTCTTTTCTTGCAGTGCACCCATTTACAGAGGATATTCAGCAAAATAAAATATAATAAGACAGGATAAAATAAGTAAAACCACAACCCATACAGTAAAATTACAACCCTCCTCTTAATACAGTGTATTACAACCCTATAAAAGTTTAAAAATAAGATAGGATCTCAGTATATCCAATCAACAGTATTTACAATGCTGCGCAGTACATAAATTACTATTATTACACATGGTTATTGCACATAGTTGAGTAATAAAAAATTATAATAAGTTATGAAATTAGGAGAATCATTTCATGTTCAGCAATATCATCAGCAAATTTGAAAAAAGAAAAAAAAATCTAGAACTTTTTTCCATTGGTCAATTAATGTATGCTGTAAATCATCATTTGATGTAGTATTAAACCCGTGAAAAAAATGTTTTATAATAATGTCAATTCTAAAATGTAATGCTTTTTCTTGGGAAAATTTCAGAATTGGAACGAAAGATTCAATATAACACCTAATCTGGTAAAAAGTTGAAGTGTTTATTAGATCTTCACTTTTAGTTTATCTGGAGTAGGAAAAAAAATGCTGGAAAACACTGAGGGGTAAGAAAAATAGATGATTATAGAGTTTCTTAGACAAGAGTCCGTTCAGTGCAGAAACACATTAGCAGGCAGGTCACAAAGCCTTACTAAATCGGAAAGGGAGTCTTTATCTAAGGTTTCACCAACATTGTGCTCATTAGCCAGTATAAGAAAAGAGATTCCTATCTTTGCGGTCTGGAGCTGCTTTCCCATTCCAAATTCTGAACATGCAAACATTCAAATTCAGTGTACTTCAGAGTTATGCACATGATTTAGATCAATCATTAATAAATTATGTTATATTATATATTATATAATATAGCATAATTTACATATTATATTATCATAAAGTATTTATTTTTAAGTTTATTTTTTAACTTCCGAATCAGAAGATGAGTAGAACTATTCATATAGGAGATACTCAGACATGCAATCACATTCAGAGAAGCATAGCTCTTCAGAAAAATAATAATAATGCATTTTTACCAAGTGTTTCTTTGTGAATAGAGCCTTACATGACCCCTATTTCACAGCATATATCTTGAAGTGTATTTTGTTAAAATGTCACTTAAGTCATCCATTCAATATCTATTAGGTAATTTGCAGAGACACTTTAGAGTACATAAAAGGTCATATTTTAGATAACTGTGTTTTATTGATTTAACCAGTAGGCTATATACTAAGGGAGTGGTTTAGATAAAAATGAAAATAAGAAGCAAAAGTTGTCAAGAAAATCGCTTTTGTTAGACTTAACCACAAATTGCAGCCTGTAAAATATTCTTTCAGATAACGGCACTCTTCTGTAATATCATTGCTGCTGTCAAAGTTCAAAAAACAAAAAAAAATATTAAAGGTTGTTGATGATATTTTTTGTATTAAGCTAAGCAAAAATAAATGCTGTTTAATAGAGTTCTGGTGGATATCCTAAAAGGTGGTCTGATATCTAACATGAATAGGTACTTCCTGAGGGGCCCAGGCTCAAGCAGCATCACACTGAGCTATTCTTTTTCCCGTTTTAGTGGTGCAATGGCCCATGCTCTTCCCTCACAGTGTGTTTAGAAGAGGACCCTCCATGTCTGCTCAGTTGTGCCTGGTTTACCAACACTATTGATTGCAGGTGATGTTCTGGACAACACCATCTGACCTCTGTAGGAGCTTAAATACATCATTGTCCAGAGAGCGGCCTCCTGAGACACCAGTTATACTGTGTGTCCAGCACTGATGAAGCGGTAACACACATAAAAAAGGACACACGGATAAGCACTTCTAACTTCTTTTCACTACTCTGCAAAATCTAAAAATACAACTGAAAGAAAACAACTGTGCTTTGACTTTTTCATGAGGGAAACGGTTTGACATTTGTCAGCTGGAAACAGAAAATATGAGAAGAAGCAAGTGAGGCATCTCAGTGCTTGTTGTGTTTGCATCTTTCTTCTCTTATTATCGTTATCAGGCTGATCTGCTCTTCTTTGTTGCTTTGCTGTGAGTTCTAATGAGCTTTATTAATCACTAACCATGTTAACAGTCTTGCTAATCTGTGTTGTAACCCTTTGTTTCATATACACCTCAGAGCCATTGATGGAAATCCAATGAGACATAAGTTTACCTGCCATGAAAGTACCTCAGCAGCACCAATCAGCACAATGTTAGGGAGGGGGGGACTATAAATTAATTAACATCTGAGCTCTTGTAGCACTTATTTCTATAAACAAACCCTAATACATGGTAATTAATTAAATATGCCAAGCTTTCTCTCTTTTCATGGTGATTTTTCTCCCTGTTGTTTTGTTTTAAACATTTTTCTGTAGCAGATGTATACATTTATGATGTCAGTGCAAAAGAAAAGGGAGAGTTTTAGGCTATTTCTTGTTTTATTATAGATTATCTTCTTGAGCTACCTAAAGAAAGCTTTAAATCTAATAATTTTACAAAAATGATCTTTGTAAATCTCCTTTTTTTGTTAAGTAAAAAATTATTCATGTTAGCCTTTTTTAATCTAGTGCATTTCTCAGGTTTAAAAGACTGGACTGTGGTGGAATGTTTTGCAATTTACTGTGTATAACTTTTTTTTTTTTTTTTATAAAACTGCTCCTTGACCAGTGATCTTGTTCAGCTCTGTCTCTTTCATGCATCAAATAATAAATCGAGTGCTCACTTTATTATTTTTTCCTTAAAAAAAGTTATTATGTGCTTTGCTCTGTCTCTATTATGTATATTATTGAACATAATCATACAACTGTTGTTGTCAATTGTTTTCCTTTTTCACTTTTTTTTCATATAAATTACAAACAGGCAAGTGATTATTCATAGTTAGATCTTTTTCTACAGAATCACAATAAAAAGGGATCATTTCCACCATTAATTCTGTATATTCTCTGTTTTTGTATTTTTTTTGGGTTCAATCGAAAGTAACACTGAATGAATAATGTTTTGCAATGTCTGTTTCTTCAACCAAGCAGTTTACAATGCTATAATGTATATCATGTCTCATTGTTTTGTTTTGCTTTGTTTTTTATAATGACTCTCAGCTTCTATGCTCACCTGTGTCTCTTCTCATGATAAACCAGTTGTTTAGAACTGTTATTAAGCTTTAAAAAAAAATTCCAATAAAAATCTCCCTCGATCTGTAAGGCAATTTCCTTTTGTGATGTATTTACCCTGGAATGTAACTGTCTCACTTCTGCCACATCCCTTGTGAGCCAGTTTCCAGCAGATTACTGCTTGCACTAAGCTGGATGTTTTTGTGTTCATCTTAAAAGGAAGTGCATATGTTTCACTTCTGTAGGATTAAATATTTTGGTCAATTTATCAAATGAAGTATCTTATGTCATAAAGCTTTCGATGGACATCTTTTTCCATCATACAGAAATAATCCGCACAAAGAAGAAAAGCGGGAACTCCTTAAAACAGGCTATGCTGGATTAATCAAAAATGAAGTCATTAGATTTGTTTGGTAAACGTTTTCCTTTTGGATGAACAACACTTGCCATAGTAATCAATTAATTTGATTTATACAATGAGCATCAAATGTGCATTTTATGCAAGAGAAAGATCAAATTATTAGTAGAAAAGAAGCTACTTCAAGTTTTTTCATGCACCTTTACTCTTCGCAGCATATCCCACTATAGTTGAAATGAGCTAAATTCAGTTGCTTTTTTAAAATTATTTTACATCTTTTAGATTTTGTTTATTTATTTTATATGGCACTGTGCCGACAAATGTCAAGCTAATTTTAAAGAACAGATAGGTCCGGGTTATATTCAGTTATATAGATTCTAAATCAGCCAAAGTCAATCATAGTGATTCCAGTTATCCTATTTTTACAGCCCAGAACAATTATTCAGTTGATCTATACTGACAAATGTTGGGGGGGGGAATCTAAGGACGTGTAGTTGATTGCAGGGAGTTAGTGACTGGAAAAGTATATGTATTATCTCCACTGCTGAAAGCACGTGGCGACAGAGGAGAGAATCCACTCACTTAAACAGTTAGAAACAGCAGAACTGGGTTCAATATGACCAGCAATGCTCATATTTGCTGAGGGATATAACAAAGAAATTGGGAAGAATTAATGGGAAAATGATCAAAACACAGCGAGACTGAAATTATGGCAGCAAAGCTCTCTTTGTTTCTCTGACCACTGGAGGAATTGAGTTAAACAGACAAGCACTAAGCCATTAGTGCCATGTATCAATGCTTATTTCACAAAAACTACGCCTCTTGTTGTCTTAGATTCCATTTTTTAATCTGCATTGCTCAAACACACAGCTCTGTATCAGAGATGCTCACAGTTGATGATTTTCAAATTTATTCACCACTCGTCCAAACGAAGGGCACAAAAGGCTGAGCAATCAGTCCAAGGCTGGCTGCTTTTGGCCCAGGGAGAAGAGAGATACTTTGTGAGTGGAAGGCAAGCATGGCTGATCTGAATCATGAAGAATAATGTTTAGCCTGGCACATGATTAGGGATTTTAATTTCTTTGCAGTGGAGGTGGGGGCAAAGGGGGCTAGCACTTGGTGATGTCACTTTGGCTATTTGAACAATCTGGCAAGCCCAATGCTGGCAAAAATGCTGCTCAATTTGCTGGGGCTCCTGCTCCATTTGCCTGTTAATGAGCGCTGTTGTTGGAGGTACCCATGTGTACCATGTCATGAGGCGAGCAGGCAGCACCTTCACCTGACGCTCTGACCACAGAGGAAAATAGCAGCCGCTGTGACAGATGTTTCTGCAGTTCTGGGGAGGAGGCCGTGAGAGACCTGTACAGTCACAGGGCCTGGATGGATCGTTTACAACAACTGCTACGACACATGTTTGCCTCAGTGTACATCCAGCTCACTTGGAAACAAGGAGCTGGCTCTTTCTTCAAAATGACAACAAAACACTTAGACAAAATCCATGTGGATCAATATAGATATGATGAACTTATAGTCTAAAAGTGAACAAGTAAACATTTGTTTTTAAAAAGTTGAGCAAGTAAAAGCACCGTTGTGTCTCTTGGTGCTGTTTTCAAAGGGAGGAGCCCTCAATGTCAAAGGATTATTGGTCAGGGTAAACTCATTACGTCACAGCAAAACAATAGCAGTTAATTACTGCAGACAGGGCAGGCACTCTAGAGCATACTCCTGAGGACTATTTGATCTATTTTTGAATGTACCATCTCAGTGATTCTTAACAAACCATGAATTGAAAGAAAAAAGCATTTTTTTAATTCCAGGGAGGAAAACCGAATCTTTAGAATATATTTAGCAAATTAAAATAGAAAAACTGTGGCATGTATGTAACATCCTAGAGTCAACGGTTTCTAGAGTCACCCTTTTTTCTGCATTTACAGCTGCATATCTTTTATTTGTGTCTCTGTCACCTTTGTACATGAGGTACAGTTTTGACAAGGACATTGGCTCAAAGAATATGCACTGGTATAAATAATTTCATTGAGGCTCTGGATATTTATTTATGGTTTTTGCCTTCATTTATGGTGAAACCAAACAAAGGAAGGAAGGAAGGAAGGAAGGAAGGAAGGAAGGAAGGAAGGAAGGAAGGAAGGAAGGAAGGAAGGAAGGAAGGAAGGAAGGAAGGAAGGAAGGAAGGAAGGAAGGAAGGAAGGAAGGAAGGAAGGAAGGAAGGAAGGAAGGAAGGAAGGAAGGAATTTGAAATGTAAAACGAGTGGGACATCCACTCGATCTCTGTATATATTGTATATACTTTTAATGCAAACTTTTTAAAGCAATTATTTTCACAAAAATCGTTTTGGAGATAAAGAAGTTATATACAAATGAAACCCACTCTAATATCTACTGTTACATATTTGAAAAACCATGTACTTTAGTTTAGTTTTACAAATATCCTATTGTTTGTTGGTCTTTGGCAACATGTTCAAATGACATATTCAATTAGCGTTAAAGCTATAATTTGACAAATTTATTAAATCTACATGAATATTTATTAATGAATAATTACATTTTCAACATAAGCAGTGAGAACAGAGTTCTTGACAAGTTAAGTGAAACTTTTTAATATTTCTCCTTTACGTTAAAATATCTTTACGCAGTTTAAAATCTAAGCATAAAGAAGACAGGCAACCTCACTACATTTTTAACAACAAAAGCTGTGATCTGATAGAAGTATAAATGCAGTGTAATTCAGTAAGGTTTCATGCCTGGTTAAGCATGTACATGTTCTGGCAGGCCCACTAACTGATACTACTTCAGAGCAATATTTCAGAATGCATCAACATCCTGGTGAAATTAACTCTGATGTGTGAGGAGACCGCGGGTCCGATGCTCTAAGCTGTCTCATGATTATATAGAGACGGATAGAGAAGGGTTGTGCAGGAAAACTCCCCGCAGTCTGCAAGCTGTCTTGGTAAATTTAAATACACCTCTGAGAGAAAAAGGATGGCAAAAATCACTCTCTAATGTTTGCACTGCTGGAAAATAGGTAATAGATGCGACGCCTTGAGAGTGTTTTCAGAGGCAGTTGGTTTTTCCTGTCTGATAGCTGAATCTGGGGTTGATATACAGATGTAAATACATTGCTCAAAAGCACACTCCTCTGCTTCCCCCTTTCCCTCCCTCTGTTTTCTCTTCCATCTGGCAGACAATAGTTTAAAATTCTTAATCCATGAGCAACCATTGAACATTAGAGCAGTGCAAATTACAGATGTTTTACTGTCTCCCCCCTCCTCCCTCTATATTTTCCCCTGTTTTGATCTGTGCATCCCACTGTCACTCAGTGTCGCATGCACACCCCTCGCTCCTCTGCATTCATTAGACACCCCGTGCCATCATGGCACCATATGACACTGTCATCATTTGGTAATTAAACCTTTGCTCGTTTAAATATGAAAAGCTGGCAAGGGTGTGATCATAAACAATGTTGCGCAAAGCAGATTTACCAAACTAAATGAGAATTTAAGCAGCATTGAACTATAAATATTTCCGTTCTTATTATCTCAGGGATTCAGCTTGGAAAAAGATTGGAATTTGGTGCAAATTTTGCATGTAGAAAATTTATATATATTCCCAGGACTTGTTGCCTATTCCTCACTGTAAATATTTCCATCCTTCCCTAAATTATCTATTCAAATTAACAAATTAGATGAATACAGATATAAGTCTGCAGATACCATTGGTTTTGCCTTTGAGAAAACCAAAACTGAAAAATAAATAGCAGAGACTAGAGTTAATCTATATAAGCACAGAAAATGTTGATTAAAGACATGCATTGTAATGTTAATAGTCACAGGCTCTGTTTTCAGTGCAGATTTATGCATTGAGACTTGGATGGAAGAGGGATTTTTAGATTCTTCTCCTCAGTGAGCACAGTTGTGTGCTTGATCATGTTGGACCTCAAGACAATAAAATTTCCTCTGCGCCTGTAGCATAATCATCATTCCCAGCTCTTATCTACATTCACAGTGCCCGCCGTAACTGAAGATTTAGTCAAATCGCTTTGAAGAGAAGGGTATAGCACATGCCATTACAAGCCAAACCAGAGTTTTTTTATTGCTGCCTAACAATCTTCCTCAGAGCCATCCTTTTAGCGCACCTCCGGGTTGAGAAAGTGCATGGGAGGAGGCCATTCAGCCACATTATAGCTTTCCATAGATCAAGGTCACAATTTTCACTATCATTACACCACTGAAGGTGACAGGAAGCATTTACAGAAGTGATCAGGAGCTTATGTGGGAGTTGCTCATCCGTAGACCTCCGTGGAGAGGAAGGTGTGTGTGTACACAGCCCCACTACACACACAGACAAACCCACTCACACAAACGCAAGCTAATCAGCCAGTCACACTGTGCAGCCATCATTCCTCATATTATCATGAAATCATCACACTGAAGGAAACAAGGGCAAAGACTGAGTGAAGAGGAACAAAAACAAAATTGCAAAAGAGGAAATTAGGAGTGGGGCACAAAGGGGGATTGGTGGGGTGCGTATATAAACTTCTGGCTCCTCTCACACCCCGACCCAACAAGCTAATCCCATACTCCTAAATGTATGAATAATTATTTACAGATTTTTTTGTTATATTTGTAATTTTGTTGCTTGTTTGTTTTTTCCCTATTAACATAGTATATATCACTGACTCACTATTTCAAGTCAAATATACTTTAATTTACACATGGTTGATATCTTTCTTGCATTATTTAGTACATTTTGATGATTGTGGTTTCAGATAACAAAGAACCAAGGCTTAGTTGGTAGTGCTCAGTTGTTAGGGAACAACTGAGCACTTTAGCACAGAGGTTCATCTACATTGTTGGATCTGGTTTTGTAACAGATAGCTAAAGTGGCTGCTATGACCAAATCTACCAGTGGCTAGAGAGGACCAGACTGAAGGACAGCACAGAAGCCCTGATCATGGCTGCAGAGGAGCAAGCATTGAGCACCAGAGTAATAGATGCTCAGATCTACCATACCAGTCAAAATTCCAGGTGCAGGCTTTGCAAAGAGGCCCGTATCTGAGTAATTTAGTGATTAAAACAATAATGCTTGATGACATGCTAAGCAGTAATTCAACCCTATGAATCTGCTGTGTTGGAGCAGGGGGTGAATGTGTCCTGAATCTCCAAAACACTCAGGACACTCTACCTTGAGAACCAGAATGGAGACCTCTAATTTGTATGTTTACCCCAGTAATCCCTGCTGCTTGTTTTTTTTTTTCCTTGCTTTCCTTCCTTGGTTCATTTTGAACTGCGAAAAGGTTAGTATAGTTCATTATCACTGGGTAGGCTCCAAGACTTTCCTCTACCCAAACACCTCCTGAAGGCCCAAGGCATTCCCACGCCAGCTGAGAGATTCAAACATGTCATGGACCGTATTCTGGGCCTCCTCCCAACTGGACATGCCTGGAACACCTCTGGGTTGAGGTGTGCAGGAAGCATCTGTAAAGATGTCCATGCCACTTCAACTGACTCTTCTAGATGCGGAAGAGAAGCAGAGATGTGGAGAAGGAAATGCCAGGCCAACCTGTAGGCCAAACACAATACATGTTAAAGTATGGAGGGAAAAATGAAAAAAATGAAAAAAAAAAAAAAATGTTCATTGAGCCATTTTAATATGGCCTTTCCTTATGTATATTAGGAGCTGACTGACAGTCATTTTTACCGAAGAGTTGTCCCATGTGGTAACCAAAGCCCTGTAATTTCATTTTACTGCGTACTGCTTTTTTAAGCTAAAGCTTCTCCATGCAATTTTTACAAGAAAACCTCCTACCTGAGACCAAGTTCTGTATTATTCCCTGATCTCAAATCTCAATCGGGCTTTCTGCAAACAGTCTTTTGATCTCCATTAGACAACTGGCAACCAAAGGCTCCACATTATGAAAACATCCTGGAGTAAACATGGCTCTCATTCCCACCATGACTTCCCTTCAAACCATCTTCCTCCATACAAACCAACACACAGACCTCTTCTACCAGATTCCTGCTAACTCTCACTGATACTTATCTTCCACTCCTACCAGTAAGTTTCCTGTCCTTCAACAGTGTGGTATTCCTTTGATTCACCCCTGCCCTGCCCTAGGAGATGCTGCTGATCTGTTTCCTCAAGAATTAATGGATCAGGGTAATTCAATTATTCTTGTTACTGTGTCAGAATTAGCTGTTTAAATTCATCCTCTGGACTTCTGAGAGCATATTTGTAGGTATGTATGGCTTTTTAAGGAAATCATGACACTCAAAATCAAGGGTAGGTTGGCTTTAGTGATACTGTAGATGTCCGAATCATGGGAAAAGATGGCACAGGTGGAGTTGTTCTTTACATGTGGATATGACTGATAGGGTAGGGGGGTTGTTTGATTCTCAATTTAATATCCATTAGAATTAGGTTTTGTTTTTTTTCCAGAAAGTTTCTTTATATTCTTAAGATGTCTTTGCTCATAAATTTAGTGTTTAAAAGTGTTATCTGTTTCCAAACTTTTATTATGTTATTTATGTATTAAGTCTTAATGGTGTTAATTTGAAATGTTTAATGATAGTCATTATAAGACTTTTTAAATTTCATAGTTTTATTTTAGGATAGGGTTGAGGTTAATGTATGTGCACTTGTGAGCTACTGAATAATACTTTGCTGTTTTGTTAAACCTCTTAACAAACCCCTGATCACCGGCACTCCATTTTGTGTATTTACACAGCAGGGTTTAAACTTTTACTAATATAGACATGTTATACATCCTTACAATGCTTAACAGCATGTTAAATCTGAATTTTTAAAATAAACCTTCAACTTCCTACAATAGCAGCGATCCTTAGGCAGTATTATAAATCCAATCTTAGATTCTTTATATTCCATTTATCTGTAAGGGTCCAAAGATGAAAAGTAATCCAGTATATTCATAATAAAAAAAAACATTCCATGATGAGAAAATTGCTACATAAAGTCTGTTTTTTACCATCAGAAAAGTTCCATCTGTAGAGCTAATGCTAAACGTCTTACTAATTACCATACTTCTCACATACTTCTCAGGTTTATCTTTGCTATGTTTGTTTTCCTCACCTTCCAGTCTACAAAACGAAAGTGCCCCCATCAATTTCAGCAGAGATTTGATGCCGGGACAGCCCTCAAAGTATCACAAGCGCTCCCTCTCAGCTGCCATCTTTAGGCATGCTTCCCCTCATATTATTCATCATAAAATGTGGCTGCTATTTGTTAAGTCCACAGGAAATGGTTAACTCTACAGCCAATGAAATTACCTTTAAAAGTAGGGTAAGAAAGGCAAATTTGAATTGTGTAGCATGGATATATCACAGGTCACAAACTGTACACAGGCAGATTTGGTCCTGGATCATTGCACAATGTTAGATAATTAGATGGAAAGTTAGAAAAATAAAAAAATATTTCCCTAAAAAAGGTTTTGAGGCTATTAAAATTATTCAGTGTGATTTTTGGTGTAACATTTTTGTGTAAAAGCAATAAGCACAAATTGGCATAATTTGGCACATTTAGAGAGGTTTGGAGACACTGGTGACACCAGAAGGTAAAAGCCCCAAAGCTCTGGAACTGTTATACCTAGAGGTCTGAAATGTTCTGCAGTTGTGGCTGACATGATGCAGAATACATGTAAAACAATTACACATGCCTATTGTCAAGAATGCCTTTGTTAGTGATATTCAAAAACTGCTATTTAAGACCAATTTTTTGAGTCATGATATAACTATTGCTGTTAAGGCTCTGTTTTAGTCACACTATTTTCATTCATGTTTTTAGAAACTTGAAGGTGTTGGCTTTCAAATTATGTGTCACACATGTAATTTGGGCTTATTTTCCATAGTTATTTGGCTTTTCTCTTTGGGTATGCAAAAAGGAGAGGATAACTTAAAATTGGGTGGGTGTTAAGAGAGAGGTCAACTTTTGTTCTATAAAACTGACTTTTTTGTATTTCTATAAATCTTGTGGAAAATATGTCACTTTAAAAGGGAATGGGCAATTAACAGACATATAAAAGTTTGATATATAAATAAAAGGTTGGTGTAGGTCCAATTATTTCTAAGTAATTAAGAGGGGGGGAAGTGTTTCAAGTATGAGTATATAGTTGCATGTATGTGTTTTGGTGTTACAATTTCTGTATGTTGTTCTCTATGAGACCAAAAGCTTTGCAGAAATTGTTGAAATGGACTTTGATCATGGAAATATAAATGTGTTTTAGCTTGAAGCCTGCAGCTATGAGGTGCATGACTGCTACATTATGCATTCACATGCCAAAGGCTAACACATGTCAGCGGCCCACTGGACAGAAGCTCTGTTTCCCATATTGCTGACATGTGATTGGAAGCTGTTGGCTGTCTGGTTGGGGCAGAAGCAGCTGGCGGGGCTCCTTCAGCCGCCTCGGGCTGATCTCTGGCGCACACGCAGTCACACATCCGCGGAGAAAGAGTGATCCACTGGAGGATTGTGCTTCTCCCACAGTGATGAACGCAGGGCCTTGTAGGGAGGGTTGGCTCATAGTGCGCTTCCTTTATCCACTTTGTGCAGATCTGCTGCTTGCAAACAGTGAAGATTATTCTTAGGACTTAGGGAAAATGTTTAAACTGGGTATATTGATGAAAAAAAAAGAATTTAATAAGTACCAGTTTATATACAGTTTAAAAGTATTGGTTCTTAAAATATAAGTATAAGAACGTGACACTATATTTTTAATAGCATAACTACAACAATATAGGCTAGATTTTTTTTTCTATTTTTAGAAACAGATCTTGTTTTCTTTAACTCCTGATGCCCTGTCTCCACTTTAAGTCGCAACCAGAGGGTGCACACATTTAACTATTCATGTGGAAACTTCGATGGGGATGAAATGGGATTTAGTCCTTGTTCCCAGTACGACAAATGCAACACTTTTTATAAAAAAGAATGACAAGATACCGTCCTATTTAAATCCGACCCCGCAGGACATATTTAACAGTACTTACCAAATCTGCATAATGAACATCAGCTCTTCCTTTATCTCCCAATTTAGTTTATAAAATCACTTTAGGAGATGAAAGACAAAGTCATAAAAAATGATCCTTTATTTCGATATAAACGACTCATTAAAAATGATGGTAATATTTATGGTGGGGATCTTTCACTCAAATGTTTAAATTGCTTAAACTCACTTGCATTCGGACTCTTAAAATAAGGTAAAATCCCCTCCACCGCTGGGAGTTTATGTGTTGAGTGTTGTGCAACCATCAGCTGAAACTCAGCAGTTATCTGAGGAGTTTTAATTGGAGTTAAGCCGAACATGAAGGCAGGTGGTAGATTTAAAGTGATTGGGAGGCGAGGTGCTTTCCCCCCCTAAAATACTATTTTATTCAGAGAGAAAAGCAGGACGTTCTTTCCACTGTGGGTTTATCACCTGAAGTATACGATCCTGCGTGGCAGCTGTAAAGTCTCACATTGACTTTTACGCCTGTAGTTAGTTTTTTGATTATTTGCAATTAAAAGGTTGATCTGGACTGCTGCAAACTTATGCAAAGCAGCAACAGTAGACCTGAAATTACTACCATTGCATTTTCAGTCAAAATCGTGCATTTTTCTTTTTCAGCTTTCTGACGCGGATTAATGCAGATTTTAAGGGGATAGTTGTCATCCTGCAGGAGAAATGCTTGTCACTAGTGAACATGAAACAAAGCAATGTGAAACAACGCGCTACAGTACAGGGAAAATGCATCGATACTAAAATAAATAAATTTAAAAAATGCATCAACACTATAAATGAAAGAAAATATGTATTTATATATATTTATATATACGTATATATGGCCAGTCATTTCATGATTAGAAAAAGCAAAAAAAGAAAAAGTAATTCCATAAACGAAAGTGCGCAATTCAGGCTCCACTTCTGTCTTTTAACCGGGGAGTCAATGGAAATCAGTCACAATGATTCAATTAATTATAGACAAAATTAAAAGCAGAGCAAAAATCAATCCTTCAAAGTGAAGCTCCATCTGCTCACTCCTGCAAGATTTGTGAGACGGAATCACACTGTAGCAACCTTTTTGGGGTTTTTTTGTTTTTTCTTTAGATGATAGATAAGATATGATTTGCGTTGTTGTCCAATTAAAAGGGCAGGCGATACTGATATTTTGGGGATTTATTTTTGTTTACAGAAGTGTTCATTTAAAGGTCGTCACCCAGAATGCTTACATTTTAACCCACTGATAGAGCATCTTGTTTAAGGCCAAAAGAACTTTAACCAGGGTGTCAGCTCAAAGAAACGCGCATTGAACGCACCATCATACAACCTGTATTTAAAGGGGGCATTTATATGGACAGATATGACACCAGCACTCCAAAGCCTTCATCCTCCTTACTGAATTTGCGCCATAATGTGCGGAGCTGCTGGACCACCGATGCTCCTTCTTCCCTCTCCTCCTCCTCCTCCACCTCCTCCAAGCCACCTCTCCTCTCTGCACAGGCCATTAGGAAGCGGGGCAAAAGATAAATTGCTCTCTGTCAATACATTACACCTCTCCTAATGGGTGCACGCCAGGCTCCGAAAACATTTTTGCAAACTCTTGACATGTGGTGGCATCGTCTTAAACGTTGCAGCTGTGAGCCAGAGGATGGGTCTTCTTGCACAAATTGGTAGGCTTTTTCTGCGCAAACTTTATTTTTCTTTCTTTTCGGATTTTGCCTAAAATTAACCTAAAAGTTAGAGAAAAATAGTTTCGATCTGTCTGCCAAAACTCTCCTGAATAGCCCCTGTTATGAACTATCTGATCTCCATAGATGATGAAAGGAGGCCTGCATCCTTAGATTAAAGAGGGAAGACACATTGCGACATTGCGCGTTTAAACACGAGACAAGCATTAAATCAATTTAGAAAATTAGGATTTTATCCCCTATTTTTTTTCTTCCTTGTTTATTTTGATTTTTATTATATTTTTCATTAGATGGGTGGTGCATTAGGGGAGCAGGAGGAGAGAGAAGTGGGGGTATAAAACTGAAGAAGGGGGTGTCGATGGGGTTGGGGGATCTTATAGGAGGTGCGTGTGTGGAGGGGTGTAGCTTTAAGGGAAATGTGCAGCCGGGTGTGAAATTACAGCCTATAGTGCTACATATTGTACCAGAAGCCCTCTCCAAAAACAGTAACAAAAAGAGAAATCATCCTCTAACCTGACCAGGAGGCCGTCTGCACCAAAGAGATGCCCCCCATCCCAACCCCCAAAATAGGGTGACAGGTTCATATTATTAAACAAAATATTAGAAGGGAATCAATAACATGTTTATTGTAATAACTCAATAATCAATTAATAGAATTAGATTTATTTGGGTGATTATTAAGCAAAATACATAAATTAGATACATTCAACAGCCAAAGAGAATCATTTGCTGGTTAAATAGGAGAAACACACTGGAAACAATTACCATGTTTGACTTTAAAATACACTCATCCTAAACAAACACAAGCTAATTCATGTTGTTATGAATTGATTTTGCAATTAAAATCTAATATGAACAAGTAATATTATATAAACCCACTAAGAATACTGGTAAAAAAATATATCTGTGGCAAAATCTAATTTTTTCAACATTGTTAAGAAAACAGATTTGAGTGCAGTAATATTGGCCTTAAGAGAACAGATGCTTACAGTGTCAAAGATACATAAACTATGCAAGTTTCCCGTACTTTTTAAAATGTAGGCTACTCACTCAGCAAACCTGCTTACACCCATCACATTTATCTGTTATTTTCCCTATTCCTAACAATTATATGTAAGACATATTTAGCCATTAAGCTTTATGGTGAAATAGATTTTTAATCTACTCTGCAAGGATGTATTGTAACCCTTTTTTATAAACCACTGCCAAGATGTGACAATCTGTGACAAAACTGCAGCAGCTGCAATCCTGCACTTTAGCATCAGCAAAGTGGCAGGAAATGTTGCTCTAATATTATTATGAGCATTTAGCTATAGGTGTTTTTTTTTTTTATTCCCTGTTCTTTACAGATGCTGACTCAAAAAAAAAACATATTTCTTAATGTGTTGTTTCACTGTTGTCAAATAACTGTAAAGTTAAGCAATGTCTAAGCATTTTAGCAATTAATGATTATATATATGAGTTAATTTTAGTAATTAGTCGTCGGCACGTTTACTAATTAGGCCTAAATACCTTTGAATGTATCTTTATTGTATTTGTTTTTAACTACTATTACTACAAGATTGATAAATTCACATGTATGACGATTTTTTTTCAATTATCTGTGTTTAAATTGATTTTAGGACCATCACTGCATTTTATCTCTTTCATAAAAAAAACTTAATAACATATATATTATTTATCATAATTATCATTAATATTATAATGCCATACACTTTAAAAATAATTACTCAAAAACTGCATACATATATGCATACATATATCTAATGATTTGTTGTTGAAAAGTGTTCTTTTAACTTCTAAATTTGCAGGACACTTAAGTGGATCCTAAACCTTTACTTATTAAGTGTCATACTACATCCTTCCTCAGGTTTGAGAAACTATGCAGCGCCATCTACAGAGGGTGAGGGGCGTTGTTATGAGTGCAGAGGAACCTTCATTTAGGACCATCAAAGTGTACAGTAACTTCCACCTTGGAGCAGTAGATACAATCATCACACAATCAGCTGTTTGCAATGAAAGTCAACACATTTGGTATTAACCTGATCATATGTTTGATATCATATTAAATAATAAAAAAAAGCTTAGAAAATAGCCCAAATTATAAGGCCCACATGGGTTGAAATGCAAAGATATATAAATGATGGGAAAAACTGAAAACATTTAGGTTATAATAAGCAGGAATTTTTATCTAAACTATTTTTTATGTTAGTTAATATCTTTTACCGTGCATTTGGTCCAAAAACTAGCCCACAATGATTTCTTAATGAATTTGTTATATTTATTATATTTATTTCAAAATGTACTGTAAGACAGTGGACAACTTTCTGGTGTCCAATAAACATGTTTGCAAGTCGGACCCTATTTTCCCTCCCCTTCCTGTCGGTGAACTACAGACCTCCTCATTTGGAGCCCCTTTTTTTGTGCTGGCGAATCACAAAGTGTTGGCATCTATTGCCTTTGTCTGACAAGTCATCCATATAAGCAAAAAGGGGGGTCTGCACAGGGGTGGGGGGGTGAAGAGGAGGAGGAGGAGGAGGAGGAGGAGAGGGTTGCAGCTTTTAGAACCACAGACAGAGAGAAGAGGCTTCATTCTCAGCTCCTAAAATCCAGCCTCACGCACCCCATCGCAACAAAAAAAAAAAAAAAGAAAGAAAAGAAGAGAGAAGTCGGCGTTTTTTAATTTTTTTTTTATTTACCAAGACCACCAGGACTGAGGACATATCGGGGGCCCTTTACTGAGGGATTCCTGTGAGAGAAAAAAGGGGGACCCGGTTCGCTCGCTGGCATGCTGTGAGAATTACCTCCAGCTCTGAGAAGCGCTCCTTCGGTCATGCCGCGCACCTGCAAGAAAACATCCAGCTGACGGACCGGACTGTTAAAGAAAAAAAAAAGAAAAAGGGGGTAACTTCAAGGGGGAAGAAGTTGGCATTGGATCGGGGCTGGAGGGGTCCAAAATATAAGTCCCTCCATCGATTAGAATCACCTTTTTCTTCTCCACAATTACCCCCACGATAGGAAGGCGAAACGGCGACTTCAGTTGATTATCTGTCTTTCCTTTGCTATCCAATGGATATTCACTGCAAAGCAGACCCCTTCACGGCGATGCACCGTAAGTAGCACAACCCAAGGGTTTTTATTTCATTATTCTGTTTGATTTTGCACGGACAGAAATAAATATATATATATATATGGAGAAGGGAATGTTTAGTTCCTACACTGCAGCAAAGTGCAGCAGTTTTTAAACGGCTACCAACATCTTAGTGCAATAAAAAAAAACACAGAACAAAGGCTAAACGTGTGTATAATCGGATAATTCCAACTTAAATATAAGATATTAACTTATAAAATTTTCTCAATTTGCCTCTTACATTGTATCTATGCGAAATGAAATATAATAGATGAATAAATTAAAAAAGGAAATAAATAAAAATGCAATAAACATACAATTTTCCCTTAGAAAATAAAAAAAATGCTGTTTTCATCAGGTGCTTTCTGGGTTTTTCTCGTGCAGCAGCCAGGATCTTTCCGCGCGCACAGCATGCGCATGAAAAAATACAACAAAAAAACCTAATAAGTCAAGACATATTAGTTACACATCTATTATTTAAATTATCTGTGGAGCTACATTCGACTTAAACACGCATAAAAGGTGCTTATTCCTAATTTGAGGAGTGCATGTTCATAATTGATGACTTCTTTGTTTACAAGATTGTGTGCAATCTGAGTAATCACAATTAAATTGTAGAAAAATATAATCATGGACTCATGCGTGACCTGAAAGGGATATGCAAAAAAAATATTCCAGTAGGTGCAGATGAATTTAAAGTTATGTTACACATTTTAAATTATTCATCACTTCTCAATTAATGTAGCTACTAAATGTCAACGTACGTTAAGACCGGGTCAATGTGGCGCATAAAAAATAATCATAATAAATAAACCTATAGTCGTACATTTTTTTTTTTTTTTATTTAAATTAAATATGTTCTAAAAATTGTCATTGTAAATTTTATCCTATTACAACAGAAGTAATCCATAAAATAACTATTTCAAAATAAGCAGTTTGTGTACTCTTTAAAAATGTTTCCTAATTCTCATAGATAGATAGATAGATAGATAGATAGATAGATAGATAGATAGATAGATAGATAGATAGATAGATAGATAGATAGATAGATAGATAGATAGATAGATAGATAGATAGATAGATAGATAGATAGATAGATAGATAGAATTAAAAGTTGAAAATTGGTGCATGATCCCCTCAAATTAGACATTTTATTTAATTAATTGCATAAGGCATTTTTTGCTGTGAACACTGTTTCTCATGTTTCAATTCTTTGTTCATACTTTTCCTGCATAGTTTTGTTTTTTCGTTAGAAAGGAATTTTTCATCAATCCATTTCCATTAGCTGCACATTCCTTGATTTCTCATAGCGACCTTATGTAATGTTACGTCTGTGTGTTTTTGCTGCTGTTGTATCCCACGTAGGGCACGGAGGTGTGAACCAGCTTGGTGGGGTGTTCGTGAACGGCAGACCCCTCCCGGACGTGGTGAGGCAGCGGATAGTGGAGCTTGCGCATCAGGGCGTCCGGCCCTGCGACATCTCCAGGCAGCTTCGGGTGAGCCACGGCTGTGTCAGCAAGATCCTCGGGAGGTGAGAAGTGATTTCAGCAGAAAAAGCAAACCTAAAATCCAGGCTTATCCCCTGGATCTTTCATATCTCAAGTAACTTGAACGATGGGAACTTATTAGCCTATTAAATCGGATATTCTTTATTTTTGCGCGCAAAACTTTCCATGCTTCGAATTGTTTTATACTATACCTGTTTTCTGACATGGAAACTTATTTTGTGCTATTACTTAAACTTAAAAATGGCCTACTAACTTTTCATGAAACAAATTAAAATTTGACACGTGCAGGAAAAGTTTTAAAAAGTTTTTTTGGTTTATTTCCTACAGATACTACGAGACTGGAAGCATAAAACCAGGGGTGATTGGTGGGTCTAAACCCAAAGTGGCCACTCCGAAAGTGGTGGAAAAAATTGCAGATTACAAGAGACAAAATCCCACCATGTTTGCCTGGGAAATCAGAGACAGATTGCTGGCAGAGGGCATCTGCGACAACGACACTGTTCCCAGCGTTTCATCCATTAACAGGTAAACTATCCAACTTTAAAAGGTAAACTAATTAATAACTTTGTTTCTCCTTAAAAAAAAAAAATAAATAAATAAATAAATATATATATATATATATATATATATATATATATATATATATATATATATATATATATATATATATATATATATATATATATATATATATATATATATATATATATATATATATATATATATATATATATATATATATATATATATGTGTGTGTGTGTGTGTTTTTTTTTTTTTTTTGTTAAGTAAAGTGTTTGTCTCTATTTAAGTGGTTAATTTTTAAGTGAATTACTCACTGGTAGGACGAAAACATTTTAATCAGGAAATTATGTATTCACTGATTAATGAATAAAAATGTAGATAGATAAAATAAAACTTTGCTTTTATTTTAATATCTTCAGAAATGCGAAAATAATCAAAATGTAATAAATTTTGATATTTGATTAATTATAATACATTATAATAAATAAATAAATTATATATATATTCTATATCAGCCATATCTCTGCGGCTGACAGCGCAGGAATATGTTTGGAGCAACTTTGCGCAGATACCTCCGCAAAGTGCTACGTCCTCAGAGGTGCAATTCAATCTTTGAAACTTAACCAGCCCCCTTCTCTTCAACAATCAGCAGTTGTACATTCAGGACTCAGTGAATCTGTCGAGATGAAAACCGATCAATATGCGGTGACCAGAATCCCGTGGCGCTATAAAGAAGGCCAATTTTCTTAGCGCATCTAATGTGCAGCAGGGCTGCACAGAAGGAGAGAGAGAGAGAGGCAGAGAGTGACTGCTGGTCATGTTGCTTAACCTTTTAAACATCCTGTAAAACAAAAAGTTTAAAAATAATAATAATAATTCTGGTATGCCAATGCAATTGATGAGAGTGCTGCATTAAAGTTTGCTCTGGATGTGTTCAAAAATCGGATTTTGTGTAAATAAAAATAAAAAATTTGGATGTTTTTGTTTTGGAAATACCCAAACCCAGGACCTTTCCCTTAGATCACATCTCTTCTCCCTACCGCCACCACCAGAGATCTGTGGTGATGAACTTTGGTTAAGAGGCACTGTTCCATATAGAGGCAGCATCAGCATTACATTTTAATGAGCTGATTGGAGGGCCTGGACAGCTCCACACAAGACATCTTTTAAATAGAGAAAAAAAAGAGAGAAAGGGGGAAAAAAAGACAGAAGAAAATTCATTTCATGCTTCGTGGCTACTTAAAAAGCCCCATTTAAGGAGCCTCAGACACATGTATGTGATAAATTCAAACTATGTTAATATAATCAAGAAAGCCTCATAAGTTCTTTTTTTTCAATCCCAGGTAAAGATGGGTTTATTTTGGAATGGGAAATGGAATTAGAGGAGCGATTGCATGTCTTTTTCATGTTGGAAAATTAAAATTTGAAAACAAAGAGCTCTAATTCTATCAGCCTAATATCAGTTCAACAGTTTTTCTTTTGAAAACCGCCCAGAGGAAACTCCTCCTGCCTCACATGTTTCAGGGGGATATTTTTTATTTCATAAACAGTTATTTCATAAACAGGTTTCAAAAATCTTAACTGTCTTTAAAGAATCTCTAATCCATGGTGATTTGTTATGTATTAGGATTTCTCTCAATGTTTTTTTTTTACAGCTTTAATGGTTAGAAAACAACTAAAACATGCTGTGTTTTCTGCACATTGTTAAAAACTGAATAGAGATTTTACAAATTTCTTTGTTTTTTTTTTTCTAGATAATATATTTTGTGTTGATCAAAGTCTATGTTAGATTTTGAGCAAGTTTTTTTTTAGAAGTTTATGAAATAATCCTTTAATTTAGTGCTCTATGGCTACTTGGAAATGTGCACTTCATTGTCATTAGACAAAATGTTTACATTATGCTCTAACTTTTTCATTGACTGCATATAAGAGAAATCTTATTTGGAGCTGAATTGACAGATATATTCATATACAGATATGTTCTGCGTGACTGTGGTAACCTCTGAGACAGTGACTCCTAGAATAAAAGCCATTTCTCATACGTAATATCACAGTAGATTTCTAGGTTAAACGCTGATTATTTCCCCTTTTTTTTCTTCATCAAAAAATTTTAACTGTTGTTCTCTCTTGTTCTGCAATCCAGTTCTACCCATAGCAAATATGGAAAATTCCTGTGCAGGACAAGAAGGACGATTTTTTTTGTGTGTGTGTGTGTGTGTATATTTTCAACTGTTTAATTCCAAGTTAAGAGTTCTAAAACAAAATAACCAAATATATTATATGAGTTTTCGGACCGACTGTTTTAAACAAGAAACTAAATTAACAAGCGGAGAAAAAAAAATAAAATCTAGAGCCAGACCCTTTTCTGGTTTGGTGCTTCAGTGGATTCCAGTGGTGGATAGTCTGACCTCAGAACTGTTAACAAAAGAGGATGCTCGATTTAAACACCTTTCTCTTGCATGCATTATTAAATGCAACAGAGATAGCACTGTAACCACACAGAGAAACCAAAATCAACACTTTCTATCGGACATAAAACAAAAAAAAAGTAGCAAAAAGAAAAAGGTCTTCAGTGGTGCTCGATATTATTGATTCAAATGTAAAGCAATTTTAATATATCTCTAGGGGATTTTTAGCAACAAGCAGGTCATTAATTTATTCTGCTAAATTGCTTATTCAATGTGAAGAACACGGATAAAGCATAAAATCTGTTAGATTTATGTCACGTAGACGAGTCAAGGGGTCGAATAATTCTAATGGAGAAAAAAGAGGGAGTAAAAAAAATAAATAAATATCAATGTTTGCTTTCTGGGAAGGTTTTGTTTTAGACAAATTTAGTTCCAAGAGGTTGTTTTATTTGTAGAATAATAAAAAAGATATTTTATTGTCAATTTCTCAAAAACCTCTTGGCTCCTGAATTGATATCAGTATATAAAATGACTCGTGTCATACTGTTCATCTTCAGGGATAAAGAGGACAAAGGTGCGAAAAAAGAAAAAGAAAAAAAATCGTCTCTCAGCAGACCTCCCGTAAGTGGCTCCCATGGCATCCATGATAAATAGTTTTAAAGTTTACAAATTATTGTGACAGCTCCCTTTATCCCAGAGTGCCATTCAGATTAAAGGAATCTAATGCTGGCGTAAGCTTGTGCAAGGCAATAAGGAACTATTGCTTTCCTGTCACATATAATTTATAGCTTTCTATTTGCATCTGTTTGCCTGTGTGACTAATCCCCAACTTTTTCCTCACGCTGGCCTCAATCAATACAACTTCATCCGCATTGGCACATGGGGTTGGGTTGGGGGAGGTGTTGTGTTTTATCACTATGAAGCCCCCTCCAAACTTGGGTCAGTCTGGATCAAGAGGGGGTTGGAGGTGGAGGGTGCTGATTAGTGCTGGCCAGGTAGAAGCAGTGAAGCTGATCATTGAGGTGAATTGATGTGATTTCATGCTTTGTTTGCAAGATCACCTAGACCAAAAAGTGCACTAGAGAGTCTTTTTTTCAGGACCTCATTCCTTAAGTTAGAAACCTTTCCCCAGATCGATGTTTGTTTATGAGTTGTTTTTGATATCTATATCAGAATATGTTTCTCTGGTTGTGCTTTTGATACTCAGGTGGTGGTAGTGATAGAAGAACGTCTTAAAAAATTGTTCCAGCCCATTTTGCTGATCAAATTTGCTTTTATCCTACAGGTCTTCTGTTGATACACAATGAACAAACATTAGTTAAGAAGCATTTACCTTAGCTTGCAGGAAGACTCAGTTGCAGTGAAAGCTGTGTTGTTTTCTGAAGCAGATTAAAGGCGCATTCATTCTTTATTCTTTAGTCTTAAGGCTTTAGATATTTGTGCATTATGTAATTGTTGATATCTTCTATTATACAATTATCATTGATTAACAACAGTGGAAAAAAGTAACTACCAGATATGACATATAGGAATAGTAACAAAGTAGAATATAAATAAACAGGTTAATAAAAAGGTTAATAAATAAGTACATCTAAAAAGTCAGAAACAGTTTTAGGAGTAATAGCTGCTGTGTCATCATTAGTTCAAAACTTTATATTTCATCGTAATAATATTGCGGAAATTCAAAAAAAATCTAATATGTCTTTTTTATAAAGTGAACAGATCCATTCCATTTACAAAATTTTATGGTCATTTGCTTCCAATCATATAAATAGATTCTAATGCTGTATTCAACGGCAGATGGTAAAACTCTAACTAAGGAAAGCAAGTGAATTGAGTCCCTGGTTTTGCACCAATCTCGATGTCCTCTTGAGCATGAATATGTTTACAGTCTACAGTCTAATGCTTCACGCTTTAACTTTGCAGCCTGTATATTGGCCATGCATATGGTGACAGTCGAAAAGAAAACCTCTTTTGTTCTTGGCAGCATGCTAGAGGTGGTTTATTGAGTAAAAAATATTGTGTAACGATATTTCTATCCATCCAAGGCTGTGAAACTCCAAACAGGCCAGAGGTGACTTGCAATAGATGCTCTTACTTTCCAGGGTTTCCCTATTGAATAACAAAACAGCCTTAGTATTGTTTTCTTACTTGATGACATGACTGCTCTAAATTTATATATATGTTTTTATGTATTATATCTGTTTACATTTTTCTTTTTGTTTCCTTTATTTAAACATTTTCTAAAAAGTTTTATTTTTTTTGTATTTTTGGCTATCTCTGTTAAGACTAAGGCAAATTTAATTGAAGAAAAGAGTTATCACTCCTGACATCGGCATTTTTCTTTGTTCCCCAGGATCATCAGAACCAAGGTTCAGCAGCCTTTCCATCCCTCTCCTGATGGCTCATCACTTTCAGCACCAGGCCATACAATAGGTAAACAAATTTCCATCATATAAAGTTTCTGATAAAACCGAGTGGACTGTTAATGCATATTGTAAAATATTGTTTAAGGAGATAATTTGTAAAGAATAAACGTACATATTAAATTTCCATTTGAAACAATAATATCTGGTATAATCGGTGGGGGAAAAAAATAATGTCCTTATACAGTACTGGTCGTCTTTCTTTAAGTTGGTGAAAAATTGTACAAGGTAGGAGCCGACATTAACATTATTGGATCTCAACAACAATACAGAAATATTAACCAAAATATACTTAAATTCCGAACAAGTTTTGATAAGAATTTTCTTGTATCTAGAGGTTTCTGGCTATTTTTAACAGGATATTGAGCTACTCAACTATCTAAACATTTTGTAAAAATGAATGTGTTTGATCCTGAAAATACACTATGTTGGGTGTACCAGAGGGTTCTGGTAAAGGGGATTCTTCCATTAAGGGAGTTTTTCCTCTCCACTGTCCCTACAAGCATGCTTGGTGTGAGGGATTGACTTTGAGTCAATGAGTCGATGCAATCAACTGGTTTTTGTTAGATAGAAAACTTTGAATCAGTTTGACTGTATGATCTGGTTGAATTGTACTGTAAAGGGCCTTGAATTGCACCTATATAAATAAACATAATTGAAATGTACATTAATGATGTACTTGAAATTAAATTTTAAATTATTAATTATTAATGAATCACTTTAAATTATTTTATTTGCTGATGAAAAAAAATTAGTTTTAATTTTTAGAATTTACAGTAACTTTAAAATAATAAGCCTCAAAATTTATCTTAGCAGAAGTGTTTTTTAGCCTTAACTCGAATAGAACCAAAATGCATTTTTGTATCTAAAAAAATAATTTTAACAAACAAAGTACATGAAACCAAATTCCCAGGTGTTGTAGAATGTGATAGGATCTACTTGCAAGAATCATAATCAATCAAACTCTAAAAAAGTAGCATGCCATAAATAAAATAATCTATTAATTATCTCTGCATTTCTTTGGTGTAGGAACATCTCTTGAACAACTTACTGAGGGAGGTTAGGGGGAAAAAGTTAATTACATTTCACTGCATTTGTACCAAAAAATAGCATAAAAATCCTATAGATTTTGATTCTTAAGTAAAATGGTGATACTGCATACTAATGAAAATGTACATGTAAATAAGAAAGATTATAGCCATGTCATAATATTAGATCAGGTAGACATTTTGATAACATTTTAAAGAACAAAAAAATAACTTTTCCAAATAGTTGCATGCAGAAAGGAACTGGTTATGTTTACTTTGAGAATGTTATATTTTAACGAACACAGTCTATTTAAAATGTAAAGCTCCGTTTTGTTGTCTCCTTTTATGATGTTTTAAATGCTTAGTGTTGGTGTGGCGTTTCTGGACCCAAATTTAACTAGACATTATAATGCCATATTGTCAGTTACTGATTTGTAAACTCAATGGTTAGTATTAAACAAAAATAAACCTTATCCTAATCTTTTCAGCCATATAACTTGCATGAATTACTGATGGCTTTATCTTAATTGCCACAGCTGTTAACATTCAAATGTTCAACACATAATAGTCACATAATCAATAGACTCTCTTTTTCCTCTTTCCATAGTACCAAACACATCCTCCCCACCTGTAAGTAGCGCCTCCAATGACCCTGCGGGATCCTATTCCATTAATGGGATTTTGGGTATTCCTCGATCCAATGGAGAGAAGAGGAAAAGAGATGACGGTAAGAAGTGTATCTTTAACATTTACTTAATAGATAATATCTGTAAAGATAAAAGAAAGTTTTGCATTTTGAACTGCTCTTTCCAAGAAAGTCCAATTTGCTGAGCTTGCATTAAAGCCTGCCTCAGTTCCAGTCGATGACCCCTATAAAACACCTGAGTATGGACTCTGTTACACCGCTGTGTCAACCTGCCAACGAGTCTTTTGATTTGAAGACACGACCTCCGCTGTTGTCTCCTGCAATTAATCTTTATGGAAGTGATTAAAGGGCTTTAGATAATTACATGTCAAGATGATGTAGCCAACCACCCAGGTCAGTCAAAAAAGCTGCTGTAGCTCTTAGGTTGGCTTCTCAACACCCCTCCACCACCAGCTGCCAACAACCAAAAGTAGCTTCACTTCTGCCGGGCTAGTGGGTATCAGGAGGCCTGAGGCAATATAGATTATTGGTTCTGTAAGCAATAGGCCTCCCTAATGTCACTACATAAGAAGCTGATGAGAATAGCTAAACAGATGCAGCCGAGTTAGAAGGCATGCATGGGTACGGAGCAGTTATCTCAAACAGGGTGGGGAATGAGTGCCTTATTTCTGTGGTTCTCTGGAATGAGAGCTAATCAGAGCTCGACGGCAGTTTACATAGCGTCTTTCTTTGTTCTCCGTTTGTTGGGGGGGAGTAGAGGTTTGTGGGATATTGAGTGGAATTGATGTTTTATGTGCGTGCAGGGAGGGGAGGGATGACTAATGACCTGTCAGAGGTAGATTTCCTGGCAAAGATATAAAAACCAGCATGACGTGGACATGGCAAATGACATAATCAAGTCTTTTCCCTGTAAGAGATGCAATCGCAGGGGCATAATGCAAACGTCTGGTGTTTTCAGGAGGTTCATTTTCAGTCGTTTCGAGGACCCTCTCGTATTAGCTGGGGTGTAATGTCTAGTCACTGAATGATGAAATGCAGGCATTTTTATGCAGATTGCTACTGAAGGGCAAAGAGGTATTAAAGGGCATAAGGGGAATAAGCGGTAATGTGTGAGGGGAAAAAGGCAGGGCTCTTTTGTGTGGAGGTCTTCCAGCTGACAGCGCCATGTTTCTACAGCTATTCCGCCTCAAATGACTCTCTTGATGTGTTGCCATCTCCATGATTTAGGTGCTCGGCCAGCGTTACTGTGAAATAGAAGAAAGCTGTTCTGTGGGTGGATGCAAGGGTCCGTGTTTGTGTCAGAGCAGGACTTGCACTGAGAGTGGTATATATATATATATATATATATATATATATATATATATATATATATATATATATATATATATATATATATATATATATATATATATATATATATATATATATATATATATATATATATACACTATACTTCTATGTGCAGCTGGTCTGCATCTACCTGGAATCACAGGTTTGTAGATGCTTTATCTTTTCTGGACATAAACTTTAGATCATACACACAAACATACTGAGATGCGCACACGGTTGCAGACCCTATGTCTTGCCTTGGGCCACAGTTTGTAAAAATAATATATTACAGAATGTGCTACCCTGTTGACACAGTCATCCTCTTGCTCTCCCTCAAAGAGCACCTCAACAAAAAGAGGGAGAAAAAAATGTGTTTTTGGTTTCTACTGTGATAAAAATAATTTCTTGAGTAATTTTTTTAAAAGAACATTTAGTATTTTCCTTTGTTGTTTTTTTTACATTTGCTTAATGTGTATCTACAATATAATGCATCTATTTAACATAACAACTTGCACTGACCATTTTTACGTTCTTATAAAATCAAACAATAGTTATTCACTTAAATATTTTTTTAAGTTTAATTAGGAAAAAACTTTTGATGGCTACTAGTAAGCTTATTTTCTTCTACAGCTCTTAAATAAATATATATATACATTCTATTGATATTCATAGACCTTCTTCCTATATTTGACTTTCTAAATTCAAATTTTGATATTCACATTTCCAGAAAAGGATGAAAACATTTCCTTTAATCCGTATGGTATATTGTTTTGGTACATTTGCTTTAACTTTCATATATCAAATAATGTGCAGCTTCACATGGTTATTGAGAAGCACAGCAAAATTATCTTATTTCTGAAATTAGATCTTCTCAACAAAACCTCTTATACTGATAAATTACTTACAGGATGTCATTGTAAAGCCTTTATTTCTCTTAATTATGATGATTTTTCGATTTGCAGCCAAGGGAAATATGACATCTTAAATTAGAATATTGCATCTGACTCATAAAAGAAAACATTTAAGATGTTGACTTAATCAAAAATATATTTAATAACTTTCAAAAAGTACTTTCAATTTGGCAAATGAGCCTCATTAGATTGCAAGTTGGTTTTATTTTATGTTTATGAGTGTATATCCTGCAAGTAGCAGCTGCATTTGGGAAATCCTGAAACGAAGTGGTAAGAGAAAAAAAGTGCCATTCTACTGCAGTGCTTGCTTGTTGATTTTGTCATGTTTTCCACGGTGGCTTGTTTGCTATTTAGACATATTTTGCTTCGCTCAGTAGGCTGTAGTCTATACTGAGTTAATGCTTGGATTAAATTTCCTCACAGTGCAGTAGCTTCCCTGAGCCCAATTTAAGTTGGTAAGCCTCATGATTATTATGGCACAAGCAGTCATTATCAAAGAATGGAAACCCGAACAAAAAAAAAAGAAAACGTACAGAGGGAATGGGGAGGGGAGTGGAACACAAGCTCTAATGAAATGGATTGTCTGTGCAGCTTGGAATATTTGTTTTAGGCTGTGGCTGTGGCTCTCTGCCAAGCAGGCAGGCAGCTCCTAAGTTTCTAAGTCAGTAGTGTCCTTAAAAAAGGCTCCCCCACCCCATTACAGGAGGGATGTAGAGATAATGTAGTGTGACACACGTTATGTACACTGGGTCTCTGCAAGAAGAGCTTCAGGGACACAGGTGTCATAAGAGCCATTAATCTACCATTGTCACATGTTATTGCAAATTAAAAGCACCGTGTTACAGTGGCAGCTATTGTTGCAAACGGACAGGGAGTGGGAGCACGGGCAAGACCCCTGGAGACGGTGACCAGGCTTTGGTGAACATGGCTGTCCCAACCTTTTACAAATTGACACATATTAGAATTCACAATTCTGCTGAGAAACACTATTACCTCTGAGATTAACATCCAAGTAGCTATTAACCACCCCCACTGCTCCTGACTCTATTTGGTGCTCCACATTTTCTTTACTGAGAAAAGAAATTCCAATTTGTCACTATTTAGGAACAAATTTAATCAATGACTTTTGTTTTCAACAGTATAAAACCACCTGAGCACACAACAAACATCAAGCCGCAGGTGGTTCTTGCATAAATAATGCACATCTAAACACACTTGCCCCCACTTCTGTATTGTTTTAGTTATTGTTGGTAATGGTTTTATAAATCACAGCTTGTTTGTAATCAGTTTTGGATCTTGTCATGGATGGACCAGTCCAGTCTAAGCATTTTTTTAATGTTTTTTTAAAGAGATTGTAAAACATAATTTGGTTCAATAGAAAACAGAAAAATGTGACTTCATTTTAGCAGAGACTGAAGAAACCGAAAGCCTTAAATAAGGAACACAATTCAATCCTAAACAACTGGGAAATATGGGCATAATCTTTAGGCAAATTTCAACTGTGGTAACCAGTTCTTTCCTTCTGTTACAACTGCAAATAACAGAGAAGGGTGGCCAAAATCCTTGAGATCTACCATCCTACAACTTTTGAATGCCTTTCTTCTCTCAAACACCTGCATTTCATTGACTGGATTCTCTCAACAGTTGTCATTTTACTCTGCAGAGGCTCATAATTAGCTATCATTTGATTAAATTAATTTGGGAAAGGGATTCATGAAATCTTAAAGGGTAGGTTTTGAGAACTTGACACCCTAACACCGTCCCACTAAATGACTAGACCAGACAGAAAAGGGCCCTGGTATGGAGGTACCCAGTCAACATGTGTATGTGGAACCATTATGGATTTATCCATATGCCAGCACATATATGCCAGGTCCTAAATTTGCATAAAAAATGGTTCTAATGAAAAAACAATTAATAAACACAAAGTGGACCCTTTCCTTCGGACAATGGTAGAACAACCTGCAGCTCCAAGTCACATGTGGCTCTTTAGGATATCCAAAATAAGATTAGCGCAAAAAGAGCCAAACCTGAAGTTCATTTATATATAAATGCAACTAAGAAGTTTTTTAATACAATATCTGTAGAAACAATCACCTACAGAAAGACACCAATAGTTTCTTTCTTTAGCTAATTTCTTATCATTTTAGTAATCTCCTAAGGATGTTTTCATAAAAATTAAACATTTGATTCAGATAAAACCAGAGAAAAATATATTTTTTTTGTTTTATTGTAACGATTATTAAACCCAGTTTAATCAACAGGGTTTGGGGTTGGATAGCCATAATTCTTTTTTTTTTCCCTTTTTTTTATTTTACAATGCTTTTCGTTTTGATTTATAAGAGAAACACAATCAAAATTCATAATGAAGACCATCTTCATAAAATTTAAGAGCCAAGAAAGATAGCCCGGGGCAATCAGAGTGTATGAGATTGTCTGCTACAGTAACTGTTGAATTAATTATTTTTCATCTCTGAGCATCATGTGGACTAAAAATGATGGATGTTAGAGCTGCTTTTCCATTTTTGGTGCGAGGCATGGGAAGTCAGAAAGCTGCAAAATATCTGCACCTAAACAAAACAACTCAAATACGATAAATCGGACATTGGACAATCAATTTTGCAGGTAATCGATCAGACAAAGTTCATCATGCATAAACCTACACATTTTTGCTATTTTGTTGCAAATTAATTATATTTCTATCAATCCACTGAGCAATTTGGTTTCCAGTCCTTAGAAACTGCTTATAGATCTTTGGAGATGCAGAACAAACATTTTACATTCCACAGACATTATTTTAATTTGTGTTTACATAATCAAAACATTCAATTAGAAAAACAAAATGCAGCTGAGTTCCTCCAAATGGATGCAAATGAGTTTTAATTTGATTCCATTTAGGCCGAAATTGAATCAGGCAGGAGAATTATTTAGGTGTGTTATAGTGGAAATGTATGACGGTGTGTTAAGGTTACAAGAGCAAATATATGTTGGCATGTTATTTATAAAAAACTGAAGATTGGATGGGAGGAAAACAGATTTGGAAAGTAAAGTTTTTTTCTCTGAACTTAAGGTAACTGCTAAACTTTTCCACATATCAAACACTTTAGGAGCGCCAATTTTAGTTCATTCAATCAGGCTTCCGTCTTCCCTTTTTTTGGAAGAAGCCAACTTTGTTTAAAGCAAATTTTAAAGGGTTTTTTTGTTCTCTGTGGGCAGTCTCTCAGAGTCGGAGCAGTCCTAAGAGATGTGTTGGCTGAAGCTGCCTGCTGTGAGTTGTGACCTTTGGGTGCCAAACCCGCAGAGGAGAGCCTGCTTTAGAGCTGGCTATCCGATCTGATGGAGGCTGTTCCCTCGTTACCACCGTGTGAAAGCAGACTGATGTCAAGATGAATATTATCACTTCCTGGGATGATCAATGAATGACCAGAGAGAATGGGCAGGCATGTCCCTCACACATTCAAAGCCACTGAGGTCAAAGATTGTTATCACTGCTGTGTAATGGGCTCGTTTGGGTATGTCCAATTGCTTGTTTTGAGTTCCTATAGCTGGAATCCTCACTGATGGACAGTTTGTGGAGGCTAAAAATGTTAATATTTAAGATTTTAGAATTAGTTTTCAAGCATCATTAATAATATATTCAAAACTTATAAATTAGGATTCAAAGTCTGATGCGGAAACAAGCAGAGCGATTTAAGAATGGTCAGGACAAACCTATTATTCAGGGGTTGAAGGTTGAGTAGTTGTTAGCACTGTTACCTTTATCAAGAAGGTCCTGGGTTCCAATCTGGGCCTTTCTATCAGGAGTTTGCACATTCTACTCACACATGTGGGTTTCCTGTTGGTATGCTGGTTTCCTTTCACAACCCTATGAACATTAAGGCTATGACATACTCTCCACATTGATAAATACAAGCTTCTGGAAGCTTACAGAGAGGCTGTCCCTACTACTTTTAGGACAGCTATACCGTTGCATTCCTTCCAGAGATTATTTTCTTTTTGTGATATATGAAGCTTAATTTGTATGTAACAGACACAGAGACGGAAAGGGAGCTGAGAAAGGGAGAGGGGATAGGAATTAAGTGGAGAGAGAAAGATACAGAGAAAGGGAAGAAAGAAAAAGAAAAACAAACAACATGGGAAATATACAGCGACTCCTAGAAGTCTGTCCCCAACCTGCATGAAACAAGAGGGGAAAAAACAGGGAAGAAAACAAAATTAACCAAAAAATAAAACACTTGCCCCAATGACAGTGAGTATCCCATAGGCACCTAGTCAATCTGTGCATATATTAGGCAAAAACTATGATGTCTACACAATGTGGTTCAGAGTAGTACATATATGTAGCTGCAGATTAGTATTTGGTGTTTACCCGAGGACACCTGGAACAAAGCACCTGTGGTCTATATGCATGAGTATACGTGTATATGTGCTTACAAGGCTTCTTCAATAGAGGGTATCAATAGCAGGTGTGAGTCTTTATTGGCAAGAATGGGCTGCTTGTATGCTGCAAATATCCCAAGCTTTAGAGAAAAAATATGATCATAAATAAAAAATGTATAGATATATCAAAACTTGGAAAAAAGGAGATTTTTTTACTGATTGTATTTATCTAAAAGAAGTGTTGTTGTTGCTTTTCTCCCTGCTCATTACCTGGTGCTTTTGTTTAACATTTAACATGTCCAGGATGTAAATAACAGGATGTAAATTTAGAAACTATCATGTTATTTCAGTGTGTCATATTGTGAGAATCTCATACAGGCCCATGGCTCAATTTTATAATTGTATTAAAGTAGTGAGTGTAGGCTTATATTTACATATTATCATTACTGGAGTGTCAGAGGGCTGCAGGTTTGTTAAAAGTGAAAAGGCCAGATTCTACTGTCCACAGTTTGAGTGGGGATAAGAGTGTGCAGCTTGACCCAGGATGGGTCGTCTTGTGCGTGGGAAGTGGTGAATGACAGATATGGTTGTGGAGGGGGGTATTGATCAGGTGCTGTGGCTCAGGCTAGCTAATGGAGTGTAATTAATGACTCTATTTACTCTGATAGAAAAGAGAACAACTCAGCTTGATAGTGACAAAGAGCTGTAGTAACAGGTGAGTGGTCTTCATGTGGCCGTGTAGAAAAAAACATTCATTTGATTGTGCCAAACTTTCAGAGTTGATGTTTGTTTCTTACAGTATGCAGGAGCTGGTGCATATTTTTTTTAAAGAAATTAGTACGAGTTAAAAAGATATTAACTATTAAAAAAGGTTGGGTTTGTTGCATGAAGTAATGAAAATGATTTCTACCTTACCAATTTTTTCTTCCAGGAGCTCATATTGTAAGATATTATGAAAAAAACAACGTTTTTAAAGAATTAAATGGTACAACAAGGTAAAGGCTTAAATTTTCCATATATTAAAAAAAAAAAAAAAAAATTTCCATATATTTTTTACCTTAAAACATGAAATGGCTTTGACAGCACTTGTTACACTGAATAGTTTTAAGATAAATACCATAGCAAAATACATATCTTATTAGCTGTTTTAGAATAGATCAATGTCAACCTTTAAAATATTATAAATTTGATTGTTTTATGCTCTTAGAAAAAACAGGGAAGAGCAATAACAGAGCAGTTGACGTCACAGCATGTATGGAAAAAAGTGACAACTAACATTATCTGGTGAAAGATTTGCTAATTATACTCTCAAGCCAGAATACATCACATACAACGGCATACACTTGATGGTATAAGTTCCTTTCCACATATTTAGACATTTATTATATGAATTTAGTATTTATTGCAGTCCCATTTTGAGTGACAATGTTACATTCTAGTTTTTGGTCTCTTGGTTATTATATCGAAGCTTTTGCAAGATGTCGTAGAAATTTATCTGCTATCAATCTACTATGTACTAAACAATCAACTATTCCCCAGTACACATAACATGTTTTACATTTGCCTTAGTAAAAAGCTTAATATTCTTAACAACAACATTAAGAATATTTTCCAATGTGGAAGTGGCAACGTTTGATTCCTGTAATATTCATGCTAGTTACATTTTTGCCTACATTAACATAGTAATTAATGTAGTATCTATATCTCTGAGATTATATAAATACTACAGTAAGGGTCTGATCAATTTCAATTCAAAAACATAATGAGCACTGAATTGCTTGTGCTCATACAATTGGTAGGTGTATTGCAGGTAATTTTCTAAAACTGTAAGAGCAATTGCTGACAGGTGTAAAAGCATTGCAGACCACCCTGTGTAACTGAGGATTTGGTGTATTAACAAATTGCCTGTCACAAGAAAGGAGGGTAGCAGAGTGGTGTTTTTGTACCTCCCAAAAGTAGCCTCAATTTGCATCAGCACTGCTTGCAGATCATATGAGTTATTATTACATGGAGAAAATGCAGTTGTGTTACTTTGAGGCATTAACACCCTTACTGTTTGGAACCAATCAAGCTCATTGTTTCAATTTTTTTTAAATAATGTTTAAAACAACTCTTCAGAAACCCCCTACGTTTGTATTGTTTTTCTTTTATTAAAGAAAGTATCATGTTTTTAGTTTACAGAAAAAAGGGAAAAAGTAATTGGTTTGCCAGCAGAGGCTTTCCACAACAAAGAAGTTCATTAACTGCATCAAATAAAACAGAAGACAAAGCTTTTATTTTACTTTCTCTGACCAAAAAATGATAACTCCTAATACATAACTTAGATAACGAGATGACAGACTGTGCTTTTCCAGTAATATAGGTGTGTGAAGAGTGGCCATAAGATCTGAAAATGCAGAGTGAAGCTTTTTGTTTGATATGAAAATATAATTTAAGAATGATTTTTACCACTGATGAACACAGATATATTTAATAAAAGAACTCCTTCATAGATATTCCACTGTAATTCGTTAGATGAATAATTAGCTACGTTTGCAAGCTATTTTTCCCCTTGTTTTGATGACAGTCATAATATGTTGACATCGCACAGAATGTGCTCTCTCTCCATATTCTATTATTGCATTTATGTCTCCACAGTGATGGCAGATATTTTTGCAAACCTGTCTGATTTCAAATGTAACAGAAATAGATGCAAAAACTGCATCCACAGTCCATTTCATGTTTGATAAATCACATTGCAGATAGTAATTGTATTTTCCTATCCTCCTCCCAGTATTTATCATGTTCTGATGATCAGTGTATGCTTTACATTTTCATAAAGCCAAACATCCTACACAGGCTGTACCTGCTATTTTCGTCATTTAATACACTCCATTCTGGTTTTGTCAATTTCCTGATTTCTGATCTTTGTTTTTGTAAGAGAAATCTCCTGTTTTTTACCATTACACCCATATGAAAAATAGTAAAGGTAAAAACATCCCTCTTCCTATGTGGACATTATCAGCATGTTGAAAGAGAGCTAAACCGTACACAAATACAAGGTTTTCATTAATGACCTTCCTATATGTGTGTTATTTAGACTCATAACTGATTTGTAGTGAATTGACTATAACACACACAGGGAACTGAAAATAATATAGAAGAAAAGCTTCAAATCAAAGGGTCTATGAAATTGTTTGAAAATTTCAAATGATGAATCATTATTTTTAGCAGCAAAAAGGTTACCAGACAAATCATTGCTTCATAATTTTGCAGCTGTCAGCACAGATCTAGTTATGCACATTTTGCAGACTCTCAGACACACACTCCTTCTCTCACTCCATTTTATAGCTCCTCCAGCTCGTCTTTGGAGAGCCAGGTTCATCCTCTGACCCTGACAAAAGGTCACAGAGCTGAATGGAAAGGCACTAACCCTTCCAAATGGTGCTATCGCCCAGACATGATTGATCAATTGAATTCAACGGCGGGGGAAAACGTGGGATTAAGTAGAGTATTATACACACAACGAGTTGAGGCATGATGTTCATTTCGAGTTCATTTCGGCTCCCTCTTGCCACCAGATCAGGCAATCAATAGCAGGGCCTTGCATATCATATATCACTGCTCTCCCGCTGAGGGAAGAACATAATCTGCAGCAAATTTAGAATGACAGATTTGTAAGGGAGCTGAAGCTTTTCTTGGATTCTGGGGGAACTACGTTACAGCCAGTGATAGGGGTGGTGGGGTTTGTGAAAGGACTGCCAGTAAAAACGTTTAAAAGATTTGCACACAGCGATAAAAGCTAAGGTATCCTCTCTTGAACAGCAAGGTAATCAGGTCAGGAGTCAGGACAAAATTCCCATGTTTGGAGAGTAGGGATGATTGAACTAGACTGTGCAGTTTTATTCAGCCTCTTGTTCTCTGCCTCTGCTTCCAAATTGAACTGCATGCTCAGAGAGAATAAAGGCACAATTGAAATGGAAAAGGAGGATTGTACTTTAAAAAGTCCCCTTATTTTAACATACATTGGGCCCTTTTCAAGAGGAGAAAGGAAGAATGAGGTTTTCAGGCGGGAATGAAAGTTAATAAAATCACTTTAATGGGCTCACTGGTCTTTAATCATTTCACACGCTTGCTTCAACAATTATATCTGCACAAGTGACTGCAATCTATCAATTACCACAAGCACCTCAGACGACTGTGCTGTTAATTTTGTGCAGGGAAAACTACATGTGATGTAGCAACTGGTTAACAGCAACCGTTTAGGTGAAAACAATCACCACCCACCTTATTTTTAGGTGAGAGCCCCTTTAGAGGGCTACATGAGGAGAATATAAAGTGCACAGCTTGAAGTGAAGGCCAGCTTCCCGGGGTCAGTGTCTCGATTGTTGCTCTCTCTTCTTGTAGATGGTTCAGATGGTTCTGGCCCAAACAGTGATTCTCAGGGTAGCGTGGAGAGTTTACGGAAGCACCTAAGGGCAGACGCCTTCACACAGCAGCAGCTGGAAGCCCTGGACCGGGTCTTTGAGCGCCCCTCGTACACGGATGTCTTCCCCCCATCGGATCATGTCAAACCGGAACAGGTTAGTCTCCACTTTTTCACATAAACACACAAAATATAATGCAAATATACTGTGAAGTAAACAGCTAATTTAAAAACCAGCTAGAAATGGCTAAACACAGAACACAGTCTGAGCTTGTATAATACTAGAGGGATCAGCAGGAAAACTCCCACATGTTATTGATTTTGTAATGAAAAACACTTTCCTTGTACCTGCTGTAATTGAGAATAACAGTGAAGCAGCATGAAATGAATCAATATCTAGATTTTCTTTAGTTTTTATAGCTGTTTTTACCTTTGTTGTTTACAGTTCTGCCTTATGTGTTTATTTGTGAAGGCTAAGCATGGTCTAGCAGAAGATTCTCATGGAATAATGACTTAAAATAAAAATACCACTTTTATTTAGAATTCAAAACCTAAACTTTAGTAAAACTTTATGAAATGATTTAATTACTTACATTTAAACTATCGCTGCTACTGATAAAATTGCATAGATCAGTTATATTAGTATAGAGATAAAACCCCAAATATATCTAGTTCCACTGATTACTTTAAGTTCCGTTTTATAAATTTAATGCTGATTTACAAGGAAAAAAAAAACATCTTCAAATTCCAGTAAACTGGATAAATTGTTTAAATTCATATCCAATTACATGTGTTAAAATTATTTTAAAATAAATAAAAAAACATTCTATAAAATTCAGTCATATATTCCCATTCATGTATGAATAAAGTCTAATCTAATCCTGCTTATAACACAATTAAATCAAAGTAAACTGGTTGTTTCTTGCCCGAGTTTGGAGATTGAGAGGATATAATTTAAACCAAGAGGAGAAAATTATTACCCACCCAATTTTTTTAATCACAATGAGATTCATCTTCATGCGCCAGGTTCCTGAACAAATAAGGGACTCTTTAAAACTCTGTATGCATATATATATATATTTAAAAAAAGACAATAATAATTGCAAATATGCACAATGCTGACAAACTGAATACAAGGAAAGCATATCTGAAAATCTTATGAGTTAAGACAACGTGTATTTCTTTTTTTATTGAATATTAAGCTGGCCGTCGCAAAGGGCAAAAGGGTTTAACAATGTATTTTTCTACATTTTCTGTTGTTATTTTGTTTTTGTTTTTTTCTTTAGGAATTTTTTATTTTCTGAGATTTTTGTTGTTGAGATGGTTTGAAACTATATCGAAAGCTAAGAAGCAAAACAGCCAATCTGAAATATAAGGCTATTATGTTGCAACTGTTTAACTGTTTTCTAGTTAAGTTTTTGTCAGCTTTTTGCATTCTTGTTTCGTTTTTTTCTAATCAGGTTGGGTTTCGGTCCCAATAGACAGTTAATATTAATTTCCCAAAATAATTAATATAAGCTACTTTGTTTATTCTGAGCATTTGAAGTGTATCCCATTTCCCTGAAAGTCAGGCATATAGGGAATTTTAAACTTTAGCTCTCAATCAGCATGGTTGAGACAAACTGGGGAATAATTCTCCAAACGATCTGACAGTACCTTTAGTTACATGTCTTCACATTAAAGCATCACTCCACTGCTTTCAGCATCATATTTGCATTTCTTCTTAGCAAAGTGTTGCAGCCTTTGTTCAGCCAGCCTATGGGGCAGTGTGCAGCAACACTGGATTATGCTACGTTCCATTAGGTTGTAAGAAAAAGAAGTTTAAAGTTAAAGAAATGACATGTTTGTTTTCAAGTATGGCCTACATTTTAATAAAACATTGGTACATTATAAAAAGGTAATTGGTCCATACCTAGCAGAGACAACGACTTGAGGCAGAACTTTGCAAACAGCATCCAGCACTACATATCAACATATTATTACAATGCTTTTTATGTAGAGAAAATGGATAGACATGGGAAAACTGCCAGAGTGCACTATTAAATTACAGTCAAAAAACAAATTTTATTAAAGGCTCTTGGCTTATTACCATGGATAACCTTTATTTACAGTTCTTTCATTATACTATTAAATAACAAGAGACTATTAATTTCTCCCCACAAACTACGAGTCAGACCCATAAAATAAAAAGCAGTCCCCTAATTGAGTTCATTTTAATTTCTCACCAATCGGGGCAAATTACGCAGGTGATAAATCAGTAGGACAGGCCTCACCTCCAGAAGAAGGCCTAATTTGCAGCTAATTACAAAACTGATTCCTACTGGAAGATCAATACCGAAACGAATTGGAAATGACTTGCAATCACAAAGAGCGTCAGGGAGAGTGTTAAAAGGCAGGGGGGAAAGGCTAAATAAGGGGAAAAAATGGTTACATGAGAAAAAAAGAAGAAAGTAGGTCTTGAAATGGTAGAGATAAATCTGCTTTAATTTACTCCAATATTAATCAGGGTACTGTCGCCCTTTCATGGGTGCCTCATGTTTTGTTTCTGGTTTTGTTTTTTTTTCTCCCCTGGAAAACGTGGCCCTATTAGCCAGTGTCTGGGTTCTGTTGCGAGGAGCATTAAAAACCCATTCTGGAGATGCAAAACTCAATGGATTCACCCCTCCCACACTTCTGCCAGCCATTTGGTCATCCCTTTCAGACCCATCTTTTCACTTCCATCCCTCCTGCCCTTTATCTGCATGATAAAACGTCTGTGTGGCGTCTGAAGCCTGCTAGAATATAGCCAAACATCCAACATTATGCCAGCGAACAGTTGTTGCAGACAATTAGAGTTTATCTGTGATACTGACAGACAAGAGAAGGGTCAGGGGCATCCCGCCCTGTGGGAGCACAGCCCACCGAGCCGCTTACACTTGACTTTGGATAAGCATTGTCAACACTAAGTGTCCGGAAGTCTCATCTCATTAAAAAAACCTGCAAACATTTGACATTGGTTTCTTTTTGAGACAAAACAAAGAGACAATTTCAACATTCTGCTTTATCACTATTATTAAGGGTTATTTGTTAACAATGAGATTAAATAATTTGATTTCAAAACTTCAAAAAAGTTTTAGATGGAGAGATTTTCCCTCAAAGTAAAATCTATGTAGAAAACAGGTGCTAATACTATTTAGAGTCAACATCAGGCATATTGTTTTATTTATGGTACATCTTATTAATAATGAAACTGAAACATAATTAACTACAAGTTCAATTATGGTAAAAGGGATACATTTATTCCATCTGGAGATTTTAAAACCTCAACAAATAAAAGAAATGGTTTTGAAACAAGCTGTTATAAACTTAGCAATTAGCTCACTTACTTCTAGAGAAAAAAAAGATATGAGACAAGCAAACACGACAGGAATAATCATTTTTTATGATTAAATTTGAAATATATGTTGTTTTTTCTCTGTAAGGTGGTACTGTTAGAGCTCTAGAGTAAATCAAAAGCTGTGCATGCAGTTATCTCATTTATTTTATTTAAACATGGTTTAGAATCCAAATTAAGAGCCACAAGCTAAAGGAAAACAATGAATTGTATTTTTTTTTAAATAGGACCACATGGTGTGTCTGTAACAAAGCAGAACTGCTTTCTCCCTTGGCTGATCAGGGGTAGGACTGCAGTCAAGCACAAAGGGCCAGCTGACGCCTTGGCTTTTCACTCATCTCAAAATCCCACTTCCTTTCTCAAACAATACCAAAATACATTCATGATATGCTTGAACTGCCACCCTGCAGAATGCACACACATGCATCCACAAACACACACATTATGCCCCACTATCCTTGCAGGGACTTTGCATTGACTTCCATTCATTTTGCATTTATTTGTACAACCTAACCCAGACCCTTGCCCTTACTGACATATAACTCAGACTAACCTTAACTTAAACTTTCATTTCAAACCTTATTCATAAACCTGACCCCCAACTTAAGAGGAGAACATTTCCTCATGGGGACCAGTTGACTGGAGTCCCCAATATGTAGCATGTTCCTGGGAAACTGGCCTTACTCTGTCCCCTCTAGGTAGCAAATCCATGGCCACACACACACACAATGCTCCTCCAAATTTATACTCACACAGGCTATTGTGGAGTGCTTAATGGAGGAGGAGAAAAGGAGGATTTCCATGTCGGTATTGTTTGGTTGTGTAATGATTCAACTGTCCTTTTTTTTTCTTTTTCCCAGGCTAATGAGTACTCGCTTCCTGTCCTGAATTCCAGCCTGGACGAAGTCAAGCCCAGTTTATCCTCTAGCGCCAACCCAGACCTGGGCCCCAGTGTGTCGCAAAGCTACCCTGTAGGTAAGATCATGTGCCACATTAACAATATGGCTTTACACTGCCAAGCTGGGTGGCAGGGAACTACAGAGATGCACCATTTAAGAAATTGTGGCTAATTTCCTCGTTTTTGTGAAGCACTGACCTTGTGGAATTCATTTTAGCTGAGTCCAATTTAAAATAATAATAATATAAGGAGGTAGGAAATACCTACAAATGGAGTTTACATGAAAGAGGTTCCAACAAATAAAACAAAGGAACATTACTGTACTTTGTTTAGTTTGACCTGCAATATATTTATAGGCTTATTTACGTCTCTTAAGTTTTAAGAGACTTAGGTTTTCATAGGAAAAATGTTTACATTTTAAATAGCTCATCACTGATAGTTAAAGCTGTTAACTTTGAGTATTTTCACTAACAGTGACCCTGTTACCACCTGTTTAAAGATTAAAGATTTAGTTGATCCAAATTACAGCAAAAGACCATTAGTTGTGCTTATTTGCTGAAATGTTGTATTGGTGTGTTCACCCATTAGATGGAGTTTTTTTATTCTCTGTCAGGCAGCTCTGAAGTTTAAAATCACCCGATTCTTGTCATTTAAGTCCCTTTCTTTGGAAAAATAGATAACAATATCAGACAGAACAGTAAAACAAGTGAAAATAAAAAAAAACAAACACATTATGCGATACTGAGCTAAAACAAAAATGGACTAATGCGAACAACTTATAGCTGCTCTCTTGTGTTTTTGCTGAATAAGCATCATTTTAAGAAAGACTGGGCACTTCTTCAGTCCCAATTGGAAAAGGACCTTTGGGTGTCAGTGGATCAGAACTATGACTATCGGAGCAAGGTCTCTGGGGAGCAAGGGAGAAAAAAAGCTACTGTGGAAGACAGTCAGCTGCTCCTGTGATTATTTTTCTTTTTTTTTTCTTTTTTCACAAGGAGGCAGTTTGTGTGGCTCAGAGCAGGAGTAATGTGCTTCGGTAAATACGCTCTGGCATTTCTGCCGCCTGACTCTAACACCATGATCATTTATTTCACCCTCCTGTCGCTCCTTTGCTCTGTTTCTTTCCCCTCCTCCTCCTCGTCTCCTCTCCTTGTCACAGTTAATGACTGCCTGGCTAATTGAAATATTGTTCCGTTGTTGCAGTGTTATTACCAAGAAGAAGGTTAAGTTTACTGAAAGTTTACGATGACTGTCGGTACCCGAGATTAATATACGGAGCTTTTTATTAAAATTCATATAATTATGCAGACGCTATCAAAGGCATTGAGTTCTGTGTGTGGTTGTGTGTGTGGACTGGTGGTGGGATTGAAAATTACTGCAGCTCTCCTTCTCAAATGATAGTCAAGAGGTCTTACAGGAAGAGAAAGAGCCCTTTTCTCATTAATATGTGGGAGGTAGATTTCTCCCCTTGTGAGGCGGGCCCCTCGTGAGAAGAAAGGTGGATGTTTGTCCTTTGTGTATGGTCCAACAGAAAGGAAACCTGGGTCTGCAGGCAGCTTTGTTTGCACCTGGAATATTAGAGATGGCCTCTGCAGAAAGGCTATCCTTACTGATTCACAGGTGCATAGTAAGAGACTGGGGGGTGGGAGACAGGCATGTGATCATATCAACATGCTGACCTGCTTTTGGTGTTAGTAAATATGCAGGGCAATATAAATATTCAATACATCACCATTTTTCTTCTTAAAATGTTTTTCAAATGATGCTGTTTTCATGAAACATACATCAGATGTCTTTTAAAGGAGAAGTTCGGTTTTTTACACTTTAAGCCCATTTTCTGTAGTGTCCAGGATGAAATCGAATGATCGACACCAAAAGTTTGACAATTGCTCCTGTCTCTGCTTTTTGGCTCATTTAGAATCCACCCCTGGCTGCTTTAGAATGGCTTGCATAGAGCATGTCCGATAATGTCCTTAAAACAACCTTAAACGTTATTTTTTTAAAATATGCTACTCACCAGGTCGTCAGCGCTGTTCAATGACGTTCCAAAAAAAAGTTTCGAAAAGAAAAAACGTTCCTGTAGTGTTTTATTGAGCATTTTGTAAATCCCATTGAGTTCTGTAGGAATAGTCAATATTCCGCTGCCACCGGAAACGGAAATGGGGCCTGTTTACACAGTTGTAGTCTTTTCGCTTCACTCTGTGTACTCCGACGTCGAGGTGCTAACGTCTCTGTTAAACACTTTAAAAAACTCTGAAAATGGAATAAGAAAGTTGGATTCTTGATTCTCGACGTCGGAGTACACAGAGTGAAGCGAAAAGACTACAACTGTGTAAACAGGCCCCATTTCCGTTTCCGGTGGCAGCGGAATATTGACTATTCCAACAGAACTCAATGGGATTTACAAAATGCTAAATAAAACACTACAGGAACGTTTTTTCTTTACGAAACTTTTTTTTTGAATGTCATTGAACAGCGCTGACGACCCGGTGAGTAGCATATTTTAAAAAAAGAACGTTTAAGGTTGTTTTAAGGACATTATCGGACATGCTCTATGCTAGCCATTCTAAAGCAGCCAGGGGGGGATTCTAAATGAGCCAAAAAGCAGAGACAGGAGCAATTGTCAAACCTTTGGTGTCGATCATTCGATTTCATCCTGGACACTACAGAAAATGGGCTTAAAGTGTAAAAAACTGAACTTCTCCTTTAACTAAGGAATCCACTCAAAACAATTCATATAAATGAGTCCACATATCAAGTCTTAATAAATAAAAGTTGCACTAAGCATGTTTTTTTTTTTTTATTAAGTAGAAAATATTCTTTGGGTAATAACTTTTTAAAACATCTCTTGTACAAAGAAACTCATAGTGTATTCGCTCAGGTGTTAATTTCTACCATTCTCAGAAAATTGTCTTGGTGCTTCTTATCTGCTCTCCTATTTTCAGCTCTTTCCAAAATGTTACACTGGATTCAGTCTGTTGATTCTTCTTTTTTAGTTTTCTTTCCCTGATACCAGTGAAAAGTTTTATCGGCTGTGTCTTTTGTTTAACTAACATGTCTTCATTCATCCTCTACTGTATCTAATTTTATATCTGCCAGTAACATAAACCGAAACACAGCCTGGCACCATAGTTCCTCCTATACCAAATTCTATTCTTGGCATGGCTTTTTTGGGGTTTACGTCCCATTATTTTTCTATAAATATGTGCAACGGCATCCATTGGGTCTTATCCTTGTTTGAGCAGACATTCTCTCTCTATTTCACATGCTTTTTAAAATTTCATTTTGCAACTTTCAATTAATTTCAACACACTGTTTCCCTAATTGTGGAGCATTGTGCAGTGTGTGCAGAGAAGCCATTGTTGTAAAGTCTCATATAACCTGATATATTAATAAAAAACTGCACCATAGTATTGAAAAAGCTCAATGAAGTGGTCTTTGTTTTCAATTTAGCTGTTTTGATCATGTTTACGCACCATTTAATGTCTGGTTTATGAACTTATGATCTTTTTACATCTACAATATAGAGCAAGTGCTTCTCTTTGAAACATTCCTAAATATGAAATATGTCTTTAAATATTGTCATCTAATAGTTTTTCTAAATTATGTTTGCCAAGGTCTATTGAAAGTGCTCCTTGTTTAGCTGTCACAGTATCTATGTAGTTTGAAACTGTTGCTCATGTTACACACTTTTCATGGCATTAAAAACTACCAGATTCTATCAGTTTTCCTGGGTTTCTATGCCTCTTTGAAGCTTCTTTTCTTTATGTGTTCAGTACTTAGTGTGGACTTACTACTTTATTGTAGTGACGTTTTTACATGGATTACTTTGTTTTGGTCTATTTAAACGAGTGGATTACTTTCTGACATCTGTGGGGAATTTCATATCAGTGAGCCTATTAGAGATATTTCTACTGAGGAAAACGATAGGTTTATCCCATGTCTGTGTTCTCACAGGAGGCAAAGACATAAAGCATCCAGAGGTCAAACTATTGGAACAAACATTGCTTTGATTCACTTGGTAATTACTATTTGGTTAGTGGCTCCTCTTCTTGGTTTCCCCCCCTTAGTGGCACTGTGGATAATGTGATATTCAGGTGTGTGGTCTCCCTAATGACTGAGTATTACAGTTTACTTGCCAGTGATAAACTTACCAGAGGAATTTTAAGCTGTGAAAAAAGGAGCAAATCATTTGCAGCATTTAGGCGAAGATCCAATTTCAACTTAATTGTGTCTTTACGGTGAAAGGAACTGGTGAGTATGTTCATCCTTAAGATGTTTTTTTTCTTCTTCTAAATGCCAATTAAAAATGCCTCCAGCGATTGATCTTGTTGATTTTATGTGTTTGAATTTGCATAATCTATTAAAATATGAATGATTCATGAACTGCACATTGCCAGAGATTGGGATTCTCAGTGAGCTGAAAGAGTTGAGAGATAGAAATCTTTTGTGTCCTCTGCTTATCCTATTAAGGCTCAAAAAGTACCTCCAATAAGAAAAGGGATTTAAGGGCATTGTGCACATCATCAAAATTCTGAGGCAAGAAGGCACTTCCATTAAAAGACTGCTTTTTCTCTCTCTTTCTCTTCCTCTCATCCACATTAATTCTGTATTACCTGCTAAATAGTCCCTCTTACCCTATAAAAACACCAAAGGGCTCCATGAATATGTGGAAAGGACAATTGCATATTGTGAGGTAATTTCTATTGTTGATATGGGAAGTCATTTCTTTGATGAATTCCCTTTCAAGAGACGGATTTCATCTCAAGTGCTTCTTATTCTTCTTCATTCAGATTGCTTAAAATTCAAATAGTGAGGGGTTGTGTGGGGGAATTGGTGAATAGCCAAACGAGGAACTCAGAACTTTTTTTGTGCATGTTTTTCAGAGAAAAATGAGGAGATGGTCCTCGATATGACCAATTGTCCACTATTTCAATAGAAAGTTTTAGTATTTTCCTGAAAGTAGTCTGAGCGTGGCCTTTTTCTTGATGGTGCTTCAGCCTCCATCTTGAGGTTGTGAGCGGTTCTTCTTGGGCTGTTGGAGGAAACTTTTATGCACCTTTACTTTTTAATTTTTAGTGAAATTTGGCCTGCTAGAGGTTTTTTATACATCCATTTTATCTAATTATAATGTTACCGACTATACCACTCATGGTGAAGACTGCATCACCATCAGTGACACACAACAACAAAAAACTTTGGTTTTGGTTTACCCTGTTAAACTGCTAAGTGAGCAATCTCTGCATCCAACTTTGTTGATGAAGAGTTGAGTGGAAGGAAAACTTGCAGTAGAAAAAGAAAACAGGGATTTACTGTAGTCTTGAAAAAAAAAATTAAGTAAAGGTAATTCAAGAGTTTGAAAAAGATTCACACAGAGCTGACTGGAGCTGGGTTGAAGCTTCAGCAGCTGCCACACACACATGCATATTGAGACTTAGGGCTACAACTCTTACCTTACTTACACCTGAACCAAAGACAACATTCTAAACGGCCTAACTGCATTAAGGAAAAAAAAAAACTTAGTGGATTGCTGCTCAGCATGTCAGCTAATTTCCTCAAATATAAAAATATTTTGCAATATATTTGACAAAATTCATTCTCCCAGACTCTAGAGGAAGAGTTGAGAGGCGTAGAATACAAGTTACTGTAGGTCCGGCAAAAGGTTTGCAGATTCAGCCGGGGTGTTAGTGTGATCTCCTGATATTGGTCCATTGTGTTTTATTTAAAAGTACATTTCTACCAGGAATTTCAGAGCAGTTCATGTTTTTCTTTTTACAAAGATTCGGATTTAATTTTCCTGCAAGACTTAACGATTATGTCTAGGGCTGCAACTAACGATTACTTTGCAAATCAATTAATCTGTTGATTATTTTTCCGATTATTATTAATTATTAATGAATTATTATTATTATTAATCGAATAGCCACAGCTTCCTTAAAGATCACTTTTTTTTAAATTAAATTAAACAAGGGGAAACTAAAAGTTTTCCTCTTCAGAAGTTCTGGTTAGAACACATTGACAGAAAAAAACATATATTTTTTTATTTAAAATGCAAAATGTTTATAAATATAAATATATATACATATATATATATATATATATATATATATATATATATATATATATATATATATATATATATATATATATATATATATATATATATATATATATAGTATATATATATATATTTTTTTTTTTTTTTTTCTTTTTTTTTTTTTCCACAATTTTCATATAGTTACTGCTTTAAGTGGGTCAATCTTTCAGATAACAGCATGTTTCACAGTCTGCATACTTCAGTTAATGATTAATTAGTTACTAAATTAGACGATTATTTCAATAATCGATTAATCCCGATTAATCCAATTAATTGTTTCAACCCTAATCAAAAAATGACTGTTATTGGCTAGCAAGATGATCTGGTCTGAACTCAATGGATAATATATGGAGTATTGTCAAAAGGAAGATGGGAGCCACCAGAGCCAACGATGCAGTTGTCTCAAGCAAAACAGATCTTCTCCATGTCCGGCTGCACTTATTCAAAAATTCATACAAAGGATCCCCCACCAAGTAAATAAGTTACAGAACTTATATTGTTAAGTTGATAAACTTAAAAGCACAAGTTTTTAGAAATAAAAATTAAAACATTATTGTCAAAATCTGTTAAGGTATTTCATTATAAAATTTTAGTTGTTTTTTATTTAGCTGTTTAGGTTATGCTTAATTATTACTCACATAGTTTATATTAATCCAAAATGTTGAATATGTCACATTATCTTAATACATTTGAGTTAAAAGAAATATTGCAATATAATAAGATGTGATTAATAAGTCAAATTAATCATTTTCAACATTTAGGTGTACAATGTAGAGTTCAAGGACATAGAGTTTAGGTGGCGAAACTTTTTCACATTGATTTAGGGCTGAAAATTAATCAGATTAATCATAATTAAATTCTATAGAAATAATAGTTAACTAATTTAGTAATCAATTAATCATTAACTTTAGTATAGCAACTCAAAGGCATGTCTTTAGCTGACAGGGTAAGCAGAAATAATACCAAAATTGTACGAAAAATATATAAACATTTTGCAATTTAGGATAAAAAAAAAAAAATCTGCTCTATCCAAAACTCATCATGGAAAGGTTTTGGTTCCACAGGTTCTAAATTCTGTGACAAAAATCTTCTTCAAGGAACTATTTAATATAAATTAATAATAATATATTAATAAAAAAAATATTTCAGCCCTACAATAAATACATTTTTTATCCTCCTCTCTATCAAATTTCTATGAAAGCTTGTTTTTTGTTATTATTAGTTAACCATAACAGCATTAGCAGTTTATATATATATATATATATATATATATATATATATATATATATATATATATATATATATATATATATATATATATATATATATATATATATAGAAAGCTTCTTAAAGAAAAACAAGAAAAACAAATAGTGAAAGACACTTTTTTGTTACAACGTAACCTTAGAGTATTAATGCTTTAACTTATAAGTTTATATATACATGTAATAAGTCTTTAAAGTAGAATTGCACTTAAGAAAATAAAATGATGAAACTTTTACACTTTGAAATTAGAATTTTATCTATCTAAAGTATTTAAAGTGAGGAAGCTCTGAGGTTCACATAAAGTTCTAAAATTTAAAGAGAATAGAACAAAACCACCACCATCCTTCCAAACCCTCGGCATTTTGTCCCACAGGGGAAAACATTGAAATTAATGCTCATCTCTTCTTTACAAAAGCAAACTAACCTTTGAGCACACATTTGATAATGAATGACTTTGAGCTGGTGTTTGGGGAATTAAAGCAATTTGGCTCTCCAAGCATTCTTTACTAAGTTGTAATTAATTAGGGTGTGCGTTTTTTTTTTTCCTTTTTGGGGGAGTTGATAAATTGCCACATTCTGCATATTGCCCAGAAAAATGGAGGTCAGAGATTCTTAGTTGTTGTTGTAGCAAACACAAAGGTGTCCCTGTCATGCTAAATTTAATACTCTCGCAAGCAAAAGAGTCATTCACAAATGACTTTGTTCATGTGCCAAATAAAGAGAAGGTCACCCTGTTTTTCTACAGTGTGTGCGTGTTAAGAAAACGAGTTCAGATCAATGCTAAGCCATAAAATAAAACCCATAAATCAAATCATCTGTTTTCCAGTAGTAAAGTAATTGTGTATGTATTAAAATATACTTATACATCAACAAACCTAGAGTTCTGTAAGGAGAGCTGTATTCCCACCTCGGCATCTACTCCTATGAGCCATTTCTCAATTTGAGGCACAAATCAACAGGCTTTTGTAACAGTTAACCTAAAAAATCTTTGAATTGATTTTCACAGGGGTAGAGAGGGAAGAAAAGGGGGTGCCGAGGAAAATAAATAGCTTGATTTGTTGGCGTTCAATCTAAGGGGGGACTGTCAGAGGAAGCAAAAAGAATAAAGAAGGCCATCTTTTAATGAGAACCTCAACACACATCTCTGTTTGTAAAAACAACAAAAGGCTAGGAGGCAGCTAATGAGGCTATCATTGCTGTGCAGAGAGTTTTGTGAATCTCTGAAAGAGGGCTTTAAAAGGGGGACATAAAGCAAGGGCATCAGAGAGCTGCTGGCAACCACCACCAAAAACCTGACGCAGCTCAGACTGTTAAATGACATACTTAGCATTGAAGCATTTAGAATGCTATATTTGATGTATTTCACATTCTCTGACAAAATATCAGAGAACAAAATTGCCTTTTCTTGGACAAAGATGAGCATAAGAGCAATTTGCGTTCAAATTGTCAACAATAAACAATAAAAATAAAAATCCAATCTACATGTAAATGTATTCAACTAAGGCTAAAACAATTAATCAGATTGATCTTGATTAATCGATTATTGAAATAATTGTCAACTAATTTAGTAATTAATTAATTAAACTGGAGTTTAGGGACTGTAAAACATACCTTTCGCTGGGAAAGCAACCAACACCAATAAAGATATAAACATTTCTCATTTATGTCAATATGCTCTGTCCAGAACTCCTCAAGTTGAAAACTTTTAGTTTCACCTGGTTTAATTTAGTAAAAATCTTCTTTAATGAACCTTTGGCTATATAATTATTAATTGAGTAATCGAAAAAAATTATCAACAGATTAATTACTTTGCAAAATAATCGTTTGTTCCAGTCCTATATTCAACCCACTTTATTCTGATACCTCCAAATAGTTAAGTGCAACTGGAATTAAGATCATATGTTTCCTCATAAGTAAAACCCTAGTGTGAATATAGCTGTTCTGTTTAGACCTCAGAGTTTTTTTGGGAGAAAGTTAAGGAGCAGTAAAATGCAGTAGCTGCATTTCCATTACAAATATACACAAAACTATGTCAATATTTCACACATTTCTAAAATTCTAATTTTTGCAACTATGGTATTTCCATTAAATAAGAAATACAATTAAAATTTCACATGACTAGGTTTGTTCACATGATAATTCCAAAAAATAACAAGGCAGCAGTGGATTTAAACATGAGTTATATTCCTATTTCAGCCACAGCTCTAGTTCGACCTGTGCCCTTTGTCGCAAACTAGATGTAAAATAAACAATGTCTGCACATGAATCCAAATATGCTGCGCCATTATCCTCCAACTATTTCCAGTCTTCTTTTTCTTCTTTTTACAAAGCAGTGAAGTCCAGCTACAGATCACATAACTCATGTAATGCTAAAAAGTATTTCCATTGCAGTGTTGTAAGAAATTTGATGCAACAGAAAAACCACCTCATCAAAGAGTAAAACATTTGTAACATGATGGTTAATTGAAACACAACAACTGATTATCAGCAAAGCTTAAGCTATATTTTAAGCTTTGAAAATCTTAAATAGCTCTGTTCAATTTCTAAGTCCAAAAGCAGAAAATAATATTGAACATCAGCAAACCTACCAAAACCTGGCCTTTTAGCTGAACTAACAGGCTTGTAAAGATCAGATAATCAGCTAAGAGATCAATGGGGACTGTGGAGGAGTTATATAGAACCACATCTCTAAGGGTCCTGCCAGTATAGAGAATCTGACAAAAAGATAGTCCATAGTACAACGCTTTAGAAATTTGGAACTAATTAAGAGAAAGCCATTGATGAAAGAAAGCCATTGGGAGATTCCTGTTTGCATTTAGCCAACGTTGTGATTGGGAGACAGGAGACATGTGAAAGAAGATGCTCTGATCAGCTGAGAACAAACTAAATGCTAACCTGTATATATGGAGGAAAACTAACACAGGACATTGTATTGGACAATCTTACCACGGTTAAAAATAGTAACACCATCGTCAAGGTGTGGTGAGGCACGACTTGTGTAGCAAAAAGAAACTGTAATCATGGAAGAATTTCTTCTTCTAGGAGCCGCAGAAGGTTAGAGATGCTTACCATCCAGTTTGACTAAGATTGGCTGTTTTGCCAAGAAACTTGGCAAACACAAGGCTGAAATTAAACACATGCCCTAGAAAATACGACTAGCTGTTGAAACACAGAGTAGTTCTATGAAATATAAAAAAAAAGTTGCCTGCAACATATAAATTCATTAGAAACCACTGCTGTTTGCTGTTGTAATTTTGTAGAATGTGTAGAAGTTTAAGGATTATGAATGCAATTGCAAACCATTGCAGGCATGCATACATCGCTCTTTTTGTTTTTTTATTAGAAACCTGTTTTGTAACAACACTGACTATAATGAAGTGAGTCTTAATGGTACTATTTATGTCATTGTGAAGGCTGGAATCTCCAATGAGGTTAGACCTGAAAGCATTGATCCCCTGATTTGAAATCAATATCAGGACTTGTATTGATGAAGAGACCAAACCACCTTAACGAATTTAATAGTCAATCATTGATGTTTAACAATTTTCTTCTCTCTTACTTGATCATCTTAAGACTATGTCATTCTTGACATGGAGTTGAAGATATCCTGGAACCTTTTTTTTTTACATTCTGTAATATATATACCATTGATTTTAAGTCAGATGTTTACATTTGGAAAATGATTGAAAAGACAAGGCATTCATTGACACAGCTATGACTGCTGCAGTAATAATAAAAGTAGAGTCAGATTGCAGAGACTGGCAGTAGTTACCCTTGTCTGCACACACACATGCACACACAAGCACACAATGGCCTCACCCCTGCAGGACCCCCCACTACAGTACTCCCACGGCTCCTTTTGACTTATGTGCACTGGCTTGTGGCTAACTAATTCTTATAATAAATGAAAGGTCCAGAATGACCTCACTCTTCTCTGCAAAGCTCTTTAACTCTCGACCGTCGAGTCCGAGCACTTTAACAAAAAGACACATTTCAGCAGCCACTCATACAGCATGGTCATCGATGCAAACAAAAGGGAACAGTTGTTCAACAAGAGATGGTTAAACAGCTGTTCAACGTAAAAGTTTAAGCTTTAATTATTTGCATTTGCTTATTTTTGATCATAAAAAAATATATATAAACAGACAATATTTTGTATTATTTTAGCAGATATTTCAAAGTCATAGGACTTTATAGGCTTTCAGTGGATTTTTCCCTTAATCAATTGATCCAATTCCTTTTGAGGACATAAAACCTTTTTCAAATTAAAATATTTTTTAAAGCACACAAGAAAAAGTATCCTCAAGCTAGTTCCAATACTAAATAATAGGGTTAAAAAGTCGCTATAAACTAGATTTCAGGACTTAATTAGATGTACATTTAGTTTTCAAATTAATGTTTGTAATAGACTTAGACAAATTATGTTGTCATTTTGTATAAACAGAGTGTATACAAAATGAAATTTCGATGCATACAGCTTTCCAACAGTAATTGAGCAACTTAGCAGTAAAATGAACATTTCCATTTATAGGCAATTTTGTAAAAACTATACTTTAGGAACCTTTGGCTATCCAATTATTATTGTTAAATAGAAAAAATAACTAACAGATTAATCAGTTTGAAAAATAATTGTTAGTTGCAGCCCTAATCGGAATAGTCCTAAAACACAAGCCAGTTTGTCTACGGAATGAATTCTAAATCTGAAATATCCCTTGGAAAAATATCATTTTTCTAAGTTAAAAGTATCAGTAGAAATGCACTCAGTAGCTTAGGGCCTTTTGACTAGCGTCAATATAGTAAAAGGTTTGTTGTATCGTTTTTGCTGTATTGTTCATATCTAGACTTCTATTTCATACCCTTTGAAATGTTACAAATAGAGAGAAAAACAGAAGGCAGATATTTGTTGTGAGTTCCTCTTTACTATTAAGCTTTTTATTAGTCAGACTGAATGAAGATCCATGAATAGTGGTTTTACGTCACAGAATCTGAGTTGGGCCTGAACTTGGACTGCACCAAACAACAGACTTTGATCTAAACCATTCGTTTTTTCGCCCTCACTACAGTACATGTTAGTAGTGCTTGTCCTCCCAGAAGATCAACATCTCCCACAGTTTAAAAATTATCTTCACCCTCTACTTTCTTATTGAAATTGTTATGTAGCTGCAGCTAAAAATTCTATTCTGATCAGCTTTTTAGTTCTTGTTTAAGAAAGGTTTTACCACAGGACGATGCTGTCGCTGTGTTCTGATTTCCAGATTTCTCCATTCAGCTGTGGATAGTTCATTTAGATTTAGCATGGGCATCTTGACTGTTTCTCTGATTAATGCTCTCTGTCCCCACCCTTCTCTTGTATTTTAGGATGATAGATTGAAGCTGGTTCTGTTATGGGTTCAAAGCTTGGGATGATGATTTCATAACCTAATCCTTTCTCTCTACAACTTCACAATAGATCTGTGACCTATCTGCTGTGTTTCTTGGCTGCATCATGCTGTATGTACCCTAATGTTAATTAATAATCCTCTGATGCAGTCGGAGAACAGCCGTATGCACTTGACTTCCTGATATTTTGTTGTTTAGGCGCACCAGAGTAAATGGGGTAAAAACAAATGAACATTAAACTTTTTATGTGTGTATAATTTTCCCTCTGCTTCACTGTTATAAATGGCTTTGTTTTGGTTCATCGAATACATTCCAGTCAAATCACATTACAGTTTATCATTGTAACAATATTAGATTTAAGTTTAAGTAAATCTAAGTTTCAGGGGTTAGACTTCTTTAAATCAATGTAGGAGTAGGCACAGGTTTTGAATACTCCTGTAGGAAAAATACATCTAAAAAAAAAAAAAAGACTGTGTAAAAATGTAATGAGTAAAGGTAAAATGCTGAGGAGGGGAAATATATTAGAAGGTTAAAAAATGTGGCTAAGAAAAAAAAATGGATATGTGGCAAAAACGCAGCATAAGATGGAAATTTGAAAGGAAACCTTAATAATGCATAGATCTTGAAAGGCCAACCGAAGTAATACAACAAAAACATAGTTCACCATAAATTAATGAATATGGACAGACAAACTAATGAAAAACAACCTAAATTGACTTATAAAAGCTATCAAAACCCATTGATATACTTTCTGTGTAACCATAAAGTTAACGCTTCTTCTACATTCTTTGTTTTATAAAAACACCAATATAAACAACTGTCGTTTCATCCGCTAATTCATCATTAAATCCCTATTTAGAGACAAGCTTCTCTTGAGTTCAAGGGGTCCACATGGATGACAATATAGAAGGGGCCTCCTTTACCCCATCCGCTGTGTAGATTGGGGATACATGCTGGGGTCCGAATGTCCTTGTGACTAGCTAGGACAGCCCAGCCGTCACTCCCAATTACAGAGCTGAATATCTGCAGACTGCCAACGGATGGCGTTCTGAAAAGAGCCTGAATGTTCGGACTGTACGGTTCATAAAGAAGAGGCAGGAACGTGGGTTTTGTTAAGCTGGTATAGATTAACCAGTTTTAACTGATTAGTTAGCGCACTGGGTTCATCTAAGTAGCACAACTGCAAGCAAAACAATACAGTCTGGTGTGTTCAGATAATGTAAGAAATGAATCTTGTTGAGTTTTTTTTGGTCAGAAGATATTGTGTTGACTGCTTTGTGATAGTTTTGTTGAGACATACTAACAATATATTAAAAAATGTTTAGAAATTTCGATTTGTGAAATCAGATTTTAACACAGAAATGATAAAAACATACAAAATTATTATTATAAACACATTTTTAAGGTAGAAAGGTGCAAAAATACTTAAAAATAAATTCAGCTTTCATTGCAGTAGGATAACCTTACACACAAACAATGTAATGGTCCAACTTTTAATTTTCATCGGTGGGTAAAAATAATATCATATTGGAATATAGGTATTTCTGAACAACACTGCATGTGCTCCTAACAGTACCTTTAGTAATTTTCATCTACTTTCTACATTAAATAAAACTGAAGGAACCTTAAATAAATAAAACAGATTAACATTCTGTCCCCTTGGGGTTTAAAGCAGGTTTCTTTTAGGCAATTTCTTGAAAGGAACTTTTTATTGAACTATGCAAATGTGTCAAAAAACTGGTAAAAGGACATAAAAAATTAATTTTCTCCAAACTTCCCCATGTTTCACTCAATAAACATGTTAAATGTTTAAAACAACAGGAATTATAAAAAAAATAAAATAAATTTGGGCAAAGATGTTTTAGGTTTTTTTTTATGTTCATATTGCCACTTTGCAATAAAAGTAATTTCTATATATAATTAAAGTTAAAAAAAAAAATAAAACACAAGCACAAAACAAATCAAATGTAGTGAATACAAAGCCAAACTGAAAAGACAGGTATTAAGAGCAGATTTAAAAATGATTTGTGAAGAGGCCTCTCTAAAAAAAGACCTATCCCCCATGAGGTTCCTTTGGGTCCTTGGCACCCCCAGCAACAGAGCTGGTCAGCTGATCTGAGTCACCAAGTGAGACAGGGTAGGGCAAGACCATAAAACCCTTAAAAGTGGCTAAGAGAATTTTAAAATGAACTCTAAAATGAGCAGGGAGCCAGTGTAGTAAGGATTTGGACTTCAATTAATGGGAAATGTGTATCACTGTCTGAAAACCAAGTTTCTCAAGATGATGATCCAAACCATAATGGACAAGATTAAATATATGGTTCACCAGACACAGTATCACCCTTCTTATATGACAATCTGAGTCCCCCAAAACTAAATCCTATAAATAACCTTTGGGCTGAGCTGAAGATAAGAAAACAGATAATAAGAAAGAACGTTGGACAATGGATAATCTAGAGCCATTGTGCAAAGAAGAATAGCCAAAGGCACAACTTGCTGTTTGCGTAAACCATGTAAAATGTTAAAGGAAAATTTATTTGCAAAAAGGACTCATAGAAAGTAGCAATAGTTGAAAAAAGCTATCGTAGCTTCACTCTGCACTTATGTGACAGGGGTGTAAGGGTTTGGTGGTGTAGTATTGGCCTGGCAAAGCAACTCCAAGGAGTAACAAACTTGTAATACAAAAATGGCACCATGATTGGCATTAGGTATCAGGGTGAAATCCTAAGACTTATAGTTTGTGCAGAGGGTCAGTGTAGAAAATGTCCAGCCTCATGTAGCAAAGGTAGAGAGGCAGTTCCTAAAGGATAAAGGAATTGTTACCCTTGACTGGACTTTACACTCCCATGACCAAAATCCAACAGAACAACTCTGTGGCATCAGGTTACAGTAGGTCCATTCAATGTCACAAGAAAAGATGTCTGGGCATCACTACAGAGCATAATGATGCCCAGGTCAGGATCTGGGAGGAGGTAACCCCTGACACTATGCCTCATCTTAAAATGAGAATGCCCTAAATTTACCAGGAACACATACAAGCTAAATACTCAGTACCATTTTGATTTGTTGATGATGTTTCAGCAAAACGGACCAACATGCTTTATTTGGTTAAACTTTCTTGGTGACCAGCCCTCTTGGGTTGATAGTTTACATTTTCTATAGGTTTCATCTTTTTAATAACACAATACCCATTTGCTAGCAGCAGTATTATTTTTTATTAGAATTTTTATATAATTGTGATTTGATGTTTCTTGATGTTTCCTGCATTTATATTTTGATTTTTAGGAGCACATGCTGTTTAAAATGCCTTATTTTGCATTTCATAAAACTAACAATATTTGTATTTTTTTAAATGAGATTAACTGTCTCACATTGACCCCTGGATGACAGGTGATTTTACTTTGTCTTTGCAGGCCGGGATATGGCCAACACAACTTTACCCGGGTATCCCCCTCACGTTCCCCCCACAGGCCAGGGCAGCTACCCAACCTCCACGCTCGCTGGAATGGTTCCTGGTGAGTTGGAAAATGCGTTAGTATTTCCTGCTGTTATTAGGGTTAACTCTAATGTGGTGTCACACTCCAAATGAAAATGTGCAGAAGCTGGAATCTGGGTGAGAAGATATTAATGTTGTCTTATGCAGGGCGGCAATTAATATTGATTTCTATGTAAAAAAAACAACAACAAAAAAACACTGAAACTACATAAATTATGACTGCAATAGCTCCATCCAAGAAATACACACAGTTAAACATAAAGGGACTGAACAGTGAATGCTTTCTAAAGAAAATAAAAATAAAAAGGGATTAGAATATTTGAGCATCAGTACCACCCATGGCTTCATCCTTAAAAACACCAAGTCGGGGATATTGTAATGGCATAGATACATGTTTTTGTTTATTTGTTGTTTCAGGAAAGATGCAGTGTTTTAAAGTAAAGCACAGGGTCAGAAATTGATTACATGAAAATAAAAATAAAAACAAAGAAAGGTCAATCACTGTTTCCATCCACCGAAAAACACAGAAACACTGACCTGACTGTAGGTGAAATGCAAAAGAAAAGCAAACAATCTGCAAGGCTGATAGCAGCACAAATTCATCTAGGACCCGAAAGAAGGATAAAACATCCAGCTGAAAACAAACTCAATGCACCAGAAACAATCTTTATGGGTATGATAATTAAGGAGATGGCAGAGGGCAGCAAATTGGTTCTACAGTGGCTTTGTTAAGGGAAAAAAAGATGTACTGATCCAGAGGTACCTTAAATGGGAAGAAAGAAATCTGTGTTATCTTAACACAGATGCACTGAGGTAAGCACAGTTTCTATGGCTACCAAAAGCAACAAGTCAGCTTTTGAGTTTACAAAACTAAAACCTAAATCAGAAGTATGGATTAACCGTTTAAAGGGCAAGTTAAAGTTTTTCATCACTTGCATACCCCTTACAAGTCCCCCTGTCCCTCATATTTAGCCATTCAGCAAAGATACCGCTACATGCCTGTACAGGACCAATTGGATGAGCTCTTGAATGATAAATTATCTAGCGTTAATTAAGTTAGAAAAAAGTTGACAAGTCAAGGAAAAAAGGTTAAAAAAAACTAAACTAAAAAGATAAAGCATTAATACTCTAAGGTTACGTTGTAACAAAAAAGTGTCTTTCACTATGTGTTTTTCATGTTTTTCTTTAAGAAGCTTTCTATATATATATATATAAATAAATATATATATATATATATATATATATATATATATATATATATATATATATATATATATATATATATATATATTAGGGCAAGTGGCCATTTGTTGTTATTATATTGACCTACATTTTTGCCATCAAAATATACATGTTTATAAATCCTACAAAAGTAATAAGGTCTCATCCTGTCCTCCAATAACAGTCTTGGCTTAAACTTTTGATTGAAATAATTAAAAGGAGTGCCTGATAAGGAGTACTTTCTATAGAAAAGAATAAAATTGAGCATTAGCTTAAAAAAGTAGATAAAAAAATATGTAAACAGCAGTGCTCAGTCAGTAGCACTCTATATAAAAATCGGAAGAAAGATCAGAATGAAAGTAAAATGTTTGCTGTTTGTGTTGAATCTTGCCCCGTTATATGCTGTGCTGACTTTAATTTACTGTATTTTTTTTTTTCATGCAGAAAGAATAAACCAGAATCGGAAAGAAAAAGAATCCAGCTTTACATGTGTTCTTTTAAAATCAATAGGCTTTACCACTATATCTCTGCAAACAGCAGTGTCCATATAACAGCTGCCAGTAAAAATGAAGCAAAGTGCCCCCAGTAGCAATGCAGTCTACATTTATGTTTGGATTATAGATGTTGAAACAACTAAATCACACGGGGGGGAAATAATCCACACAGCCCTGCTTTTACTTTCCATTTGTTCTTCTGTGACAAACAGCAAAAGATCAGCACCTTAATCCTATGGCTTGTGGTTTTGTGCTATAACCAACTCATCCTATACACAACAGCTAATTTTTAGTGACAGGACCCAAACACTGTTAAAGGAAAGTCATTTCTCACCAACCTCATATAAAATCTAGTCTTTATTGTCTCATAAAAGAAAGAAACCTGTTATACACACAGCAATGTTCACTGACATGCTCCAAGTTGCTTCACCTACAAGGAAACTCTACTGCATAAAACCTCTGAGCTCAGACCAGAGGGGTTGCAGTTTTTAACACATTAACAGGATTTATGGCAACAAATCAAAAATGTACGCATGAAGCTGTTTATTACCACTCTGTATTTATTAGAGTGGCTTGAAATATGCAGGGCCCAAAATAAAGGGTTAGACAGCCATAAAAAGGGACAGGGATAGCCACCTTCAGTGTCACATCCTGTATTGTTCAGTGTTGCATAACTTAAGTGAAATGAAAAAGAAATAAATTACTTGCTTGACTGGGTGCACACTGATGACTATCACTCTCCGTCTTAAATTGCGTCCCTTTTTGAATGACGACGGATGAGTGCATGTGAAGTTGCATGGGTTTAGATGCATTGAAATGCTAATTGATTTGTTGTTTTGTTTTGCAGGGAGTGAGTTTTCGGGGAACCCCTACAGTCATCCACAGTACACAACCTACAATGAAGCCTGGCGATTCAGCAATCCAGCGTTACTAAGTAAGTACAATTTCATGAAAATTAAATGGCTAAACAAATTCCCTCATAGAGATTGACTGGAGTTGCTGCATTAATAGCAGTCCATCAGCTTAGGTATAAGTGGATCCAGAAATCACTAAATCCCTACTTATTGTTTAGAATAGATTGTGCATCGCTAAATGTCCTTATCTAAATAACTTTACAAGCACAATTTGCTTATACTACTAAAAATTATCCTACCTGACTATAAAGTAGTCGTTGAATAAAAATATGCAAAGGTTTAAAGAATAAACATTTCTTTAGTTATCTGTATATTCAAATTATAACAAAAAAAACTGAAAAAGACAACATATTATTTTAGATCCACAACAACAAAATTATGTTTGAGTTGAGGCTTTCCAGATCATCAACCGATTTTTTTAAATAGCTGTTAACAGACTATTCAAATTACTGCAGTATATTTAGCAAGTGTTCAGATTCTTATTTTTCAAACAATTATTTTAGATTAGTGTTGCGCCGATGCCATTTTTTGGCCCCGATACCGATATCCGATACCTGGCTGTGCAGTATCGGCCGATACCGATACCATAATAATGTAAAATAATTGCCATCATGACTTTGTCAAGCTGCTGCCTACCTTTGTGAAGCAGGAAAGAATCTAATACAAAGTGAATCCAGTAGAACTTTTTATTGCCTACCAGGAGTGGGTGACAATAGTTGAATAAACTTATGGCTCTCAAAATGGTATCGGTGCCCTATTTGTTGGTACTTGCCGATACCGATAGCACCATTTTAGGGCAGTATCGGGGCCCTGTCCGATACTGGTATCGGTATCGGTGCAACACTATTTTAGATTTTGCTACATTTGAAAGCAGATTTTTATGATTTACTGCTGCCACACACCCATTCCAAACAAATTTATGATTTGAGCTGTTTATGGATAAATTTACCAATATACAAATGTTCAGGGAAAAAAAATCAGAATAAGGTATTTATGGGAAGATGTTATGATTTTTTTCCTGCAGATTACTGATTTGTTCTTTTTAGGTCTGATCTGTCAGTTTGAGATTCGACAGATTCTGTTTGATTTTCCTCTAAAGACTATAAAATATAAAATTGTTGCAGATTCCTCAATAGAGCTATTAGAAGTTATCCATTAGAAAAGAAGGGAACTACCAACATCTTTAATTTCTATCACACTAAAAAAAGAACTCACCAAACTGCAAACATACAATCGCTGATGCATTGATAAGCTATAACTAGTAAGTTTGTACTTTTAATGTATTAAATGATCATAAAAATATATTTAGACTTCTCACTCATGAATTTAATTTTTCCTTGCAGTTTTCACCTAAAAGATTTAGAAAAGTATTTTATCCATTTATATAGTAGCGTATTTACTCAGTCAGTAAAGGACTTTAAGTGAAGACATAACAGAGCTTCACAAAACCACTGATAATAATATAATTTTCCTAATTTTACTTAAAGATTTAAAGTCATTGAACTTCTAAATAGTAGTCCATAACTTAATATTTACCTGAGGTGTAATTATGAAGACTTTTTTCTTAAAGGAATAGTACACCCAAAACATGATTAGCCTTCATTTTCTACTCACCCCCATGCTGAACAAAACTCTGGAGTACTTTTTAATATCTCAAATGCATCTGGAGATCTGGGAGGCTTCTTGCTGTCTGCTGGCATTCAAATAATGGAGGTCTATGGCGCCCGAGACAGAAAGGTCCACAAAAGTCCACAAAAACGTGTCAATATTCCTCCATACTGCTCGTCCAATGTAATCCAAGTGTCCTGAGTGGGTAGCGTCCATAATTTACTCGAAACAAAGTCATTTAGAATGTTTTTAGAGCATAAACAGTAGTGTATAGGATTTCCTAATAGCGCCCCCATGCGCGCTCACGACGCTACGGAAGCCGGCAGACCAAACCAGCGCATTCAGCTCGGCAAAGAACTCATGCTCTTCCTCAACACTGAAGTCCTCAGACATTTTTCTTTCGTTGTTTCTTTCTTTGCACAGGTAAACAGCACATTTCTTCTTCTACGCTTGCATTATTGGAAGAGCAGACGCTGAATGCGCACTTCCTTCCGGTTTGGTCTGCCGGCTTCCGTAGAATCGTGAGCGCGCATGGGGGCGCTATTAGGAAATCCTATACACTACTGTTTAGGCTCTAAAACGTTCTAAATGACTTCGTTTCGAGTAAATTCTGGATGCTACCCACTCAGGACACTTGGATTACATTGGACGAGCAGTATGGAGGAATATTGACACGTTTTTGTGGACTTTTGTGGACCTTTCTGTCTCGGGCGCCATAGACCTCCATTATTTGAATGTCAGCAGACAGCAAGAAGCCTCCCAGATCTCCAGATGCATTTGAGATATCAAAAAAGTACTCCAGAGTTTTGTTCAGCATGGGGGTGAGTAGAAAATGAAGGCTAATCATGTTTTGGGTGTACTATTCCTTTAAAGGAATTTCTAGTAGAGTCAGGCGATGTGTTTTTCTTCGATAACTTTAATATGGGTAAAGACAATGGTTAGACTTTAAAATATACCAATATCTACAATCAGAGCATATACAACTCTTGAGCAATTTAATGTATGTATTATCACTTATCAATATTTGTCAAATGACAGTGAAAGCTGTAATTTGTTGTTTCAAAAGGTTCATTCTTCTGTTAACTTTCAGGTTCCCCTTATTATTATAGTGCCGCATCGAGAGGCTCCGCCCCTCCCACTGCTGCCACTGCCTATGACCGTCACTAGTTACCATGGAAACCAAATCAACCTGCAGGACCACGGCCTCAGTCTCCATATTGCCCAGGTGTGAACAGCACGACCCACTGGACACTGGGCAAAAAAGTGCATAAAATGTTCCCGACTCTCAAAAAAAAAAAAAAAAAAAAAAAAAGAAAGAAAATATATGGATTCAAGATGACCGCCGTCTTCTCTCTGGATTTTTTATGGACACAAAAAGCCAAAAGAAATAAAAACACCATGACGAACACTGGAAGTTTGAATCCTTGGCTAATAGCAGTGGCTTAAAAACAAGCACTCTAGAAAGAAAAAAAAAAACATCTTGAATTTATTTCCCCTCCTGTGATGCCACCATTTCATCCAACAGCGGATCAATACTGTACATTCCTTTTCTCAATGGGGTTCCAGTAGGGACACTGTCCACAACTTAAAATGTATCGACTATATTTTCTTTTTTTCCTTTTGCCCTTTGTCTCCCACTCAAATCATATTCCAATGCACAGAGATCAGGGGAGATGAGCAGCAACTTGCGCAGGCTGTAGCGGCTTTTCCTTCAGTCCATCTGAGCAGGCACTGACCAAACATCCAGCTTGAGTGGGAAAAAAAAAAAATCAATTGCTTTTGATGCCATGAGAAGATTAGGACAAGTTATCTGTGAGACACAATCAAAATGTAAACACGAAAAATGGAATAAATGCCTGTTTGAAAAGTAGAGGGAGTCATGATATTAAAGCACCATGATCCTCTGTTTGCAAGATTTCCAGGAAAGATATTCTTGAAATAATTTTCCTAATTCCTTTTTTTATAATTTGTATGGATTAAATCACAGCTTGGCTAATGTTTGACTTGTTCTCTATTTGTCAGGAAGGTAATCAGGCAAAACCTTTTGAGCGTTTTATTTTTATGTTCATTTTGCACTATTTTGGAGGTTTGCAACACTGGACTGTGGTTATGCAGAATAATAAATGTGCATATTTGTTTTATGTAAAAAAAAAAAAAAAAGATGACTGTAAGTCTAATGCGTCTCAGTCTGTAAAGGCACTTACAGTTTTAAAAAGCTCATCATCTCACTGACTTGATGTGCACTATACTACTTTATGTTCTCACTGTTTAAGTTCATTAAGTCTTTGGCATTCAACCCCAGAAGTAAGGATATAACAGCCATTCCAAGTCTAATTTGTTTGGATTCACTCTGATTGGATGATTCTGAAATCAAAAAGCAGGGTGACAAATTCAGCTATAAATGCCTTAAACATGTCCCCTCCTAACTTTATGTCCTGCATGTTTCAGGCAAAGTCCTTCTTTTTTTCCAGTGAAGCTGGAGTCATTTTTTTTCTCCATCTTTCAAGTGAATGTATTTGCGTTTGCCAAAGACTTAGTTCTTTAATGTTAATTTACAGGCTACCGATATGCATTATGAGAGCAGTATTATTATTGTTTTTATTATTATTATTATTATTTTTAGAAAATCCCACAATGGTCATAAGGAAAATTATATGTATAAATTCTATGCAGTGCAAAGATGGTCATCATATGCATACTCAGCTGTAAACCTAAAGGTAGGTGAAGTTTATTTAATGTTATGTTATTTACAATTTGTTCAAAGTGTAGAGACATTTTTTGTGTATGAGTGTGTGTGGGTGTGTGTATGACTGATATGAAGACATTTCTCTGTATATACAGTAAGGAAAAACTGTCTTTCATGTTCATGGGTATTATCACTTTCATTATGCCGGTATCACTTGTACAATAATAAAAGTGTCTGAAATCTTTTATGCAAAATGATCGGCGTCATGTGTCTGCCTGAACGAGTTGGTGTGCGTATTTCAAAGGGCGAGGCCTCACAGGTGATTCACTTCAGAGTTGGAACTCGATTACTCAGATGGATATATTTTAAATATTTATTTATTTTATGTTGATAATTTTGGTGTGTAGCAGCTGGATCCAAAAAGCTGTTTGTAAGAAAATAAGGTGATTAAAAAATAGGAGCGAAAAGCCTTCTTTCAAGCTTTAACCAATGTTAAAGGGTGTTCTATTGGGGTATAAACAAGGGGAAGAGAAATATCCAACAAAGGGAAAAGCTGAATGCAAAAAAAAGCCTAAAGCAACATGTGCAACTGAATGCCACAGCAGAGAAACAGGTTTGTCACCTCCATGCCCTGATGCTTCTATGCAGTAATTCATGCAAAAAAAGCTTTGAGCAATGTTGAAAAAATATACTGTGCAGTGTGTGTATACAGTAGCTCGAGCCATACAGTATGCTGGTGAAGATTCTCAGTCATCCAGGTCATAGCCATTCCAACAAAAAGTTAGAAACAAACCACTGGAAATGTCATACAGTAGGGAGATATTTCTTTATCAAAATGTTGTTCTTCGAAATATTGTCAATCAGTTTTCTGAAGAACCAAAATTTTGTCAGTCTTAATTTTCTAACTAATTGACACCTGACATTTCAGACGTCAGAAATTTATAACTTGTGCATTTTTGAATGAAATTATTGATGTAAATTAATTTCTAAATGAGAATTGAATTTATTGAGAGGTAACTATAGGTGGACTGTTGTAGAGAAAAGAAAGGTTTAGATTAAACTCATTGCAGTAACTTTATAATATAGGGATATTTTTTTTTCTTACATGAGCTGTAAGCACAGCTAAAGGCACAGATGCATAGGAAGAGGATGTAGGCCAAGACATGTCCACAGATTTCCAAAAAACTTTGCGTACCCTGTATCACTCTCCGTCAAGGATTTGGTCAGTATGAACTTTTTTGAACATAAAATAACTTCACTGAGGAATGCAAGGCCTAGAAAAAACTATATAGAGCCAAAAAATAGCATTCATGATTATTGATACCAATGTAGAATTGTTAAAAATTATATTTTAAATAAATTTAGGCATTGTGAAGAAGCCTAACCTTAAACTAAATTAATTTAGAAAAATTGACTTTCAATAACAGTTGAAAAAATGCAACAACAAAAAAATGCTTTAACATAATAATCAATTATTCAGTTTTGAAAATGAATTCTAATTCTCAAAATGAACAACTCTTAATAAATAAAAAAAAAAACTTTTTAATTTCCAATTTAATTTTTTGGGCCAATCAAAGTGTCTAGAAGCTTTACATCAATAAATAAAACTTCCTTTTTAATGTTGAGCCCTTTTTCTATTGAGAGAAGAGAACGTACCAGTCACTTAAAGCAGATTTCTCTTCATCTCCATAAATCAAAATGTTTGATCACCGAATCAATATAAAAATCTATTTAATGGATTTTGTAAGCCGAATTCTGAGGTATTAATTGTGGCCTTTTTTTTTTTCATCAAGAACTTAAAGAAATCTTTCCTATGAAAGGCTTTTGGTAACAAATTTACTAAAGATCTAAATAAAACCTTTTTTTCTTTTAAGGAGAGTGGTTTTTGTATGAGTGTGTGTGTTTCTTCATTCTTTCAATTTTCTTAACCTGGCTGTATACTAATAAAAAGAAATTCCCCTTAAATTGATTAGCCTTTCTGCTACTCAATAATTGGTAAATTAGGAGTAAACATTGCTACAGATTATTAGCATTAGAATTAGAAAATTGTATACACAAATATATCATCTAAAGCAGGGTTTTCAACCCCCATTCTCATTACCCACTGTCCTACATGTCTGAGGTGTTTCCTTGTCTACACACCTGACTCAAATAAATGGGTGATCACCTGATTTCTGGAGCCCTTGGAGGGAGCTGAGGAGGTATTTGCAATTATTTGATTCAGGTGTGCAGAAGCAGGGGCAGATCAAAAGCTGCATTTGGGCTCGAAGACAAGCACTGAAGGAGTCTTATCAAAAAGCATTCATTGAAAATGTGGGGAAAGTTGGCTGACGTTAGGGTTGGATCCATAAAGAGGCCATGGATAGGGAAATTATAAATAGTTTTTTTTTTTTTTTTTTTTTACAATATATAAAATAAAAAATGTGGCATAACCAATTTCTTCTGACAGTTCAAAATAATATTAGTTAAAATGACTACCGTCCAAACTCACCCAATTGGTGTCTCTGAGAACGCTTGGGTGCGATTTTATTTAATTTGAAATCTGAACATGTGACTGCCTCAAGGATTTGTTTATAACATTATTGAGCAGATTATGGTTATACAATAATATTGCGAGCTTTGAGCAACCGATAGAGCTCAGTTTAATACATATAGTACTGCAGCTGCAAACAACTGCAAACTTGACATGGCCAGCCCATAAAGGCCAGAACACACCAAACATGATATATCATCCAATCACGAAGAAAATTATTTTGTATAAAGTTGTGATGCTTAAATTACAGGTATTAGCTTGTTATCCCTATGCTAAATTAAGTACTACTGATATGAGGCATGCTGCTTCTCTCTACCTTCCTTACTGTCAGCATTGTACAGATAACACTTATGTTTATGCAAGTTTCCCACTTAAAAAGGATGGATGCATCTACACATTTTTCCCCAACTGGATTCCATTCAAAAGACCAATCATTGATCTTTTTTCATCACCCATTTCTGTATGTGTGAGGACTTTACAATTGGTCGAAAACAGGTAAAAACCTTTAAAACAACATTAAAAGAAAAACTATGAACTCATAAATATTACTAATGTACCTGTAATATTTAAATTTTATATAAATCCTTATCATTCAGACTCAAAATAACAATAAGGAGATCAATGGGAAACTTAACCTACAAAAGTGTTTAGATAGTCAAATGAACATCATAATTAGAAACATTGTTGTTGTTTTTTTTTACTTTAAACTGCAATATTTCAAATTTAATATTCACATTTAAAATGTTTACTCAGATATATCAAGTATACAAACATATATGTGTTCAAACCAAATTATGTAATTTTTTATAAGGATTAAACAGGTAAGTATTTCAATGATTATATAAATACACTAAACACTGAGGAGATTTTATGTTTAGAGATACCCAACAACACAAAGGTGTTAATGAGCCATGCTTCTATACTGTACAGCTGAACTGGTTACTAAGCTAAAGCTAATACAGAATATCAAAGTCTCTACTTTATGGCTTGTCTGCGCATAGACACAATTGCTATATTGGTCGGGGTTAATAAACAGCTCTTTTCTCAACTTTTCTTACAAGTCTCTGTCAGGCACCTTAGCCCTTTTTTTAATTTGTGTTTGAAAAGCTATGACTCCATCCAGTATTCTCTAGCTTAAAAAGTGTGAATGTATACCCTTTGGAATATTACAATAAACAATTATTGGATTCCTGTCTTCTGTGATATTATTACTGTGCAGAGAAAGGGAAGCTGACTGGAAGAGCTAACTGGAAGATAGCTGTACCTGAAAACAAAACCATCCTCAAGGAAATTGTTTAAGGGTTCAAAAAAGTCAAGATGCAATTTGGGGTTTATTTTGCACCAGAACAAACCTTAAACTGCAAGACATACAATGAATATATCTACATTCACACTGCAGGCCTTGATGCTCAATTCCGATTTTTTGTGAAATCCGATTTTTTTTTTGCGTTGCCGTTCATATTTCCAAATGTATGCGACTTGTATTATGATCTCCTGTGTGAACCGCAGTCATACAATGCAAGTGTCTAGCACGCGCAGTAGAGGACGCGATGACGTCACGGGCCAGCGTGCTCTTTTTTTCCGGAAGTAAACATGAATGGTAGTGCCGGAGCGCATCTAGCTGTCTTTTCCAACTATAAAAACACAACCTTTTCAATATGGTTAAACATAAATACTGTTCTCCGCATCATCATGTGCCATGGTTGTTGTTTTTCTTGCCGCTTCTGCATAGCAAGATGCATAATAGTGACCTTTGTCAGGTATTAATGACGTTCAGGTCAGATGAATCCGACCTGGCCGTTCAGACATAGGTCACATTTGAAAAGACCAGATTCGTATCAGATATCAGAAGTATCCTGGGTCGCATTGGAAAAAATCGGATTTGTGTTGTTCAGACTGCCATGAAAAGATCAGATCCAGGTCGCGTGTGGGCAAAAAAATCGGATTTGGGTCACTTCAGGCTGCAGTGTGAACGTAGCCTATGTCAGGACACTGACATAAATGTTATGATCTCTGCACTGATCAATGGATTATTGGTTAATTCTATACACCTGTCAAGCTCCGCCCAGCTTTCATTACCATTCATCAGATCCACCTGTTCCAGTTCCTGTTTTAACTGCTTTGTCCCAGCCATCAGTGCCAGATTGTTCAAGCCGAGGTAAAAGCTTACCCCACTGTGTTTATTCTGAATGTCTGATCCTGACTAGTTTCTGGTCCTGGACTTCTGAGTTTGTCTGCTCCAGTTCTGATCTGTTTACCTGGCCTGTCTATGGCCTTCCATTGGATTCTGCCTGCTAAAAACCTTGAATCTGTCTCCTTTGGATTTACCTTCGGTTACTCTTCTGATCTCTCATCTCCTGGTCTGAACCTCTGCATCCTCATCATCACTGGATTCTCTTTCCAGATACTTCTGTTCTTCCTCGTCAGCTGGCTTCTGGTGTCGGTCTGCTCTTCAGCACCTTTGGCTTCAACTCCTGGAACTCTCTGGGTGGCTTCCGCCACATGATGTGGAAAATCATCTGGCTGGATTCCACTCCTTCCTTTGGAATGGAACTGAACTTAATAACCAGGTTAGTGACTCACATGCACTATCATTCCCAGTCAGTTACGTCGTCACTAACCTGTGTTTCTCCCTCTACAGAGATTTCTGCCATCTAGTCCTAGCTGACGAGATGCAGAACTCTGAGCAATTAAATGCTTTTTATAAATCACTTCAGTCTGTCTGCCTGAATTTTGGGTCCAACATTCTGGACAATAAAACCATTAGGAGGTTTACAGAAGATTTCCATTTATTCTAACTGGGTTTGAAATGTTTTTGAAAGAAGATCAAAACTTTCATTCCGAACCTGTAAAACGTAATTTCCGTGCCATTTAGTTTTACAAAAGTTTTAACTTGAGACAACATATGTACAGGCTTCTTTCTGGATTTTACATATGCTGACATTTTAAAACCCATGTTTAATTTGATTTTGCTTCACAAAGGGGTTCTGTCCTCTGTTTATCAGTTATTAAAAAAAAAAAACTAAAAGAAAATAAGCACATTTAAGAGTGTAATGTGGGCTGCTTAATAAAGTTCATGGGGTGTGAATACTTTTGTGTGACAATGGAGCTGTTACACTCTTTAAGAAAATATCAATTAATTCTCCTGAGATGGGAAAGAAAAGTACTACATTGTAAGCAAAAAGTTTTAACTTCAGTTTTAACTTCAGTCAACTACTCTTGAATACTTTTTTAATTCATTACATAAGTATGTTTTGCCGCAAATAAAACCTACGGCAACAAATTACTGTATCTGTGTTAAGAATATATGTATTTCCTCTCAGGGTATAAAGATCACACAGTGGAGAGAGAGACTTCAGTGAGAATGCCTCTGAATGTTTTCTCCATGATTTGGATCACTGAGCAGCACATAAAGTGTTTAACCTCTCCCCGCTTTGTAAAGCTGAATTAATTTGTGTGCCTGAATTCAATTTGTGCCAAGTTGCAGAGAGAGATTTATGCATAAAATCCTTCTCCAAGCTTCTTTTTACTTCTTTACTCTGTAATCCCTCCGCCACTGCCTCCTTTTGTGACTTAGTTATATCATTGTTGATTTTTGACAAGTGGACGCTGTTCTGATTAGAGCTTTTTGGTTTGTAATGGATCATGCAAAATGAGCATCTAATAAACAGCATCTATATTTGAGTTTTTGTCAGCAAGAGTCGGAGTTTGTATAGGATAACATAGCATTTTGGTGGAAAACTGTTTTAGAATATATAATGGTAAATATTATTGCTCACCTTTAACTTTATTCAGTCAGCAGAACCCTAAAACCTTTCTTTAGTATTGTAATTTATTTGCCTTTTATTTCATAGCTTCCACACAAAGCATTCAAATTTGTCATGTCAGCCTCTAGCTGTCCTGTTTCTCATTCACAGCTATAGTTAAAAGAGGAAGTAGGTAGAAAAATTAAGGAGAGAGTTGCACACTCTCCATTTTCCACATGTGAGAACTCCCAAAATTTAAATTATTCCATTTAGATAAACTTTTTGTCACTTTCCTGTCCAAATTGGCAGATCTGGCTCTCTCTTCTGAAACTAATAAACTGCTAAACTTGATGTATCTGTCAATCAAGCTCCAATAGAGTAGAGCACGCCAGATGACAAAGGTTTCCTACATATGAATAAATACATAAAAATGTATACTGCCTGTGTACAAAGGATGTCTCATTGACCGTAATCGGCACTTGTTTTTTTACCCATCAAACATAAAATAATAAACAATAAAAATACAGGTGCTGGTCATAAAATTAGAATATCATGAAAAAGTAGATTGATTTCAGTAATTCCATTTAAAAAGTGAAACTTGTATATTATATTCATACATTACATACAAACTCATATATTTCAGATGTTTATTTTGTTTAATTTTGATGATTACAAATGACAACAAATGAAAATCTCAAATTCATCATATCAGAAAATTAGAATATTACTGAAAACCAATAAAAACAAAGGATTTATAGAAATGTTGGCCAACTGAAAAGTATGAACATGAAAAGTATGAGCATGTACAGCACTCAGTATTTAGTTGGGCCTCCTTTGGCCTGTATTACTGCAGCAATGCGGCGTGGCATGGAGTCGATCAGTCTGTGGCACTGCTCAGGTGTTATGATAGCCCAGGTTGCTCTAATAGTGGCTTTTAGCTCTTCTGAATTGTTGGGTCTGGTGTATTGCATCTTCTTCTTCACAATACCCCATAGATTTTCTATGGGGTTAAGGTCAGGAGAGTTTGCTGGCCAATTAAGAACAGGGATACCATGGTCCTTCAACCAGGTACTGGTAGCTTTGGCACTGTGTGCAGGTGCCAAGTCCTGTTGGAAAATGAAATCTGCATCTCCAAAAAGTTGGTCAGCTGCAGGAAGCATGAAGTGCTCTAAAACTTCCTGGTATGTGGCTGCGTTGACCCTGGACCTCAGAAAACACAATGGACCAACACCAGCAGATGACATGGCACCCCAAACCATCACTGACTGTGGAAACTTTACACTGGACTTCAAGCAACGTGGATGAAGTGCCTCTCTTCTTTTCCTCCAGACTCTGGGACCTTGATTTCCAAAGGAAATGCAAAATTTACTTTCATCAGAGAACATGACTTTGGACCACTCACCAGCAGTCCAGTCCTGTTTCTCTTTAGCCCAGGCAAGACGCTTCTGACGCTGTCTGTGGTTCAAGAGTGGCTTGACACAAGGAATGCGACAGCAGAAACCCATGTCTTTCATACGTCTGTGTGTGGTGGTTCTTGAAGCACTCACTCCAGCTGCAGTCCACTCTTTGTGAATCTCCCCCACATTTTTGAAGGGGTTTTGTTTCACAATCCTCTCCAGGGTGCGGTTATCTCTCTTGCTTGTACACTTTTTTCGACCACATCTTTTCCTTCCCTTCGCCTCTCTATTAATGTGCTTGGACACTGAGCTCTGTGAACAGCCAGCCTCTTTAGCGATGACCTTTTGTGTCTTGCCCTCCTTGTGCAAGGTGTCGATGGTCGTCTTTTGGACAACTGTCAAGTCAGCAGTCTTCCCCATGATTGTGTAGCCTATAGAACTAGACTGAAAGACCATTTAAAGGCTTTTGCAGGTGGTTTGAGTTAATTAGCTGATTAGTGTGGCACCAGGGGCCATCCATTTTGAACCTTTTTCACAATATTCTAATTTTCTGATATGATGAATTTGAGATTTTCATTTGTTGTCATTTGTAATCATCAAAATTAAACAAAATAAACATCTGAAATATATGAGTTTGTATGTAATGTATGAATATAATATACAAGTTTCACTTTTTAAATGGAATTACTGAAATCAATCTACTTTTTCATGATATTCTAATTTTATGACCAGCACCTGTATATTCTTCTTTTCTGGCTGATTAAACTAAACTTGACCTTTAAAACTAAAATAGTTTGACTGAGCAGAAGATTAAATAGGGAGTAAAAAAATAAAATCCAAGCCAGCAATCAGCTTAATGTGCAGGTGCAGAAATCTTGATTCATTGCTCACTTTAGATAAGAAACTTTAATTTATTTGAAAGAAAAATATTTTTTTCCTTCTTTGCTTCATCTAACTGTGCCTTCGTTTCTTTAAAGGCCAGGGCTCCTGATCTAACAGAGATTAATGCTTTACATCTAAACAGATTTGCTGTAATTACATTTATGAGTGGACCTCATTCTACGTATTGCCTCTGAGGTAATTGAATCATTAGGGCAAAAAGTTGCAACAAAAGAAAGCAGTTGAATGTGGTAGGATGTTAAAGAATTGCATTTTACAATGGCAAAATTATACAGTTTAAAACAGCTATACATTTACAGCTTTTGCTTTAATCTGAAATTTCTTCAGCTACGAAGTAAAACAATTTTGTGCCTTTTAAAATGTTCTTACCTCTAATACATAGTTGTTATATAAATATGATATCTGTGATAAGTAAATACACAGTGATACATGTCTTTTCTTGGAAGGTTTGGTCCTTGGTTGTTCTTGCCTTCCCCAGTTTTGTTACTCATTTTGACATCTTAAGGGTTGCTGTTCAGTTGATGTGTTATATCCACATCTTTGCTATGTTCTAATGGTTACTCTAAGTAGCTTGACTTCTTAAGGGTTTCTTTGAACAATGGCTGTCTTGCCATTTGCCTATTAATGTCAGATTAGTGTAGCATAAAAATTAAAATATAACTGTCCATTGATCAAGTTGCCTCTGCCTCTACCCCTCACTACTGCCCAATCATTTGACTGATGCCCTATCCTAAAAATGCTGCCCAGTGCTCTTTGCACCATTCCCTCATGGAGGAGGCAGGCCCACTGGGGGTTGGCCTTGCATCTCTCCTTTGGACTTGGCCCATCTGAGTCCCATAAGGAGAAGCCCGACCACCAGGTGCACACTGACAAATTCCAACCACAGGGCTAGCACCAAGGTGAGCTCTCAGCTCTGCTGTACTGTGCAATATCGCTTGCTTCAAATGTCTTGTCTTTAAAACTGCTTTTTGAACTTCTTTTTGTCTGACCCCTTACCCAGAGGCTTGACAACATAGATTCTGGGATCATACAAGTACTGAAACCCCTCCATCATGTTAAGGAGGTGGCTCAAGAAGAGGACTCCCATTAGATACAGGGTAAGGAGACTGCCATTTGATACAGGCTTCAAGTAGAGTTGCTTCTCCTCCTCATCAAACCAATGTTAGTTGAGGTGGCTGGACATCGCTTTGGATTCCTGCTGGATGCATCCCTAGGGTGTTCCCAACAGGAGTAGACCTATGGCCCAGGACATGCTGGAGGGACCATGTCTCTCCGCTGACCCTAAAACACCTCAGGTTTCCCCAGGAGGAGCTCAAGGGGGTGTGTGCAGTAAGGGAAGTCTGGGTGTCTCTTCTGAGACTGCTGTCCACATGACTCGATCTCCAGATAAGCAAAAAACAACATACAAGTAAGAGTAAATCTTATAATTATCAGTTTCACAGGGTCTCCAACCTGAGCTGTTGCAGACCCTTTACTGTTGTCATTGATACTATCTGCTCCTCTCATAAATCTTCTCCTCGTGTGGGGTGTTAGTTTGAAAGTAGCTAAACCTGAAGCTAGTTTAGTTATTGCGGATAAACTGTATATTATTGACTAGGCCTAAAAATTTGTATCTTGATGTTATTTTTCATATTAACTACTGCACTAGAAAATTCAGGTTAGTTTAAAGTGGTACACTTGATTGTTTTCTACATCTCCGCCCTACAGTTTGGCAAACAAACCGATCTGCCTCATACACACACTCCTGTGGCAAATCAGGAGTTGGAATTACAAACATTGTAAGCATTCATTAGTAGTGTTTCTCTGATCAAGCATTTTATTCGATATTAGTCAGCATAAGACAGGCATGCTGAAAGTTGGTCCTCTAGGGGCGCGGTCCTGCAAGTTTTAGAGGTTGTCTGCCCCATCACTGCTGATTTCAATTGATAGCCAATTAACTGGCTTTTGCTGAACTGCAATTATCACAATCAGCTGTGCTAAAGCTGGGAAACCTCTAAAACCAGGAATGTGGCCCCCTAGATGGATGTGCCTGGCAAAGGGCTTAAACCCCTCCCCATTGCTGTCCACTTTGGTGGAATTCTTTCAAAATTGTCAGGGAAGGCATAGTAATGCCTTTAAACAGGATTTAGTTTGACGAGAGGCACATGTTGATGTCTTTGCAGTTAACCCTACGCAAACAGCCTGTACATATCTCTACTTATTTTTAAAGCTAACCACAAAAGAATCAGGTGGAAGCACTGATCACTTCACACTTTATATTCAAACATAGATTTGGCATCAACTAGATGACTTAAAATTTCCTAATATCATAAGAAGCTCCTCATGCATGCCATCAAACTACATCTTTTATCTGACTGCTGACCTTTTGGGCCATACCCAACTAACACTTAAAGCTGGTTCTGTGTGATTTGTACATTGGTTCGCAAACATGCCAACTACAGCTGAATTATAATTTGGTTACTGGTGTGTCAAATGTACAATAAATCCTCGGGATGTTATCATTTGTCATGACACCCGCACTAGACGTGGCAAGAGAGAGCAAAAGGAGAGAGAGAATATCAAATGCATTTCACGTCTTCATATTATCTGAGTGTCATCTGAACTGCGGTTTGTGAAAAGAGGGAATGGATCTGCTGCTTTATGTGCTGTATCTAATTGGATGTGGCAATATATAATATGATTCCTCCAGTATCCATCAATTCCTATGTTAGACCTGTTTGTATGGCCGTGTCAGAGGGGCAGCCTAGCTTGTTATGATGCCTGAACAGCAATTATGAGGTAATTTTTTACTCTTGCTGCGTGATGCCATCCAGAGGATACACGGAGGGGAGGTTCCTAATGAGTGAGCATTGATTGATTGGACATAATCAGTGCCCTGATTGACTGAAGGTGAGTGAGAGAAAAACCAAAGAGGGGTTTGGATGATGGGTGTGTTTCCAAATGAACCAAATTAGCAGCTATTAGATCTGTATAGGTGTGCACCACACCTCTGCCAAAACGGTGCTGGCTCAGACCTGTGCCAGCCCTCATTTACACTTCACCAGTAAATAATTACCCTAATGGCTATTGTGTGATACATGAAGCAATTAAAGTCTCGTACAGTGCGCCTTGCTCAGTGATCCTGTCAGTTCCACATACAGTAACAGGCACCAGTGGTCCTGGGCTGATAGTTTCTTGCTACATGACTGGCCGGTAATGGGGATACCCTCCAAAGCAGAAGGAGGAACTTGCTAATCAGCTAGAGCTGTCAGGAAGACCTGTTTGTTTGGGAAATATTCAGAGAAAAAGTTAGAAATTCAATGCAGATTGTAGCTAGATAATAGAAGCTGGTAGAGAATCATCAACCCCCATCCTTCTTTTTCCCCCTTTGTAACCCCAGCTTCTCCTGTAGCTCCCCCCTCCACCTTCACCTCCCCCACCACACTCCCCATACCCCAGTCACTGTCAGGCCAAACACATGATGAATTGCCCTGTCAACAGAATTCATTCAGGGACCAATTAATTCAGCAGAAATGAACTAGAGCCATCAGTCGCTGAAAAACTCAGAGCAAAGAGAGCAAAGTAGCTCGCCGCTGCAGGAGAGACCGCGTGAGGGTGAGGAGGAGGAGGAGGAGGAGGAGGAGGAGGAGGAGGAGGAGGAGGAAGAGTAGAGAAACGAGGAGAATGAAGGAGAGGGTGCCAGGGGAGTGCAGTGGAAGTTAGCCTGACAGGAATTGGTCATTTAATGCTTTAGCGCACTGGAGACAGCCCCTGTCATAGAGGAAGCCATGACAGGACTCCCCTGGTACTTTATTTATTAATTATCCAGAGCAGCGAGGGGCATTTCACTGTCTCACTCCAGGCCTGTCAACTTGACTTCTTGTCATTTTCTGTTCCACAAACAGGTCCTTTAAGAAACAATCAAAGCAGGAGGAAATGTAATTATTCACAAAGCAAATAAATATATTTTCTGCAAGAGCTATTAGAGTCAAATAAACATTCAATTATCTTCCTCAGAGTTGTTCAAAGTTTGTTCCCGTTTTTGAAAAGGAAACAACTGATTATCAGTGAAACAACCACGTTTGGTCAAATAATATATGTTTTACTATACTGTATAAGAGTGTCTTAAATGGTGACTCCTTTGTGTGTAATTTTGATTTTAATTTCCTATAATATTCTGTAAAGCACCATGTGCTACATCTGTTTTTATCATATTATAGGAATATGAATTAACCATTTGCTTTGACATGCTCCAAGAATTCAACGCTTGACCTGAGATATGTCTTAAGGTTTAGTAGGACTCAAGGTTTGGAAATTGTATCTCATGAGTAATCAATGTCTAACATAATCAGGGGTCAAGACAAAAAAAAGATATATGGGTATTTGCTATTTTAATGCTATAGACCTGGACTTTGACAGAAATTTGCATCTTTATCTGCTAAAGCTGCTAAAGGACCATGGGCTAATATTGGTCCACAACAGCCTGCTTGTATTGTCTAGACACGGGGTCACCAACATTTTGCCCACGAGCACCAAGTAGTGCTCAAGGACCACATGGGGTGCCTTCAGCGTCTTCTGAAAACAGAACAACTCACCAGTGGACTTTTTCACATTTTATATGTTATGCTGCTGCTCTTATTCCTTATCATATATGGAGCATTTAGAACATTTAGAATTAAGCAAATATAGGGATTTTTAAAATGACAATATCTAGAAGCTAATTAGAAATTAAAAGCAACAGAAAATGTTCCATTATCTATGAAGTTTAGGTGAATGCTGACTCCTCCAGTATATAGGTCAGTATTGGAAAGCCGTTCTAGGACTCAGTCCCCATGAGGTAGCCCTCAGTCTTAAAAAGGTTGGTGACCCCTGGTCTAGACTATCAATAAATTGACCACATATATATCTCTTAAAAATCTTAAAAATGGTAAATTTGGTAATAAGAGGCTTTACATTATGACAGTTAACTTAATGCTTTCTTGTGCATAACACAGAGATACACCCTCTGCCAGGTTACTAATGATGCAAATAAGCAACTTAAAACTTATTTGGTGTGCTCAAGCTGTCACTGGTGTGATGCTGCCCTGATCAGTGAGCTATCCCACCTTCACCAAAAACCAATTACACATGAAGAACAGGAAAATTGACACTTCATTTAATTATGTTGTCTAAGGATGTAATATAATTTGAACTTTGTTTCAATTTGTTGTATAATCATGTGAATGTAAAATTACAACTAACAATCTTGTAATCGAAAAACCAATGGTTTTTCACAACCATATGCATTTTCGACTATGAAAAAAACAATTTAAGCCAAAAAAATTATCTTGATAATTTAGTGAAAAACATAACTAAAGTGAAAGATAAAAAACTGAGATAAACTGATTGAGTTTGTATAGATAAAATCTTTGATTTCAATATTCACCTCTAAACAGAGGTAAATGTTGACTCAGAATAGGCTTATAATGCGTTGTATTTATTTAACCTGGCTAAAGTAGCACTTTAGAAAAGTATCAATCCCAGTTTGTGCAATTACCAAAAAGCAATCAAATATATTACACCCAGCTGAATACATTTTATTTGGAAATAATAAACTGTTACAATTTCTGTAACTCCAGAGTGTTTGTTGTCCTACCGTTGTCCTACCGCTTATACCGTACTGTTTTCTTTGCTTGAAACCCAATAAGTCTGTGGTTGACTGCTGCAGTCAAAGGTTTGATCTTTCCCTATTGTGTTGTGTTGATCAAGTATTAAATAATTAATGAAACCTTTTCTTTAGCTCATCATGAGTTCCAGTGTAACAGGAGGATGAAGTAGCAGCTGGGAAGCTGCTGACGCTATCAGATATTCCTTCATGAGATCAAAAAACAACTGAGAGCAAAAACAATGTCAATCTCCCCAAAGGCTATTACGAAGCACTTTAATGATGCAGAAAATGCATGGAAACTTCAAGAAAAGGCAGGATAAATGGAATGCAGGGGGGGTTACAAACCTCAGACACCTATTTCACTGTTCTCACATGAAAGTCCCTGTGCTTACTGAACAGCAGCACCCAACTGAGAACTGACGTTCTCTCAAGTTTGAAACAAAGCCGACACAATCCAGAGCAAGCCAGAAGTAAGGAGATGTGCTGCAGAATATAATTAATTAAATGAGACTAATTAGGAACATGAGAGCAGGTGCCAGGCTATGGGCTGACAGCATAGACAGCCAGACAACAGGAAGGGAGGAAGGAAAAAAAACTATGGGTAAGGGGTGTAACGTGACAAGAGGAGGGACAAAGCAACTTTCTGTGTTTTGTCATATGAAACCTCTAAGGAATATACGGGACAGAAATTGTAGACCCAGACACCATGGGGGTCTCTTCCTTTGTTTAAGACAGGTTTTCATTCCACCAATTTGAGGTTGATGCAAGCAGGAGATTTTCCTCCTCATTATGCCTGCATGTTGATTTAAAAAAAATGGAACTAAATCAGTGGTACATGAAGATGTGCAGAAGCTTCAAAGAGACAGCACTAAAATGTCACACATACACTATATTGCCAAAAGTATTTGCTCACCTGCCTTGACTCACATATGAGCTTAAGTGACATCCCGTTCCTAATCCATAGGGTTCAATATGACGTCGGTCCACCCTTTGCAGCTAGAACAGCTTCAACTCTTCTGGGAAGGCTGTCCACAAGGTTTAGGAGTGTGTTTATGGGAATTTTTGACCATTCTTCCAGAAGCGCATTTGTGAGGTTGCACACTGATGTTGGACGAGAAGGCCTGGCTCTCAGTCTCCGCTCTAATTCATCCCAAAGGTGTTCTATCGGGTTGAGGTCAGGACTCTGTGCAGGCCAGTCAAGTTCATCCACACCAGACTCTGTCATCCATGTCTTTATGGACCTTGCTTTGTGCACTGGTGCACAGTCATGTTGGAAGAGGAAGGGGCCAGCTCCAAACTGTTCCCACAAAGTTGGGAGCATGGAATTGTCCAAAATGTCTTGGGATGCTGAAGCATTCAGAGTTCCTTTCACTGGAACTAAGGGGCCAAGCCCAGCTCCTGAAAAACAACCCCACACCATAATCCCCCCTCCAACAAACTTTACACTTGGCACAATGCAGTCAGACAAGTACCGTTCTCCTGGCAACCGCCAAACCCAGACCCGTCCATCAGATTGCCAGATGGAGAAGCGCGATTCGTCACTCCAGAGAACGCGTCTCCACTGCTCTAGAGTCCAGTGGCGGCGTGCTTTACACCACCGCATCCGACGCTTTGCATTGCACTTGGTGATGTATGGCTTGGATGCAGCTGCTCGACCATGGAAACCCATTCCATGAAGCTCTCTGCGCACTGTTCTTGAGCTAATCTGAAGGCCACATGAAGTTTGGAGGTCTGTAGTGATTGACTCTGCAGAAAGTTGGCGACCTCTTCGCACTATGCGCGTCAGCATCCGCTGACCCCGCTCCGTCAGTTTACGTGGCCTACCACTTCGTGGCTGAGTTGCTGTCGTTCCCAAACACTTCCATTTTCTTATAATACAGCTGACAGTTGACTGTGGAATATTTAGGAGCGAGGAAATTTCACGACTGGATTTGTTGCACAGGTGGCATCCTATCACAGTTCCACGCTGGAATTCACTGAGCTCCTGAGAGCGACCCATTCTTTCACAAATGTTTGTAAAAACAGTCTGCATGCCTAGGTGCTTGAATTTATACACCTGTGGCCATGGAAGTGATTGGAACACCTGATTCCAATAATTTGGATGGGTGAGCAAATACTTTTGGCAATATAGTGTATCTACAAATGATGGTGATTTTTTTTTTTTTTTTGCTTTGTTTAACACTGATTCACTTTCCAGTGCATGGAAAAAATATATTGATGGATTAGTCAAGTCAGACCTAAAGGAAAAAGAGAGAGTTTACCAAAGCAAATCATTACTCAAAGGATATGGAGGTTTATTCAGTGTCTTCAGCAGCGTCTTCTTCATGGCCTTCAAATAAATTATCTTGCACTGGTATCTTTACTGACCCACCTCATTGTAAACATTTAGATATCTTAGATATTGTTTGGTAGGAGATTAAGCGAAGTTTAACACATTTACAGTAAACTTATTGTTTGAGGTGATGTCATGATTCTTTCTAAGGCTCGGACCCACATGCAATGAAGCCAAAACAGAGAGACACAATATAAAAGTTCCACGGGTTTTATTGAAGTGTATATTGAGTTTGGTGCAGAGTTCCTCCGAACTCTGCTCAGCTGGAGACTGGAAGACGAAGGGATGACAGACTGTTAGGTTCAGCCTCAGTGGGAAATTGGAGTTGTCCATCTTGAAGTAGAGGATTTGTTGCCACTCACGTTTCAATAGAAGAAGAGACACTTAGACTTCAGTCTGTGTGTTGGTCTTCCAGAGAACATTTGATTCGGTGGAGGGCGGAACAGAGTTTACCCAGAACTCTGACGGAGTGGAATGATATAGCCACTGGTTACAACTCAGTTTTCCTGTGGTACTTGAACGGGTTGTGGTGAAGATGACTTCCTTATTCAGAGAGTGATCTCAGCGTGCTCAAAGGTGGCTGGATCCAAACCTCCTGTTTGGAATCCATCGCTCAGTGTTAGACTCAGTTAATCCCACTTGGGAGGAGGCGGTCGAAAAAGGTCCAGTTTGCAGGAAGGCTTCCTGCTGAAAGGCAAAGAACAAACAAGGTTTAGTCTCAGGGAGAAACAAGCGCTCAGTTAAACTCAATGTGATCTCAGCTTGACTAGAGGACATAAACTCAAAATGCAAAACTCAGACTAGACTCAGAATAAAACAAGGCTTGGCTAGGGTACCCCAAACTGGCAAACACTCTGGCCTCGAAGTAGTGGCAACCAGCAGCTTAAGAGCAGTTCGGTGATAAAGCAACAGCTTGCAGGTGTGTGAGGAGGCAAACCGGAGCCAGGTGCCTCCTGGTGGTGGAAGAAAGAAACACAAAAGACAAGACAAACAGACAAACACAGAAACTGGGATCCTGACAGGTGATACTCCAATTTTGTTTTTCCCTCTGTTATCTTTCTGTTTGTTTACTTCTTTTTTGGCAACTGTTGACTGGAATCAGCGGAAGAGGAGCTAGCCAAAACTTTGCTTTACCATTGTGTCTTCAATTACCATTATATTTTTTCCAATAAGTTATTCAACCCCTCTGTGGAGAACAATAAAAAAAAGTATTTTAATATTCTAACTACTTCAGGTTAAGTATTTTGCTCTATAATTCTAGTGATATGAAGAGCCAACTTTATTGGGGATAACTAGTTAGGGTGGCAATTTATCAACTGTGTCATGATCTTGGCATTGATGACTGGCCTGATTACTAATTTCATTCGCCTGCCTACCTCCAGCAAGTTCTCATTACCGTTCATCTGATACACCTGCTTCAGCCTCTATTTAACCAGCTTTCAACCAGTCATCAATGTCAGATTATTCTAGCATTTGTATAGAGTTCTCTAGGGAACCTTTCTGATTGCCTGATCCTGATCCATTCTGCCTCTGAACCTCTGAGCCTGCCTGTCCTCGTTTTGATCTGTTTGTCTGACCTGTCCTCGGACTCCTGCTGGATTCTGCCTGTTCACCGAACCTGGAACTGGTTCCTGACATCATCCTGGATTTCCTTTCAGCCCTGCCTTAGACGCTCTGTTCTCTACAGTTCCGTCTTAAATAAACATTTTGTGAAACCTATCTGTCTCTCTTGAAAACTGGGTCCTTCTGTTCTGAACCTGACAAACTGAGAGATGCAATGCACTTCATTTAAGATTTTCATTACTGTCCTCGGGTGGGGATTCATCAAGGTCATAAGACAATGATATACAATGTTGTGTGCTATACTAAATGCCTCACAACCTGTATATAAAATAATTGGTTATTATCACTTATCTAAAAAAAACTATGTACTACCACATAAAATAGCTTCTGCTGGAAACAATGACACTGTTGTTAATTTTCATCCATTAAACCTAAATGCTGGTACCTGAACAACACAGAACATTTCACAGGCATTAATGGTATACTTCCGCTAACACGCTTTCTCTGTTGCTTGATAAGGTCAGCGTTTGTTGACCTAGAATAGCAATGGTTCTAAAATGGGTGCATTCTCATTTATTTCTAATAAAAGAAGGTGGTTTATCGATTCCTCACCCTGCTACGATACTGAACTGGTAAGATCATGTTAGGAAATGACCTAATGTTACGAGTCAAATATTTTCATACTTTGTTGAGTCCATGACAGTACATGTACAATCAGTTATTAGTTCAGTCCATATCCATTTAACACGGTAGGATATAGCCGCAGGGCTAACAACTAGATGCGTCGAGCGCCACCCAGAGTGTCCCAGAGGCAAGCAGGAGTCTGAGCCAAGTCAGGAAAACAGATCAGAACAGGAAGGCTCAGAGGTCCAGGAGTCCATAGCCCAGAACAGGCTTGTCCAGGGTGCCAGGAGTCCAAAAGAGAGTTGAGGCAGAGTGTTCAGATGGGAACAGGCAAGTCAGTAGTTGAGAGGCAGAACAGGGCAGGATATCAGGGACATTACGGTACGCTCTCTCCACTGAGCCAAGACAGGAACAGGGCACGCTAAATGAATAAGAGGCATATCAGGATTAGGAAATCAGGAACACTACAAAACACTAAAAAACCCTCTTACCACCACACTGAGAATGAGAACATAACCTATGGCATCAGCAATGATCTTCAACTTAACCATCTGACTCCAATACCTGGGATTGAGCCGTCTATAAAGAAGCAGGAGCAGGTGGATAAGATGAGTGGTAACTGGAAACTGGGCAGAGTTAGGCAGGTGAAAGAAATGAGCAATTAGACCAGCTCTCACAGCCATGATCATGACACCATGAAGATCGCAGGTACTTTGTTACATGACTCAGAGACTTCAGCTAACAAGTCTGATTAAGCTCATCACGAGCATGACTTAGCTTCAAACTAAGTGGGGTGGAAGTGGATCTGGTTAATTTTCCATTCTGTAACAAGCAAGGAAGACCTGGGTATGGCACATGTGTGAACTTGGCTCTGCTTTTTTCAGCAGGGTTTTACAAGGGGTGGGTAACTAATGCTGATGAACATCACATGTCTCTGTTATGGCTTTATTTAAGCCAAGAGTAGCTGTCCTCAGCTACAACTCAGGCTGCAGATTAAAACATCTCTGATTAAAATTTTGCATTCAATTCTTCTTTTTTAATATCTTCTTCAGTTCTGTGTGGATAAGGCCTTAGTCCACCCTAGCAATAAAGCACAGCAAGCAAATAAAGTATGACTTCCTTTATTTTCTTTAAAAAATACCCAGAAACACAAGATCATTACTGTTGATAAAATAATGATAAGTACCAAAGCTCAATCAGGTTTAAAGGCTGTGTAAAGAAAATTCAGCAATGTTCTTCTGTATGCATTATGAATATCAAATGTATTATTCCACACGTGTAACAAGCCATTTATGATTGCGCTTTAGCAATAGAATTACACTCGGGTTTCAATACTATTTTTTTTTCTATTTTTGGGTGTATCCAAAAGTTGTGCCTCATGTCATGATGCAGCTGCTGTCAGAGTTGGTCCGCCCCGTGCTGATCCAGCAGTATAGAATAGACAGCAAGGCCGCCTCTGCATTGTTGCAGACTCAGGAACTTTTTTAGACCCCCTTAGGGACTTTTTTTCAAAAACGTGATTACCGACAAATCTTTTTTTTTTCTGTCTTGTAAGAGACTATGACTATACATACACCACCAATAACTCTGAGTTTACCGTCTTCAGCAATCTTTTAGGAAGAAAGCCCCTTCCTCCTGCAGACACAGGGACTCAGATGCAGCAGCTGCAGCCCGTGTCTACAGTCAGTCAGACAGCAGAGCGACTCTCCTCTGTTTCCCCATTGATTACGAGTCACACATGCACAAAGATTCCACTGATCTCCCCTGAATGTAACTGTTGCAGTTAAAGCGTGACGAACTAAGAATGCACATTTATTTGCACTGTACATTGTCTTTAAAAAAAAGAAATTAAATGCAAAAGAATGGATGTTGATTTTTGTAATCTATGCAAAAATTGCCAGGTAGCAGTAGTGTTACGTTTAGTCGATTTTTAATTAATGAAGGGAAATATATAATAAGATATTTATACATTAACTCGGTCCCTGTACTTTTTACTACAGTACAATTAACAGATGGTTCAGAATCTGCAGCAGCCCTGACTCCTCCCCCCTGATCCATAAAGGAGAGAAACACTGGGCGGGCTAGTTAGCATTATTGCGAGAAATATATGGCGATTCCTCTGCCTCATTTGTTCTATTTACAATCAGTGGAAAGAAAGAAAAGAAAAGAAAAAATATTTTTTTATTAAGCTATATCATAATTACAATATATTTTAAAATCTTTATTTTTTTAACATTTCATTTATGTAAACTCATCATTTGGAATTAAACTAAAACATACATAGAAACTATGAAATATGGCATTTTGTACACTGGGATGTCTTATTCTAATTTTTCATTAAATAAACATTCTGCATTGTATGATATGATCCGCCATTCTGGGATTTTTGTTTCTGTTTGGGTTTAAAGTTAGGCTTGGATTTGTTATTCTGTTTTCACTGTTATGAATTATATCATGTTTTTAATTACTGATTAGTTTTACTATTCCTGCTTGATAGTTTTTGAGTTATCTCCAGTCCATTCCCAGATCCTCTAGTGTTTCCATTGGTCATTCTTTGTTTTCTAGTCATTGGTCTTATTTCCCTTTTGCTTCATTAAAGTTCTTTTCTAGTTTTGGTTAAACCTTGTTTACTTCTTGTGGCCCCCGTCTCCTTTCTCCTTAGCTGCTTCTGTCCACACCTGCTACCAATTACCTAATCACTCCATTCATTGGTCTCTTCCATATATACTCCTCCTCATGTATTTTTCTCCCTGGCGACTCCATTTTGGTTCCCTGTTTATTATTTCTGGATTTGTGCTTCCGTTAGCATCTACCTCTAAATTAAATCTACAAGAAATCATCTCTGCCTCTTCATCTTTGCATTTGAGTCCCCAACTAACTTTCACTAAACTTAACATTATATTTCTATACCAGTAGTAGTATTGCGGTATTATGACTTTTTAACTTCAGAAAGCAAGGCTCATTAAGAATATGTTATCAAAATCTTCTGATAAGTCAATTAAATCCTTGAGATGCGGTGACAGTAACTACTCAAGGACCAGGGGCCCACTTTTAGTTTTTTTTTTTTTTTGTGATGGGGCCCACATTTCCAGGTGCCCCCCTGATCTTAACTGTAGCTGCTACTTAATAACTAAATACAAAAAATACTATTAAACACAAAGTAGAGACAATAACAATAAAGCTTAGATTAACTGAAAAAATATGAACAAATGATTAGGGTCTGTTTGCAGCCAGATGTGTGCCAGCGGTTGTTTTCTCACAGTGCTTACAATCTATTTTAATCTTATTTGTTAGTTTTCTTTTTTCTACACAACTAAAATTCAGCCACACAAAACATTTCAAAGGCCAACTGTGGTACACTTGGAGAAGTAGTTATCTTGCAATCTGAAGATTGATAGTTCCAATCCATTTTCTCCCTTTTAAAATGTTGTTATGCCCCCTGGCATGGTACCTAACCTCAAGTTGCATATAGTTGCATGATTGTGTGCAAATAAGAGAATGTAGCTGAGTGAATGTGGCTCTGGCTTAAAGTGCTACAATACGAATGCGTAGCATGATTAGAACAGTGATATCTAATTTAATTTAAAGTTAATTAGATCTGAAGCAATAATAATTTCAGTTACTCTTGTATGATTACTGGAAAGTTTTTCCAGCCTTTTTACTCCTGCTCCAAACAATCTCACTATAGCTATTTCGAAGTTATTTGCCAAATAAAAGGTAGATGACAAACAAATCTGCATTTCTGCAACAAAATAAGCATTCTTATCTCCCTTTTTTTCTCCACCACCAACAATATAGAAAGTCCAGCTTGATCAGCCAGAGAAGCTCAACGGGGGCATCGGCCTATTTTATCACAATTTGCTCACTAAGCAGGTACAAATGTGGCATGTGATGACAATAATGAGGCTTGATGTCACTTAGTCTTTGGGCTGTGTGCACAGCATAGTAAAGCAGAATGTCAGCGTTGCTGTAGGTTCTCCTCTCCAACACAGAAAGCTTTCTCACAAGCGAGGTGACAGACACCTTGGTTAGAGACTGAGCTGCCTCTCTAACAGCATTATAAATTACTGTAGATCCTATTTGTGTCAGTAGAGGCAAGTGAGGGGAAAATTCAGCATCAGCCTATTTATTCATTAACTTATTCGCTGGCTCTATCAGGCTCACCGTCACAGAGGAAGAGCTTTGCAGAGCCATTCTGCCTCAGAACAAATGTAACATGTTTACCAGAGGATTTATGGGCGTATCATTTTAAAAGCCCCAGTAATGTTGGAGTCAGTCAGGAGTCAGGCCAGAAAGGGGAAAGCTTCACAGCATATCTGCATTTTAATTACACAATATGGATTTATTGGGTGGCGAGCATTTTAAAACCTTGGCTAGTTTAAGCTTAGATCGCTGTGGGTTAGGTGATGGGAGAGTTTACGTCTATTCAGAATGTTAGCCATTTGTGCAGTTTTCCGGGTTGATCATCAAAATAGGTAATCCTCATAATTATCCATCATTCTGGTGATGTTTACATAATGCTGTCCTACATGTTCGTCCCCATTTTCACTTACCGGTGGGGAGTCTGACGTAGAGTGAAAAAACTTTTAATCCTCTTATGGAAAGTAAGCTTGTATGAGCGATGCAAACAGCAACTTTTAAAAAGAGCGTGTACGAGGAGAAATGGGCTTGTGCATGCTCTCGCATGCAGTTAATAGGCGTTCCCTCTCGGGAGCGGCTACAGGGATGTGCATGTGAATTTTTGTTTAAAAAGTAGAGATGGTTGGTCTTTGCAAAAATTTGTGAAAATCCTCCACTTTAGCTTTAATGAAATTTCATCAGCATTTATTGGGACAGATCATCACAAACTATTGCATATTTGTGAAGGGATTAACTAACTGGGGCATACAGCCCCCATTAGGGACAATTTTCTAGAATCATATTTTTGCAAATATAAAAATTGCTAATTTTTGCTCACTGATTGCTAAATATTTTTAATCGTTTTGTCTTTGCAAACACTCCAACTCCATCTAGAATGAGTGTAGATTGTATGTGAAGTTCAACTGTAAATCTTTCCAGTCATTCTTAAAGGAATAGTACACCCAAAACATGATTAGCCTTCATTTTCTACTCACCTCCATGCTGAACAACACTCTGGAGTACTTTTTTGATATCTCAAATGCATCTGGAGATCTGGGAGACTTCTTGCTGTCTGCTGACATTCAAATAATGGAGGTCTATGGCGCCCGAGACAGAAAGGTCCACAAAAGTCCACAAAAACTTGTCAATATTCCTCCATACTGCTCGTCCAATGTAATCCAAGTGTCCTGAGTGGGTAGCATCCAGAATTTACTCGAAACGAAGTCATTTAGAACGTTTTAGAGCCTAAACAGTAGTGTATAGGATTTCCTAATAGCGCCCCCATGCGCGCTCACGATTCTACGGAAGCCGGCAGACCAAACCAGCGCATTCAGCTCGGCAAAGAACTCATGCTCTTCCTCAACACTGAAGTCCTCAGACATTTTTCTTTCGTTGTTTCTTTCTTTGCACAGGTAAACAGCACATTTCTTCTTCTACGCTTGCATTATCGGCAGACCAGACGCTGAATGCGCACTTCCTTCCGGTTTGGTCTGCCGGCTTCCGTAGAATCGTGAGCGCGCATGGGGGCGCTATTAGGAAATCCTATACACTACTGTTTATGCTCTAAAAACATTCTAAATGACTTCGTTTCGAGTAAATTCTGGATGCTACCCACTCAGGACACTTGGATTACATTGGACGAGCAGTATGGAGGAATATTGACACGTTTTTGTGGACTTTTATGGACCTTTCTGTCTCGGGCGCCATGGACCTCCATTATTTGAATGTCAGCAGACAGCAAGAAGCCTCCCAGATCTCCAGATGCATTTGAGATATCAAAAAAGTACTCCAGAGTGTTGTTCAGCATGGAGGTGAGTAGAAAATGAAGGCTAATCATGTTTTGGGTGTACTATTCCTTTAACTAGATTTCGGTCTATATTGGAGCCAGTTTTAAGACTAAAAAAACTTAATCAACAGTGCTCATTCGGACAACTTCTCATACTCTTTTTTTCTACTTTGAGGATATTTATGAGAATTTGACTTGTATGCATGTTCATGATGTAGAGTTAGCAACATTAGCAGTTTGCCATACTAAGAATACAGCTAAGCCACATAAAAAACAAACAGCCATTTTTACACCCAATATTTTCAACTAGGTTTTACTGAAGCTCAATGCCAGCATTTACATAAATGAAAAGTCAAAAAAGACAATCAGCTTCCATTTTTTTTGTTCAAGTATATATCTAAACTATAAGTAGCGATATTCAGGGGGTCGTGCAGAATTACTGTTTTGTCACACTCATTATTTTGTAAGTTGACTGAAAAGTCACAGTTTGGTCATATATCTTAACAAAAGCCTTTCTTTAGCAGGTTTTCTGTGTCCCCATCATTGCTCTTGTTAATTCAGATCGCCATTGGTTGCAATATATTTCCATCAAGCGGTAACAGAATAAAGGGGTATAAAAAAATGTGTGCCACACTTTGCAGACTTTTATTTCTGAAAGATTTTCTTTTCTGCCTCCTTTTCCTTCCACTTCACAACGATGTGCCCCAATGTGTTGCTTAATCACATGTAATCCCCCCAAATATCTATTATATTTCATATAATTAACTGTATAACACTTGAGATAATAAATTAACAGGTGAAAAAGAAGGAACTAAAACGCGAGATGAGTCTTTTCTAATAACATCACCATCAATTTAGAAAGACAAAGTGACTGCTGCTGCATAATTTTCAGTGGGAATTTGTTAATTTACACAACAGACAAAGAAAATCTAATACAGAAAAAACAGGGAACTTTAGTTTAATTATCAAGGGATGGCTTGGACTGTGCATCATCATTAGTTTGACTAAATAGCACTGGTCAGTGACTCAAGTGGTGGTAAATGGCACAATTAGCATGCTGAACAGGGAGAGGTATATTCAATTTGAAAACCTTCTTTCTTAATCCATCTCCTGTGATCATGAGAACTGCTGAGCTACGGTCTTTTATGCTCAGTGACATTAATCAGGTTAATTCCAAGTAAAATGTCAACATTGTAATCAAGAACTAGCACACCCAAGCAAAACGTAAATGTCTGTAGATAGAAGATTTAAATGCTCAACAGTTTTAATCTACTTAGATTGATTTTAACCTGCAGATAGGGCAGGTATTCATAGCCATTAAAATAATCTTTTTGTGTGTTTTCTTTATATGAGATTACATTTTTAATACATGCCTTTCTTTTTAACAAATAAAAACATGCATTATAACTCTTTTAACCTGATACGTCTTAACAAAATCGAGTGCAACCAACTTTCTTAGGGTTTTATCTAAAATTAAAACCATAAAGCATTTAGAATATGTAGAAAGACTTATTTTCAAAGATCTAATGTGCTTTGCGAATTTCTTTTTTTTATTTCAGATTTGCAAAGTTGGTAGAGATACATCTAAAGAGTAACTAAAATTGTTGTGAAAGTAGTGACTCTGGGGAACACTTTCTGTTTTGTTTTCAAACAGGCATATTTCCTCTTTAACTAGATATATTTGATTAACAGCTAAAGAAAGAAGAGCTTAAGTTGGGTTTGAAAACCATTGTCGTCTGTGTTAACAGTGAATGGCTTAAGCAAAGAGACCCACCAGGGATGTGTTGACATGGTTTCTTACCATGATTCTGTTGTTTCTTGTTCTACTCCTCCCAGTGCCCTAAGGCTTAATCCCCTTGCACTTGCTCTGTAGCCCCAGCAGGTGCATAGGGAATCCATAAACACAGCTGGCGCGTCTCAGAGTTCGAAAACCCTTAGATGTTCCCTAACAGGATCCTTCACCCTATGAGAAAGCGAGAGAAAAAAAGAATAAACCCAAGATACAAGACAATACCAAAATCTGTGGGATGTTAACCAGTTTTGTTTCTTTTTTCTGAGCTACAGGCAACGCAAGGCTATTTGTCACAAAAATGACACCTCCAAAATTTGGTCATAATTTTTTGGTAATTTGAATAATCATCATCACTAACAACAAAAATTATTAACTAAGATTCAGTGAGAGGGAAGATTATATAACAAGTACTGTTAATGTTTGCAAATACAGTTTTACCAAACTGAGCATAAACCTCAAAGTCTCAAAAAAACAAAGTAATGAGATTTGTTTCTGTGCTTGACATCCTTTTTTCACAGTTTGCTTGATTATTCAGGAAATTGTTGAAGATATACTGTCCTATTACAAACATAATGGGTGGACTGAAACATATGTCCGAAATGTAAGGTCGGTCATATTTGCAGGTACACAAAAATGTGGAAGTGAACATAAATGACTGTTTATAATCAAATGCATTCAAATTTTGATTTCAAAGGTAGGGCATAAAGGGAGAGTAAAGACTGTAATTCAAAAATAGGTTTGTAATTAAAGCCTTAGGAACATTGCAGTGCAGAAAGAAAAGTATGCAGCGTGTCACTCGGTGTCTCCCTTCAGTTGACAAAATCGTTTCTTCTTATTGCACTGATTTAATACTTTACTTGGGCTTACACATTTGCCTGTTAAGTGTGGTGTTCTATACCTGACAGAAAGTGTTAGTCCTGATTACATTGGAAATTCACTGCAGCCATTCTGCAATGAAAGTGGACAGAGGTTAAAACAGCTCAATAGAAGAGATAACAAGCATTTGATCCAAAAAGCCATGCAGAACCTGCAGGCAATTGCATTAGAAAGAGTACTGTCAGGAATTTTGGATTTTAAATTACACCCGATTAACCTAAACTGAAGAAGGAGAAGAAGAAAAAGAAGAGTTTTTTGGGGTCTTTAACAGCAATCAAGTACTAGATACCTAGATCAGCTTTCTTAGAGTTTACAGACAAGTCAGAAGCCCAGGGAAAATAAAATTGCTCAACATCACTTACCAAATTCAAAAGTAAAAGCTCACATTTATGACAAGTTTAATTTCATGCACCTGTCATTCACTTTCATCCTCTGAGCTGCAGGAGTGTGAAAACAGCCTTTGCTGATCAAGATCAGTGAACAGTCTCATGTCTGCAGATGTTAGCCATGTCTACTATACACATCAGACTGCTACCTGGAGACATGCATCTCAAAAAAAAGTTTGGATGAATTTGGTTAAGAAACATTGGTGCACTAATACCTCAGCCTCCTGGCTGTTTGTGTTTCTAAAGCGCAATGATTGGCCTCAACTGGAATTCCTTTGCCTCATGAAATTATCAGATCAAGATATCTTAATATTATGGAACCCAGTTCTAAATAACTTTTTTGTACATTGACTGATTAATTCGGGATAGGTTTTACACTGCAAAAACAAGTAAAATAAGTAAAACCTTCTTAAAATAAGTGTGTTTACCCTAAAAATAACATAATCAAATATAGGCAAAGTGTCTCACTTACCTGCTCAATGAAAGAAAAAATGCACTTATTTTATTTTATTTAGATTTCTTTCTTTTTTTTGCAATATAAGCATTCCTTTTAAGACCATCTGATTCCCCATTTTAAGAAAAAAAATGTTTTCTTCCCTTAAATTGTTTTTCTTTCCTTTGTGATTAAATTAAAAGACATGAATGACAGTCTTCTATATTCAACCAGTTTTTTTGACAAATCATGTTTTGGTGTGTTTATTAAACAGTAAATTGATTCTAAATATTGTTTTAAATCCCTCAGCTCCTCAAAAATTCATGGGGGTCAGCTAAAAACAGCCTGATAAACCAGTTGCCACCCATTCATAGTCTGACACTGGCTCTCAAAACACCTAAGGGGGAAAATTACTTCCTCATTGCCAGACTAATGGTATTCATTTCTGTTAATCTATAACCCAGTGTTTTCCAATTTGGAGGGAGTAGCCCCTCCACTGTCTATTATGCTCTAGGGCCATAGTGGCCACTTTCTCCCCATCTTGTGGCACTTGAATTAAATAGAGGCACGTTGATAGCTGAGAAGCACGGAGGGTAAGTGAAAGCAATTAGGACACTCCAACTCTTTGCCAGAAGATGGAGACGCAATGGCTCAGGAGAGAATTAATTTGTATATAATGAAAACCTTTTTTATTCACGTTTTGTTTCGTGGCTCTTGTGGGTTCTTTTGTGTGAAAGAAGCGCTCCTCTTTTTAAGATGTCAGTGAGATGAAAACAAATCTGTAGTTAATAGGTCCAGAGAGGACAGGAGAGCTCTTGTACATGAATGAATGTGAAGACTAGTTAAAGTAAATGTAACAAAAGATTCAGATGCTGTGAAAAGAATGGACTCATAATTTTTTATCTCCACAGAGGTTCCAGTAATGTAATCAGAGATTAGAAGATAAAGTTATTTTGATCATTTCAGTTGTCTAAGGAGGTGGTCATTTGTTAAATGATCAGTTCAGCCATTTAGGGCCTGATCTATTGAAAGTTTTCACGTCTTAAATAATGTGCAAAGATGTTTGTACACACAGAGCAGATGTTAAAGAAGGTGCTGAGGGATTTGCTTTTGCAATTAAGCATGTGCAAAACTTTTGTGTGTGTGCCTTCATCAAAATGTAGATCATATTCTAATGACCAATTGCAAAAGTTCATGGGTGAAGGGTATGCAAAATTATCCAACAAGCAAAGCAATTTCGTAAAAAAAAAAAAAAAAGAGAGAGAACTCCAATGTTATGTCAAATTTTGCATCTTTTTGAGTACGTCTGAAAGTCAGGTGCTCGCACCTAATGGTGGACAGAAGGAAGCCCTTAGAACAAAGGGTGGGAAGAGATATTCTGTGAGTTGGTAAAGATATTTGGACTGTCATTAATAAATTTATATAAATGTAAAAAATAAAATAAAATAATAATGCTGCAGTAAGTTAATGAAAAATAGAATATCAAAAGTGTCTGCAAATAGAAATGGGGGGCATATCTTACTTATTGCGACAGGGATTCCTTTTCTCCCCCAATTCAATAAAAAATAACTGTCCCTACCTTGTTTTGCATTATATGCAGTCACGTTGTCTCTGATAGGAGATGGTGGAGAAAGTCCAGCCGGTTAGAAAGTAATCTGCTGTAAATCTGTGGCTGCTCTGCCGGGGTGCAATGGGGGACCAATCAATTTACCAAAGACAACTTTTTCATTTCATTTTAGATTTTCTGCATTCAAATTTAATTGTTTTTATTTTCATAATTTAGCTCTTTTTAATTTGTGTAGAACACTTTAAATTAGGATACATATTTCAGTTGCAATTTTCATTTTATTATCTCGTTGTTTTTTTGTCTTCATTTTTTAAACAATGATTTTTGATTACCTCCAACTACATGGCTTAGAACGTCATCTTTCTTTTACAGCCATTATCTAAACTGCCAGAAAAACACAAAATATACAGTTTTTGATATAGAGGATCCAAATCAGTTTGCAAACCTTAACATTTGAGCCAAATTCTTTATAGATCACCTGCAACACAGCCTCTTATTGCATGTGTAAAATAATTATTGCATGGGCAAAATAATTATTTCCAGTGCTCATTATTATTAATCTTTGATGATAAGGCCCTAAATGTCTTGATGCATCTAAGACATTAGAAATAAAAAGAAAACGGCTAGCACTCTCATTATTATGTCGCGTGATTTCAGAATGAGTCAAAGCTCAAGTTTTTTCAGCATAGAGATGCAAATGTAGAATTAAGAGTAAAATAAGTCACTGTACTTGTTTGGCTTCCACTTATCACCTCTGTTTATAAAAATACAAAACTGGGTAGGTTCCTAATTTTATTCAACCTGTATATGGATGAGCTGTCTTAGCATCTGAATAACTGTAGAATGGGATGTGTGATTGGTAACACTCTGATCAATCATTTAATTTATGCAGATGATAGTTCAAGAAATTGCAGATTTTTTTTTTCTGATTACTGATTTAAATGTTATCTAATATACATTTCAAAATACAGTTTAGTGATAATCTGAACACCTAAATAGAATAAAGATCTCTGTTTCTTGATTTTTATTTTTCAATGGCAAACACTGAGTGAATTTTTTTCGCATTTATTTATCAAAAGCTTAAAGTCCCATATAATACTGCTTTTCTAATTTTGTTTAAAAGCCCATGTCCAACCGTGCTAACCAGCTGTTCCGTCAAGCTTATGTGAATTCATCATCTGTACTAATGCAAAACTTTATGTATGGTGTATGTGCTGTCTAAATGACTGTGAGAACTGTTAAGTCAAGCCCTATTTAGTCATCTCTTTGAAAGAACTGGTACTATTGTATTGTAGAATTATTTTTTCTACAATGGTATGTTTTATATTTTTGTGTTGTTTGCTTGTAACCTTTACTCCAACCATGCATCTTTGTATCACATGTCCAAAATATAAATCAACTACACTGCAAAAAATAGAAATCTCAATAAGTTATTTTTTCTTAAAATAAGTGCGTTTTTCCTTATTTTGAGGAGGTAAGTAAGACACTTTGCCAATGGAACAAGACAATTTCCTTTTAAAATAAGAAAAAACTATTTTATCGTCTTATTTCAAGTAAATATTATCTAACTATCTTATTTTAAGAGTGAAAATACTCATTCCATTGGCAAATCATCTTATTTACCTGCTCAAATTAAGGCTAAATATACTTAATTTAAGCCATTTTTTACTTATTTCTGGATTGTTTTTGCAGTGTATACCTACCTACCTACCTGCCTACCCACCTACCCCCCTACCTACCTACCTACCTAACAATTGATTTGGAATAGGATCAACTCAGTGCTGTAATACTTATGTTGGACCAACAGCTTCCAATAACCTGATATTCAATAGTTCTTGATATTGCACATTTTGTCGTGATCTTGGCTCTGATTGCTGGCTTAATTGCTCTTTCCATTCTCCTGTCTGACTCTGCAGGGTTGCACATTACCCCTTATCTAATCTACCTGCTCCTGCTTCTATGTAAGGTTCCTGGATCAGCTCTCAGGGCCTGTTCTGCCTCTTATCTACTGAGCATGCCTTTTCCTGTCTGATCTCAGTGGAGAGAGTGGTTTTTAGTCTACCATAGTGCTTCTGATTTTCTGATCCTGACCTCTCAGCCACTGACGCTGTCTGATCCCACTGTCTGTCTCGCTTTGAATACCGGGTCCTTCTGTCATGTTTCATGACACATGTCCCCTTTACTAATTGTTCACTCTTTCAGCTCACATCTAAAGTTTGATTTAAACAGATCTAAACAAAGGAATACAGTCACTTCAAGGGAAATGACATGAGGTGAGTGAACCTTCACCATTGCAGTACCTGTAAAACATACCCTGATATTAAAGGAGAAGTCCAGTCATATTCTTAATTCAAACTTCTAGTTTCAAGTACTTCAAGTACTTTAAATGTGAAATTATTAAATACTGTTCAATAAATGATATGGGTTTATAATTAAGAGTAATTTTCATTAGAATGTGCCTTACTGGAGACTTACATGTTTGTCAAAGAACACTACTGCCACCTACGGGTTTGTGACGTCACAGTGCGGTATCAGCTGTTGAGAAAGTCCCAATGCTGTATCTTGTGTTTGTCACAACGCGCTATTATCCAAGTCATCTTGAAAACATTCTTCTTCGAAATGTTGGCTACATATTACGTGTTTTTTCTCTGACCAGAAGTTTGATGGCAAATTCTCCCTCTTCAAGTTGGGAATCCAAAAACAAACTCGCCCGTGGTGGATCATGAATCGGAAAGGTGAATAACTGCATTTTTTTTTTTCACTTTTATCCTAGGTATTACAACATGCAAGTTGCCATGCAAGTGGGTATTGTCAGTTTAACTATAGCTCTCACGAATTTCAGTGGTGAAGTCCTCTCGAAATCTTAAACAATTGTTGTCGTTTGCAGATGTGTCTAGTAGTTCCCATTGAATTTGCTTGTAAAGTGGGGAGAATGGCCTTCAGCTTACCGCGCAGTGACGTCACTGCCAGTAGATGTCAGGAGTGAGGAGTTAGTATATTTGGGCAAAAATGTCCGTTCCCGGACTCAGTGATTGTCACGAAAATTATTGTTTTCATTTTTTTATTGATTAACGCTAAATTCATTATATCATCGGAAACGTATTAGTTTTAGGTATTGATAATGGTCCATTGATTCTTGCTTGCTTATTCAGTTAAAAGACATTGGGTGTGAATAAACCAAATTTTCTTAATAATGGTACATCTGAGCAATATGAAATCTGGAAGTTATGGAGTTCATGACATTACATTTCTTTAAGATATCTGTTGCAGCATAGCTTAGTTGTCATAAAATAGAACAGTGATGCTTGATTGTTATTTACCTAAATCCATGTCTCTTGATGACACATTAAATGCAAAGCAGATAAAGAGAAAGGGAGAAAGGTAAAATTGGAAACATCTTCAAACAGCTGCAAATGAGACCATATTTGTAATGTAAAGACCACAGGGGTAACAATGTTTGCTTTTCTATCATTTGGGTTTGCTTTTTAGATGTAATGCATGGGGTTTATTTCATCATTCTTACTATGCACACAAGGCTGTAACTGGAGTATTGTTCAATGAGGGGAAAAAAGTAGTGTAAGAGTGGTGATCATTTTCTAATCACAAGTGTGATGGCTTTTAGACACTAAATGTTTGAGAGCAAACAATTTTCTCTCCAGCTGGCCTCTTTATAGATCATGAAAATATACTACTTAAATCAATGGGAGACATCCCACACACAATGGCAGCCCTGCTGTTCAATGATGGCTTTTGTACTGGGGATAATCTACAAAGGTCATCAATCATGCAATATGTCCTCCTCGAAACACACACACACATTGTGATGTACTGGATGGAAATAAGATGGTTTTCTTCTTTTCCACAAAAAGAAAAGGGGAGGGTCCCTTTGAAATATATGTTGATAAAAAGAGCTTGCTATCAAAACACTAAAGAAACACAGTAGTCTTTGCTCCAAGGGAGTCAATAAGGCAAATTGTTCCAAATTCATTGTCTGGCATGTGGTGAGACAGGCATTTTCACAGCAAAAATCTCCCTGGTTGAACTGGAACTGTACAATTGACCCTGTCTGCCTTTTCAAAATGGTGCAACATTATAACCTGGGGGAATGTGTTGTCATCCAAATGAGATAAGTTTATTTTCTGCAGTATAGCATTTGTTCCATCAGGCAGGGAGGCTATAAAGCTAGCAGGATCAGTGGGGAGTCGAACTCGGCACATGTGGCGCGAAAGAGGAGCCCGTTGAAAAGGTTTGGCCACCACCCAAATCTCTCCTTCTGCCTTCTGTGCGGGCCCAGCCTTGGAAAGCAGGAGGCCACAATATTGTGGAACAAATTTCGACTAATCTGAATGTGCTGGTCCAGGGGCTCCAGTGGGAAAGCTGCTCTCATGTGCCCTTTGCCGCCTGTCCCACAGATCGAACCGGTTCATCCTTTGCTGTGCCAACAAACGGCATGACGAATGAGATGTCGGTGGGAGGGGGCTGTAGGAGCTGTTGGGATCTCAGCCTAGGTCCTTGCATAGGCTGCTCATGTGTGTTCTCAGCAGGCTAGCACTTTGCCCCGGGGAAGAGGGGCTGAACGGAGAAGGGCTGGCACAAGATTGCCAGTTCCCACCTGCATCCTCTCAGCCCCGGCTGATACAACTTTAACAACTCTTACTCTCTTAATTTTTAAAAAAGGAGCTTAAGCTACATTAGCCACTCATATTCCTCCTTTTAAAATGACAGAGTGACACTGAGATGAAATATAACAGACAAAGTGTTCTACTCATGGTAGATGATACCAGACGTATATATATTTTTTTCATTCTGGCAACATATTTTTTTAAAAGTACTCTTTAATGTGCTTTTCAAACCCACAAAGTTAAGACCTGGTAGAGGTTTAGTTATTTTAATGTGTTTCTTCTGCCATTGCTCCTAAAAACTGTGACATGTTGATTGAATTTAAGGGATAAGGAGACTTGGGAAGACCTAAATGAGACTTACTTTTTCCCATGTGAGCTTCTGAGATTATTTAACCTGGTCTAACTTCCTTTGCACTTTGCATAGGGATAAGATACATTTCAACCAAGCAAGTGGACAGGGAATAACAATTTTCTTTTTTTTTTCCATGAAAGTTCAAACTTTTAATTTTACAAGTCCTTATCAAGGGAACCTTGGATTGCCCTTGATTTTTTTCTTCTGGAACTCATCTCTATACACCACAAGTGAGTGCAACCTAAGCATTTTTTCCAAAGCTACTAGAATGAAACAAGTTACAAAAACATAATGTTGACTTGTTATCACAAAGTGAAGGAAGATAACTTGTATAGTTTCCATTAAGCAGTCTGGGGCATTTTTATGCACATTCCCGGGTGGACAGGCCCAGAGGAGGAGGTGGGGAGGTGATTTCCATAGTAACAGTCAAGTCCCCAGCTGTCATGTTTGGGCTGAGATAGGTGCTGTGAGCAAAGGGACCACTTAACCCCAGCCACACTTCAACTTAGGAAGTTAAAATGCTGCTGGGTGTCTGTGCTGGGCCTCACTTAAAATGCAAACTCTATACCCCTGGGAAGACAAGAGAATGTTTCTGAATTAACCCAGGGATACACGGGGTATGCAGAGAGCTTTCTCAGAAATAATTAACCATCAATGTTTTGGATGTCACCAAGAGATTTATACAAAAAAAAAAGAACAAAAAGAAAAAATATAGATATTTATGTGTGTGTGTGTGTGTGTGTGTGTGTGTGTGTGTGTGTGTGTGTGTGTGTGTGTGTGTGTGTGTGTGTGTGTGTGTGTGTGTGTGTGTGTGTGTGTGTGTATCTGGTTGTGAATACTGCCCATCTGTAACATTATCGTTGTTGTTGTTGTTGTTATCATTATTAACTCACATAAGTTCTTAATAATACATTTGAGAGATAATTAAGAGACATTCAACTAAAATATTCAGATGTACTGTTCGCAATTTAAGTTTTGTTTTGTTTTTTAAATGGACTGGGAGCACATTCATAAATTGCAGTTTTTAAGAGCTTCAAAATTTTTATTCGGGATTGACTTCTTCCTCTATGACTTTCCACCCTACTCTAAACTGTGGATTTTAGGAGCTCCACCAGGGTTCCCATGAATGGGCCTCATGTTTGTTTCTCTAAATAATGCTCTCAATCTTTGTCAAGTTAGATGGACTTTCGTGTCTTGGTAGCTCTGTAGCTGTACTATAATATTTCCATTTAGATTATGAATGGAACAGAGCTCTGATAGATGTTCAAAGGTTGATATATTTTTTCTTTAGACTTAAATCTTTTCCTGGCCTGTCAGCTCTGTTCCTTGGTCTTCACCATGCCACTTGTTTAACAATCCTCTCCTACTTCTAAAGACTTAAAAAGCAGTTGGGTTATTATAGTCACACCCAGGTAAAATCCTTCTATATAGTAGGTGGTTTCTTTAAATAGAGGCATCCGAGTAAATATAAAAAAAAAAATACAAATGTATGCAAAACCTTTCGATTAATTTTTTTTCTTTTAAAGATTGACAAGTCTTTCTCACAAACATTGCATGAACGTGTCTCAAGGCGTAAAACGTGGGCCCAATCTCTTGTTTAAGAATTGTGAGGCACTTTTTTCAAGTAAGCATTCAACATAATAGCTTTTCTTTAAAATGTGCATTTTCATGAAGTTAGGTTTGCATGTTGCCGAGTCAGAATCTTACTTAAGTCCCCCAAACATACAGAAAATTAGATTTAAACCAAGTTTAAACTTAAGTTCAGCCACTTCTGTTTAAACACTAGCAGCTGGTTTTCTTTGAACGTTGCATCCCTTATCATCCTCTAAGCTCTTTCAAACAGCTTTCCTCAGCATAACAAATATTGCTTTTGACAGGCCAGACAAAATGTCCCAGTTGTTCTGCAAGAAAAAATGTAGCATTGTCCCCTTCTGGGTGTGAATGGCCATCTAATCAAGCTCTCCCTTTCACTGCAGCTGGTTTACAGCGAGCAGCATGCTGACCTCTGAGGGGCCCGCCTCCCCCCTTCCCCGTCCTTTGGGACCCTTCAACAAGCTTTAGAGGCCAAATGAGGTGTAAGTCTATTAAAAGGGAGTTTGTGTGTAGATCACAGTCCCTCTGGGGGTAGAAGCCTTTTGCCTTGTCATTCAGGTGCAGCTAATTTCCTTCTGCTCTACACGTAGACATGAGGTCTGCCCGTGGTCCTCATCGCACTCAGACAAGATCTGCTGCTAGAATTTCAAATGACTGCTGCATACGAAGGCAGCAGGTGATTTATTGAAACAGAGCGTTTGAGATAAAGAGAGATTGCTTTGTCGTCGTAAGGCAAGGCAAGGCAAGTTTATTTATGTAGCACATTTCAATGGCAAGACCATTCCAAAAGATGTACATAAGGGAAAATCTAAAAACTAAAGTATACTGCAGTCGCATAGAGGCAACACAAATAGCAACATTGCTTAGATGACACAGTAAAAGGCCTATCTAAACAAATACATGTTTAATCTCAATTTAAGTGAGGGATCTTAGTGCTTTCACAGCTTTCTGGGATTTTATTCCAGGTTTGGGGAGCATAAAAGCGAAGCGCTGCTTCTCCATGATTGGTTCCGGTTCAGCATAAGCAAAGTAGATTAGAGCCAGAAGACCTGAGAAGTCTGGGCAGTTGATACACCAACAAGTCTGTAATGTATTTTGGAGCTAAGCCATTTAGTGATTTATATACTAAGAGAAGTAAAATATATTTTCTGAAAGAAGGGGAGCCACTGTAATGATTTTAGAGCTGGGCCGATATGCTTCACTTTCTCACTTCTAGAGAGGACGCAGGCAGCAGGACACTTTAGGCTGACCTGTGAAGACACAGTTTCAATTCTACTAAAGATGAATGCATGATATATATTTTTGTCATGGTCTTGTTGATACATTAGTCCTTTAATCCTTGAGCTGTTGTTTAGGTGATAGAAGAGTTGCTTTGGTACTGTTTTTATGTCCCTCTTACAGTTCTGGTCTGAGAACCCCAGAGGTGAGTGGTGGTTTCTTACAGTATTAACTGAACCTTGATGTCAACTTTTGAACAATTTACTTTAGTCCAAAGATTTTTACTATATTTTTGTATTGATTCAGCAAGAAGAAAATGTTGCCATCCCCATACATTTATTTATTTTATGTTGGAGGGTTCAAATCCACCCTTTTGACATTTAAAGTACAGCTGAGTGTCATCTGCAAAGTCGTAGATTTTCATTGCAATAAAATTCTGTGTAACCATGCAGTGTTGGAGATCCAAGGCAAGGCAGAGGAAGTTTATTTGTATAACACAATTCAGTACAAGGACAATTCAATAAGCTTATTATGAATTAAATGATAAAATAAATAAGGGAATAAAGGCAAATAAAGATTAAAACATGACAAAAGCAGGTGGTAAAACAAATAAACAGTTGGACCATAACATTAAACTAATAAAACCTCAGTAAACAGTTTAACTTCAACGGTTCAAAGGCGGTTCTAAACAAATGGGTTTTTAAATTTAACAACTATTCATTATTTTGGACATTTCTACGAGATTGGCTATAGTAATAGCACTCCATGCAAATTCCATGCAAATTAGACCACACATTAAAAATAAGTTTGAATTAAATCTTGTCTTTTTGCTGTCTTAAAGATAAATACTTGTAATCATTTACTTTTTCTTATGGAATGTCCTGTAAATTCAGTTGGCAGTGGACAAAAAGTAAAAAGGAAAATAAGGCCACAAGTGATGTCTGAGTCAGTCTGATTTGTGGTTAGAGTATAATTTAATTGTTGCAGAGCCTTAGTATACCTGATGTTTTATGATTTTATTGAGATCCATTGTATCCGTATTTTACGAGAGATACACCTTTAGCTCTAAAGAAGTTGCAAACACTGCTGCTGGAATATCAGTCAAATTAAAGTTTGGACACAATCTTTCCTTATTGTGCATCTGTATCCAGGAATGTTTAAACTGAACTGATTAAAAATTCACTTCATAAAACAATTTAAACTACCATCATTATTTATCAATTGCCTTTTGGGGCCTAAGACCTTTCATCTCTCCTAAATTTCAATAATCGCCATTAGTCCTTTCAATGAAGAAAAATAACAACCTTTTTGGTATATGGTATATTCAGTCTGGGAATAAGGTGACTAAAGGAATTGTGTGCCTTGCAATAGCTTCCATACCACTTGACTTTTATACATTTGTAAGGATGCAGCCACAAATTTCAAGGTGTTTTCTTGGTTTTCATGCAGTAAAAAAATACAAGACAGTGCATAAATGTGAAGTGGAAGAAAAGTTATATTATATATATATCTAGAGAGAGAGAGGGAGAGAGGCATTAACACATTTGGGCCAGTAGAGTGTTTGCACGAGAAAGAGTTTTTCCAAATCAGCTATTGACAGTATTCACTGGGGGAGCCTGGGGTCAGTTCAGCAGCATTAACCTCTGGAAGACCATCTCAGTGAAAGGCATTAGTCACATAGAGCAGGAGGAGGGATGTCCTTTAATAGATTATTGACCAGTAGGCAGTAGCTTGTATCGCACCACGTGGACCTCACCAGCTCCTGACCTCTTCATCAGTGATGAAATAGACCACCTGCAGTCCATGTGCATATACAGTATCCCTTCAGAGTAATTATATTTAAGAAATATGATCTTATTATTTGCAAAACAGCTTGCAGAGCACTGAACCTGAGGGGTATGAAGCGTTGGTCTTTCACTGCAATGAAACCGGAGTCTGGGACTCATCAAATTGAACATGTTGGGGGAAAACAACAATTACTTTCATGAACTTAGGCTACCTAATTAAAGGCAGGCAATTTCTCTCAGAGAGTCACACTCAGGATCTGTAATTGAAATCAAAATGAATACTGCTGGAACACAGGATGGACTTGGAATAGAAGCATTTTTCACCTTATCACTGGTTTCATTTGAGGAGCAGCTTGTGAAATATAATTTTGTGGCATATTTTACATCAGAATCCAAAATTGATTCATATAACCCAGAAGGAAAGACTTCCAACAGTTGTTGCCAGCATCATCTCTGGTCTGTTTCCCTTTGGCTCTGTCTCACTTTCTTTTTTTTGTTAATTGTTTGATAATTCATCTCCGAGCTCTAATTTACCCCCCATCGTCAGCTCTGTATGTTCGACCATCGTGTGAGATGTTCAGCTGAATTTCAAATGAGCTTGTAGCGTATGACGTCCTTCTTGCAGGGAGAGCACCTATTTATGGATGTGTTTGTTTGTTTTCCATCAACGTTAACCCTTTAGGCGAGCAGTGTCCGTATGCCATCTTTTCCGGAACACTCTCAAGAACGTCCTTGAGCAGGATGCCCTGTTGTTTTAGTTAATCTAGATTCTCAGTAACTCCTAGTTAGATATGACAAAATTAAATAGTTTTTTTGTTTTTTACAATAGAATATGTTTTAGAGTACCTTTTATATTTTCACACATTCAAACAATAATCCGCTTTGCTTTGCAATGTAGTAAAGGAAGAAACCATCAAACAACTAATTATATTCCCGTTTACTGAGTTTTAATTTAAAGTATTTCTGTTTGTTTTTGTTTGGTTTTTTTTATGCTACCTGATTCTACTTTTCTTTGACTTACTGTTCTTTATTGTGGTTCTACTGGCATTACATAAATCTAAAAATCTGTTTCTCTGCAAAAAGAGAAGGCAAGATAGTTTGTTGAGCACGATTTATAAAAGCAGTTATTCAAAGTTATTCAAAAAAAAGGAACAGAGATTCTTCCCACCAATAGAGGGGAATGCACATTTAAATAAACAGTTAAGACATGCCTTAAATGAAAAAAGCAGTTTTTCATATTACTTGAATCTACAGTAAACACTAATATGGGCTTTATTTTAAGGATCTAGCCATTTGTGGACACCACAGGTTTTCTAGCAGTTGGTTCCAGAAATTAGCAGTATAGAAACCTAACATCTTTATTTGTCCTTATATTATGGGAACACCGATGGGTGATTAGGTAGATGATGACCTGAGAGGTCTTAGTGGTTTAAATCTGACCAGCATCTCTGTAATGTGCTGAGGCCCAAGATCCATTTCAATCTGAAAAACTCACACGAAGAGAAAAGACAATTAGGAGAAATGCATTGATACAATAACTTTGTCTTTGGCGCTCGACCTCGGCAGGAAACATAGCGCTTAATTTTGATTGATATACATGAACAGGTGCAAAGACTAGAGCTGTTTCCCTCCCAGGCCAGAAACTGATGCTGGAGTGGAGATAGATGTAGTAGACTGCTGGTTAGCGAGACGGTATGCTGAGCTTTATGGGGAGATCCAGTGGACTGCGTGAGCTGATACTAGAGCTTCACTCAGGGACCTGGAAGAAGGAAGTCCAGTTGGATAACACAGTTTGAGAGAACCTGTCCATGAGGAGCAAGCATGAAGCAACAGATGAGATGGGACGGGGAGCGCAGTAAGAGTCCGGGAGGAATGACACTCTGATGAAGCTTTAGCTGCGATGGTGGAGGAGGGGCTGGAGGTGGGTTGAAGAGGTGTCATCTGAATGAAGTCACAGCGCATCCACCGCCTGCACACAGGACCAGACAAGTGTGTATCGGAGTCCTCTTAAGATGAACTTTGGATGCCGATTGGCTTTCGTGGAGGTTGGGATCCAAAGCTGATTGCATGTGGTCACAGGTTAATGTAGGAGAGCAATGAGTTCCTTCAGTTGAACTTCCGCCCAGGCTCCATTTGAGGCTGACCAGCAACACTTTAAATATGCTAACAGTAGCCTGAGCAGCTGCAGAGGTGCGAAGGCTAATGCTTGAATACTTACTTTTTATTTTTGTAACTTTTATTTTCTTTATTTACCTTTCTGTTTTAAAAAATGAATTTGATGTTTCTGAAAAAAGTGTTTTGATAAGATATGATGTTATCTTACGTACAGGGTACATACAATTACTCCAGTCAGATGGAGGGTTAGCACTGGCCATTAATGGGTATAGTGACCAGACATTCCCGATTTCCAGGGACAGCCCCCGTTTTGGACCACCACTCCCTGGCTGAAGCCATCCTCCGAAATGTCCCCAATTTTAGCGTTTTATAAAAAAGGTGGAAAATGTTGTGTGTAGACTGTTATGGTAGAAAGAGGGAGTGAACATGTTGCGCGCAGAAACTGCTGTTAATATACAGATGAGGGGTAGAGTGCACCGCTTTTAAAACAGACAAGAAAGAAAGGAAGGTTTTTTATGGCAACAGGTCCTACAGTAGCTGATGGGGAGCTGCCCTGTGTTATGGTGAGTGTGTTAATCAGTCTATTTGATTTGAAATTGGGACCTTTAGTTATATCTTCAGATAGTTAGTTATTGTAAGTAGTGTTATAAGTTGTTTTTTTTTTGTTTGGTTTTTTTTTTTTTTTTTTTTTTGCTCTTTTATGATTGGAGTTTATGAGCAGACTTCCAGACTTTGTACCAATAAGGGTATATAAAAGTTCCTCATTATAAAAAAAATAAGGCAGTAGAAGGAAAACTGAATGAGACAAGATCTGCATGATCTGAGAATGATGCAGAAAGAGATAACCACCTGTTTAATGTTAATTTATTAACTAGTTTTTACTTGTAGCTCCACATATTGAGGTGATTAGCCTTTTTAGTATTTAATCAGATGAGATAATCGTATGAAATACTAACAGTATGAGGAGGCACATTCCTGGATTTTACAATTGATTTTCATTGTTTAAATATTAATAAATATGTAACAAAAATGGATAAAAGCATCACTGTCCCAGTTTCCTAATTTTATTATGTATTATAGTGTATTTATTTTTAATAATATATTTATTTTTATCTATGAGCAAGAAATATGCCCAGATTGGATTTCAGGAATCTTGTCACCTTATTAATGGGCAGCCAGAATGTCTTTATTGGTAGGGGACACCAGAGCACCAGGAGGAAACCTAAGCAGACATGGTGAAAACATGTAAACTCCACACAGAGAGTCCCCAGCGTCGCCTAGGTTTAAACCCCGGACCTTTTTGTTGTGAAGCAAGAGTGCTAACCATACTGCGCCACCAGGCCACTGAACTTTATCAGATATGTCAATAGAGGATTTATCTATTGCAGATGTTACTGTATCTATGCCTCAATGAAAGTTATATCCTAATTTTTAACATCTACTTGTTTTTTCCTGATCAGCTGGCCGGACAACTTTAACGATTAGGCCAAGAATAGCCTCGACCTTTTAATCAAAATATGGTCAAATATTATTTGCCCTTCCTATGGAAGAGGCAGGCCAGCAAGAGGATTCATTAACTTAAAAAAAAGAAAACATGCATTTATTTTATCCTCTTGCCTCATTCTGATCCCTGTGCCCATTCAGATTAGTCAAAATATTATATTCTAAATGCTTTATCCCATGTGCACAAAGATATTAAGTTTTCCTTTTTAAATATCCCCTTTTTAAATATAACAGTTCCACTATTGTACAACTATGTATAATGTTTTTAATCTATGTTTTGTAAACCACAATGATGCATGCTTTTGTTTATGTCTGTCGCTTCATAAACTGTTCATGGACTGATTGAGTGTAAACAGTTCGCCCTTAGAAGGTTTAATAAAGCTTTCCTTACTCTTGATATAATTCTTTGATAGCTCAACTCATACGACATCTTACGTCAATTGAGGTTGATTGTGTGTAAAGCTCCAAAACCCCTGTCTTACTGTGAAGGGTAACTTTATTAATTTCTTAATACTTTAAATCATCTAAACAGAAGAGAGTATAAAATAAAAATTTCCAAAAATAATTCAACTCCCATTAGTCTTTAGCAATTTGTTGTTGGTTTTCAATTTGATACTTAAAACACCTAAAAGCTCAAAACAAAGTGCTGAACATGGCTACTAATAAAACACAATAACAGAATGAAATACAGCATAAAAAGAAAAAGAATTTCTATAAGCTTAATGAACAGGGTCACAAAAACTAAGTCCTGGCAGTGTTAAAAGCCAGCAAATAAAATTAAGTCTTGAGCCATATTTTAAAATTTTCCAGTAATTCATTGTTTAGATTAGTGGCAATTTTAACATGTAGCTTTTCAAAAACATTATTCACAAATATTTAATGAAAAAAACTTATCCTAAAATGAAGGATTTTTTTGTTGTTGTTGTTGTTGTCTTTTATCTTTTTTTTTTTTTAACTGAACCTTTTGCAGAAAACATACATCCCATATGAACAAACACCCACACACTCACTTGAGACTGGGAATATGAGGCCATCAGAGCTCCACACATTACATTGACTGGTGGAGGTCTTCACTGTTTAAGTGGAGCTGCCTGCTGAGGCTTTCCTCGCCGGCAGCAGACCTATAAGAGTGGTAAGTGGTGGTGATGAGACACTGTCCCCTGTGCCTCCTTCAGCTGCCATTCCCCTTAAATTGAAACAGAGTCCTGCAAATAAATGCGACATTCTGTTCAGGGAGAACGGCTGAAAGTTGCATTTCATATAATCACCCGTTGGGGAAAAGGCCCCCAGCACGGTCTGTTTTATTCGCCCTCCTTTTTTGTTATTTATATGATAAAGGAACAGGGCCAGATCAGGGTCATTCAGCGTTCATTTTTCTTTTTATGTTGTTTTGTTGGGCATGTGACAAGAGACAGGCGGCCTATAGCTGTGAATCTGCTCTATATGGCTCCCCTCCTGTGGCTATGAGTATTACAGACAATCTGATGCTTTCACCTATTGGTATCAATATGCATTAGCTTTACCCCCTGTTCATTAGCTTTAAATGGTATCTCTTTTTAAGATTAATTGAGGCTGGAATAAAAGACGATGGCTCCCAAGAGCAGCCTACTGTTTGTTATTCACGTTGCCCTGAAAACGGCAACAGTAAATCCTCCAAGTTGTTGTTAAGCTCGCTGTATTACCATATGCGTGCCATTTCCATGAAGTGACACACCCCACCACCTCCCTTCACCCCTCTGGATCAAATGGGGACTATTGATCCTGCAGCACTCCATTTCAAGTTAATTGTGCTTGAAATGAGGTGCACACGCTCAAGCATACCTGCATCGGGAAGGCTTTATTTATTTATATTCGTGAAGGAACATGTGTCAGATGAACAGCAAATATTCAATTGGCGTCTGATTCAATTTTGCTCAGAAAGCCGCTTCCTGCTCAAATGTGCTTTGACAGGGGTTGAAACAGATTGAAACAGACTTGTGGCACTTTTCTTAAGGTTTTAGCTGGAATATGCTTTGGTGTTTGTATACATCAAATTAAAGCAAAGCAGCAATAATTTTGACCTATTGATAAAACCTCCATTAGTGCCAGACAACAACCCCTCAGTTTTCTGCTGGGCCCTCCAAGCTTGACTGTCTTTTTTTCCTTTCTTTTTTAACCTGACTTATGTTTTTATGGGTCAGGTGAAATTTCACCTCTGAGCCTTTTCCCATTGAAACAAACAAAACTCCTTTCTTAGATGACCAAACATGAAAAACTCTGTGGGAGTAAAAAGGCTTGACTTTGAATTCGATCATGCCAGATTATGACTATAAATCCTTAAATAGCCCACAGGAGAGGCTACCTAAATATAAAACAACATAATGGAATTTAATGACAAACTGTATTTTTTGTAACTAAGAATATATATGATGAAATTAGTTCCTCTAAAAAAGGAATCTTAAGCATTTAATCTGGAAGACTCTTTTCAGCTTCATCTAAACCACCACCGCTGTCCATTGTTTAGCTCCAGCCAGTCAGCTCGGGGGCTGCACCTTCTCCGATGCCAATTCCTTGTCAAAATCCTGTTCATTTAGCTCCTGGCCCAGCTTCTCTCTCGCATGCAAGTAAACTTTCACCCATCTCCTCCTTCATTCTCATCCTCTGGTTTATTCCACCACCAGTGTCCAGACCCCGGGAGACGATTAACCATTTTCTAGGTTACTCATCCAAGTGTATGATGATTCACAACATCGAAGTCTTCTGCTCGGGCCCAAGCGCCAAAGAACTTATTTCGTTAATGTCTTCATCTGCCTCTGTCTCCTTGAACCTCACTCGGGCCTCAGCAGATGGCCGCTCACACTGAGACTGGTTCTGCTGGAGGTTTCTTCCTGTTAAAAGGTAGTTTTCCTCTCCACTGTCACTACATGCATGCTCAGTATATGGGATTGCAGAGTCAATTAGTTCTTACAATCAGCTGGCTTTCCTTAGCTAGAAATATTTTGAAGAATATGATTGTGTTACGACCTGTCCAGGGTGTACTCTGCCTCACGCCTATTGATAGATGGAGATAGACACCAGCACCCCTTGCAACCCCAGCAGGGATAAGCGTGATGGAAAATGAATGGATGAATGATCGTGTTACCTGTAAAAATACATTTTCTAATTGCAACTTTTCTCTGTGTGAGTCTCTCCAGGTTGAAATACTTAAGATGCAACATTTGCATAATCTCTAATTGTCATCTGTTAAAAAGCAAAGCACAACACTTTTGCCACCTAGACCTCTGCTTAAAGTAGTAATCATCATATCTCCAAGTGCAAGTTAAATGATCATGAAATCCCCTAAATATCAATAATATTATTAATATTAATAATATTATCTTATACACCCAATTCCAATTTGTTAAGTTAACAAATTACAGCAATAAAATTTGAAATCTTAAGCCAGAGAATACCTATAGTCACATCCGGATTGAATTCACACCTGTTTTTGATGCCTAAGTTTCAGTCATAAAAACACTAAAAAATAACTTCAATGACTGTTCTTAGTTAAACTTCTTTTATCCAGTATTTCTCACTCAAACCTGAAGAGCTTGTTTACTGATGGAATGGCCTGTTGAATTAATTGTTTTAAAGGTCTTTATACTGAGTATGTATTCTTTAGTAGAACAATTTCAATAAAACCAGAACCTATTTGTCTAGAGTAGAAGAAGGGAGAAGAATGTAATGGTCTCAATACACAACTCCACTACTTCCTAAACTTAAGGCAACTCTTTTTTTATTCCTGTCTTTTTCTACTGGATGAAGTGATTAATACAGGTATGCCTAACTGCAGTAACCATGGCCAGACAAACCCGGATGAATAACTCCGTCCAGTAATGAAAGACAGGAAACAAAAGGGTATCCTTAAGTTCAGGAAGTAGTGGAGCCAATTTTCCACTAAGAGGTGTGTATGAAATTAAGGTGTTGGAATATCAGAGTGAGAATTAAAAAAGAAAAGCTGACAGAGAATTACAATTATAATGCAAGAAATGCACTCCTAAAACAATTGTAGTTTTTTCCAGGAAATGTCAAATTCAAATCAGATAAGCAAATAATTACATCATCTCAGTGGTTATACCCTGCCTAAAACGATTCAGGCTTGAGTCTTAGAATGTACACATATAATAATGAGCCAAAACTTTTAACCGGTTCTTTTCAAAGAGACCTAAATCCCATCCTTCACTCATCATGTAGCAGCTAAAATTATCAGCAACACGCACCCATCCATGAAGGATTCATATTCAGTGAAAGGTAATATAAAAGTAACAGAAAGGAATAAGGACATTTCTTATTTTAAGATAAGGAAACACTATTATTACATTGCAAATGAATTAAAGGTATAGTGGAGGATTTTCATTAACTTTACAAAAGACCTGCCCTCCCAAATAAAAAAAAATTTACATGCACAACCCTGTGCCCGCTCCCGAGACGGAACGCCTATTAAAGAGCATGCACATGCCCATTTCTCCTCCTGCACGCTCTGTTTAAAGGTTGGTGTTTGCATCACTCATACAAGCTTACTTTCCAAAAGAGGATTTGCAATTTTTCCACTATGTCAGACTCACCACCTGTACTGTAAGTAAAAATGGGGACGAACAAATTGGACGGCCTTACGTAAACATATCACTAGAATGATTGACAATTTTATATATATATATATATATATATATATATATATATATATATATATATATATATATATATATATATATATATATATATATATATATATATATATATATACATATATCAGTCTTTGTAGGATGAATCTGAATTACGCTTTCGTTTCACAGTTTAACTGAATTAGAGAGATAAAATATATTTTACAGCATATGACATTCTAATTGCCCCAGATACACCTTTGTAAGCTTTCTCAGAGCAACACAACCATAGAAAGAGTCTTGAAAATTAAAGACAAACTTAAGCTTAAATTGGACTCATCGTTCACAGTTTAAAGTCGTTTTGGTTGTAATTCCTCATTATCTATGGCAGTTGCAGCCCCGAGGGTTTAGAGAATGGAAACAGCTCAGCTGCCATTTAAAGAGCAGCAAACCCCTCCCTCAGTTTGTTTATAAGCCTGTTTATACTGTTCCCTTATATTATTATATATAAATAAGTGAAACTGTGTAATGGATAACATTAAACAGGCAGGCATATTGAGGCAGGATTTAATTTGCATGCCAGATTAGCCTGCTATTGGCTGAGGCAGTGCCGTAGGGCAGTCTTTTCATTAATAGGATCTAGTCTCTTTTAATCCATTAAGTCAATTGAACTCATACATAATCTGATTTCAGAGGCACCATGTTAATGTTGTAGCTTCTGCGCTCGTCTTAGGGTCGGTCCTGGCTGGCGCTCACTTAAATGTGCTGCTGTGTAAGTATTTGTATTTCAAGGAGGATGGATTCTGTTTCTGCAAACAGCACGTACGTCTGCCAGGATAAGCATTAAAACAGTATGATTTCTCTATCTCTGTTGAGACAGAAAGACACCAGTTTAGAGGTTTGCAATCAGTTTTTCTTAAACAAGATACAAAATTATGAAAAGCTTATCTTTTTTTTATTGTAAAGATGCTATGATGATGATATATAGAGTAGATGAGATGGAAGTCCAACTTGCCTTGTGGGTTACACTGTTCCTCGCCAAAAGATATTCTTAGCACTAAGGTCATTGCATTTCACATTTAAACCAATATAAATATAAATTAATGCATTATTGTCAAGTGTAAAGAAAATTATTAATTATTTTACAACCAAAAATCGGAATAAATGTGGCCCGCTGCTGTAATCATCTCCCTTAACCTCTTTTGGAGAAATATAAGTGCAATCAATATGCCTCAGAAATCACCTAAATATAGTCCATTTTTGTTTTTGTGTACTTTTAAGGCCTCAGTGGTAAAGAAAGAAAAACATGAAGACAAGTAGACACAGCAGACAGGTCAGAGAGAAAGTTTAGAATGACAGTTGTAAAACAATATTCAACAGATTGAACTTCTCCTACAGCCCTGCTCAATCCATCCTACGGTGTAAACGTTGTTAAAAACTGCACACCTGCAAGCCTACCAAAACATGGCTGAACACCTAAGCAGACAAGTCAGGCAAAGAGAGCATTTTCTGAGAAATAGCCGAGATCAACAGGTCAGATGGGAGAATGAGTCAACAGGAGAGCTAGTCTCTCCACAAATCTCACCCTTATGGACGAAAGAGAAACCATTTGTTGAAAGAAAACATTCCTCATATGGAGGAAGTTGCTTATTAGAACAAATGAAAATTAAACCTTCACATAAAAAATCTGTGGTGAAAATGTTTGTATAAATTACACTCAATACACCCACAATGTAAAAAAAAAAGGTGGTTGCAACATGCTGTGGAAAGCTGAGAATCTTAATGTAAAAAGGTTTAAGAGTTTGGCTTTTTAGTTTTTTTGTATTTTAACATTTTAGTGTTTGTATTGAATTTTCACAACAAAATGGCACTTGAAGAGAGCTGTTTTTACTTAAATATATTTTTAAAACATCCTTTTTATTTGACCCTTTACGACTGAAACATAATTTAATGAGCAGAGTGACTCCTCAGTAGTTCGGCGCCGATGCATCTATACAGTGGGTATGGAAAGTATTTAGATCCCTTAAAATGTTTCACTCTTTGTTTCATTGCATCCATTTGCTAAAATCAATAAAGTTTATTTTATTTCTCATTAATGTACACTCAGCACCCCATCTTTACTGTAAAAAAATATTTAGAAATATTTGCAAATTTATAAAAAAAAAAGACTAAAATATCACATCGTCATAATTATTCAGACCCTTTGCTCAGTATTGAGGAGCAGCACCCTTTTGAGCTGATATAGCCATGAGTCTTCTTGGGAATGCTGTTTTTCACACCTGGATTTTTGGGATCCTCTGCCATTCTTCCTTGCAGATCTTCTCCAGTTCTGTCAGGTTGGATGTGAGTGTTGGTGGACAGCCATTTTTTTGTCTCTCCAGAGGTTCTCAATTGGGTTTAGGTCAGGGCTATGGCTGGGCCATTCAAGAATGGTCACACAGTTGTTCCCAAGCCACTCCTTTGTTATTTTAGCAACCAGTTGCAATTGCAACCAGTTGTTCTGTTCCTGCAGCTGGAAAAACAGCCCCGTAGCATGATGCAGCCACCACCATGTTTCACTGTTGGGATTGTATTTGGCAGGTGATGAGCAGCGCCTGGTTTTTTTCCACACACACGCCACTTTGAATTACCAACACATAGTTCAATCTTGGTCTCATCACACCGGAGAATCTTCTTTCTTGTGGTCTGGGAGTCCTTCATGTTTTAAACTCTATGCTGGCTTTCATATATTTGGACTGAGGAGAGGCTTCTGTCGGGCCACTCTGCCATAAAGCCCCAACTGGTGGAAGGCTACTGCATCTCTGGAGCTCAGTTACAGTGATCTTTGGGTTGTTCTTTACCTCTCTCACCAAGGCTCTTCTCCCATGATTGCTCAGTTTGGCTGGACTGCCAGGTCTACAGTAGGAAGAGTTCTGGTCGTCCCAAACTTCTTCCTTTTAAGGATTACGGAGGCCATTGTGGTCTTACGAACCTTGAGTGCTGCAGAAATTCTTTTTTACCATTAGCCGGATCTGTGACCTCTTTTTTGTTTACTTAAAAATTTCTACAAAAGGTATGAGAGTTGACTCTTAACTGTTAGTTGAGTATACAGTAATTTCCACAATTCAATAAACAGCAATAAACAAATTGTTTATCATTTAGCTTTAGTAGTAATGATGTTTCCTAATTCTCATAAGGACAGACGGACGGACAGACAGGCAGAGAGACGGATGTGGCAACATGGAAACATTCTAAAGAGTTCAAGGGGTTCTGGTCGCACAAATCCTCAGATGCAGTGGCTCTGAGCTTCATGTTTGAACTTGCTGGCAAAGCATTGGTGGGGGGGTGCTGAGATGGCCTAAATCCTTGTTTGTTAGGCTCGCTGGTCAGATTTGAAGTAGGAAGCGCCGCTGGAGGCATTCACAAGACAAGGGATGACATAGTCCAGGTCATGCCTGAGCGACCCAAGCAGCCCCAGATTTACACACTGCACACACCCCAGCATCTTGGCCAACAGGGAGCCACATGCATGCACTCATACACACATGCCCGCTGTAGATGTGTACGGAGGACTGGGACTCACCACTGGGAAATCTATACAGTTTATAATTGGGAAAAAGAAGAAGAGAACCATAACAAATCTACACAAGGGTGCATGGAGCTAAATAAAGCTGAATGTATCAGAGATTACACAGTAAAAGGGATGATTTCAATGTAGGGTTTAGGATTTAAATATGGAGAATAGAAATGTTTGCAAATATCCCCACAAAAATGGAATGTTCCTAATATTCTACCTAACAAAGAACATCCCTTAATATTTTATAGTACTTTTTCGTGTTTTTATAAATGTTATTTCTATTTTTTGTGTCGGGAAGCACTGTACACAGCAATTTATAATTAGACAACAAAAGGTTTGTTTATCCTAAAACAACAGTAATTGGATGTTTACAGGTAAATGCAATAAATTTGACTTTAGAATCATTTAACAGTTCCAGTGTGGTCTTTGTGTCTGAGGAATTCTCACTGCTCTTGTGAGGTCTTCTTGCTTTCACCAAAAAAAATAAAACACAATGGGAGTAAAAAAAAAAATAAATCCCTGAAGGAGGATTTGGACACTTATATAACTCCCCCAATTATAAGTTTTTTCCTCAAGAAGCCTTAGTGGCCTCCCTTCTGTTATATGACTCACAAATATCTAATACTGAAGTGTGTATAATGCCAGCATGCCCACATGACTGCAGAGAAGGCTCTTTTTGCTTTCTGCCCGACTGAGCCAGGCATAATGGGAGGTTCGAAAAGCTGCGAGCTTAAACCAGCACACTCTTGACAAAGCCTTGGTGGCTTGCTGGGAGAGTGTGCGTTCGAGGAAGTTGCCAAAAAACTAATTTTCAAGAGCACTCAGCATGCTCTTAAATCTGTCTGATGGAACCACACCCATAGGCCACTGGACATTAAATACCTCAATCCTTTGAGGGCAGCTTTTTGATGATGGCTGTTAACATTTAGGGGAGCGCGAGGAAGTGGGGGTATAATGCAAATAAGATATGTTTTGTCTTGATAAAAGTGTGCATGTCATTATGGGTGGATGCTTTCAAGAACTATTCCATACAAATCATTTTGTTTTCAAATTATCTTTACTCTGTGAACTTTGGTTCATTTATGAACATGCATACTATGAGGTAAAGTCGTTCATGTTGGGGGGAGTTTAAATTTTTTGGCGCGCTGTCTCAAGCTTTGCAAAACATATGCAGTATAGCAAAATTTTAAAAGCCAAAAGAGACAAATGAGACATATGCTGGTGAAGATTCTCAGTCATCCAGGTCATAGTCATTCTATTGGATTGTTTTTTTTAAACTTTTACGGAAAGACAAATGAGGCAAAATGTTGAGTCGAAATTTTTTGAATACACCATTGAAATATAATAAGTTTTAGTTTTTAATTGTGTGTTGAAATGCCTTCCAAAAATATGTTCTTTATTTTTTTTTTCTGATCAACTGCAAGTTTAACACATTTCATTTGTCACATTAGAAGGAAGAAAAAACATATTTTGAAAATTGCACCAAAAAAATCCAAATACATTTTTGAAATATTTAAAAATGTTTAGGATCATACTAGACTTCTGAAGAAAATGAGGAATTGTATTTAGTATTTATCATATTAAGGTCCATTTTCTAATGACAGAAACATACAAGCACTATGTCTACAGCTGGTTCTTTAGAGGTAAATTTCATCCAAAGTTGACCAGTCTTTCTCTCTGGAGTTTAAGGACAAGTCTTTTGCGGGTTAAATTAGAGTTATCTTATATAAAGTTAATTAAAGGTTGAAGGTTTGGGAGGAACAAAGGAACGTAATTTACAAGGATGAACCTGGTTGAAAATATTTTCCCTCACTTCCACCTCTTTCTTGAATGGTGAGATAATCTTCCTAATCCAGTGGCGTTTCTTTCTATCTAGCATTTTCTCATTGAATCTGGACGAGGTTTTTAGAGGCCATCACTTTGGATTTAGAACTGACTTTTTAAGATAGTCTCACACTTCAATCTGAAACCATAAGGGTTCTTTAGCAGCAGGAAGGAAGCTGCTCAGAAAACCAGACAATCCAACATTGCATTATCATTTTACAACGTTCACTAGAATCTGAGTGGATGAAAGTAATAAAGGAGACTAATCTTTTATATTTTAGAATATGTGTTGCAAAAGTAAAACCTTCCTATTGGTTCTGTTTTACTACAGGATGTACTTTCTGTTGATCCACATTAGCCTGTCAGTGAGACAGGCTCACCTAAACCCCCCCCCCCACCTACCTCTGGGCCTCAGACCTCTTCACTTTCTTCTTATATTTCACTCCACCTTGTTATTTACCTGTCTGTGGGTGGTCCCGCTACCACTAAAGACAAACCCTCTACTCTCCAAACAGCCATATTGGGTAATAAAGTCTCCTTTTTATCCAATTTCACAACTAAAGCATCCTACATCTTTAGCGGTTTATGTCTTTTGTATTATAGTGAAGGGAAAGGAAAAAGGTTTGGCCGTATGGGAGGAATGGATCATTCAGGGGAAACAGCCCCCTGTCCAGGCCCCAGGACCACCTAACCTGTAGTTTCTATTCCTGACCTCATAATGTGTGCAGGAGGAGGGGGGTATTACCTTTTTCCGCCAACAGTGCTTCCCCATATTCCCTGACCCCACAAAGACTTTACAGTGGGCAAACATAAAGCAGCGTTTCATGAAGTCCTTGCTTATCTGCGCCCTGAAAGTATGTGAGACATGTCTGGGAACAAAAGGCTGTCTCTGAGCCCAGGAGAAGGGCCAAAGAGATCTCTTTCAGCAGCCACAGATTGCCCTGTGTTTTCTTAATTGACAGACCCTAGCCACATTTGATAGAAATGACATGCAGCTGGCGGGGAGCCCCGGCCTTTCAGGTAGACCACCTGTCAGCAGCAAAATTGTCCACACTCTATTTCATAGAAATAAAAAGAGTTCTCTTAGGTCTCACACTGACCTGTGGTAGGTTCATCTCGTCTCTGTGGGAAAAGTTGATCATCACAGAGACTGGAGGGACCTATGCATCAACCCCAGTAGAAACAAATTAGGAAATATCTGGTAATGTTTTAAAAAAAAAAAAAACTTTGAAAGGAAAGGTATTGTTCACTTTTTTAATATTTATCCTTAACAATAAAATTGTACAGATCTATTTCTACATCATGTAAAGCGTTGTTCAACTCTCTGGAGCTTTTACTAACACTAAAACCTTTTGGCTTATGTTGTTAGTGTTATTATATATAAAGGTCTAAAATGTGTGTAAAGAAGGTGCTCTGACTTGATGATGAGGATATAAACAATCTTGCCAATAAGCAAATATACTAATGTTTTTGTGTAATTAGATCTAAGCAGAACTTGAGCATATTACCCCATGGCGATACATTCCGGCATCAGCATGTTATGACTGTGTATCTTCTTCAGGATGTACAGGGAAGCTGGTCAGAGGTGATGGGGAGATAGGTGCTGCTAAGTAAATGGCTATGCAGGAAGAAAGCCTGTTAGATGCTGCAAACACTTGGTCTGAATGGGAATTTTCTTTCTTGTAGAAAACCATAAACAATGAACCAGGTCTGCAATGCACAAGTGTAAATCAGAGCTTAATTTTCCATTAAAATAGGCCAAAGCCTAGGCTTTAATTCAGTCCAGAATCTCTGCCAAGACTTGAAAATATATGTTTACAGATATTAATCAGCTGAATTTATCATTGTAGATATTTCTGCAAAGTACAGTTAGATTAAGTAGCTATGAGTATCTATTTCACTTTTAAGATTTTTATCTAAAAAAATTAAAACTAACCATCATTACTTTTTAAAAACCACTTCACAATAAATAATCTTGTCTTGGTCTTTTACCTGAAATCCAAATCGAAAACAAAAATACCATGTTTGGTTCTGTTTTAACCAATTATTTAAAAAAGTTTAAATTCTGTAATGTACTGGATTTCTCTTTTGCATTGTAAGGAAAGCATGTCCCCCACTGGCCAAAACAAGTAGTGCGCCCAATACGAGTAGAAAGAAAGAAAGAAAGAAAGAAAGAAAGAAAGAAAGAAAGAAAGAAAGAAAGAAAGAAAGAAAGAAAGAAAGAAAGAAAGAAAGAAAGAAAGAAAGAAAGAAAGAAAGAAAGAAAGAAAGAAAGAAAGAAAGAAAGAAAGAAAGAAGCACAGTCTGTTGTGCATAGATTATTAAACGGTTATTTTAATTGTAACATTGTTAGAATCAATATTAAGCATGGTTAAGTAGCATTAAGCACTTGCTATCACATGAAAAAACATTATTTAAAAAAACCCATGTGATATGAAAGCTTAAAAAAAGACAAATTGTCAGCAGTTACTTTGATGAAGGTTTTTCATTGTGAGCAATACATACGCTCTACAAAGGACTCCAGCGCTGAAGCATCCTCAAGCTTATATGCCACAGAAAAAACCCAAGGAAAAACTGGGAGAACATTAATATGTCACATGAAAGTAAATTAAACTCTTTGGGTGTTACCGGGCGTACAGACAGTTTGGAAAAAGAATGGGACTGCACCTTTAAGAAGTTAAAGGTGCAGACATACATACATTGAGGTGAGGTTTGCCTCAAGAGTAGAGTCTTGTGTAGTAATTTAATAATGGCACAATGGTGTGGGACAGTCTTTTTGTATATTTAACATCCCCACTTTTAAATATCAAGACAAAGGATAAACAGAGAATCATATTATAAATACAGAGACACAAGTACGAAACAAAAATGGATTACTCAGCAAAACAGGCAGCCATGGAACATGAACAACTAAGCTGCTAGTGTCATCAAGTCAATCACTAAAATGAATCTGACAAAAAAAAAAAAAAAAACTGAAGTTATGAAGAAAGTGCATTGAAAAGGGTTCAGAACTTCATGATCTAAACACAGATTCGATAAAATTGTGGAGCAGCAGCACACGAAAACATGAATGCTACTATCCTGTTTTCAAATTTACATTACTGAAAACAGGCTTTTCTATTAGTGTTCAATAAATATCTGTTAGTGTTTCCAATACTTAGTCCTTTACAGTTGTTTTCTTTGAATATGTGGATTACTTGGGTTGTTAACAAACCCCATGAATATTATGTCAATAGCCTGGTTAGAAATATTTTTTTGAGAATAAAATAGAGAACATCTAAAGACAGTCCCTCTCTCTTTACAGGAAAAGCATAGAAGTAAAAGCAGAGTTTCAAATGATAAATACTTTAAACGACCAAAATGCATCTGTTAGGGAGTCGTGTGCATTTAGAGGCTGTGAATCCCGAAGGCACAAACTCCCCTGAGAATAAAAAAAGAGGCCATATGGCATCCACGTCTCAGGCCCCCATCCACGATCCACCCAAGCTTACTTCCCCAACCACTATATAAAAAACGGATTTCAGGGTGCCAAACAGCGCTGGGCTCCTGAGAATATTAGTGGCGCATAAAAAATAAGGAACAACCCATCCCAGACGGACAGTTTCAACAAATTAAACAAAATATCATTTTCAGTGAATGTACATTAACTAGTGTTTTTTTTTTTTTAACCTGTCAACAAAGGATAAATACAAGGTGGAATTTTGATTTTATATACCAGACCAACAAAAGGAAGCACATACTTTTTAGAACCAACATTTGCTGCAGATGTACAGCTTGTAGAGCTAGTAGGGATCTGGTCTTTAAAAGAGGCTAGAGGGGTTGAAAAAGGAGTTTTAACCTTTAGGCCGTATTCTGGCTATTTTTTTAGCCTTTTTTTTTTCACAATAAGATAAACAGCAGGCTCAGTCTAAAGCCTTTTGAGGCCTTAAAACAGACTTTCTTTTAGGGTTGTCCCCTATTTAGCTCATCCATCTTCCTATCAAGTGTATCCAATGCCCTTGTCCTTAGGAAAGACAAACATCCCCAAAGCATGATACTGCCTCTATCCTGTTCCACCTTGGGGATTTTGGTTTCAGGGTTTTGAAGATTATGATAAATAGCTGCAGTGTTGACAGACTCTTCCTCCTCATCTGTGGACCTGTTCAGCTCTTCTATCCTCTCTTCACTCAGACGTTCATTTTAAACCTACTACCATGTCGTAGTAGGTTTAAAACTGTGCCACACTCTTTACATTAAAGGACGTAGTAAGAGGTTTCAAGCTTGGGCTGATTACATCACCAAACCCTGCTTTTAACCTCTCTACACTGCAAAAACGGTCTAAAATTAGTAATAAAATTACTTATTTAGAATTATGTGTATTTAATCTTCATTTAAGTAGGTTAAAAAAATTATTTGCCAATGGAAGGAGTATTTTACTCTTAAAATGACATAATTAGATAAGCATATGCACTTAAAATAAGACAATGCAGTTGTTTTTTGTTTTTAAATGTAAATAGTCTTGTTCCATTGTCAAAGGGTCTCACTTACTTCCTCAAATTTTTAAAAAAAAATGAGTTATTAAGATTTCAATTTTTTGCTGTGTATTATTTTACACCTGCCTTGTCCAGTATGTTGTTTTTTTTTGGTCTTCATTATTCTTTTTTTTTTCCCTTCACAGAATGGCTGAGATCACTGAGATCAAATTAAATAAAGTCAAGGTACATTTATCAATTATTTAACTTCTAAATAGACTTGTTGAGTCTAGTTTTATATAGGATAATGAATACAAATGCACACTAAACATATTAAGATTATATGCTCTGTGCAAATTCATCAGAAAAAAATCCTATTGTTTTTTTATATGACAAAATGTGTAAAAGTTTTAAAAATATGAAAAACTTTTATAACACAGTGTACATTTTTGCCATATGCCATTTAAGCTTGAACCACACATGTATTTGTATCATTGCTCACTTTAACAGTGATAGAATTTGATATTGCGAAGGACACTGGGGAGATGGCCCTGTGTTGTAAGTGATTTATTCCCTGGTCTATGAGGTATTGTTTTTGGTGTCAGCAGTCTGCATCAGTATCTTTTTACTGAATGCTCACATATCAGTAAAAAGCGTCCAGTTCCAACTGAACAATTGTTAGCTCCTTAAAAACCTCAGCATCAGCAGAAACAAGATTTCAGAATAACATCAAGCATGATGTTTTTGTGTTTACTTATTTTCTATTATGTTTACCTCTGTTGCTGCACAAATAAGCACAATTCAAAATTGTCTTACCATGAACACTATCCTTTTATGTATTTTGGTGATCGGAAACAAAGCATCAGCTCCGACTCTTAAGATCTAAACGCATAAACAATGATCAAAGGAGATCTCTCATTATTATTAACAAAAAGAGATTTATACTCTATTAAAAGCTGATGAATGTACATACTAATACATTGCATAAGTTGCTCTAATTTTAAAAAGTATGCAGCATTAAAATGTTACTTATTTTTTGTTGGAGAGCTAATCAGTCACTTTTTAAAAACCAAAAAAGAAAGTAGGCTGCATAACAATGGTCAAAATATTATCATTAAATAAATCGACTAAGATAAAGAAACAAGATTGCAAATAACAGCCAACATAACACTACCTAGGTTTGTGGAATATTAATTATCAGACAAATATAAACAATGTAAAAAACCCAAAATAATCAAACACATGTGGATGTATTTGTTGAAGAGTGTTACAAATAACTTAACAAAAGATAGGACCAAATGCAAATAATAAATGAGGAGTACAACCAGCAATAAAGGAAAATGAAAGATTATGTAATTTGGATAAGGATGTATTTTAAAAGTACAACAAACAACAACAATAAATTACAAATTAGATCCTCTTGTGTGTGAATGCAACATAATTTTGTCCCACTGAATAGGAAACAATCTGAGGTAATAATTTTCAGACCAAAGGGAGAGAAATCCAGAGTTGCATCACAGCCTCAGCTATTACAGCTAGAAACCATTGATTATGGCCAAAATCTTGGAGTCATGGTGGACTCAGATCTGAACCTTCAGAAACACATAAAGCCATTTAATATAAGTCAGCCTTTTAACACCTGAAGAGCATCTCCAGGATTAAAGGATTAATGTCCAAGCAGCATCTAGAAAAACTAATTCATGCATTTCTTTAGTAGAATTGATTACTGCAACAGTGTCTTCATAGGTTTGCCTAAAAAGTCCATCAGACAGCTGCAACTGATCCAAAACACTGCTGCCAGTGTTCTCACAAGAAGGTCGAATATCAGACTGGTTCTAAAGTCCTTTCACTGGATCCCTGTAGCTCAGAGAATAGACTTTAAAATCCTTCTGTTAGTCTATAGATTACTGAATAATTCAGCACCTTAAAAATGTTTTAAAAAGTTTAAAAAGTTAAAAACCCATTTGTTTAGAATTGCCTTTGAATGTTGTAGTTAAACTGTTAACTGAGGTATTATATGATTAAGATGTTGTGCAACTTATTTGTTTTACTTGTGTTTTTGTATCTCTCTTTGCTTTTATTGTGCCTTTTTTTCTTCTATTATACATTATAATTCATGTAAAGCACTTTGAATTGTCCATTGACTGAATCGTGCTACAAATAAACTTGTCTTGTCTTGCCTCTTAAAGTTTAATGAATAGATTCAGACATAATTACAAAACTGAAGGTAAGAGTCATATACACAAATAAATAAAACTTGTTTTAAAAAATATCAACACTTGCAGGTGACTACAGGTTACAGGTTGGTTGATTCCAACATAAGTGTGAAAGAAGTTTATGTTCCACTGTGTTTTATTGTTGTATTGTTAGATACTAAAAAAGACCTGATGAACTGTTTTCCTGGCATTATTTATTGACAGAGAAGAAATGAGTGGGCGTAATGCAAGTATGATCATCTTTTTTCTGAAGCACTGTGATTCCTGCCAAACATTTCAGCACATAGAGCTTTCCAAAAAGTTTAACATTTGTCTTGTCATTCTAGAAATATATTTCCATTTTGAAAGGTACCAAGTCTTTTCAATTAAAGAGCTTTTTTGGCAAACAAGATCATTTCCCCCAGAATTCACCTTCAATGTATTCCACCAGCCAGTTGTTTTAGTTTTAGTTCTTATAAAGCACATTGACCCTAAGGTATTGTGGAGGATATTGTTTGGAGGATGCTGTTTGCATTGCTCATACAAGCTTACTTTCCAAAATAAGTTTTGTAATTTTTCCACTATGTCAGACCCACCACCAGTAAGTGAAAAGAAGGACGAGCACATACCAGAATGATTGACAATTAGGAGGACCACTTATTTTGATGTTCCACCCGGAAAAAGAACATCCTCCACTATACCTTTAAAAAATAAAAATTACACGCATAAAGAAGTTCTGGTTTTTTTAAACCTCCTGGGTGAGGTAATGATACAAATTTAGAGTAATCTTGGTAGAACCTCTGGATCTGGAGAAAATGTATTGTCCTTTACTAAATTAGAAGCAGCTTTGCAGCCCATTTTAAATGTACTAGTTTTTTCATCACAAAGTATAGGTGTGGCAGTAAACAGATATGGGTGTGAATAGCAGAATTGAACTCAGCTTTGGGAAACATTTGGTTTATCACAGTTGATGTATAATTTAACAAGGAGAATAGTAACTGAAAGTCTTCATATTTTGATGATAGAGATTAAAGGTTTTAAATAAAAGTGAAGTACGATATTTGATGAGTTGACACTTCTGGTTATTATATAGATGCCCCAGCATTTAAACAAACCACAAACACTGAGGAGCCTTTCACACATTTTTATTAATTGTCTTGTATTACCTTACAAGCTGGGATTTTGAAAAAAGCTTTAAAAAGGACAATTTAAACTCCTTGTTCCACCACATTGACACTATTCTCAATGATATTTCTCAATTAAAGACAACCCCAACTAGAAATTCCTGGTGCCCTTTTACTGTTCATCTCCTGGCTTTTATTTTTCCCTCATGCCTAATAAACGCATTGCTGGCCAAAATATTGGTCACAACACCTCCTTCCGCTGCTCTACAGATGCCGGTTAGTTAATGAAGTAACAACAAATTGGGCCACTGACTAATTTGGAATGGCATTTCTTGGCCCCTCTTGGCCCGTAGAGATGTGTTTCATTTTCTCTTATCAGAGATTCAGTCATGTGGATTTACGCATGGACGCCTCTGTCTCCCCTGATTGTTGCGCTAATGGAAACTTCGTTAATGTCATTAATCTGTGGGCTGAGACTTGAAGCAAACACATATTTTGCTGTTTGTGCTCCATTTGTCAGATAACACCAAGAGCTTCCTTTATGTGAGTCTTTAGAGAAAATTACACTTACTGGACAGCATGGTGATATTAGGACTCTGAAGTGAATGTCCATAAAAATCATAATCTATGCAGATGATGCATCATTTAAGGTATATAGGTTGAAAATAAAATTCAAGCACCTACCAATTGAGAAGCTAAACGTCTTCTCTTCAGTCACTATAAAGTAAAACATGAGGCAGTCATGCATCTTCCAGCATCCACCAAACATAACAAGATGTGATCTGTAATTATGCCAGAACACTGAACTCTAATCTCCGCTGCCTGGAGGACACAGGTTCAACACAGTTACTCACAGTTTAGCAGTCCAGATTAGAAAGAGGGCAAAATGCTCCTGCCAGGACGAATCTTCGTCATATTTGCTCTGCATACATATCCTAGTAGGATGTTGCTGTGTTTTTACCGTTGACGCTCAGCTTGTCAACGGTAAACACTCAGAGTAAGGCTTAGACCATTATGGGAGGATGAAGGTCACCCGTTTTAATATAGCGACTAAAATACAGGGATGTGTCTACTTCAGACACATGTGTGCTCATTGTAAATAATCTGATTCATAGAGAATATGGAGGCATTGCATTACAAAATATGCTTGTAGGGTGAGTAAGAACAAGTTAGCATACAGAAATCTTTTTTCTAAAGTTTGTTTTGCACATCTATGGAATTAAATACAAGACAATTTAGGCACAAGCATTCTTTTTCTTTAAACTTTGACAGCATTTTGACATGCTGTAATCACCATCTTTGATGTACTTGACAAAATTTTCAATTAAAAGGAAAAAGACACATTTTCTAATATTCTTTTACAGATAAGAATCTAAATAGTCTAGTCTGCATTTGGGGTGAGTCCCGTTTAAAGAGAGAAAAGGGTCATTGTTGAAATAAAGCTGACCTAAATGCACAGCAAATACAAAAATGACTGAAAAGACAACAATTTGTTAACCAAATACAAAAATTAGACAGAAAAACAAAATGTAAGCAAAAAAATGATGCCAGTACTGAAACTTAAGAAAAGCTGCAAACTAGCTTCATAACAGAAGTGAATCATCAACTAATCTCGGACCGGATCATAGGCATCACTATGAATTAATTTTATTTTTTTTTTGTATTTGCTTTGCATTTATGCTTTTGCAGTGTGTTTACACCTCTCTGACAGTGTCCTAATCCACGCAGGGGCAAATCAAACCTGGAAGAAAGTGATCTGAGCAATTAAATTAATGGGCTAAAATTTAAGTCAGTAGATGTGCAACAGTATTAGATATGCAGCGCGAAGGCACTGAGGCTTAATAATGCAGCCAACGTTTCTTCTACAAAATCTCTGCACTAAATTAAAAATGAGCTCCTTTCTTGTCCATTTTTGTTATTTTTTTGTATAAAGGTTAAAAAATGTAAAGTTATTTTATTTTTAACTTGATAGGTAAAGAAAATTCAAAAGATATGAAATAGAACTTTCTTATACTAATGGGCCAAAATAGCTGCCAGCTGCATTTTTTTCTCACTGATACCTCTTTCAACAAATCATATTTTAAAGCATGTCTACAGACCTAATCACACCACTCATAATTGTGAATATGTGAGATATTGATAAAGCATCTACCTGAAAAGACTTGTAGAGTTGTATTTATAGTATTATTTGACTCGTAATTTAAATGTATATGTTCTACAACTAAATAATGAGAAACCAATGGTAGTTATAATGTGTTTTACTGCTAATGTTAAAAATACATTTATATAGAGAGACTAAGTTTTTATCTGTGAACCAAAAATGTTGAAAAAAAAACACCTAATTTTATATGGATGTGTATTTTTATTATTTTTTGGAAAATTTGGGAAAAATATCGAAACCAAAAAAAAAAAGAAAGGCTAAAAGTCATCTTGAAAAATTTCTTTCAACAATATTTGTGCACTATGTTTATGTGATCCCGCTCAGCCTACAGTCTTTATATAATGTTTGATTAAATCACTTTTTCCTTATTTTCAAAAACTAATATTGAATCATTAATGATTTTAATGATTCCTATGGCATATATGTCAACAGGAACCGAAACATTTGTACTGTAAAGCTCTGTGCATTTATTTACTATTTTTTGAAGTCTTGAAAATCTTTTTTTCTTTTAGAAATCCAACTGAACGGCATGTTGAGATACATTCCAGCCACGATGGGGAAAAACAGGGTCTCATTATAAGAGGTTCTCCGGGTCCCTCTAATATTAATTTATAATCTAATCTATAATCTAATTTATAATCTAATCTAATAATTTATAATCTCTAATCTAAAAGTAATTTCCCTCTGGGATTAATAAAGTATGTCTGATTCTGTCTGATTCTGATTCTAAGCGTCCATTAAATTCAATGAAATAAGCTTTCATCTGTCGTTTTATCTAAAGCAATACAGGTTAACACTAAATGAATAAGCCAAAAATGACACCAATCATGTTCGCATATTCCTTAAACATGATCGGTTTCATCATTGTATCATATTCCTTAGAAAAGGTTTGAGGTAATGAATTTAACTGTGTCTTCAAAAGTCAGGAATAGCTCTGTTACTGGGCTTTAAGAAAACATGAAAATATGTTTTTCTTCTCTTGTTTCTGATAGATTAAATTTTTATTGATTACATACAGCCATGTTAGAGTAGAATAGATTTAAAAGATAAACAATAAAATGCTGCACTGTAAAGTGTTCCACAATAAAAAAAACTGTGCACCTGGAGAATAAATAACCAAAATACAGCTGCGGTCATTTTTACAGTAATGGATATTTGAAAAATAGCAGCAACACAGGAGATGTGCAAAATAACAGCAGCATGTTATTTAGCTGACTAAGATAGAAACTGCAAAATCAGCATGAATGTAAGAACTTATTGAGGTTGTGGGGAACAGTGATAGTTACAGAGTCTTAGATTTGCTGGGAAGAAGGATCTGTGATAACGTTCCCTGGTGCATTTAAGGTGCAGCAGTCTGTTACTGAATGAGCTCTCCAGTTCTGCAACAGCTTCATGCACGGGGTGGGAAACATTATCCAACACAGATATTAATTTAATTAGGATCCTTTTGTTTCCCACCTCCTGTATTGAGTTCAGAGGGCATCCAATGCTGCTCTAATTTTTTTTACATTATTAATATAACAATATTTTTATCATCATCTTCATCAAAGGTCCAGCACAATATTGAGCTCATGATTATAAAATGTAGCTGAAACAGAACTTAGCAATCTCTTATTTTTTTTATCCTCAATCACTCCAATTTGAGGCTTTAACGAAACAGCTGTGTCTGCCTCCATGTACAGCCAGGCTTTGGTTTAAAAAATAAAACCTAAAATATGTCTCAATTGAGCCTCACAGGTTTTTAAACATCCATGTTTAATCATGCAGATTTTTTTTTTTTAAATCCAACATTATTTCCTGCTTGGTCGATCGACACTTTGATGCCCGTGTTCACAAAGGCGCTGTAATGTTGCCATTAGTTATGCTTCTCTGGTGGCCAAAAGATGGATCCTTAAGTCCCAGGATCCAATAAGTTTGTATGTGAATGGTTGGAAGAGATAAACTACATCACATAAATGAAATAACTGATGGAAGACGAAAGGGGGAAAGCCTCTTAATTAAAAATATGAAAATGAACAAAATCTCTGAGTCAGATTTTCGGCCCATCTGAACAGCTCCAGTAATTCTCTCCTCACTGTGTAGAAATTTCATTTTAAAGAGAGAAGGCTGAGGGAAAAAATAAATCATTTGAACCAATTTCTGATTATTTTTCTCCTCTAAGATGTTGCATTTTTTTTTTTTTACTCATCAATTAAATGCATAAAAATCAAATACTTTTTTGCATTTTTTATTCTTCAGCTGAATTTTGTCACAAGAAAATAGCTACAGTACAAGATGTATGTATATGTAAATACAAACAGCAGGCCAGGTGCAAACAGAAAGGTTAATTGTCTAAAAAAGAAAAAATCAAGAACATGTAGTGCTCTTATGTAATAATTACACCTACAGAAAAACTGTTTCTATTTCATGTATTTTGCCTGAATTAGAAACCTTTCATTTGAATTTCCATTAGGTCTGCCCAGCTTCTCTGTTCCTGCTGCAGAAAATCATCCCAAAGCCTGATGCTGTCCCCATGCAGATGGACATTGTGTTGGGAGCTGGAGAAAATCCCATCTTTCTCCAGCAGAGTCCGCTGTAGATCCTCTGAGGGAGCCTCCTGCACAGCTGCAGCTCATCTAGATCATCAGAGGATCCACTACTTAAGCTGCTTTCAGATCTTGCCTCAACGCCGCAGTGTTGTTCCAGTTGGTCAGCGCTAAAGCCTAGATCTTTGTTGTATCTCCATGACTTTGAATGCAGGTTGGATTCTAACCACTGTCTCTGTGTTTCCAGGAAACCCGTGCCTCCTCTGTGAAAGCTCAGGAAGAGCTAACCTGCTAAGGTGACCCTCAGAGCCAAACCCTGAAGATTCTCTGAGAACCTCCAAGCAGCTCTGGACTAGAGCTGGGAAACCCAAGCCAAGGTCTGTTCAAGCTAGACGTGAGACGCTGAAGCAGCAAACGGACTCTGCTGAAAAGACTCTCCTCCAGAACCAACAATGACTCCCCCAAAGAGAACCTCGAGAACCCTCAAGACTCCGGTGAACCCGAGCCCAGGCCCAAACCTGAACCAGTGCTTTCTGTGTGCTTGTGCAAATAAACTCTGCTTAACCTTCCTCCTGTTTCCGCCCCAGTGGTGTTCTGCATAATTGGGGATCTCCTTGAGAACCCATCATGACACATTGGTCAATTCAATCTGACATACTTTTAGTTTTCTACCAAAAATATCAAAAGCAGATCAACTTCTCCCTCTTCCACTAAGCCCATATTTGTGGTTTACAAATAATAACGTTCGACACAATCCTCCATCTGTATTGGGGATCTCTGTAGCTCCCTGAAGCTTTAAGGGCATCAAGGCTGATTTTCTGGTAAAGGCCCCCCTTGCCTGGCAGTGGCAGTTCCAGTGCAAATCTACTAATGGTGTCAGGATGGGGCCAGTGTTTTTTTCATGGGGGTGCCGAACACAAGAATGAAACCAAAAAACAGGGCAATAGTTCATCATTTGAGATATAAAGTGAACCAAAGAGGTATTAGCAGCTCTGGAATCATCAGATCTAGCGGAAACAAAAACCTTGATTCTATCTGATTATGACTGAAAGCTAAAAGTGCATCAACTTAATTTTTAAATCATAATTAATAGAGGTAGGCACTGGCCCCACTGTGGCCCTGATGGAATAAGCAGGAGAAGATGGATGGATAAATTGTAAAAATAATAAAATTAATTAGTCTAAGAGACTTATCAGTTACAGTTTCTGTTCCATTACATATCAAAATGTATTTATCATAAATATATTATGTATCATGTATTTTGTACAGGGGCCATAACAGGGTCCAGGATCAGTTCTACAGAGATACGGGCCCCTTTTATCTCCTGTCTCAAACCGCCCATGTTTCCTGGCCTGTCAGTTGAGGTGGACATCCTATTCTTGGTAGGTTTGCACCTGGCTATACCCACTTTATTTTCAAATTATGATCAACACAATACTCTTGTATTATTATCCTGTATAATCAAACTTTGCCTTAAACGTCTTTGCAACTTAAAACCTGTATCTGTCTGGTGTGGTTCATGATATATTTGACTCTATCAAAACTATGAGACCTTCATGGAACAGCTGGATTTATTTGGATTGCATTATCTTCATTCAACAGGTGACTTTGGAATTCAATAGGTGGAACTGGATTTGTTTTAAAGGTAGCAGAATAAAGAGGGGCTACCGTATTTCCATTAGCAGACATTTTGGGCGGTCATTAATTGTTTTAAAATCCCACACAAGTAAATACCAGTAAAACTAGAAGTTTGCAGTTTTGCATGAAAAAGTGTGAAAATGTGCAAGTATACCCTTTTGTAAGGAAAATGTCTGTTTAGCTAGTTTTTTATCTCTTCCAAATAAAAATAAATGAAACAAGGTACTTTATTAAAACAAACCCACCATTTAAAACCTAAATCCTTCACTAAAATGCTCATTCACTAAAGAATTCAAACATAGCTGATTTTATTATTATTATTTTATAGTATGATGTGAGTTTTATTCTTTTGAGACCGAGCCACCATAAACATACCCCACATATCTCTGGACAACATCTTTACCGTCAGTGAGGGCATTATATGCAGCCAGAGATTAAACTTAGATTTATTCATTGCTTTAATGAGTACAATATATTACATACTGCCTGGAGCTAAAACTGCATCATGAATGGAATGAACCAACTTCACTGCAGAGCCTTCGTATAAAATGATCAGTTACTATTGATCAATAATTTAGACAAGTGCCAGATTATTGACAGGAAGACAAAATATGTTTGGCTGGCAGTGTTTGAGAAATCCCCCCCCATACACTCAATCACTGGAACAGAAATTGCTCCATGGAACATCATATTGCGGCAATGTTTCTTTTCCCTCCTGCAGATCAATGCTAATTGAGGTCCTTGATGATGAATGTAGCCTGAAATGTTTTTTTAACCCACAGAGTGCTGCTCAGCAACAAGAAATGAGGCCATTTGTGCTGCTGCAGAGTGAACTTTGAAGTCACAAAGGGTGATAAAAATAAAAAGAAAGGGTAAGACACTTTTCCATACATTTAATGGACAATATTGAATTAGTCTGACTCCATGCTGTACAGGTGTTTCCATAACCGTGGGTATCATAAGCAAACTTACAATAGAGGGACAAACATATCATGTTTTCCAACTAAGAGCATCACAGAGTCTCCTTTGAGGGACAGCAGTAAATTATGAAGATCAACAAAGCCAACAGAAGGATGCTATGTGATCCCCGAAGCCTTACAAACACAACCACTGTGGACGGCGCACAGCAGATGGGGTAAACCATGCCATCATGTGGAAAATAGACCTGTTGTGCTGTCGCAGAGACAAGACTCGGTATAGTCTGCCAAGTGGACCACCAGAGAAAACTGCAAAAAGCTACGAGGCAACGAGGGGGAAGCTTTAATTCTTGCTGTGCTTTCGCTCCGTCAGACAATAACGAGACCTTTAAAGCTGATGTTTGTTGTCACAGCCTGCTAAACAAGTCAGCTACAAGATTTTCTCTTCTAAATCCCTGAAAAGAGTAGTATTGTACCAACTATTGGTGATGTATCTGCACTATAAAACTGTAATATGTCTGTCATCAATTGAAGTTTAAACTAGGGGAGGCCCAAACAGAACTAGGGACCAATAACTTAAGGCAATGCTGCCACCTTGTGTTAGTTTAGGTTATAAAAATCAGAAAGCCTCAGAAAAAGATGAAAACCATCATTTCATGCTGTTGACAATTGATCAACATTGTAATTGTATTACGTCTCTACTTTCTTTTTAAGACTCAAATTACATCCATCAATTTTCTGGCACATCCATTATCCAAAGTGGGGTCGCGAGGGGTGTTGGTACCTATCTCTATCTGTCTGCAGGCTAGAGGCGGGGTACACCCTGGACAGGTCGCTAGTCCATCGCAGGGCAACACAGAGACAAACAAGACAAACAACCATTCATGCACACTCTCACCTAATGAGAATTTAGAGAAGCCAATCAACCTAACAGTCATGTATTTGGACTGTTTGAGGAAGCCGGAGTACCCGGAGAAAACCCATGCATGCTCAGGGAGAACATGCAAACTCCATGCAGAAAGACCTCAGGCCGGGAATCGAACCCTCAACCTTCTTGTTGCTATGACTCAAATTACAATTCAGTTTAATGTATTTTTATTTTTTTTTTACCTCAAAAGAAGGTCATGTTATCCTTATTACAATACATCTGAGTCAGTTTATTTCCCCAAACTGTAAAAGGGTTAAATCTGACCAAGATGAAAAATATATATATATTTTTTTAGTAATAAAAGTACAAAAATTGGGCATGCATGTGTATCTGTTCCTTTACTCTGCTACCCATAAATCAAATGCAGCACTAATATATATTATATATAAAAATATAACATATATATTTCCATGAGGGACTCAGGGAAACCCGTTGCTAACAGATCCAGGTTAAAATGGTGAAGGGGATAAAAGTAGGGCTATTTTATAAAACAATGTTCCACATTTTCAACAACTCACAGAGGATTGCTGATATAACAATTGAAAATGGAAATAATATAAAACAAGTGTACATCTACCACTACCGTACTAAAATCAAGTTAAAGCAAGGAGAGCACTAATGAGAGAAGCAGCCAATAGAAGCTGGAGAGATCCACTGCTCTGCTGGGAGAATATATTGATGAGACAAAGTTATTTTCTTCACAAATTTGAACGAATGGAAGAGGAGCAAGGAGAACGTCTCTGTTAAATGTGATACATGAAAGTTATTCTTAATATAATCCTTGATGGAAATTAAAGCAAACATAAAAAAAAAAAACACAGAAAGCATTTGAAAACTAGCGTAACATTGCACATCATAACAAACAAACCATCCCCACTCTGAAAAACAGTGGAGGCAGCGTCACACTGTGAGGAAGGTTATGTTTTCCTTAAAATGTTTAAAATCCTTAGTAAAAAAATTAGCATTTCAATTTTTGCATTTAAACATATTATTTTAGATGCATTTTAGTGGTATTAAATCACGTTTATTTAGGGGAGTCGGTTATTCCTTTACTGGACAGGTAGTTGAAGCTAGCCTGGTTGGAAACCCCAACAGTTTTTTTTTTTTATTATTTAACCTTTATTTAACCAGGAAGTCCCATTGAGATTCAGAATCTCTTTTTCCAAGAGAGACCTGGCCAAGGTAGCAGCCAAACCACAGGAAGTTCATACATATTTACAACATATTACATTTTGCAAAATAAAAAATAAAGAATTAAAAATAATTAAAAATAATTAAAAAAAAACATAAAAAAAAATAAAATCAGAGCAGTATGTTAAAACACATTGAGCATCTCAAGAAAAACAAGCACATATCTCCATCACTACATTCTTCATGGTTGCTTTAAATTCATTAACTGACACGAGAATTTCTAATTTGAGCTCTTTCTGGAGGTTATTCCATCCCCAAGGTGCAGAGTAGAAGAATGCAGTTTTTCCCAACTCAGTTGAAGCTTGGGGTACATTAAAAAGTAAAGTAAGTAAAAGTTTTGACTGTGGATGTTTGCAAATGTTGACCTTCTTGTGGATTCAACCTTGATAATCTCCTGAACATTGACCGTATTTAATGCACCAGCAACCTGCTATGCCACTTGAGGAGACAGGTCAAGTTAAAGCTAAGACCCAGGCTGCTCTATGTCGCAATTATTCCAGTTTGCGAATTTACTTTTAGTCATTGCAAAGCTGATTAAGGGGATGGAAGGATGAATGTAGTAAAATACAGGAAGAAACCTGCTGAGGTTCACATTGAAGCTGGAAAAGGAACCCTAAAAATAAAGCCAGAATTACAATGGGAATGTTTTTTATTCAAACACATTCAAGAATGTTAAGAAAAGTCAAGCTAAGAATCTATGGGGGACTTAAAATTTATGCTGAAAGATTCCCTGAGCTAAGAGCTCTTTTTAATAAAGAATGATTGAAAATATTAATAACAGAATTGTCCCTAACTATCAACGTTAAGTTTCTGTAGGTTTTAGATGTATCCCTGCTCCATGACACATCAAAAGGATCAATGTTTTTCTTTATCGGTATGCCATCAAGGTTCAGTTGATAGAAAACATCTAAAACATAAAAGCTACAATGTTCAAGGACTAGGAGCGGGGAGCATTGACATGGAAAACAAAGCAATCCTTCAAAATGTAGAAAAAATCTATGAAAAACCTCAACATTTCAAATACAGATTAAAAGAAAGACAAAAAAAAACATAACTAATTGATTTTGCTTGTAAAATAAAGAAAATGATCCACAAAATAATTTAGGTTGATTTTTTTTATATTTATTCAACTGCTTATACAATTAATGTGCTTTATCACAAAGACAATAACTGCTAAATGAATTCCTATTACACCTTTTAAGACACTTCTGAATAAATTCTTAGATTTGAAATAAGTGCTGAAGCTGTGCATTTATACCAACAGGAATTCAAGAGTCACTTTAATCACATCGCACAAACTACATACATGGTTTTCATTATTTACGAGCTTCTGCTCAGGCTAAAAGTCTCAGCTTTCCTTATTAGAAAGCAGGTAAAAGTAAGCAGTTTCTAGAAATCGTGTCCATGGCGAGCACTTCTTTCTCCTTAGTGGTAACTTTAAATAATAAATACGCTAACAATATCTAGTAGTAGCAGTGAGAGCTTTGGGAATGCTTTTGTGTTTTTTGGATCATTATTTCCTTTCAGTAAGTAAACACATGCAAAACAAAAGGTTTTATTAAACTCAAGCATTCTTTATGTTTCTTAATAAAACATAAAGATTTGTTGTAACTTTGCATTTTGTTCTTAACAAGCAGCAAAACATTATGCTATACTTTTGGTTTGAAATGCGCTCTTAAACATCAAGAGAAAATTAAAAAAAAAAGTGCAGAAATAGGTTTTGGACAGGAAGCAGCGAGGCAAAAAACACAATTTGAGTTCCAGAAGTGGTTATTTTTCAGTTAAATTCATCCAGACTTTGCATCCTTCACCACATTCCAGTGAGATTTCCTCTTTTTTCTCTTCTGATTCCATATCCATGAATTCCTGGAGCTTAAATTTGTTTTTTAAAAACACTGTGCATCATATGTTGTCAGACTAAGTGACAGTCGTCGTCAGTCGCCTGCAAAGGAAGCAAAAGGTGACTGTAAAACATATCAATCCGAACTGGTGGAAAAAACAAAACGAAAAACAACATTCAAAATTTCTGTTCTTACCCTTACTTTGTGGACTTGTTGCAAGTATTACCCATCGGTTATATCTGAAGATTGATAAAAGGAGCGAACCCCAGCATATCCTGAAGCAGCACCAGAGCCCTTGGTAAAGGAGGCTCAACGTCAATAATTACGTTACGCTTCCGCAGAGGATCGAGGCTCGACTCCGTCACGTTGTGACAGTGATATACCCTCAGGGACTGCAGCTTTGGGCAATACTCAGAAAGAGTCCTTAAGAATATAGAAGCAACAGAGGGTTCCTATGAATGGATGATCAAATGAGCTGCTTTATGTCAGTATATAAATTTAACATAAGTTAAGCTACAAGGTGCTGGTCTGTGAAACATTAAATAAGGTTGCATAGAGAAAAGCCAAAACACTTGATCTTCAAAGTTGCAAAATTGTCTAATTTACCCAAAACGAAACAACAAAATTAAAAAATCATACCTCTTTATCCTAAGGTTCACTATTTTGCTGAGGTTTCTGTATTATTCTGGTATTATAGGGCTTGATCTTCAAAGATTCCAGATATAGAGTGCTAAACTGCACATGCAACCATTATTTTGTCCATGCAATAAGCGGGCGTGCTGCTGGTGATCTACAAAGATTATTGCACAATTTTAAAATCAGGCACCTGGATTGGTTGGAACTGTTAAAATCAGTATTCTATTGAGAGTTTGACAGCAGCAGTAAAGGAGATATGAGGTTCTAAGCCATTTAGCTGGAGGTATGATGATCATTATAAAACAATAAAAGATACTGATACTGAATTAATTCACATTTATGTATAGCACTTTAAATATACTTTGTACTAAATTGTACTATACAAATACATATGCCTTCCATATATAATAACAAAAATAAAGTGCACCTGGAATAGATAGCCTATCTAAAACAAAAGTAAAAAAATATAAAATCATGTAAAATAAATAAATTTAAATATAGAAATTTAAAATAAAATCTAACATGATAAATATGTATTTGTCTGATTACACAGATATTTTTGAGTGTCAGTTTGTACCTGACTTTCAAAAGTACTGAAAAAAAAGATGCAAAAACTGCAGCTAGGTTTGAGTTTTGGATTTAAAAAATAGCTTTACATGATGTATTCTAATGCTCATTAGAATATGATCAGGAAAGCAAATCACTTTGCAGCTTCTTTGAAGATCTGCTCTGTGTACAAACATGTTTGTATCTGTTTTGAGACGCACAAACTTTCTCCAGATCAGGCTGTGAGTGCAGAATATTTCAAGCAGAGTTTTTGAACATGGGTAGATTTATGTTGCTGCTAAACATATTTTTTTTCAATGCATTTTTAATGCTTTGCTTTCTCAGTTCCAAAACCACAGGTCTTGTCTAATCTAAATTGCTTTTTACATTATTGCAGACAAAGATCCAGCTTGTACGAAAACATTTTCTGGAAATATAACATTGTGAAGATCCAGTGCACAGGCTTTTTTTCGGCCCAATCATCTATTTGTGTTTATGGATAGAGGAGACGCTTCTATTTAACTGAGGCTATACAAAGACTGACAGTAAGCTAATCATGTGTGTAAAATGAATTCTATAGAAACCTGATGGACTGATTCTTGACTCGCAGACAGCCTGTCAGATCCAGCTGTTCCAGACTCCTGCAGTTCTTGGCCACTTCTTCCACCGACTCGTCCGTAATGTTAGCATTCACTGCCAGAGACAGTGACTTCAGCTCGGAACACTTTTTCACCAGGTAGCAGATGGCATCATCCTTCAGCTTGCGGCAGGCGGTGAGATCGATCGACTGAAGCCCCCCACAGTGGTCAGCCAGACTGCGCAGAGACAGGCAGTCCACCCACTCGCAGTGAGCCAGGCCCAGATGTTGGAGATGCGTGCAGCTCAAGGACACAGCCACCAAGGAGTGGCAGGTGAGGGAGGCGCAGCCGCTCATGTCTATCCTCTGCAGATGCTGGTTTTGGCCGATAACAGGAAGCAACTCTTTGTCTGTGACCCAGTGTGAACAGTTCTGAAGGGACAGTTTCTGGAGAACTTTATTGTCCTTTAACATTGTGCAAAATGCTTCCTTGGGGATGCATGGTCCAATCTGTAAAAATTTAAACAGAGCACAGAGTTAAATCTATACATTGATAATAATTTTGTCATGTTGCATCCACAAACTTCAATATACCTATCTTATTTTGAAATTCAGTGATAGATCAACACAAAACACTGCTAGTGGGAACAAAATTACAAATTTTTCTTAACATGTAAAGGTCTGACAAAAGGGAACAGTAATTGGATTCACCCTACTTCAAATTTAACTGAAATGTCTGCCTGTTATTCTTTCCACTACAGCTCAATATTAGCAAGCTAGAATGGGGCGCAGCCACGGAGATGGATCTTAAAGTCTTGCAACAGATTCTTCACTCAATTTAGTTCTAGACTTTGATTGGTCCATTTAAACATATGGAAACTTCTTATTCCAAATCTTTTCTATGTAGTTCTGGGTGTATTTTTAGGATTTTCTCCAAGTAAAATGTGAAAACTACATCCTGATATGAAGCTGCTGACTAAAATTTTTCACTTGCTGCTCTGTATTTATCACAATCTTTCTTCTGTCCCTTCTAAGGGACCATTCTGCCATGTTTTGGGTTGATTTAGCATGTAGACGTAGAGTTAAGTAAAATGCCTATTTTGAATCTCACGCAACTAGAGCTGCTTCATCAACTAGTTTAATGTGTCAACAAAGCAGCTTTTTTGCACTTTTTGACAACATGACTAAGATTTACTGTATTCTAATAGTGGTTTTCCTTTAGTCACATTTACATAAAGGTCACACTGCAAAAAACATAATCTAAAGTAATTTCTACTTAAATAAGTGCATTTTTTCTTGAATTGAGGAGGTAAGTGAGACACTTTGCCAATGTAACAAGACAATTTACATTTAAAATAAGAAAAACAACTGCAATCTTTTATTTCAAGTGCGTATTATCTAATTATCTTATTTTAAGAGTAAATATACTCATTCCATTGGCAGATCATTTTATTAACCTGCTCAATTTAAAGGTAAATACACTTGATATAAGAAATGTTGACTTATTTCTAGATTGTTTTTGAAATGTATATTTAAGAAGTGCAAAACTAACAGTTATTCTACTGATAAATCCTGTGGATATCTGCTCTTCATGACCGGCTCTGTGTTGTTTGGTCACCATTTATCTCCAACAAACCTACGAGGAATAAAAATATAAAAATGAAAATCAACATATTATCAAGTGAAAGGGAATGATTTAATTCAATTTGGTGGTGGTGGGGAAGGGGTTTTATATTTGGTCCAATTTTGAGGTGTGTTTAAAACTGTCCTGCAAATTACAAACTTAGTCTTTATATTAGGATTCATTTCCACTGTATTTACTTTATTTACTAATTATGTATCATCTGAAGGGATTTGTTGGACTGGGCTTTATTTGGACCATGGCTCTAGAAATTTGGCTTAAAATCATAAAAGCAGAATTATATTTTTTAAAATAAAATAAAATTAGAAAATTCAGGTTTCATTTTTTTTACTAGAATAATTTCACTAAAACTTCCAATTAGAATCACTTTTTTTAAATAAGGATAAAAGAAATATTATTTTCAGTGTCATTTCCTACAAACATCAGCATCCCAGAAGAAAATGGGTCCATCCTATTTTTACAGTAGCGTTATATGTCCTGAACAAATGCATGAGGATTAAACACAAATACAAAAGAGAAAAAAATATTTCAAAAACAAATAGCTGGTTCTTTGTGCCTTGCAGCTAGAAGGTTCTGGGTTTGATTCTCAGCCCGGGATCTTTCTGCATGGAGTTTGCATGTTCTCCCTGAGCATGAGTGGGTTCTCGCCAGGTACTCCGGCTTCCTAGCCTGGGTGCCATTCCGAACTTAGTCCCACCCACAAAGTTTGAGGTCGGGAAGTTCGGTCTGGCTCTGCTCCATAGTAGCGCGAGTATTATCGCCCACTGTCAGGCGATCCAATCAAATTGTCAGGGCGGGCTTTATACGATGATGGACAGATGACCAACAATAACGTAATCAACCACGTGACCAATGCGCGCTTAGGTGACAACAATAATGGCTGCCGCTGGAGAGTTTAGGTGAGTAGATTCTGCTATTAGGTCTGTTCTAGAAGATATCGACAGCAAATTAATTTTAAAAGAGGAACAGAGAAACGCGATCAAGTCTCATCTTCTTATTATAGGCGTGCAACTGCACGCTTTGATTTTTGTTGACAACAACTATGCCTCGCTTAACATACGTCACGCACTCCGTTGCTCTTATTGGTTGTAGGTCTATCCAATTGAGTGCAGAGGCATTTTTTTCCTGGTTCGTTCGAATTAGCCCCATAATCACAGCTCTATGGAGCAGTATCAGACTCATATTCTGACTAGAATTGAGTCGGACTACGTCAGGCTACCGGCTTCCTCCCACAGTCCAAAAACATGACTGTTAGGTTAATTTGCATCTCTAAATTGTCCTTAGGTGTGAATGTGTGCGTGCATGGTTGTATGTGTTTTGTCTCTGTGTTGCCTTGCAACAGAATGGTGACCAGTCAGAATCAGGTTTGTTTTGCTGACTGAGGGCTAAATGCACTTTAGGTTATATTTAAGAGTATTATCACAAAGGAGGCAGACCACAAATAAACTATACTCTTCAGATTTCTGCAGAGTAAGACCTTAAAATCCCTCAACATGGTAGTTATAAACTATTTTTTATTCTGTATCATCTATTTCCCAAGGCACTGCTCCTGATTATAGTGAGCTTTTTGTTTTTACTTACGGAAGAAACATTAAAGGTCCTGCAGTTGGCCAGATACACCTGGACCAGTGTTTGGAACTGCTTGCTGACCCTCTGCAGGCTCACAATGTGCTGCAGCGGTAAATAGGACAATATGTGTGGAACAAGAACGTCCTCCCACGGCAAATCCAGGAGATGACATCTGCAGGAGAGGAAAAACCCTGTTTTCACTGAACTTTGACTCTACAAACACTCAAACAAAAACAACCTCAATACATCAACAAATATAGGTGTAAAATAAATTTAATGATGTCTTATAAAGCACGAACATATCGCAGGATATGCTTGCCCAGGCGCTTAATTATATCTAAGCTAAATCACCAGTTATGCTATAAATAAATGGAGCTGCTTCCGCTATTAGCTATTAGCTAGTCTTCCGGGGACCATCAATTCAGCTGTTTTTTTTTTATAATATATAAATTCTTTTATAAGATACTCACGTCTGCCCTTTGTCTTCTTCATCCATCGCGAACCCGATGTATTATACGCTGTTTATTACGGTATAATGTTCATTACAGTGACACATAAGGAGCGTTTTTCGCCTTAGCATCTTGGAAAGCGTTTAAGGTGTAACCCAAACCGAAAGATGCGTTCACGGACTGTCGGAACAAAAAGGTTAGTAGAAAAAGGTGGCTGGGCAGGTCGTTTCGGTCCAGTTTAAGTAAATTTATAAAGCTGGAAGTTTTTCTACCAGTCAATAAAAAAATAAAGATTAAAAAACAAAATAAAAACTTATAAAGGTGGAGAGCGATTTTGATTGTGTTCCTATTTAGTTTGGATTTTGACGGATTTGTGTAGTAAATGCTGCAACAACTCACGATAACGACACATCCTATTTCTTTTTTGGGGGGTTGAGATTTGCGATATTGTTTTTAATGATATCATTAAGAAAAATATATACATTTGTGTCGGTTTAATATAGTTATTCTGGAAATAAATCAGTCATTGTAACATTTACGGTGAACACTTGAATCTATCACCAGTATAATTTTCTTTCTGTAAATGATGAGATTATAATTTGATTAATTTCTTCTGGCTAATTAGATTTTTTGCAAAGCTAATACATTTTCATTATTACTTATTATTATTTCTTTATATTATTCTAAAGTATGAATGCTAACATTAAAAATATATATTATGTGGGACTTTAGAAGGAAAGTAACTTGTCCATGACAGCAACAGTGGCGTTCTGTAAAGTAAAAGTAAAGTAAAATAAATGATGCCTCAATAAATAAAATAAACTTTTTTGTGCTTTAAACAATTAAAACAGCCATGCAAAAAAAATAGTCAGAGATGATAACATGATTGATGTATCTTAACTTTTATATATATTATGTGGACAAGCAAATAAAAAATACATTTTTTTTATGAGAATAGTACATACATCAGTATGAAATATTCTCATACATAAGTTTTTGATTACGTGTATAAGTAATGTGATATTACAGTTACTGTAATTTAAAAAAAACAGCATTTACTATTTTATTTTTGTATCTGATTGTATGACTTTAAAAGCATGTTATTATGCAAGCCCAAATAAAAAATATAGATGTATGTTAGTACTTATTCATGCAATCAGTTTAAATTACTTATTATTATTTGTTTATATTATTCTAAAGTATTTATGCTCTATATTTGTGGGACTTTAAAAGGAAAGTAATTTTTCCATGATTTCAACAGTGGGGTTCTGTAAAGTAAAAGTAAGGTAAAATAAAACAAGAAGCTTCAAGAAATAAAATAAAAAAAAATACAATAAAAGAATCTGTTTTGTGCTTTAAAGAATTAAAACAGCAATTCCACAACCAAGTCAGAGATGATAACATGATCGATGTAGCTTAAATTATATACATTATACGGACAAGCAAGAAAAAAAAGAACTGCATTTTTTTTATGAAAATAACACATACTTCAGTATGAAATATCATCATAAATAAGTTTTTGATTACATATATAAGTAATATGATATTACAGGTACTGTAAATGTAATTGCAATAAAAATATGTATATATTTTTTTAAAACAGCATTGACTATTTTATTTTTGCATCTGATTGAATAACTTTAAAAGCATGTTATTATGGATATGGATTAATATGGATGTATGTGAGTACTAATTCATGCATTCAGTTTAAAATCATCTCAGTATATTGACACATAGGAATTAACTGTTTAATTAATCATCAGGTTCCAAACAGCTGTATATGTTTTAAATAGTGGTTTCCCAGGTACCAATGTATTGAACAGTTAGCTACCCCAACCAGCTCATCTCTGTCTAGTCAAACAATGCAGTCAATCATGCAGAACAACTGCTGACCAATGAGTTATATTTCAGTGAATGACACCATTCAGGAGGGTAGTTGAGTAAATTCCCACTCAGTCTACATGAAAGCAACAGAGCCAGAATGGAAGCCAAGTCGATATATGATTTTTCTGTTGAGACGTTGGAAGGAGAGAACGTTCCACTGAGCGTTTACAGGGGAAAGGTGCTGCTCATTGTCAATGTTGCCACCTTCTGAGGGTCAACGATTGAGGAGGTGATTCGTCATGTTAACTGCAATGTGTTGCCACCTATTTAGTCTTACTAAACCATTATTTTTATATTATCTTAGTATCACAGAATGAATGCACTAATGGAAATGTTTGGAGACCTGAATTTTACCGTATTAGGATTCCCCTGCAATCAGTTTGGTCTTCAGTCACCTGGTAGGTATATGCTCCTGTCTCATGGAATTTCATTTATTTATATTGAACTATGTTTATCAGGCAAACCCCAATGTATTTACAATACAGGGGGGAAAATAACTCTATGTTAATTTCAAAGTTAATTTAAGCAAAAAAAGGAGATCTTTTCTCTTTTATTTTCAGTTCAAACTGCGCTAACATCTGCGACTCTAACCCATATGCATTTCAGATTTTATTTATTTAAAAAATGTTCTATTTATTAAAAAAAGATAAGGATAATATTTTGTAATATTTCCCCTCTACTCATTCAACAAACGATCTTAAGATCTTGCGGATATTAAAAATACCCAAATAAAGAGTTAGAGATAAAAAGTTTGATTTTGTTTATTCTAATGCATTTAATATTTTCTCCTATTGTGTGCTTTTATATATTTATATAATGTCCAGATCAAAATCTTACATACACTCATTCTTTACCTGCTCCCACATTATTTTTGTATTTTGAAGTGATATATTGGAAACATTTTTATCTGAAATAATGATTATAAAGCAAACAACCACAATAATGTTTAAAGAACGAGATTTTGCAGTAGTTTGAAGTAATGTTTGAATTACTCCAACCCACCTAGGTTCAAAATTATGCATAAAGGATCAAATGTTTACATACACTCCCAATAATAGATGCCTGAATACACTTTTTGTTACAATAAGCCAAGTCCTGCTGAAATTCTGGTAGGATGTTCATTCTTCTAGATAGAGATGCTAAAACTGATGTTAAAGTCAGTGATGTCATTTGTTTAATCATGTTGCACCCTTAAGAAATGTTAATTCAAATACAATTATAAAAGCCCCCAAAATTATTGACATTAATGAGCATGATGCAAGAATGTAAACTTCGGACTGACTTAAATTTTTGAGCATGTTTACTTAGTGGTGCTTGACCTTGTTTGATATCTCGCAACTGTATTTAAGAAGTAGCAGTGAGCACTTTGTGAATCACATTAATCATGAAAATCCACATTTCTATCTTCATATGATATGTGATGTCAGAAAAAATAATTTCTATATGTATATTTTTTTAGAGGTGAATGAGGAAATGCTTAATATACTTAAGTATGTGAGACCTGGTGGTGGGTTTGTCCCAAAGTTTCCTGTATTTGCCAAGGTCGAGGTAAATGGATTAAACGAAGAACCTCTTTTCACATATCTAAAGGTACTCAGCATTCTAGAAATTATTTAGTCAAAGGATTCAGACTATTAACTAACTTTTTTGATTAACATGATTCTGTACAGGAATCTTTGCCATTTGTGAATCCTCTAATTGGAGACATAAAGAAGTTCTACTGGTCCCCAATAAGTGTCAATGACATTAGATGGAATTTTGAGAAGTTTCTTTTTAAGGCAGATGGGACCCCTTTCAAAAGGTAAAGATGACAAAGTTTTCAAGCAATATAAGCCAGTCATTTGTTCTGTTTCAAACTGTATATTCACCCTGTGATGCAGGTATGAACTTCATTACCCCGTCGAAATGGTGGAGAAAGACATAGCAGACCTTCTGTGATGGACATTGAGAAACCACTTCCTTGTGGTAGGGTGACGATCACTCAGTAAATGCTCGTGTGCAGCTGAGCTGAATCTGATTGGAAGAGGAACATGTATCAGAGCTTCAGTGCATTCTCTCTGAGAACAGATTCCCCTTCAACCACTCGAGGAGTTTCCATATTACTGCTGTTTTTTTCTGAAAATGGAACTGGAGGCGCAGAAAAGAAATTAGAATAAAAAACAACATTGAAAAATTCTATTTTTGTTCCCTTGTCATTACTAATTTTATTTATTGATCAACTAATTTGTTTCTGTTAGCTCTCATTAGTGGAGTTCAAAGAGATTATAAAATCAAGAGTTGTGTAAAGACAAGGCAAGTTTATTAATGTTAAAATTTTTTTCAATAATTAGTGTGTCCAACTCTGAAGATATGTAAGTTACATGGCTGGAGGAAAGTAAGACTGCATCAAACTTAATTACATATTTCTTGAACAAATCCAGCATTGAGCATAATCCAACAATAATATCTTGTAAATAGGGCTGGTGTTGGTTTATGAAAGATGCCGAGGCTCTCACTAAAGGTTCTACCCTTTATGTCAGCCTCTATATTAGGGAGCTGAGCTTCTACACCAATGTACTAAACGATTTATTTGCCTTAAATATATTTGCCTTAACTACTAAAGAGGAGTTGGTGGCTTAGTGGTTAGTGAATAATCCCCGATTGCCTCCCGAGTGCCCCATTATGGCAGGCCACTGCTCTTCAAGGGAATGGTATAAATGCAGAGGTGAATTTCTTTAATGTGAGCTCAATAAAGTTCAATTGTTAATAAACAACTGTTCTTATGGATATTTATGGGCTATACAAAGGGAATGCATGTATATGAATTAAAAGAAAATTAAACATAGTGTTCAAAGTTTTTAAAACTAAAATGTGCTTTTTTTTACCCCACCTCCAACAAAAAAATAAATAAATAAAATCAAAAAAAATAAATGTAGTTGCAGTTGTACACCACATTCTTTAGTCCATCCAAAGTTGATGAAAATACATTACTTTGATGGATCACAAAAAAATGGCTACATTTAAAAATACTTATTTTATTATTATAGAAAGGGATTTTCTCAGAGGAGTAAATGTGTTACCAGAGTCCATCGGTTGGTGGCGGTAATGCACCTTATTGCTGTTTCCCACCAGCCGATAAATCAAGAAAAATACTTTTTTTTTACTTTTTAAACTTTATTTACAAAATCAAACAAGTGACATTTTGCTAAAAAACGAACTTAAACTAGGAGCTTGTCATATTGTAGTTCTGCACCATCTGACACAGTACATAACTATGGAAGCCCGTTTCCGCCACTCTGTAAAAAAAAAAAAAAAAAAAAAAACTATCTCAATATAATGAGATAGTAACTCAATATAATGAGATACTATCTCATTATAATGAGATACTATCTCATTATAATGAGATACTATCTCATTATATTGAGTTACTATCTCATTATAATGAGATACTATCTCATTATATTGAGTTACTATCTCATTATAATGAGATACTATCTCATTATATTGAGTTACTATCTCATTATAATGAGATACTATCTCATTATATTGAGATAGTTTTTTTTTTTTTTTTTTACAGAGTGGCGGAAACGGGCTTCCATACATAACATTTTGTTAAAACCCCATAACTGCATAAAAGGTGAGACCCTTCCTGCAAGCTGTCACTGCAGGACATTACCATTTTTGCTTTGCTGAAAAAAAAAAAAAAAGTAAAAGGCTTGGCTTGTTTCTTTTGTTTTTGCAAACTTACTCAAGAAATATAGAAATTGAAAAAATAATGGTTAAAAACTGTCATTGAAATTAATTCTTTTTTTTATTAAACTTGCGTATTCCATAAAACATGAAATACATTTTACTTATAATGAAATTAATTTAAATCACCTCGATTAACAACAGATAAAACAAGTTTGTGGCGATAGCAGCAGAAGAATAAGCCATATGTTTTTGTTTGTTTGTGCTTCTTTTTATTTATTTTTTTATATTTTGACTGTTGAATATGTTCCATTGACAATTACAACAACCATGTTAATCGAGGTGAATAGTTAATAAAACAACAAATAGGTACAGAGATACAAAGAATAAAACAAAACATATGACAACAGAGAAGCCCACTAAAAAACAGAGATCATTAACTCAGGATCAATGTTATCTTATATTTAGTTACTTTTTTTTTTGCCCACTGGAACAAAATACATAAATGTCATTTAAACATTGCTCACATAAAGGACCTAAAAAAAAAAAAAAACTATTCTCTTCAAAGCAATAGTTTTGTATTAGTTTTTTTTCCTAATTTTTGATTTACATTTTTTTCTACTTACATTTAAATTTTTAAATTTTGTTCTGTTTAAGTTTGGTACAGTGGATTTAGGGCCACTGAAAAAATTAAATGAAGTTAACTGATTTTTAAATTTTATTTCAGTTTAATATGGGGTGAAAAAAAAAATTTGATTACACGTAAACTTTTTTTCTCAGAATTCTGACTTTAATCTCACAATTCTGACTTTTTTCTCAGAATTCGGAATTTTTCCCCAAAAAATCTGACTTTAATCTCAGAATTCTGACTTTTTTCTCATATTAAACTGAAATAAAATTTAAAAATCAGTTAACTTTTTTATTTTTTCAGTGCCCCTAATCCTCGTTCGTAGTTTGAAAGTTTAAAAAAAAGATTTTGTAATAAAGCTTTGATTTAAAAAAAAAAAAAAGTGTCTCCACAATCCTTACCAGTTGGTGGCGGTAATGCTGACCTAACGTTTTTGCCAACCACCATAAACATTTCAACAAGAAGAAGAAGAAGAAAAAGGCGTCTGAATTGCGCATGCGTACTATTCATTCGTCCGACAGCAGCAGCCAGTAAACATGGCTGGTGTTGGTTTCCGACAGTGGGCCAAGGCTATTGCAAAGGGCAGAGGTTCTGGCCTCTCAGCCCTTGTATCTGGAAGTAGGGCAGGTAGGTCGTGTTTAACGGTTGTTGCTAAGCTTTCTGGTAGCTTTCTTCAATAAATATTTGTCGTGGTATTTACTTACAAGCTTCTCGTTAACGTAACCTTGACCAGCGAACTTTAGCTCAGGCTAACTGGAAGGCAGCGGTTGTTCTGAAAGATGCAGCAGGTCTCCTGATGTTTTAGGCAGGGTTGGAAGTCACTTGTTGATATTTTCACCAATTCTTGTTTAGCCTCCAGTGTGACAAAGGACAGCCTGCCTGGTCCCTTTCCGAAGACCCCGGAGGAGAGAGCTGCTGCTGCAAAGAAGTACAATTTGAGGATTGAGGATTATGAACCGTATCCAGATAATGGAGAAGGGTGAGCTTGAGTGCTTTAAAATCGAATAATTTTGTGGCATTCCATTATGTATTATTTAAAGTATTGCTCTTTTAGTTAACGTTTGACAGTAATTTGGTTTTACTTCCCCCAAAGCTATGGTGATTACCCCAAACTACCAGACAGGTCCCAGCATGAGAGAGACCCCTGGTACCAGTGGGACCATCCTGACCTGAGAAGAAACTGGGGAGAGCCCGTAAGATTTGCATGCCATTTACTGTTTTTAAAAAATTACCCATTATCAATATTTTATGTGCTTTAGTTACATTGATTACTATTAATTTAGCTTATTTTAATAAAAGCGTGTCTGCAATAATGCAGCTTCAACACTTGGTGTTGAGGAAGATATCAATAAAAAGTAAACTCCTATAACTTTAAATTTTAAGCTTAAAAGCATAGTTCATGTTTTTGGCCATGAAGTTGACTGTTCACTGTAGCTGAGATGTACCTGTAGCTGTGTCCAAATGTCAGCCCTAATCACTATATACTGGTTATGACATTTTAAATGAGTGTCTGAACATGTAGTGGATTATCTAGTGAATCTCAATGCACCTTGAAAGGTATTGATTATCCATAGGCAATAGACTAGCATATATATCCTGGAATGCTTTGTGCAGAGAGCTCTCCTCGCAAAGCATCATGGGTTTTGTTGTCACAGTGGCCCACCGTCGCTGCCCGACAGCGGCAACTAATAACAACGATGACGCAGGCACCACGAAGTGGAGACGGAGTTACTTGACCAACATGGAGGGAAAAGCAGTGATCATCTGTCCAAACAGTCAGTTAACCAAGTTCACTATAAAATCCTCTGTATAGTCCCTGCTCTAGGTAATGATTGAGGGATTTAGGGGTTTATCCGACGATATTGTCCCAAAATTAAGAAAATTTCTATAAAAAAAAAAAAAAAATCCTTTTAAACGTTATCTTATGCAGGCCAGTAAGTTATACGTCAGCCTGTACACCTAAATTCAGGCAATCACATATATCAACGGTCATCTGTCAAATTCTTTGGGTCATAGCATCTTGATTCATATGTCGCAGCTAATTTACGCAATGGTTGAAATAAGAAATAAGGATCATTTACTTTACTATTGAGTTATGTACCAGTGTTCATGGGGATGGACGTCTGTATCTTCGGCCGGCGTAGAGCTAACAGAACTGGCAGCGTTGCGAGGCAAGGGCTCAAACATGTACGGCTGTAAGCCTTCTACGCCAAACAAAGCTTCTGCTGCCCTGGTGTCCTCTTTGAAACATTTTCGTCCCCGCTTTCCTCCTCTAAATAAATAATGTATGACGGAGGAGACTCTTCCACGACCTTTGACACAAAACTCTCCTCCTCTTGCATGTTTCCGCTGTCCATAGTGTTCCTTGACAGCATTGTTTCTAAGTCACCAATTTAGTGCTACTTGATCCCAATGTAATTTCCCATTCAAAAGTCAAAGTCAAAAAGCCTTTATTGTCATTATATTCTGTGACAGATACAATGAGATTTGGGACTTCCATAACAGCTACCGTGAAAAAAAAAAAAAAAAATAAATATATATATATATATATATATATTAAAAAAAAATATATATATAGATATATTAAAAGGAAAAGGAAATGTAAACAGTTACAAAAAAAATATATAAATATATTAAAAGGAAATGTAAACAGTGAAAAGGAAATGTAAACAGTGAAAAGGAAATGTAAACAGTACTGGCACAGATTGTGGGGGGGGAACCTACCTGCACTAAGTTTCTAACTGGTTAGCAAGATGCTTACAAGAATCCGGCTACAATCAAACTTGCTTGCAAACCTTCCACCACAACAATCCCGCCCTCTTGATAAACGACCAATCACATTCATTTTATTCACTCGTGTAAAGTCGTGCACCACTCGGGAGAATTCGGAAATGCAACGGTTGGAACAGCTGTTTCCCTACGATTTTAAATACTGTATTGCTTTCTGACTTTGAAGTAATATCTAAGTGTCATGCAAAAAAAAAAAAAAAAGGTTCTCTAAAAGCTGTTTTTTGTGGAATTGAAGATTTATTAGAATTAATTACGTATTCTCTTCTGCATGTGTTATTGTTTCAGATGCACTGGGATTTCGATATGTACATCAGAAACAGGGTGGACACATCTCCAACCCCGGTGCCATGGTCGAGTATGTGGAAACAACTGTGTGGTTTCATCGGGTTCATGTTGTTTATGTTCTACGTTGGAGAGAAATTCCCATCCTATCAACCTGTTGTAAGCATACACTCATGTTTTCTCTTTTTTGTAAAAAAACAGAATGGTTTTGTACTAAATACTTGGTAATGTTTCATGCTATGCTGTGGCTAATGCTTTAGAATGTATTACTGATTTGATTCATTTTAGTGATAGTTGAATAAATGGGGTTTGGAGGTGAATTGAAGAGGCTAGGTAGTGTCAAAATGGGGGTTGATATTTGATTTTGCTGTCTAATCTTAAAAACACATCTTTCTAATTTTCGCTTTAATCTTTAAATTTATTGAAGGTTGTTTTTAATGTTACTAAAATGGAAAGAAACCATGCAGCCCCTAATCAATATGCACTTTTTGTTGTTTTTATTTATTTAAATTTTTTTTGTTAAACTCCTGTTTTAAAAATGCTCCAATATGTTTTATTTTATGTATTTAATATTGCCTTTATTTTCATTTATTTTGTTTTAGGCTCCAAAGCAATATCCCTACAACAACCTGTATTTGGAGAGAGGAGGAGATCCCGAAAAACAACCAGAGGAAGTTAATAATTATGAAATCTAATCCTAAAATACAATGTAGCTGTTGTACATATATTTCTGAAAACAATAAAGACTTGTGTTCCAAAAATGTCTGTCATTTTCTCTTTTTCCGTTTAAGGACTAATCTTGCTTATTAAAAAAAAAATCTTAATGGTTTATTTTTTTTATCACAGTTTAAATTCTTAAAATGTAATCTACGCTGGAATCATCTTGATGATGATTGATGGGGTCAGGGCGTTAGGCAAAATGTAAGAGTTCGTTTAAAAATGTCCTAGTGGGCTACCGTAGCCTAGTGACAACACGACAGTAGCACTTTGGTCTGAAGTGCTAGCTTGACTGAAAAGTAGAATTGGAGCCAGGGGACGCGAACTGTCAAGCTTTTTTAGCAGACAGTTTACGTAAGTTGCTCTTTAAAACCCAATTTACTAACAAATTGTTTTATAGCTCTCAGTAAAACTGTTTCCTTTGCTTTTGGTTTGATGGCTAACGAGTAGCTAGCTACCAACAACAAAATCGGGTGTGGATAGAAACTGGATATAATGTATCACGTCGATCTGTAAGGCAGTTTTATTTATTGTTTGCTTAGAGCTATTTCAATCATAAATCTATAAAAATTATCTAATATTAATGGAAACTTGCAATGTGACATGTAAGGCTAAGACTATGAAAGCTAAGGCTACATGTGAAATGCTAACTCATTAGCTACATGTCAGATTAGAGGAGGAAATTTTAATTTAGAAGTTTGGGAACTTCGTAGGGTTTAAAGCTCCAAACTATATGCATGTAGCTAAAACTCTTAAAGTAATGAAGGGATAATAGTTCTATCAGAAGCTTTCCTTTCGCTGTAGGAAGTAAACGGGGTTTAAAGGGATTTCCGTTGGCAGGTAACACTGAAGGATGAGACAGCTAGACCAAAGTGAAAAATGTACAAATGGAGCTACACTGCAAAAATGATCTAGAAATAAGTCAACATTTCTTAAATTAAGTGTATTAACCCTTGCTTTGGGCAGATAAATAAGATGATCTCCCAATAGAATGAGTATTTCTACTCTTAAAATAAGATTATTAGATAATATGCACTTGAAATAAGACAATGCAATTGTTTTTTTGTTTTTTTTCTTATTTTAAATGTAAATTGTCTTGTTTCATTGGCAAGGTTTCACACTTACCTTCTCAATTCAAGAAAAAACGCACTTATTTTAAGAAAAAAATGACTTTAAATTGCATTTTTTTTCCAGTGTAATGGCCTCTGTCAGTGCTGGTCCACAGTGTAAAATTAAATATATTCAACTTAGCTGTCTACAGTGAAATTAACTTTCTTTTGCAAGAATGATAAGAGGATAATTTCATTTTCACCCACCGATGTTACATTTCCCTTTTCATTTTTGGTATCTTGTCGTAATTTTGTTGATATGTCTTGTTTCATATCTATTACCAAGAATTTCGTGATCCCCCCCTGCAGCTCCAAGTGGAACTTTTTGTGTTTTTGCAAAAGTCCTCACCTTGTTATAATTTGTATAGTATAATGTCTATAGTCAGCAAACTCTCCTAATTTACATCCATAGATAATTAACACTGATCCCGCTATTCATAAGTAAAATTATCTTGATCCAATTAATAAATAAATATACTGTACATGTTTATATGCCTTAGGTGTCAACATTTCTGTTATTGATCGTATTGTTGTTGTTTTTTTTGTGCTAAAACAGATTAATCGTGATTAATTGATTATTCAAAATAATCGTCAAATAATTCAGTAATACAATCACATTCTCACAGCTGTAGTGTAGTGTCTAAAAAAGAGGCATTTTCTAAAAGGACCCACTCAGATTACAAATTTAGTCAACTCTTTATAATAAAAAAAGTAATTTTAAATATAAAAAGAAATATATTTTATACGAAACGGATCAAGTGGTGTTGATTTTGCTTCAGCTGGTTCAACTTCTGTAAAAATGGAAATCTACAAGAACTTTTTGCAACCCTTTGCTACTTAATCATAAAAGTAGTTAATATTATTAAACTAAAATGATCTTGGTTGGTTAGTTTTTTGTTTTGTTTTGCTATTTACAATTTATTTAAAATGTTTAATAAAAGTTGAATGTTAATCTACTCAACAATTATGTTTTTAGATTAATCACTTTCATGAAAACAATACATTAGTCAATCACTAAAATAACTACCAGTTGCTTCTCTAGTTCTGATGTGTTTATCACTTTTACAGACAAGAAAATCTTAGATTGTCATTGGCTGGCTTTATTAACTTTGTTTAGGTAATATAGTGTTGTTGAATTGTCTGCCTAGGCTTTGAAACTTGAACAACGTAGTTGAATATGAGGCTGAAGGAAATTCAGAGGACTGCCCACCAGGCGTGGAGTCCTGCTGGACACCATCCTATCCACCTGGCCTTAGGAACATCAGCACAACAGCTCGATGCTTCTTTTAACACCACAGCTGCTATAGAAATATTTGAGATGGATTTTGCTGATCCGTCTCTCGAGATGCAGCTTAAAGGTTCGTTGCCCACCCCAAACAGGTATGCTATGATTTAATCTTTTTCATTTTTAATCCTACATTTCCAAATTCTGTAGTCGATCAACAAATGCTTAAAACAATTTGTTTCTGATTGTGCTTACCTGTGTGTTTTCAATAGGGTTGTCAAAAGTATCGATACTCAAAAAAGTATCGATACTGAAACGTTGTATCCGGATACAATACTCATTTTCAAAAGTATCGAGTACCAGTCGCACCTAAACAGTCATTCATCTAAAGTGCAGAATAGAGGAAAATGCACTTTCTGAACACTGTGATTGAATAATTCTGTGCTCTTTTCAGTTTCAGACTTTTTTTGTAACAGGTGCAGCTGCTGAGAATTATTTTTGTTTCTTAACCGGTTTGGCTAGTGTCATTGTTATGTGTGCAAAGCATAGCCAAAAAAGGAAAACTTAATTTTAATTTTGTAAGTTTTTTATCAAGCTTGCTAAATACTGTGCACAGCAAACAACCTCAAAATGTTGTTCTTATTGTTTATTGTATTTATTTATTGATTGTATTTTAATTATTAATCAAAATATTTCAGTTGAAATTTTATCCTTGTGGTATCGAAAATGGTATCGAGTATCGAATATTTTCCTTAGTATCGGTATCGAGTTGAAAAGTTTAGTATCGTGACAACCCTAGTTTTCAAAACAATTTTTCTATTGCCTGCCATAACTGTCTACTATGACATATTACTATGGCAGCTATGACAATAAAATGATGCATTTAATTTCCCTTTTCAACTAATTAAGTATTTTTGAACTAAATTGAAAAATTGATTTTTAGATATTTAAACTAAGTACAGGAAAACTGTCCAGACCCCTGGAACATTATTATTTTTTCTTATTTTCTTTTTACTTTACAGCCACAAGCTGTACTGCCTTTTGAATTTTTGTTGCACATAAGTTTTGAATATAAAGAACATATTGCACTTTTTTTTTTTTTTTCCTCAAACTGATGAGTGATATACAATAGCTTTAGTTCCATGATCCAGTGTCTTATATCACCACTATTTTCAGAGGAATGTCTCAGTTGTTTTTGCACATGTACAAGCTGACATTTGATCTTTTACAGGCTTTATAGTTGTTATAATAAGTTCAACATCCTGTTTATTTTGCTCCACAAGGTTGCACAGTATTGTATGGGTAAATTTTGGAACTGGAGAAGATGGCACCGGAGGGAGAGTTGTTGGCGGAAGTGAAAATGGCACATTGACTGTATATAATCCAGAGGCTATAATAAATTCTGGTGCAGATGCAATAATCGGGCAGTCTGACAAACATACAGGACCGGTCCGTGCACTTGATTTCAATCCGTTTCAGGTAAATTCTATGCTTTCATTAATGCCATCATGGACAGTTTATCCACGGACTCATCTTCTAGAATCCACAGTTTTCTATTTCTGTTGTTTTCTTGCACAGAATAATCTTCTTGCATCTGGAGCGAATGACTCAGAAATATACATCTGGGATCTAAATAACTTCAGCAGCCCAATGACTCCAGGAGCAAAAACACAGGTCAGTACCTCTTTAAAAAGATTTTGATATCTAGAAAAGTCACAAATACGCTAGCCTTAAAAATATATAATAATCTCATAACCTTTATAAGAACAAAACTAAATTGAAATGCTAGATCTCCAGCCAGTGTTATGCTCTATTTTGAAAGTTTCACAACTAAATTCTGATAGAAACCTCTGCTGGCTTTTGTGTCTGTTTTGCTCTGTTACAATAAAAGGATATAACAAATGATAGCTACCAAATTTCCCTGACTTTAAGGTTAATTCTCATTAAAAGGTATTTGAGAAACTTTTTTCATAACTCTTTTCTTGTTTCAGCCTGTTGAAGACATCAGTGTTGTTTCCTGGAACAGGCAGGTTCAGCACATCATGGCTTCTGCTAACCCTAGTGGGAAAGCGGTTGTGTGGGACCTGAGGAAGAATGAGCCCATCATAAAGATCAGTGATCACAGCAACAGAGTTAGTTATATTTCTTATTTTTTTTTTAGAATTTTTGTTTTTTATATACATTTGCCACTGAATTACATTGTGTTTAATTTAATTGTTATATAGTGTATATTTATCTGGTGATTTAATTGTACTTTTGTTGATTTTTTTTTTTTTATTGCAATAGAAATAATGGAGCATATTGTTCCTTACCTAAATATTTTGATTTCAGAAAGAGGACATAATGGACATGCTACTTCAAACGAACCTGACCTAAACCACTGAAAGACTATTACTTAATGTATTTTTATTTATTTAAATGTAACAAAGCCTGATAATGAACAGACTTCATGGCTAGTTTTCATCAATCTTTCTCTTCAGGAAAACATTGAACCATAAATCAAAATTTACAGACAAGCTAAAGCTCTCTACTAAATCAACCTGGGCTTCTTTAACATACGTACAGTGCCACAGGTGGATTGCCCTGTAATTCATGCATAAGACACTTAGGCCAAATATTGAATTTTTACACTGGAAAACATGGATATCCAGTTCAGTAATTTTTTTCTTAAAATAAGTGCATTTGTTCTTGGATTGAGGAGGTAAAAGACACATTTTGCCAATGGAGCAGGACAATTTACACTTAACATAAGAAAACACAATTCCATTGTCTTACTTCTAGTGCATATTATCTAATTATCTTATTTTAAGAGTAAAAATACTAATTCCATTGGCAAATAATCTCATTTACCTACTCAAATTAAGGATAAATACACCTGATTTAAAATTTTTTTACTTATTTCTAGATCGTTTTTCAAGTGTATACTTTATAGACTTTCATTGTTAAAAATGCTAACGTTTTAACCATTTTTAAGTGATATTTAAGTTTACTGAAAGACAGAAATTTGTGTTTTAAATGTTTGCAACTCATAGCAATATACCCAGCAGGTAAAACACTAGAAATATATAACATTATGACTTTGTAACTTTGAGACTACATATACGGTACTTAAAGTTTTTATTTCTGATCATCTCTCTTTTTTTTTTTTTTTTCTGGAAAATGATAAAACTGCTTGATGATAAATTGGTGTTGTGATTTAAGTCTGATCTGTTCTGTGATTTCAGATGCACTGTTCAGGAATGCTGTGGCACCCTGATGTGGCCACCCAGTTGGTATTGGCTTCGGAAGATGACCGACTGCCAGTCATTCAAATGTGGGACCTTCGTTTTGCCACGTCTCCCCTTAAAGTGCTTGAAAACCACAAACGGTAGAACTATTAAAGATTTTCTTCTTGTTCACATATGTACATACTTGCTCAACTATTTCAGAGTGTCCTGAATGTTTTTCTTCCAGAGGAATTTTGTCCATTTCTTGGAGCCAGGCTGATTCAGAGCTCCTTTTGAGTAGTGCTAAAGACAACAGGATCCTCTGCTGGAATCCAAACACTGGAGAGGTATGAGAGATTTTCACTTGCTTATATGTCATATCTAAATTATCTCTCCCCGACACATTGATCCTCACTGGAGTCTTTCTTTTATTTTAGGTCATTTATGAGCTTCCAACGACAAACCAGTGGTGTTTTGATGTCCAGTGGTGCCCCAGAAATCCAGCCCTCCTTTCAACAGCATCATTTGATGGGAGAATCACAGTTTACTCTGTGATGGGAGGGAGCTTGAAGGCTCAGCAGCAAAGCACTGCCGATATGGTGATTACTAGCTTCTGTTGCATTTGTTTCTCTGTCCACAAGATGGTGCTAGTGTGAAGCAACACATGCTGACTAATGAAAGTACTCTGAATTAGTGCAATGAGTACCTCCTGGGGCTTTACTTTGGCAATCCTCCATAACACCTGTCCATCACCATTATCATTGGATGTACTGAAGAAAACTGATTAAAATATCTTTTTAGAATCTGGAAGTTTTTTCCAGTTTTGCATGTTGTTTAAGTGTATTTAGAATTCAATGTTTATCTGAACAAATAATGTTTGTTTTTTGTTGTTTTTTTTTTAACAGATATCGTCCTCATTTGATTCAATGGATCCCTTTGGGACAGGACAAGTGCTGCCCCCTCTACAAGTTCCCCAGCCCAGTGTGCAGGACACCATCATCCCTCCTCTGAAGAAGCCACCTAAATGGGTGCGCAGGCCGGTTGGAGCTTCCTTTGGTGTAAGTCGAATGTTAGAATACTTCTTTTTGCAAAAGGGTTCAAAGTAGTTGTGCAGCTTATAAATATGGTGTTTCTAGGAAAATGTGTCAAAGAAAATCCCCATAACTAATAGTTTTCCTGTTGAGAGAACCTACTGCCTGAAGCGTGAATCTTTGCATCCTCTCAAGGGCTAATATCAGCGTCTCCATGCTGGTCTAATGAATGCTCTCCTGGCTCAGCCTATCAGTTCATGAATCGCCATGTCTCGGTAGATTAGATGTTTTGCAAATATCTTTCCGTTTACCCATCCCATGACATCTGAAGATAGTCGGTTGCCTTGGATGTTGTTTGATGGTTTCAATCAAATAAAGGGTGCTAAATGCATAAGCAAGACAGACATTTCTGATTTTATTTAAGTAAAAAAAAAAATTCCTTTTAAAAATTTTCATGATTATGCACTGATCTGTATTGCATAAAAATCCCACAAACCACTGACATAAGTGGTTGGAACATTAATACATTTACACTTATTAAAGCGGTATAACAGCATTTGCCAAGAATTGTTTGTATGTAGATTAACTCTATTTGTTTTTTTTTCTTACTGTTGATTTTGGTTTGCTTTTGTTTTGTCAGTTTGGTGGAAAGCTGATAACCTTTGAGAATCCAAAGCTTCCTCCGGCGCAGAGCCCCCAGCCTCTCCCCAGACAGGTCTTTGTGAGCCAGGTTACCACGGAGACAGAGTTCCTCCAGCGCTCCAGGGAGCTTCAGGCGGCGCTGCAGTCGGGTTCGTTCAACAACTACTGCCAGGCCAAGATTCAGAACGCCAAGTCCGATTCGGAACAGGACATTTGGAAGTTCCTTCTGGTAGGAGTATCTTCATGTTGACATGTAGCTTAAGTCTTTCAGCCAGTTTGATGTTTTGCTTCTTTTGATCACAGGTGAACTTTGAGGACGAGGCCCGCATTAAATTCCTTAAACTTTTGGGTTTCAGCAAAGATGAATTGGAGAGAAAGGTATTTTTCTCTTTTACATGGTATTCTTGACCTATTTTTTATTTTGTCATTTAGGGTTGTAGCTGTTAAAGTATTATGTTTGTGTAGATTTCAAAATGTTTGGGGAAGAATTTCCAGTCCAACGGTCATGGAGTTGATGCAAAAGATTTAGCGGAGAAGATGCAGCGTTTAACAACTGAGGTCAGCTGATCTCCCATCTGTCCATTTAACTTTCATATTACCTGATTATTTAAAAATAAAAGCTACATTTTTTCTTTCCCCAGAGGTCAGATGAAGCTGCAGCTGATGTTCGAACCTCAGGCTCCATTTCACCAGCAGACTTCTTCAGTCATACTCCAAAGGAGAATTCCACCTTCCAAATCCCTGTTTCATGTGGTAAAAGTTATTCTCATTCAAATGCACTTAGGGATATTTTTCACTTTGTTGCTCTTTCTGTTGACTGTAATCATGGTAGTTTCTGTTGCATACCTGATTAATAACAACCACGCTGATCTTTTGCACAGACACTGACGGTTTGATAAGCCAGGCGTTGCTGGTTGGTAACTTCGAGGGTGCTGTTGATTTGTGTCTCAATGATGGTCGCTATGCTGAAGCCATTTTGCTGTCCATCAGCGGTGGAGAGGATCTTCTCAAGAAGACACAGCAGAAATACCTTAGCAAGCAAAAAAACAGCATTTCAATGGTAGGAATACAATTCAGGAGCATTTCATTAAAAACAAATATCATTGTAAAGTAAATGAATTAAATTTTAGTTCAGAAAGTGAAATTTGCAAGTGATTATTACACCGGAGTAAATCGTTTAAGTGGTTATTGTAGTTGATCCATGTGGGTTAAAGGTATACTGCAGACTTTTGACCTAAAGAGTTAATGCATATGAATTATTTTAAAATATTTCTCAGGCTAACATAAAGCGCTTGACTCTATCAATGCTACGAGCGGGGCTCCCCTCTTGAAATACCGCCTATCTAAGTTGGGAGAAGATGCACCGTTGTTGGCCAGGTCATGTGACCTGGAAGATTCTATTGCTTTATGGCCACAGGCTCTTATATAGTCGATGAGCTAATGCTTTTGATCTAGTATTTTTCCACCTGCTCGACTACTGGATATGGCTGAGGCAAGGAAAAAGTTTAAACCTGAGCAGGCTAAAAAGAGAAAAAATAAAACTTATTAAGATTAACAAAGAAAAGGAGGCAGCCTAAATAAGTTTGTGTTTGATGTACTGTGGCTAATAGGTGGAAACGGGCAGTAAATGACAAAAACAGGAACAAACACATTATTGATTTAAACTTTAAATAAAACAAACAACAACAAAATAACTGTCATAGAAAAGTGCTGTAATAACAGAATATAGATGGATGCAAATGCTGCAAATACCACAAACAACAAGTTAAAAAAGCTGCAAACTCACTCGTCAAAAGGGAAGAGCACTTTGAGGGTGTCAACCACTGAGTCACATGGTGCAGCAGTATATTTAACTATATAAAATGCTGCTTTGCTGTAACATTTTTAAAATACATGAGGAAAAAATTAAAGGGATTTTTAAAATTGTGGAATTGTTTCTGCTACTGCATTCATTAATGCTTTTGCAACACCTTTCAACTTTTTGCCTTGTGTACCTGTCGGCCACTGTAGCAATCAGTCTATATAGAACGAGCTTTACTTCATAATGAGATTTACTGACATAAGTTTTCTGATAATTCTTATCTTAAATGCACCTAAATGCAGTTGCTGAGGTCATGCAGACACAAGAGAAACTTATATTTTTCTAAATCACCATTCATGTTATTCCCATCAAACTCCAGCTTATATCATCAGTGGTGACCCAGAACTGGAGAGACATAGTACAGAACTGTGAGCTTGACAACTGGAAGGAGGCCCTCGCTGCTCTACTGACTTATGCTCATCCAGAAGACTTTGCTTGTTTTTGTGGTAAGATAAACTTTTTAATTGATGTATGAGTCAAGTTATAGCTTGTCTTGTTTCTTGTGGACTGTTTGTTTGACTTTCTCACTAACATCAGCCTGTGTCTGTCCTTGCTCTATTTAACCTTTCTCCTGCATTTATTATTTGGGTATTTTCTCATTTGTCCTGCAAGATACCCTGGGAAACCGGTTGGAGCACGAGGGCACAGAGAAGCGCTGCCTGCAGGCCTGTCTATGTTACATCTGCTCGGGAAACATTGAAAAGCTAGTGGAGTGCTGGGCCTTGCACAGAGACTGCTCTTCTCCTCTTGGGCTGGAGGTATAAGTTCAGATTTATTGGGGAATTTCGATCTGCAATCATTTTAGTGGGGAATAGTTCAGTTGAGACATTTTAAAAGAATTTAAAATAGCTTTGATCTAAAAGTGCGTTCACATCGAATGCGATCTGGGCTTCAAAAAGGCAGAAATTTTGACACTGGATCAAACATCAGCTCTGGATTCTCTGCACTCTGGTTGTTTATCTGCTCTGTTCTGTAGCTACAAGCTAGAAAACAGCTTGGCTTTATTTACTGTGATGAGTTTAAATAATTGTTTTAATATATTTTTAGTAAGAAATTCCACCTCGAAACACCAGCTGTGCAGTCAGTTCATTAGGATTATGATCCTACTAAAGTATGCAGTTCTGCTTTGGAGCTCCAGACCTCCAGCATACCGCTGGGAAATCCCCACTGAAAGCTCACAAAGCTGCCCGCCTGGGGGGGGATTTCCAGCTGCTGTTCTAGAATTTGGCATAAAGAGTTTTTAAGGTTTGTGCAAAAAAACTACAATTACCAGAATATACAATCAAATATTTTTTTGTTGGCATATTTTAAAATTTTTTGTTAACTTAGGTATTTATAAACTGCTCTACATGTTGAATAAAAAATGCTTTGAGCAGCAATAATGATCAGAGCTCACTCTCTTTTCTTTGTATATAAAAATCCATTTTCCCAGCTTTTTTATTTTTTAAACTTTGGAGTTAAACCCCTTTATATTTATTTAGTCTTAATATGCAGTCAGCTGTGCAAAAGCGATAACCGTTTGCATGTAGTATCCATCTCCCATAAAAAAGTCCTGGTTCAGCTTTTCTTTGGCAAAAGTTAAAATTTCTAAAATCCAGTGTTGGACGCTACGACACCTGCATACGCCGTTCTCGATCCTTTGGAAGTGCCGCTGGACCCTTAGACTTTGCATGTAAATCAGATGCTTTGACGCCTAAAACACATTCTGTGTGAACACACCATAAGTTGGCTCAGAAAGATGTAAAATATCTCCAGGTCGAAATCCAACCTCGTTTTCTGTCTTGTCTCTGAAATCTGGGTTTGTAAAAAATGATGTGTATGTATGTGAATTCATGTGATTATTGCATGTTTTGTTGTAGGATCTGGTTGAAAAAGTAATGATGCTACGAAAATCAATTGAGCGCCTCCGCAACAGCGAAGTAGCAGTGCAGAGTCCTATTCTGGCTGAGAAGCTAACCTGCTATGCTGGCATACTGGCTGCAGAGGGCAGCTTAGCAACTGCAATGACATATCTGCCTGACAACTCGGACCAAGTAGGGAGCCATATTTTAACACTTCTAGTTCCAGTTTTTAGTCTTTTTTAGTTGGAATTTCTAAATCTGGGTGTATGAACATTTCTGTCTCAATAGCCTGGGATCAGGATGCTGAGAGACCGGCTGTCTCATGCTCAGGGAGAGGCTGCTGCCCAACAACAGGCTTCAAATACCTTCAACAGGGTCGGCGGGCCAACAGCTAACCCCATTTCTGTAGCTCATGCACCTAAAGCACCAATTATGGTAAAAGTTGATTTGTCATAGATTTGTTTCTGATAACAGAAAACATTTTTTACTAATTTTAGAGTCAGTACCAGCCATCTGCTCCAGCCCAGGTGACGTCCCAACAACAACCTGCAATGCCATCGATTTTTACTCCGCAAGTCCCTCCACCCAACCCAGGCCCGGGTCTGCCGTCCTCCACTCATGTTCATCCACCCAGTTCCACCCGCCCAGTTGTAAGACCTCCCTACCCGCAACATCCTGCTGCAGCACCAGGTTTGACAGCTTTCACCTTGGTTTAAAGAATCTTTACAATGGTCTGACAAACCATGACATACCCTAAGACTTTTTAACATTGTGTCCTGTGACAACCCTAAATTTCAGTGGGACATTTTTGAAAAGAAAACAGAAAGGAGTGCATTGCTTTAAACAAAATAAAAATCCAAAATATTTTGCATGCATTACATCCTCATTTCTAAATATAATCCATTGCAAAAGTTTCCTTTAGAAGTTACATCATTATTATCACAAAGTTTCAAACATCGGGTGAGATAGTTTGACCTAAGTAGAGGACATCCCTGGAAGAACTATTCATGTTTAAGGTCACAGCATTTAATCTGACTGACCTCAAATTATTTTGATAAGAACAACTAAAGACTTTTCAGCAAAAGGTTGTTCCATAAAGTACTGACTAAACATTTAAAACCCCTGTATCCCTTTTTCATTTGCTCCCCAATGAAGTCATTCATTGTGTTGAGTGATACCTTTATATTTCAAAGTATGTTGATGTTAGTTTTGGGGAATATAATAAAATGTGAAAATTGAAGAAACATGGATGCATTTTAAATCAATATTTCCTATTTCTGTACTTTTCCAGCTTTCTCTTCTCATCAGCCATTCCAGCCTCAGCCTGTTTCCACTGGTGGACCCTTCTCTCCTACAGGCCCGCCCATGCCAGCAGCAAGCTTATCAGGGCCTCCATTACCCCCTTCATCCTCCACCCCTGGAGGCCTACCCCCCACTCCGAGCCCAGGGGTGCCCCCAATAGGCTTTGTGCCCTCTACCTCTTTACCCTCAGGCATGACGCCGCCCAGCTCACAACCAGGAGCCCCAGGTCCCATGTACCCAGGCAGCTTCCACAGCCAAGGCCCATCCCCTCCCATGGCGTCTGGTTCTTACTCTCCTATGGGAGCTGGATACCCCCAAGGAGGTCCTGGAGCTCCTGCAGCAAAGCCCTTCCAGGCTCCTGTTGTTGCTCCTCCTCCTACAGGTAAAATGAATCATGTTCCAGCAAGAACTTTAATTCCTTTAATCTGGTTTTTATTTTATGTTTTACCAAACTGTTTTAACATAAAGAACTGATCTACACAGTATATCTGACATCAATGCGTCTATTCAGATGTGACACCGTTTTTAATTTACAGGTTATTTTCCTTGGCTGAATTCAGAGTGTGATCATCCAGGTGATACGTTTGGTGCTTTATATGGAAAATCGAGCATATAGCGGTTTCCACAGCTCGAACAAGATTACGCTTTGCTATTGAATTGCATTTGTTTCTGTGTTGCTTGTACTTACCCTTCCTTGTAGATTTAAAGCATACCATTTAGGTTTTGAAATTTAGAAATTATTTTGTATATTCTTACAGTTAGTAGTAAAGATTATGGCTTATTTCTGGGTTTGGGCAGCGATCTTAACACATTTTCTTATTTATTTTAATAACTATATTACCAAAGACATAAAAATGGGCAAAAAAAGAGTGTTTTAAAACAAACAGAAATTGCAAAGAACATGTCCTCCATAAAAATAAACAACAGCATCCCTTATATAGTGTAGCTCTTAATTTAGGCTAAGCGATTTCTGAACAGCTGTGAACATTTCCCAACATGTACCAGGGCAAAACTGAAAACTGCCAAGGATAAAAAAAAAAAACCCTTGTATTGTATTACTTTGAGCTTTTTATTATTTCCTGAACTTTGATATCTACTCTCTAACAGCTTGAATCAACCGCAGACATCTCTTGACTTTACACAGAATGTAGTTTCCTTTTAGGTGTATTCTTACACCTGTGTGCTCCATCTCTCTTCACTGATACTTAATGTAGGTAACAGTGAGTTTTCATTCAGTAACTGCATCTAAAGTGTTATTACTGTGACCTGATGGTGCTTAGATGTGTGTTCACAAGTCGAAAAAAAAATTGATAGAGTTTCTGACCAAAGTATTATTTAAGGGTACTAATAGTTGTTTGAAATGTGTAATATTTTTTAAGTGTATCTCTAGCTATTAGTAGTTTTTTCCTTAGTGAGATATAAATTATAAAATGAAAGGGTAGATATATTATGTCAATACATTTTAATCAGTTATTTATTGACCTTAAACATATGTAGTGCTTGTATTCTAACCTTCACTTTGATATTGTTACCTTTGCAGGGTACCAGTATCAAACCATATCACAGGTTCTGGAAGCTTCCGATGAATCTTGGCTTATTTAACTGTTTGGATTTGCATAAACGCTGATAATCTGAGTGCTGAAAAAAAGTTGTTTTGACTTGCAGTGTGTTGCTATGTAGACTAACCTTGGTTCATAGGTCACACATGAAATCTAAAGAGTCAGATTGAGATGATGTTTTCACTTTGTCAGGTGATAATTGGTGAATCCAAAGGATAAAACGATTCCAGTAAAAGGGACTCAGAAAGCTTATCTGCCAGGTTAAAATGTTGGGAGTTGATGTGGCTACTACAGTGCCTGAAAATAATTTTGATTTTCTTTTTTCTTCCACATTTTGAAACATTTTAGATACACACTTAAATGTATTAATTTGGGGTTTAATGTTAGTCCAACAGTAAGCAATGTTCCACTTTTAGGGCCATGAATGTAGGTCATGAAGTAAAATGGCAGCATGGTGGCAGCAGCATCATAGGGTTTATGATTGATTTTATTATGTTGTTTTTATGTGTTTTTATATGTCTTATTGTACTGCTGCCTCTTGGCCAGGTCTCCCTCGAAAAAGAGATTTTATCTTAAGGGACTTCCTGGTAAAATAAAGGTTAAATAAAATAAAATGCTGTGATGATGGTGTTCGACAGGGACAGATTAGCTGCTTAGGGTTGGGTGGAAGGTGGATGGGACTCAGTTAAGGAAAATCCTGAAAGAAGATCTGTCATATTCTGCACCTTTTTCTGCTTTTATTTTAACTTTTTTACTTATAATTGGGAAAAAGTGAATGGGGATACAACAAGTACTTTACATAAACACAGTTCATTTGTTTTTCGCCTTAACTCACCAGCAGACAAACCAGTGGACAAGCCAGTACAGCAGTTAGTTGTCTGACTGGTGTATTCACATATTCACTTTAAACATTTTAAATATGAGTGAAGGAAGCTTTATATAAATGCATATTTGTTTGCCTGCTTCTGGCTAAAACTTTTTTTTTAAAATATGTTTTAGCTAATCTCCTAATCGTTTTAATATAGGACCACAAGAAGGCTGGAATGACCCACCAACGGTACGCGGTGGACCCAGAAAGAAGAAGGTATTTATTACGGGTTTTTTTCTCAGTAATGTCATAAGGAAGTAAAGAACTTCATGTTAGTGTTTATAAATAAAGCTGATGGATCTTTTGAGGGTTTAGATTTAGGTTTTCAGGCACATTTGTAAGCACTTAAGTGTGACTGTTATGAGATAAGTAATGACAGTTTATCTGATGTAGGATTTGCTTTGAACCTGAAAATACCAGATATTGCACTCTGAAATGTCAGGTTTTAATGTAAACATTTTGTTCAAATTTGTTAAAGGGAAAAACTAAAAATGACGTATTTGGGTGTAACAGCTGAAACACTTTTCAGGCTTTAATTTACAGTTTTTGTCCATTTAACCATGCAGAAATTCTTCTAATCGTTTTATTCCCGGCTAACTTTAGGAGACCGACATTTTCTCTCAGATTTAGTTGCAAACTGAATATACTAAATAATAAAAATACCTCTTTTTACCTTACACTTTCCATTTAGTCTTTCCGTGAACCTTTTGGACCCTGAGCGTTCTCTTAATGGCTTTTCTTTTCCATATAGATTTTGGCTAAGCTTTGCTGCTCCAACTGCTCACTTTGTAGTTCCAAAGGGAGTGGCTGACCTTGTGTCTATTTTGGTAAAATAATTTATAACCAGGATTATGACCAGTATTTAATAATGGAGTCATACATAAAATGTACAATTTCATTTTAAAATGTGCGATTACAAAAGAGTTTTCAAATGGTTGCATTTCTTCTCCAGAAAACTACATGCAGGTGTCAAAATTAATGAACAACGCAATAACTTTATCAGAAGGAAATCCTGGTCCAGTAATGGAAGTTTTGTAATTCACATGTCAAGACATCTTAGGCACTCATGTGGAACTTGATGTATAAGTTGGGTGTCACCTGGAAAGCTGCCAGATCAGTCATGTTATAATGTGCCGCACCCTTTAGCCAGTGCACTGCACTACCAGTCGACTTGGTGGAAAAACTGGTATGAAAATAGTTTTTTGTTGTTTGCTGATTTGATTTTTTTAAGTCAACACAACAGACAACAACTAACAAACGGGTCTATGTGGACCAGGAGTATGATAATAAATGACTAATGTAGTGAGAATGTAATACTTGTTTCAACTCTTCTCCTTGCTCTTTATCTGTGGGATGCAAATGAACTGAACTTTATTTGAAGTTAATCAGATTCAGTGTGTTAAATTAAATTGGCACCAGTGTTTGTTCAAAGGTGTGTACACTTATGAACCCAGGCCTTATGCAGTGTTTTCTGTGTTTGCCTGTTTATATCATGTTTTTTTTTTGTTTGTTCCTTAGTTGACATAAAAACATAAAGACTTTTGAAATTATTTTGTTTGCAGCACAAAAATTGGGATTTTAAACCAAGTTTCAATCTACTGTGTCACAACGTCTCAAATCGACAGAATAATCTATTTGCAAAATAATCATTAGTTGCAGCCCTTATCTTGATGCATAACAAGGTTATAACTCTGCATTAAATGTACCCTTTTATTGCAGCAGAAAAGTTAACCCGAAGATATATTTCGTATGTTTTAAATGTACACTTTTAATGTGAATTACAGGTCCCTGACAACTACACTCCACCAGCCCCAATCACTGCTCCTGTAATGGGTTTCTCAGTGGAGGCTCCACAGCCGCAGAACCACACCCAGGTCCCCCCTGGAGCCCCTCAGGAGCCCAGTGTGCAGGTTTGTTTCATAACAATGGAGGCTTTTTCTGAATTCTCTCTTATCTGCTCTGCAAAAATGTCATCAGCTTCTTTTTTGTGTACATTTGTCACTCAGCTCCTCCAGCAGCTGCCAGCAGAAAGAGTGGAACAGAAGGAAATCCCAGCGGAACACATGGTCCTGAAAACCACCTTTGATAGCTTAGTTCAGCGTTGCCAGCTGGCAGCAGGAGATCCTGTAAGTCCTCCACATATGGCAGTGTCCTGGTGCTAGTGTTTTTTATTTTTTATAATCAGTTTGTAGCCTGCGTTCTTTGCATGGATGAATGGATATTATGCCGTAAAACATGTCAATCTTTTTCAGCAAACAAAACGGAAGCTTGATGATGCTGGAAAGCGTTTGGGAAACCTGTACGATAAGCTGAGAGAGCAGTCGGTAAGGATTTAATTTGTGTTTAAACAGAGTAAATGGTAATGAGAGCAGCATAGGGTCGTATTTTCTAACCGATGCTCCACAGCTCAGAGAACCAGGTCAGCAGGCAGTCTGAGGTGATCAATATGTTCCCAGAGGCGAGATGTAAACTAACTGAAGCCGATCAGACTGCATCCATGGCAATGGCACTAATGTTGTTTTTTAGTCTATGCTTTGTGTCAAACTGTCATTTTAGTTTTTAGCACTTTTATTCACATTGAAACTCTTTTGTTTATTTAAGTTAAAGCCAATGAAAACTTAAGGATTTTTGTCTTATTTTAATCAGAGTAACTCATGACTATTTTAGTCTAGTCTTCGTTAATGAAAACTGCAGACATTTTAGTCTAGTTTTAGTCATGCTTTTTATTGTTTTATGTTCTTCTAGTCAAACTCATTTCACTAATCAGCGCCTAGTTAGAGCTAATTAACATATGTCCATGTGTGTTGCTGTCAATGCAGGAAAATAATATAGTTTCTCTCGCGCACACATACAAGCAAGTTTGTTTACAGGATTTATGGGGACATTTCATTGACTTACATTCATTTTATATGGCCTAACCTAGACCCTTACCCTACCCATTACCACCATATATCCAGCCTAACCTGAACTAGACCTTAGTCCTATACCTGCACCCACCCTAAGAAGAGAACTTTACATTATGGCGATCAGTTGAATGTCCCCATAGGTACCTGTATGTACCTTGTGTTTTTCACATACCCACGCAAACAAGAGGCCGTTCGGAGTGAAATAGAAAATTACGTTAATGTAAACATACCGCGATTTCATAATGGAAGATCTTACAATGTCTTTTTAGATTCATGGTTATTTTACAGCCGCATTTGTCCTCATCTTATTCCACGATACATTCTGTTTAGTTTTCCACTTGGTTGTAATTAAAGTTTGTCCAGACATCCAACTCACTCACTTGTGAACTACATTTAGCCTTGTTTTTATTTGTCCATAAATATTATATATTTTATTTTAGTTCCGGTCACAAAAACATCATTAACATTTCGTCACGTGATATTGACGACGATATTTCTTCCTAATTTTCATTGAAAAAAGCAAACGGAACTTAAGATACATGTCAGAAGTTTATTTTCTGTAGCATTTTTTTTTAAAATGACTAATTCTTATAGTTAAAGCTTGGGACTGAGAAATAACATTTGCATGCATGATAACATTTGTTTAAAATTAGCCTTTTCGAAACTGACATAAAAAGATCAGCAGGGCTAAAAGATTTAGACATTTATTAGTGTCCTTGCACTATAGGGCATATAAAGCTAAAGGAGGAAATACACCACATGCATTTATGGCACGTGACGTCAACCATGCGGCTTACCCACGTATTTATCACCAAACAATGTAAAGCAACATGTTTCTGACCTGAGAAATTTCGTTACATGGGTAAGGAATTTTAGTGGTATATAGGTATGTTAAACGGTGAACAGATCTGCAAAAGAAAGAAATTTAATATGGTAACTAGGATGCTTATTGCTTATGAGGGACAATGTGGGACAGATGCACCTTTTTCACTTTTACAGTTGTTCTACATCATGCTCCCTTAATTTTTTATTTTGAAAAAATAACTTCCAGCTCTCTGAGAATCGCCTATCATTAGCTTCACCCAGTTATAATCTGTTGATTCTGTCTTTGAATACACCCATCTATCTTTTTCATAGAAAATACACTCTGTAAATTTACAGTTAAGATTTAGCTTTATTCTCAAAGTCATTTGAGTCTTGGTAAAATAGGAATCTTTGTAAAGAAAAACTCAGAGCTTGAATTTGATATGAAAAACAACTAAGTAAACACTGCCTTCCTTTTTAGCTCTCTCACAATATCCTGGGCGGACTCCATGAGATCAGTCGCTGCGTAGCGAGCCAGAACTACCAGCGGGGCCTGGAGGTCCACACTCAGGTGGTCAGCAGCAGCAACTTCAGCGAGATCTCTGCCTTCATGCCCATCCTCAAAGTGCTCATGACCATCGCCAACAAGCTGGGCGTTTAAAACCTGCAGACAACACCAACCACTCTTCAGTGTTACCATGATGTTGTATACGTATTTATTTTCCTTTAAGAGCCGACGAGGTGTAAGCCATGAGAATAGTGGCTGATGCCGTTACAGAACCTGGTTCTGATGGTTCCTCACAGAGGATGAGTGTGTTTGAAGCAGAAAGGTGGAGTTTTATGGGTATCTGTTGATGTTGCTGTGCTTATCTTTGCCAGAAGATGAATGTATTCAGAAAGTGGCTCGGTGTAAATTCAAATAGTGATGTGATACATGAAACCGGTTGTTTAAAAAGTAGGTGCATTTTCATAAAACACGTTACATAGTGCTGCAGTGTGTATTTTTCTTTAAAGCGCTGGCAGATGTTCCAACAGCTTAACAGACATGCAACACTCCAGCTGCACCAACAAAACATTCAGGGCTCACATTTTCATAAATTATGAATAAAATCTGGGTCATCCTCACAATCCACCCTCTGCACTCGGTGAGGGAGGACTACGACTGCACAATGTGTGCCCCTTTTTAAAAACGAGCTGCATTACAGGCATTTTGTGAACTCCGTCATTAAATTTTTGATTGTTCTGTAATTATGGTGCAGGGAGATTCTGGGCCAAAGCACTGAAGAATGTTTTGTCTAATAAGTAGATTTTATTTTTAGTTTCAGTAAGATTCAACATTAGCTAGTGTGAATTTTTTTTTCTTCCCATTTTGCCCTCATATTTGCTTTACTGTGCATGCTTTCCTCTATTTACCCTCAGATAACTTTAAATAGCAGCTTCTAGAACAAAACTTAGAATATTTTCTGTTTGAACTGCAAATAAATGAGCCTGTCCCACTGTTTCAGGTCCTCTTACTCCATGTTGACAGCTATGTTTCATTTTGTAACATCAATTTTTAATCTTGTGTTGAATGGAATGATAACATGTAAGCAAATTGAAAGACTGCAGATGATGTTCTTAGTTTTGTAGCTGCTTATAATAAACAGATTTGGGTTTTTTTGAGGGGGAGGGCAGCAGAAGGCAGGAAAGTGCCTCACTGTGCCTGTTTTAGTTGCACAGATATTTATACAATCCATGTTGCTTACTTTCCTCATTTCGATATCTCTTTTTGAAATAAAGTTCCACTTAAAATATGTAAAGTCTTCAACTATAACATTTTTTTTATGTTTGACCATGTGCAAAAACCTATATAAGAAATTCATTAAAATTTAAAATTATAGAGATTAAGAATGAGAATGTAAGAATCAGAAAATATATTTTTTCAATCTATGAACATTATCAGCCTACAGTGCATCCTCTAACAGCAACTATATTTTATAAAGGACAGTGAAATCACATTAGAGAAATGTGCTCTGATGCTACTGCCAATGAACACACAAAATGATCAGACCATCAAACAGAACTGGCAACAGGATTGACCCCCAAAAAGCTCTCTTATGATAAGGTATTGTTTTAAAAGTTAATGGGTTATTAGCTGATGGCTCCTGACTACTGCTGGCTACTTGAACATTAGGTACCAGAAGCCATTTATAATGATTATATAATTAAACTTAAGTTTCCTTACTGTTGGAATCTATGTAACGAAATATATAATGAAAATTATGTAAAAATGTGAGAATAAATCGTAGATATGTGTGCACATGTGAGCATAACCGAGCATTCATTGGTGACAGTTGCTTCCAAAGTGATTTATAGTGTGTGTTGAATATGCACTAAGAGATAATGGGTTTAAACATACCAGGAAAATGAACAGCAATATTGTACAATGGGTTTAGGTGTCAAATTTTATGGAAAAAGTTCATGTTTTAAGTAAATTTCCCTCTTTTTTTATTTTGTTTGCTATCCTTTGACTTGTTACTCTACACTTACTGGTATTTTAATTCCTGTTACCATTCAATTATTTGAAAGTCCCCACTGTAAGTAGAAGGAAAACGCTAAAAAACAAATTGGTCTATTGACCCTCTAAGCTCACTTTCTACCTAAAACTTTAAAACAATGCAAAGCAGTGCTGATGAAGATTCTCAGTCATCCAGGTTTGGTCCGTAAAAGATAAAAAAATCCACTGGACTTGGTTTCCAAGATTTGAATCTTGGAAACCAAGTCCAGTGGATGAAACTCGGGATGCAAAGCAGTATTAAACGAAAGATGCTGGAGAAGAAAATACTTTCATCCTTGATTTTACGCACCACACACAGCTTTTGCTTTGCTTGCTTTAAAAGGAGATATAGCTTTATACAATGATCGTGTAATGAACTAAAAAAGGAAATCAGCATTTTAGAGAGGCATTCAATAAGAAGGTAATGTTTTACCAGGAGGATTTACCTCCTTTACATCTTTATTTAGTTTAAACCTAGACAAGCAGTACTAATTGAATAAGTTATATTAGCAGAATAAAAAGAAAAAATATAACAGAGATTTAAGCGATTGTTACTTCTTTTTTTTTTATTTCATGTGGAAGTTGTTAAATGGCTGATGCTCCAAATTCAACTTTCTCTTCCTGACTTAAAAGAAAATTCTGTGTATTTTATATAAATAACATTCGGATCAAATATGAGACAGATTTAAAAGGTCATAATACGGTAATTAAGATGTTAACTTCTGATATTGGAACCACACTTGAGCATTTTAAACAATCATTTTAAGAACAGGTCTAGTAAAACAAGCATAATCTTTTTTTTCTTTAAAAAAAAAAGCATCTCTGCTACACTACAAAAACTGTAAATTTAAATAAGTCATTTTTTCTTTTTTCTTTCTTCTTTTGCAAATGGAACAAGACAATTTACATTTTAAATAAGAAAAAAATTATTTCAGTGTCTCATTCCATTGGCAATTCATCTTATTTACCTACTCAAATTAATGAGATTTTTTTTTTTTTTTTGCTATTTCCACATCATTTTTGCAGTGATAGTCATTCAGTGGGCTTATTATCTTTTCTGTAGACTACATTTTTGATAATCTGTAGGCTAATTAAATGTAAAATATCTGGCCTAAAAATGGAATTGGAAAACCTTGTTTCAAATAGACTTTTTTGGGGAGAAATGTATTAATCAAAGGTTCATCATTTAATTTTTATGTTCACAACATTAACTCTCTGTTAAACAGAAACGCAGGGCTGCCATCTCTCACCCATTGGGAGTGAGACTCACCAATCTCAGAGTCTTCACACACTCTCACTCCATATTCCCAATTTCTCACACTAAAAAATGACAGACATGAAAACTCAACTCAGTCTAGTTTAATATCTCCCGCTGGAATTTAGGAGTAATTAAACCAACACACATATTTTAATTCTTAAAGCTTCCAGGTTTGCCTCTCAAACGCTCCACAAAAAGAAAAAGAATCATTGCATTTTCTTTTTCAAAAGATCAGCCACCCAAGAAAAGGCCAACTACACTCAGAGAGGATGTGCAGAACAGCTCATTTATCCTGGATTCATAGAGGAGAAACCACAGGGATGATCTTCTTTTATTATTACTTATCTTATTCATTTATCTTTATTTTGGTGCATTAAATATTTTTAAAAACTTAATTTCCATCACATTTTCCAGACTGAAACATCCAGAGAAGTGCCATCTTCTGTCATGGTGAGTTTTAATGAAATCTACAGCCTCCTATAGAAAAAACTGAATTGTTTAGCTTTTTTGTCAACTGTAAGAAAAACTAATTACATAATGAATAAAGCTTTTTAATCCTCAGCCTATTACCAAATATTCATACACAATTTGCATAGGTTTCGATTGCATTGGTTCCTATTTCCGTGCCGGTAATCCAGTAATAGTTTATTAGTGGCTAGTTGTTTAATTTAATTGAACTGCAGAGAATAATTAATGAGCAAAGTTGTGAAATTCTTAGTTTACAGTATATTTAAGATGCAAGTATTTTAGTAGGGCCCATTCTGCTTTACTTCAATTCTCTAAAAATCACCAGAATGTAGAAAATAATGTATATTGTGAGAAAAATGTTGCACATAACTACACTTATTGTTATTCAGTAAAATTTACTATGGTATAAAAATCCCACATTTTGCCACTTTGTTTCAGTTAAATCCTGTCAAATCCTCCAACCTATAGTCGCACCTGTCCTCATCTAACCGTGACAGGGTTGCATGTCTAAACTATTTCAAAATCTCACCCCAAGGTTTGGTTAAAAGTTGGCAGCCTTGTAAACGTTACATGCATCATCTGTATCTATCTATTAAGGAGGTCTGTAAACTGTCTCCAGGTTCATGCCAAGTATTTCAGCAGCGATTAATTCATCCTGCAGCTGCCAAACGTCCATAAAAAATTTCAAGTCATCACAGCTGTTTGGAGCGCTCTGCTCCTATTGGTCCAGGAGGATCAGAAGTCCGAATCTGGATGCTGATTGGTCGCTTTCAGTCGGATGCCGCGACCCGCGTGGCGCGATGATGAGACGACGCGGATTATTTTGGAGAGTTGAACTTTAGTAAACTTTGACACCTTTTTAAAGGCTCCTGATTAGACCTCACCACACATCACACCACGGATGCGAGCAGGATCATACGGGTTGGCTCAGTTTGTCATGTGGGAGAAATGTGCTGACTAATTATAACACTTCTGTCCTGTTACTTTTCTGGAGTCTGTGAAATCTCTGCATGGACCTCTGTGGATATGCACTGCCCTTATATTTATATGATCATTTTATTTATTGGCTTATTTAATAAGAGTTTTCCACTGCCATTTCCACTTGATCCTTCCCTCTGCTTACAGGTTTTATGAGAAATGCTGGTCATTGGAACTACTATTACACTCTAGAAAACTACAATGAGAGTATGTGCAATTGGTAGCAATGTTATTGTGAGTGTTCAAATTGTTTGCATGTTTGCATCTCACAATACAAAAACATGACTGCTGGTACAACTATGGGCGGTTCTAGATAGTGGCCAAAAGGGGCCAGTAGAACTGGTTCTGGCTCCTAAACTGAAAACATAATACTGAAATATAAGTAAATCAACATAAAACATGTGAAATCCAGAAAATAATTAAAAATCCTGGCCAAGCCCCATCTTATATCAGAGATATAAGGAGAGCTCTCCTGGCAAAGCATTCTGGGATATATCTCGTCTAGTGACCATGAATGATCACTACTTTTCAAGGTGCATTGTGGGAAATTTAAGTTCCACTACTTTTTCATCCACTGGACATTTAGGACACTCATTTAAGATGCCATAACCCCTATATAGTGCCCTGTATAGTGATTTGGGCGGACATTCGGACACAGCTTAGGAGACCTTTTCAATATTTTCTTTACAGTTCGGGTTTAATTTGGATTTACAAAGCCGTATCAAGATAGGATAAAGGTTTTCATCTGCTAAATGTTATTTTGAAAGTGAAAAATCAAACTTGTCACAGCTGGATTTATCAGTTTTACTTAAGGTCTAATTATAATTTGATAAAACATTTTAATTTAAAATAAGTCAAAATATATAATGCTCTCGAATTACACATTCATTAAAGAAAGGTTGCGCTTCATGAAAAAAAAAAGGCTAAACGAAGATGCTGGTGATGAGTCTCAGTCATCCAGGTCAGTCTTTCGAAAAAAACAAAATTAAAAACAATCCGCTGGACTTTGTTTTCAAGTTTCAAGATGTTTTGTTTCCCTTCCAAAAAGCTTTTTCAATTGAAAATGTCAGGAATAGTGTGGAGTTTGCTGTTTTATACAATAGCCCAACAAGGCCTTGTTTTTGTTTTTAAAACTTGCAAACTGAAACGGACGAAGCCATAAAGCAATGCCCTGTACCCATCTAAGTGTCTGAAAGGGGGATCGTTAATGGGAATTGTTGGCCTGGCTGAATAGGCGAGGTCCTCGGCTCTCCAGTACAAGGACTGGGGCTGCGATGATAACGGGAAGGGATTAACTCAATTGCTGTATTTTAGGTTTTTGAAAGCAGAAACCTTAATCCACCTCCTCTGTTTAAGGTTTTTTTTTTTCCTTTTTAACATAGATGGCTAAAAGGGAACTATTGCTATTTAGCTGAGCACATCAACATATAAATTATAACGTGGACTGATGTAAATGACAAAGTAAATGGCAGTAATTTGCCAGAGCAAGATAACACTGTCAGTAAAAAGGTGAGCATGAAAACTGTTTTGTTTCTATTGCAATGTTGAAATTCAATTAAATCCAAAAGTCTCTTTTATATTTGAACTAGAATCAACTATTTTCTGCTATTTAAACTACAAATTGTAAATGGAAATTAAATATGCACCTGAATAAATTTAGTTAATAAAATAGATTGGTAAAAATATTCATAGTTGCTCATTAAGTATTAATTCTTGCAATAATGATGACAGAGAAAACATTAAGCCCATGTCTAGCTCGGCCTGCTCTGCCCTGGCAGGGATGGGCTAACTTTTTATACTTTACCTCACAGCAAATTGTTTCCGTGGGAACAGCTAGGATAACGAAGAGATAAAAACAGTCCTTGAGTAAACAGACTGCACTGACCGGCCGTTGGTTTATCTCCAAAAAGCCAAAACACTGTATGTGTTAAAGAAACAGATGAAAGCTGGACCTGCAGGTTGACCTGGCAACCGATGCATCCAATTCATTTTTATGGTCATTGAACTTATTTAACTAAATAAAAGCACTCAATATGACAGCCAGAGGTGGCCCAGTTATTTTAGTTCTGACTCAACTCTCAGTCTCACAGGTAATATACACAGATTTGCCTATAATTTTTTGTTTTACACAAATTTCACATGAAACCTGGTGTTTTAACTAGATGTCTGCAAATCTACCGTTTAGTGAAAATGTAACAACAAATAAGCATTTTAAGAAAGTAATTGTGAATTTTTCATTTAACCCTGCAAAGCCTTTACACTTGTAGATGGACCTATAAGTTATGTTTTATTGTTTACGCAAACATATTAAACGACATGTAACACTAATTCAGCTCATATATATTGGAAAACAAAATCTTAAGTTTGATCTGTTTTAGATCTTTTAATATTCCTTTTGCTGTTAATTCAATATAATCTGAAGAATCAAGGTGCAAATGAAAGTGTTTATGAAACACAAATAAGAAACTATATTAGATTCCAAGTGTTGAAAATAGTGTGAATTTTATTTCAGGATAGCAAACATTTCACAAACTGAAAGCATTTTTGATCCCTACGTTGTTACAAAAATGCTAATTATGTTGGCTCTGGACAGCTGAGTGTTACTGTGTGACATTCTTCATTTCAACAATTATTCCCATCCCCTTACTTTGCAAAAGAAGTCTCACAAATGAACATTTGCACCAGTTTTATCTGATGCCAACAAACCCTTCACCCCCCCCCCAGCTTTCATGCCTAGATTTGTCCATGAATGAATTTAAAACACATCTACACTTTTTTTCCTAATTTTCTTTTTTAACCTTGCAGTCTTAACTACTGGAATGTGAAGAAATGGATGCTTTTCATAAGGCATTACGGAGGCACAGTACCATGAAAAGTATTAATTCAGCAAGAACATTTGCAAATTGTTACATCATACCTGCGACATTTGATGTATAAAAATGAGATATTTGATTACGTCAAAACAAAGTAGCACATAAATGTGAAGAAAATGTTGCACATTAACCTGGAATCTATGGAAGAGTAGCAAAGCAAAAATCAAAACATAAAATCTCCCATTTAAGGTTTGCCTAAGTACATAGGGGAGGAAACTTACAACCTTAACCCCATTCTCACCATAAAACATGGTGGTGGCAGCAGCATGCTGTGGGAGTGCATGGTGTGAAAATGGATGTAGCTTCTAGATACAGGCTCTTCCTGGAAAAAATTCTGTTTTGGATTTGAAATGGGGGCAGTTTCCCCGTTCAGCAACACAACTAATCAAATAGTGAGATGGCTTAGTCAAAGTGGGGGTCTGCGTACCATTGAACACTGCAAATATGAAAGTCATCCCAAAAGACTACTTATACATAAAGGGGACTTAATGGATGTAAACTTGGTACATTTTTTTCAGTAAAGCAACACATAAACTATTATATTCCTTCCACTGTGCCTCCACATTTATGTTCACCATTGTTGTACTTAAAAAAATTCCAATAAGATTTGTTAAAGCTAGTGGCAGTAATGTAACAACATGTTACTTTTGCAAGGTACTGTATTCTGACTGTTTTTGAAAGAGATACCCAGGCGCTGCAGTTTGATATATTTCACATATAAGACAAGACTTTCTCTCAAATCGAGGAATAAAAACCCCCAAAAAACATCACGTTAGAATATTTAGGCCAAAAATTGAGAAATAATACAACAATACATAAATAACAGAAGCATTATAGACTGCTATAGCAGATAAACGCTAACATTAATGCACCTACAATAAAAAAAAAAAATAAACTCCCTCTTTCCATACCCCGTTTATCACCATGACAACAGTTCTGAAGATACAACAGTGACAATTAAGACCGGTTCTGCCATGACAGCCACTGACACGTCACCTTACCACGACACCTACTACAGTATATGCCATGCAAAGGAGGTGGTAGGGATTTTATTTTTCTGACACCAGATCTGTGGTCTGACTGGTTTCCATAGCAACCAATAAGAGCTCAGCCTTCACACCCAACAGACATTTTACCGTCACCTTGAAATGGCTGATAGGAACACTTTTGGCAAAATCTAGAAAATTGAAATGTGGCCATCAGAACAGAAAGCATTATGAATTTCATCATAAATGTCCTTTTATCGTATTTTATCACCGTATCTAATTCCATTAAAAGATAAAAGCGATACAAATTGTTTTTTTTCCCCAAGTGCTTCAAATTTCCTGTAAATTTAGCTTTGTTTCGCGGCAGAAGGCAACTGGAATACACATTAATGCTGACTGATTACATTTTAACTTTCAATACAGCCGACAAGCATCGAATGAAAAGATTTTTGGTGAAATGTTCAAAGGTCCTAAAGGTGATATTAATAATAGCGTTATTTTAAAAAATGCTATCAAGTGCAATAAAGTTTCACATCTGCATTGAATCAATTAAACAGCAACGGATCAGATCAACAGCTGGTAGCATAACTGCAAAGTATAGTTGATTTTTCTATTTTTAACTCAATGAAAACGTTGAAATAATTTTCAAGTAAACCTCAAAGAATGAGCAAATGAGCAGCTGTCAGAGCATTGGTAATCATCTTCTTTAGAACAGGACAACGACTTTTGGGTATTTTAATTTTGTTTGTTTGGGTTTTGTTTTTTTTAGCCACTGCGGTGACTTCCGTCTCCGGTGCGCTGTATCCGAGACAGGACAACCTCACGGGACATCCTCTTGCGATCCTTAGCCAGGCCCAGAAAGCACATGAAGTCGATGAAGCAGGTGGTGAGGTTCAGCTTGCAGCCGTACTCGCTGGTGGCATAGTCGTAGGGGAAAGTGTGGTGGTAGTTGTGAAATCCCTCACCTGGACGAGTCAGAGAAACAGAAAGCTTTGTTTTAGTTTAAATATTAAAGCAAGGATTAGAAGAGAGGAATTTAAAGATTTCTGATATTTGAATTAGTAAATCTTAAGATGTTCAAACTATTTGCTCTTTGACAAGCTACACAAGGGTTTTTATGGCACCTAATAAAAATTGCACTCCCTTTCTATAGGCATTTAAATATGGGAACATTGTCAGTTCTCTTCAGCCTGCTTGACGACTTCTTCTTCTTCACTTATTCCCATGTTGCTCAAAAATTTGCAGCGCCGAACTTGTCTAATTCTTCTCCGCCTCATCATCGCTTTGATCTGTACTTACCTGAATCCTGGATCATTAACCAGCCCCCCTGCAGTATTTCCACCACGTTCGGTGCACCCCCCACCCAGGGAAGTCGAAACTGGAAATCAAGTCATTTTCGACCTCCTCACATTTGACGCACAAATCAACACCGGCCGGGAGGGGAGGGGGGGGGACCTGGCTGCCACCGATTTATTTATTTTCCTTTGCAACAACAAATGCAGTCATGTGTGTGCGTGCCTCTGTGAGGATAGTGGGAGGACAGTGTGGAAACTGGAAATACGGATTGGTTAAATTTGATTTTCAACACTTGAAGTAGAAAACAAAAAACAAAAAATGAAACTTTAAAAAATGTTCAGAAACCAGCAACTGTCAGATGCAGAGTTGCTAACAGGCAGCAGCACGTTTCTGCTTTCGTAAAAAAAAAACTTTTAGGTATGAAGTCTATTAAAAGTATTTAAGGACTCTTGAACCGTTCACATTTCAAAACGTGTATCGATTTTGTGATCAGCCTATACAAACTGTTGCGCTGTAATAAAGTGGAATATAATCCGACGCAAATTGTGTTTTACACATGAAACAAATCTGAAAAGTGTGGTGTTCATTTATATTTCAGAAATGCAGTTAGCTGCAAATATAGCTTAAAGTTTTGGGTTTTTGCCCAGTTATTTCATGCACGAGCAGATTGGACCATCTGTTGGCATCGAGTCTGAACTTTGACTGGGCTTGTACTAATTTGTGTTGGTGTGACATAAAATCCAGGAAAAACTCACTGAAGTTTGTGGTTGTAATATGTTAAATTTGAAATGTTATATTAAAGGTTCAGATATCTAAACTGCTTCTTCTAAATGATGCACCTGGCTCTATCACAGAATTTCAAATTAATCTGCAAGAAATATCAGAACAGGTGCAGGTGTCTGTCTGCAAGCTGCAACAAGTTTTTTCCTTCCACTGCACTAAATCTTAAAGAGACTCTGTACTTAAAATCCAGATGATTTTTTCATATAACATATTTGTGTAATAATGAATCACATAAAACAATAACCCTTCCTAGATGGTAGTTATTTAAATAAATGTTTAAATTTAGGTTCACTAATTCCCTTATTTAAATTTAAAAGAAACTTAACCAGAATTAAATAATCCAAACACTTGGTCTACTAGTAGCAAATTAAATTCTGTAAAATTAAACAAAAATGTTTTTGAGTGTTTTTTTTCTTTTTTCTTTTTTACCTATTGCGCTGAAAGTGACGAATCTGTTCTCTCTAGGGTTGATGTCCCTGTCGTATGGCCTGTTTCCCCACATGTGTGCCGCGCTGTTGACGAGCCAGGTGGCGTTCAGTACCAAGGTGTACCGCAGCAGGGCCGGGATGAAGTAGGCCACCCAAAGCGACTCGCCCCAGAAGTACCAAGGCACAAACATCGGGATGAAGAAGCACATTAGCAGCACAGAGAGCTTGTAGTGCCTGTTGAGATGAAGAGGATTTGGGAAACAGTAAGAAACATACAAACTACTTTCTCTATTATCTGAGCTTTAGATTCATCTGCAGACCTTAATTCTACTGAGACATTTATTTAATGGCCTTTAAATTAATAAGTGTTGCTTTGTTTACCCTCTAAAGTACATTGGAACATGAATATTATTAATAAACCTTCATTTTTTGCATTAGCTCATGACACAACCTACCTAAAGATATTTCAATGGTATGATATAACCGTTAGCAAATTTGTTAAACTGCTGTAGTAATTGCGTTTTTGAACAAATGTAACTGCTTATTTGTACATAAATTTGAGGGAAAAAGGTTAGCAGAACAACTATGCTCACAAACACAAATCCCAATTAGAATGTTATTATTGTTCCAACACAGGTTATTTTTATATCGATTTGAAGTTATTAAAGAGCTGCTGTGACGTGTGTCAGAATGGTCCAGTCAAAGTCCAGACTGAAGGACCTGCAGAAAGACTTAAAAACTGGTGACTCTGCCACTAGTTTGGCTCAGCTTGAGCTTTTCTGCACAGACTGGGTGAAAATGTGAGCCTAAAACCAAATATTGTTCTAAAATGTATAAATAATTTTTGTGGGGATCATTCCAGACCTCCTACTTTCACACCACTTGCCTTCTCTGAAACATCACAACTTTGTCAGCAAGCAGGTCACTGAGCTCCAGCTTGCGGCCCTTCTCGATGACGTCAGGATGTTTTCGGACCAGCAGCCAGCCGATGTGAGAGAAGAAGAAGCCCCTTCCGGCATTGTGGGGGTCTGCGTCCGTCTCGGAGTATTTGTGATGAACCCGGTGGTCTCGAGCCCACTCAAAGATGTCGTTCTAAGGTTTTCGTAGAGGACAATGTTTGTCATAAAGATGATATCAACCACGATGTGTTGATCTAATTTTTTACTCACCTGAAAGGCCATGGAATTACTAAGAGCAAGAAAGATCCTCAGAGGTAGAGACGCCTTGTAGGCCCTGTGACTCCACAAACGATGAGCTCCTGCTGTAACTCCTAAAGCACTTAGCAGAAAGCAGACTAAAGCTGCGGAGAGATAAAAAAAATAGCATACAATGATAAAAATTAAAGGTAAACTTAAACATGGTCTTGTTTTTTACTTATTACAGCTCAACTTGATAATGGAGCTTCTCCAGGTTCATCAACGTTTTACAATAAAGAGATGGTTAACAGGTGATTAAATTCCTTCTTCTATTCCTGCACTAACACTTGGGGGTTTGGTTGTGTGCAAGAAAAAACAAGCCAATCAAAAAAGAAAAAAACTGTGACATAACAGCAGCAGATTTCAGTGCTTTTTCACTTCTCCCATGCACCATACTAGCTACCACCACCACGCCTTATAAGTGATAAGTGTTCCTTTATTTAAACGCTTATCCAGACACTACCAAATAATATTAACCAATGTATGGTTCACTAATCTAACCAAAGCTTCCATTTGCACTGCAAAAAATTTAAATCTCAATAAGTATTTTTACTTAAAATACTTGTGTTATGTCTTGAATTGAGGGGGTAATTTTAATTTACATTTATAATAAGAAAAAAACAATTGCATTGACTTATTTCAAGTGCATATTATCTGATTATCTTATTTTAAGAGTAAAAATACTATTTCCATTGGCAAATTAACTTATTTACTTATTTCTAAACTGTTCTTGCAGGGTACACTGAACAAAAAAAAAAGTAGGAATGATCAGGAAGAACCTAAAATCAATCAAAGCTCAAAGACATTCACAAACCAAAAGATGTTGATAAACCAGTTTGGCTTTCCACATAGCAAAGCAGATGGAAACTACCTTGATATTATTAAATAGCAACTCACCAGCTAGACAGCTAAAACTTTGATCAAACATTTTGTTTCAAATAAAAAAGATATAAACAGGTTTTGAATGAAGCGTGGAGAAAATTAACTTTCAACTCTATTTCTTCATTTGACATTATTTGGAAGCCAGAACTCAACGACAAACTAATCTAATTAAATCAGCAGAAGTATTTCTTATTTACACTTATGAAAAAGATTGGTTATATATTAGCAATAATAATAAACTAATATGACCCTTTGTGCATTTTTACTGTAAAAACTTCTGTCCAAAGCTTTAAACTTAATTATATATAAGCATTTCACCTAATTTATCTAAATTCTTTTCCGTGTGTTTTGCTTATCTTTGACATAAAAGTGAGTAAACATGCCATTATTACAGATAAGTATTAGACAAAAAAAACAAGTTTAACGTGAAAATTATTCGACTTTAAGTTAATTGAAGTGAAATTAGAGGTAGAGGGGGTATGAAAAATAAGTTTTACTTTTTCATATCCCTTTTCAGACAATTTCCATTAATTGATTGAATTTCTCTGGCTGTATATACCGATTGGTTGATTTGGTGGAGGGTTTTGTTTCTATTTATGTTGATTTATTTATTGTTGTTTGTTAAAAAAGATGCCTGAAAAAAAAAAGAAAAACAGTTAATTGCTTTCAGCAATTGCAATAGATGGCATCCATTTTACCAATGAATCATGTATTTATGTTGCTTTCATGGTATCTCTTGATTAAATTTCTAATATAGGAACTAATGTAAAGCTTGTAGTATTTAGACACCAACTTTATATTTCAAACAAACACAATATAGCTTGTATTGTGAAGCAAATACCTTCAAAATGTCCATGCATTTATTATTTTACTTCCATCCCACAATTATGTAATGCTGTGGGTTGATCTATTGCATAAATTAGATGAAATACGATCCTCAAACAGAGGGCATCTATCCAGAATTGCTGGAACATGTAGGCTAGTACTTTGTTCCTTTGTTTTGACTTTACTTACACCAAAGCAAAGTAGAGGGAGATGCTGTAGGGATGAGGAATAAGCCGTAAGCTGCTCCTATATGCAACAGAGTCATGAGGATGACATTTCTCCACACCATGACTCTGGGAGGTTTTGGGCCCTCTTTCTCCTTGTAAGTGTGATCAAACGCATCTTCCACGGCTGCCTCTGAGCAAACGTCCCCGTTAACCGACGTGTGCTGCTGCTGCTTCTTCTTTTCCAACGGTTCACACCCAGTCATGTTGGCTTTAAAAGAGTGATGCCCTAACATTAAAAAATATATAAATATATATTAGAGAAACAGACAAAAATAGGCTTAAAACGTCGGAAAATTATTTTTTTTTTAGCTAACACGACTGTCAAGATGCTAGTTGGCGCTCGTGAGAAAATAGTGGTCATGTAACGAAGATGCTGGCAAAATGAAAACGTTGCGTAACACAGAATTACTGTAAAAATTACATTTAAATAAAAACACAACACATAACTCACCAAAGAAGGGAAGGTGCTATGTGTGCTATAAAAGTAGTCCAAGCTGGCGCACTTGACCTAAAATTACAGTAACCCAGAAAGAGTGTTGTTGTCAGCTCTGTGTCGAACATCAATGATAGATTCAGCCTCTAATGTGACTGACCAATCAGAGCGCAGAAGCCGCCTCTTGGTTAGTTCTGATTGGCTGTCTCTTTATCTGCTGTTCCCCTTCTTTTCATCCGGTGAGCCAGATGTATTAACCTCCCACCGACCAACAGCTGCGCTGCTTTTTCCGCTGCTGTCTAGACAAGTATTGAATTAACTCACACTTCCACTCCACTCAGACATTATAACGGGTCACGGCGAGAAATAAAATGTAATAAAATAAAAAAGTTGTTTTGGCAAGTTTTGAATAATGGGACCTTTTGTTGGAAAACGCAAAAATAATCATATTTTCTAAATCATGTCTTGATGCTATGGGGTGAATGTTATCAACCGTTTCTACTTAACAAACTTATGTTTTGAAAATTGTTGGAAGCAAAGCTTAAATGGGTTTCTCGAATCGAGTTTCCTCTTCGAGATGTTTCTTCGCCACCTGCGCCTCTACACAACGTTTTACGACAATGTCGTTACGCTTTACTTAATGCATATCAAATGCCACCATATTCAGATAGAAATAGAAACTATTCACATTTCCTTTAGTACCTTTTTGGGGGGAAAAAATAATAAAAAGAAATATTAGCAGTTTTACTGCATTTTAAAATTCATGAAGTATCACCAGTTGTTTAGTAGTATTTCTCCCTAATCTTCAAAACTTCACATATGAACAAGCTTGTTCATGTGTTATTTCTATCTGCTCATCCTTCTCTCATGGAAAAAAAATACAGCAAACTGAACTATATCATGCTGCCAGAAGTAACTAATACACACAAAACAAACTAGAAGTCCATGAGTTTTAAAACACCCCCACCAAGAAAATGTTATTAAAATGTTATATACATATTATATTTAAATATATTTGAATTCATTTTTCAAAACACCAGAAAGACAAAAAAAAAGGAAGAAAAAAAAAAAAACAGCACACAAGATATATGTTGGGGTATCTTCAGACAACCATTAAGGCACATATTTGTGCTGACAAATGTTATTCATCTGATAAACTTTCCAGTTTCAAAATAAGCATTAGGTAATGTCATATTTCTGTCCTTAACACTTTCTATCACAAGAATACCGTCAAATGATATGGTTGCACCCATCTAGTTTGGTATCTACTGATGAGATATGTTTGCAGAATTGTTTTCCTTCCACCCAAATTTTCATTAGGTTTTTATTATGTGTAAGTCCTGCTAAGAAAAATTAACAGAAGTAAAAATGTGAGTCTTTTTTACTCTGCAAGAAAACATTAAACCCACAATAACTCCTCTTTTTGAATCACTTAAATAACTTTTTGTGATATTACAAGTCATGGGTAGTTATCTATAAATAATGAAAAGTTTACTTTACAGATTCTAAGTGAGAAACATTTTGCATAAAGTCACATTTGGCAATACATTTAGATTCGTACTTTAAGTAAAAATGCATTAAAAGCATATATGACAATATGAATTGCATGTTAGTTATATTTTTAAACGAGCTGATAAAAACGAAATGATTTATCAGCTAATGAATCAAGTAAATGTATAAAGGAATTGTATCTACTATGAAGCACCAATAAAACCCTAAAATATGTGACCTTGTTGTTCTGCTGCCCATGCTGGAAACCCTAGCCTCTCAAAAAGAGAATAACAGTGAGGTAGCAACAAATTAAAAGCAAGTGCACATTATCTGGATAATTTTGTCTTATTCCATAGCATATGTAATGATAACTCATTTTATGTGGCAATATACAGTTAAAAAAACTGAAATTGTTACAATAAAACAAAAATTACAGTGGAATTTGATCATAAAAGACATATTTGCATCATTTTATTTAGATTTCAGTTTAGATTAAAAATATATACATGTTGTACTTGAACGCATCTTTTACGGTTTGAGATCACAGCTCATAGAATGACCGTAAACCGCATTATAGCAGCGCAGGGAGAATGAAACCTGACTATATCACTGGGTCATCACAGTTTTGCGTTACATCTTGGCTGACCTACATTTAGAAATGTGTTGCTTTTTCGCCCTCTAGTGGAAATGAATGTGTAGCACCCCTGGATGCCATCTGGATCATTTTAAACAAACAGAAGTACCCTGAGCTCCCAGCAGGAGAAAAAAAAATTACGCTCCCGTGTTAATAAGTATATATTACTATAACTGAATGGCAGTGGTCTGCTTGTTATGCACATGTAGATTAATTGGTGGACGGATGTATTTATAGGCGCCTACCGCTGTTTCTGCAATGGAAGTAAACAGGGACGAGGCGGAGCGCTGCATTGACATTGCAGCCGCAGCTTTTAGGAGTCATCAGCTGGAAAAGGCGTTGAGGTTCCTGGACAAGGCACAGCGACTTTACCCAACAGAGAAAGCTCAAGGTAAGCTGTCGGGATGGATGTAAGAGATGAGCACCCTTTATCTGCAGCATCATCACCTGCAGCATCACCTGCATCCCAAAGGAGCTGCGCACACAGCATCAAGCCAGGGCCTTCAGTAGCATCACTAGCTGACTCACTCGCTATGAAATGTTACGTTAAATCTGACAATACACACGTTCTGTGTCTCTTTATGTTCACAATAAGCGTTTATATGTCACTCATAGAAAGATAAACCTAGAGATTGGGTTGGTTGGGCAGCATCCTTAAATAGCAGTTTGATTTCATTCTCTCACACACGTTGTCTGGGGAGGAAAGTAGTCATATTCATTTTTTTCCCACATATTATGAAACTAGTAACCATAAACTGCATGTTCTTTGCAGAAATTATTAGTGATGAACAAGGATAAAACAGTACAAGCATTTAAAATAGAAGGAAAATTATCAACACATATTAAAAAATGATTGTTTTGTCATCTTATACATATATTATATGTTTGTCTTCAGCCCTGTCCACTCTGAAACCCCTAATTAAAATTGATTATTTTTAAGCATTAATTTAATTGCGTTAAATATTATCTGAGTATCACTTTAGAAACACTGGGGGAGCTGGGGTGTTTCACAGACTGGATAGCTATTAGTTTACCAGGACACTGCTTATATTTGGTCTATATAGCAAAAAGAAAGCCATTTTTTTAGCTGTGAGAAAGTCCTATTTAATGTTTATGAAGCAATGTAGGCGACACAGCCAACTTCAGGTAAAAAGTGTAATACCAGATGTTACTTTTTTTGCATGCTGTAGGGATGTTTAAGGGAACTGAAGTAAAGGGAAAATATTAAAAATGACATGCAGGGGTGGGGGGCATGCAATCAAAGCTACAGTGACATGTTAAAATAGCCTGTTTAATGTATAAAGTCTAATCTTGATATTTTTACTTCCTTCTAATTGAGCTTAAGCTGAGGTGAAGAATAGGATAACATTGGATAAATATGTAAAGCTGGTGTAGACATTCCCTTAAACTACCATAAAATGCATAGAAGTTTGCATTTTAACATTAAAAGAAAAGAAATGTTAAGACTATAGATATATTTGCAAAAGTACTGACTAAAGAAAATGCATGAACTAATCAGGAGAGTGAAAACATGTTAATATTAAATATTAATATGTGAATCTTTAAGATTATGATTTATACTTCATTTAATATGGACAGCAAACATGTTTTTCATAGCTTTTTTTCAGGAATTAGGGCAGTGTTTAAAAAAAAGAAGATAAAATACTAATCAAACTGAGAGAAAAATGGATGGTTATATTTCTATGGATTTAAGATCCTTTATTCTTTTTTTGTTTCTATCTACAACAGAACAGCTCAGAGAGATTTGGGGTATTATTTTTTATATATATATACGTATGGAATTCTTAAAGCCAAAGAAATAAAAGTGCCACCTATATTTATTTTTATTTGTTCAGAAAAGGCTTCAGGAAAATGTTATCTTTATGTTAATTCTTAACAAAGGAAGTTTTTACCCCAAATGTTTGCTTTTTTATCTTTATGTAAAATGTCAAAGCTGGTGTTAACGCAAGACGAATATTTGAATATAAAGCTAAATATGATATGATCTCCTTAATTGGTAGCACTGCTGGACCTGATAGCAAAGAATGGCTTTACACCCAGAAATGGTGGCCACTCAAACTTCAATGGCACTCCAGGGCCTCGACAGTGGCACACCCCCTGCAATGACACAAAAGCAGAAGAACAGCCTACAGAAACCTCCAAATCTTACACATCAGAGCAGCTGGAGGCAGTGAGAAGGTACAAGATAAATAGATTTGCTGTTGGCATAATTCTGTTTTAAATCTGTCCTTCCTGTTCCCAATCATGCCTTTTCACACAGAGTAAAACAATGCAAAGACTACTATGAAATCCTCGGGGTCGAGAAAGATTTCTCCGAGGACGAGCTGAAGAGGTCGTACAGAAAACTGGCTTTGAAATTCCATCCTGACAAGAATCACACTCCGGGCGCAACAGAGGCATTTAAAGGTGTTTTAATCAGGAAAGTGAAACATGAGGCGGATGCCGAATTAACTTCGAATTGTTGTTTTCTCACAGCTATCGGTAATGCCTATGCTGTTCTGAGTAATGCAAACAAAAGAAGACAATACGATCAATGGGGAGAAGAGGGAAGGCATCCTTCAAGTAGCGGCCCAGAGAATGGAAATTTCGAGCCAGACATCTCACCTGAGGACCTCTTCAACATGTTCTTCGGGGGAGGCTATCCATCGAGTTAGTATCATCGCTTCGGGTTCGAACAATCAGCTTGCTGTGATGCATCTGTAAAGGTGCTTTGTTATTCTAGGTAATGCTCATGTATATACTAATGGACGTATGCGTAACCAGAGGCGGGAGAGAAGAGAGCGACCAAGAGATGTAAGTTGATCTCTGTTGTTTCAAAATGTTATATTATATTTCTTTACTAGTTATTTATTCTTATTCTTTATTTATTATGATTGTTCTTTAATAGATACCTGTTATTTTATCTATTTTCTATTTATCTATGTATCTATTGTTTATCATGTGTTAGAAAACACAAGACAGCAGCTAAAATAAATATAAATATAGACAAAGGTGTGTCATTTATGTACAATACTGATGTTTCATTTTATCTGTCTGTATTATTATTGTTATTTATTTTATTTTTATTATTTCACTATGCATGCTGTATTTACAATCATAATTACATCCTTTCTCTCTTAATATTTTACCTCATTAATTACTCGTCTTCTAAAATAGTAATAAGTAGCTACATTTATAAAATCTATTTTATTTTTCCAAATATGCAGTTGTTTTAATTTCCACTGCTGACCTTGTCCTTTCATTTATTGAAGTTTTGTTTATTTGTTTTTTATTTTACTTTAAAAAAGGCGACAAATGTGATCAGATATTTCAGATACCTTATTTTCTAAAAATGGTGAGTGTTGACTCCTTGCAGATCAAAGATACCAAATTGCACAGTAAATAGTCTGCATTTTCTTGTTTCTTTAAGCCTAAATGCTGCATAAAACTACAGTACTGTGCAGACCCTGTGCTGTTGCGTAATGGCCAGCAGGGGGTGCTATTTAGACATTTGCCATTTTACAAGATAAAAAACGTTTATCTCCAGGGATGTTTTTCTGTGCCACATTTCGCAGGGAGGTCTGGCTATCTTCGTGCAGGTCATGCCCATCCTCATCCTAGTGATCGTGTCGGCTCTCAGTCAGATAATGGTCAACAGCCCCTCCTACAGTCTCAGCTTCAGGCCGTGAGTGTGACCCCTTATTCTAAAATCCTCCCCTAAGAAGAGTGTTAATAACAACTGATGAGGATTTAACATGAGGTCATCCTCACATTGAGGAAAGTTTTGCAACTCTGCAGAAGAAGTTTTTAAAAAGGCTTTAAATCTCTGAACTTTTTTTTTTTTTTTTTTTTTTTTTTTTTTTACAGATTCTCACATTATAACCAAAAACTTAAACATTGAAATTATATGTACATTTGTATTCTGATCTGTTTATCCTGACACCTCTAATTGGCCACCAACCGTCTTCAAAAGTCAAGAAATTAGTAGATAGTTAAACTTTTCAGTGAACACCGCAGAGCAAGAGACGTAAAGATTAATCAACATAATTGGCCAAGAGACCCGTGGTGATTTTTGAGAACCTGTAAAAATTCACAGCTCAGATTAGATAATCTGTTATAAACAAAATAATCTGCCATGCAGTCTGCAAAGAGTCCAAATAAACACCATATGTTGTGAAAGGTAATGTTGCACTTAAATCTAAATACACCATCACCAAATGGATACATGGTGGTGGAAGCATCATGCTGTGGAAATGCTTGTCCTTTGCAAAGCAATGGCAGCTGGCCAGAGTGGGTGGGTGGGTGGATGGATGGATGGATGGATGGATGGATGGATGGATGGATGGATGGATGGATGGATGGATGGATGGATGGATGGATGGATGGATGGATGGATGGATGGATGGATAGATAGGTTTTTTAATATATAGAACAATCCTGGAAATTAAATTAATAGATAAGTATAAGGATTGAAGTAATTTGGGACTAGAGAATAATGATAACAGAACTTTATTGATCTCACATTGGAGAAATTAACCTTTACATTTAACACATCACCTTGGGGAGGAGTGTGGGGTTAAGGGTGTTGCTCAGAGACCCAGAGTGGCAGTCTGTGTGAGTGGGGCTCAAACTCAGAACCTCAGGATTCCAAGCTCTATGCTCTAACCACTAGGTCGCCACTCTCCCAAACACCCCAAGAGAACCTTGCAACTGGAATAATATATTTAACATACATTTTACCGGTAGTAGCTATAGTTTCTTCATTGGAGTTCAAACATAAATCCAGTTGATTATATGTTGCAGGACTTGAAAAGGAATGTTATATCAAATCTGGCTGTTTTGAAAGGAAGAATTATTATTTTGTTTTCCAACATTGTATTTATTTGTGATATAAGTCATACACTGCAAACTGAAATCTAAATCATTTTCTTAAAATAAGAGCATTTTGTCTTGAATTGAGTAGTTACGTGAGATACTTTGCCAATGGAACAAGACAATTTACATTTAAAAATCAAAATTGTTGATTGAAAATCAGCTGCATTGTCTAATTACAAGCACATACAGTATATTCAAGTTTGAGTGTATTATGTAATTATCTTATTTTAAGTGTAAGTGTAAAACTCATTCAATTGGCAAATCATCTTATTTACCTACCCACTTGATTTAAGACATTTTTACTTATTTCTAGATAAAAATAATACTACACCTATAAATACAATTTAAATTTGTTTAAATGTGACAAACTCAAAAAGTTTCAGGGTGCATGACTACCTCGACCGAGCATATGGTAGTTTAGTAATTGGCCTTTAAAGCAATTAACCTGACTGAAATAATCACAGGCCTATTTTGTTAAATTTCAGAAAATTATGTAGTTTGTTTCAGCTGTATTTATTATAAAATAATGGGTATACTGTGGATTTATTTTAGTTTTGTGCTCACAATTGTTTTTGCAATCTGAAAAAATAAGTCCACTTTATCTTAGTTGACTCCGCCTACTGGATTATTCTTTCACTGCCTGCTGTCATGTGATATCTCTCCCACATGTTCACATTGTCCTCTCAGGTCAGCAGGCTACACCCAGAAGAGGTTGACTGAGAACCTGAAGGTGCCATATTATGTGGGGGAGCATTTCTCCAAAGAGATCACTGGTGTGAATTGGAAAAATCTAGAACGAAATGTGGAGGATGACTACATTTCAAACCTCCGCAACAACTGCTGGAAAGAGAAACAACAAAGTAGGGCTTCTTTCTGAGTATGCCCAGGCTGAATGTTTTGCAAGAAGCTTTTTGCAGCGCCCCCTCATATATCTCACATGGTTTGTTTGTGTGGTCTGTTGCAGAGGAAGGAATGCTCTACAGAGCTCGTTATTTTGGAGACAGCGAGCTGTACCAGAGAGCGCAGAGGGCTCGAACTCCAAGCTGTGCCAAGCTCTCAGAGATCACAGCCTCCTCACATTAAAGCATTACTAACCCTACATTGCTTCTCCACAGTAGCTTTAGCTCTGATTATCTTTCCTCTTGTTGCCTTTCAATTACTAGAATCACCCCAAATCACAACTAACAGGCTATAAATACATAAGCTTCAACATCCTCAAGGCAACATAGCTACAGACTGAAAAAACTAACCCCCTCCTCTCTAATTTCTATAGAGATTAGGTTTATGAGATTAACATACGATTCTTTATACATATATATTGCTATGAAATGAAAAAAGCCATCTATCACATCTTGACAAGCAAACAAGATGTAGATTTAATGTGAAGCCTGAAAGAATGGAAGCCATGCAGACAAAGATTGCTTCATCTCTGTAAGAGTTAGAGCCTAGAGCCAAACCAGAAGAAAATGTTATAAATAGAAATGCGGATGCTATTTACACAGCACTTAAAGAGATGCCATGTTGAATGCTTCCTTTTTTATTTTATGCATTCAGAGGAGATGTTTTCTCCACTGACTATGAATGCACATTCTAACTATGCAGGAATATTAGTGTAACTTCTGATAAATATGTTCACTTGCAGTTTAGGCTCAGTTAGACTCCGTCTTTTGTTTCTGTGCAGATGAGAGAGAAGAATTGGAGGATAATCCGATAACTTTTTGTCCTTTGATTAAATGAAGGACATCCATGTGTTACCTCACTTCACTGTAGATACAGAACCTTGGAAAAGTATTCACGTCCTTTGAAGCCGCCCCTTCTGAAGTTTTTTTTGCAGTGTTTCACTTTATTTCTTAAAGTACTGTCCTGCAATCAACTCGATCTAAGCATAGCGACTACTTCCATGTTTGCTGTGTCCCCTACACGGCTTAGAGCAAACTTTTAATGGACTTTTAAACAGCCTTTTCAGCGATGGCTTTTTTTATTATAATTTTTTTTTTAGTGGTGTCAGAATAAAGGGGTCCACATACAAATGCATGCCATACTCTTAAGATTTTACTACTCTTTCTTTCCATCATTTCTGACTACGTTTCCATTCCTTTTTGAATGAAAGTATGCCCACAGCACTATGCATCCTCTACCATGTTTCTCAGTGAGGAATTTTCTCAAACCAATGCTATTTGCTTTATTCCACACATAGGGCCGGATTTATCAAGATCCAATTTTGCGTGCAGTAATTTGCGCTCGCAAACTGGAATTTTGCGCAAGGGGCTGGACCATGGTTTGCGGGTGATTTAACAAGAGCGATTGCGTAACTGGTGGAAGGTGCAAAACTGTTGGAGACGCCCTATTTCCTATTTAAATGATGGTTTTGCGCGTTTTGTGGTTTGCGGCAAAGTAGTTTGTAGTCTGTACAAACTAGTGCATTAAGAAATTTAAATCTTACAGTGACCCCCAACAAAAAAAATAAATAAGTAAATATATATATATATACACTATATTGCCAAAAGTATTTGCTCACCCATCCAAATTATTGGAATCAGGTGTTCCAATCACTTCCATGGCCACAGGTGTATAAATTCAAGCACCTAGGCATGCAGACCGTTTTTACAAACATTTGTGAAAGAATGGGTCGCTCTCAGGAGCTCAGTGAATTCCAGCGTGGAACTGTGATAGGATGCCACCTGTGCAACAAATCCAGTCGTGAAATTTCCTCGCTCCTAAATATTCCACAGTCAACTGTCAGCTGTATTATAAGAAAATGGAAGTGTTTGGGAACGACAGCAACTCAGCCACGAAGTGGTAGGCCACGTAAACTGACGGAGCGGGGTCAGCGGATGCTGACGCGCATAGTGCGAAGAGGTCGCCAACTTTCTGCAGAGTCAATCACTACAGACCTCCAAACTTCATGTGGCCTTCAGATTAGCTCAAGAACAGTGCGCAGAGAGCTTCATGGAATGGGTTTCCATGGTCGAGCAGCTGCATCCAAGCCATACATCACCAAGTGCAATGCAAAGCGTCGGATGCGGTGGTGTAAAGCACGCCGCCACTGGACTCTAGAGCAGTGGAGACGCGTTCTCTGGAGTGACGAATCGCGCTTCTCCATCTGGCAATCTGATGGACGGGTCTGGGTTTGGCGGTTGCCAGGAGAACGGTACTTGTCTGACTGCATTGTGCCAAGTGTAAAGTTTGTTTGAGGGGGGATTATGGTGTGGGGTTGTTTTTCAGGAGCTGGGCTTGGCCCCTTAGTTCCAGTGAAAGGAACTCTGAATGCTTCAGCATACCAAGACATTTTGGACAATTCCATGCTCCCAACTTTGTGGGAACAGTTTGGAGCTGGCCCCTTCCTCTTCCAACATGACTGTGCACCAGTGCACAAAGCAAGGTCCATAAAGACATGGATGACAGAGTCTGGTGTGGATGAACTTGACTGGCCTGCACAGAGTCCTGACCTCAACCCGATAGAACACCTTTGGGATGAATTAGAGCGGAGACTGAGAGCCAGGCCTTCTCGTCCAACATCAGTGTGCGACCTCACAAATGCGCTTCTGGAAGAATGGTCAAAAATTCCCATAAACACACTCCTAAACCTTGTGGACAGCCTTCCCAGAAGAGTTGAAGCTGTTCTAGCTGCAAAGGGTGGACCGACGTCATATTGAACCCTATGGATTAGGAACGGGATGTCACTTAAGCTCATATGTGAGTCAAGGCAGGTGAGCAAATACTTTTGGCAATATAGTGTATATATATATATATATATATATATATATATATATATATATATATATATATATATATATATATATATATATATATATATATATATATATATATATATATATATATATTTACTTATTTAGGGGGTCGGGGTTCTCCCCCTGCGCCTGTGGAGCAACGTGCCAAATGCTGCGGGGATCCCATCCACAGTCACAGGCCAATACATAACACCTGTTTTTTTTTTGTTTTTTTTACTGCAGCACATACCACCTTAGGGAATAAAGGTTCCCCGCAGCATTTGGCACGTTGCTCCACAGGCGCAGGGGGAGAACCCCGACCCCGTCGGACAGCACTTCTGAAAAAACGAGATTGGGAGATCCCAGCTCTCGCTGCAACCGTACGCTGGAATGACCCAGATGCAAAAAAGTGCAATGTTGCAAGGAGTTTTGTGATATCTGGTATTGCGTGGGTCCTCCTTGTGGCTGGCTCCAAATCCATTCGGAGTTCCCCCAACAGCTCCAAAATGGCAATATGCTGGATAAACTATATGTTTTGATGATCGTTTCCTCGTTCATTGCAAAAATATTCACACGGAGTGAAAAAATGCGTTCTCTGCGTCGCCTTGCTTTATTTCGATGTCTCCTTCTTGCGACAATAACCGCTGCCATGTGTGCGCGATTACGCATACAGACCATTTGCACCTTCTTTTGAAACGTGTTAAATATAGAGTCAGATACCGTTAGCAAAATTGCTTTCAGGTTTAATAAATCACTTTGCGAGTGCTAAATTAACATATTTGCATGTTCTCCTCCCACAAGACGCACTTTAGCGTGTAAACGCCCCATATTGCATATTCATAGCAGAAAAAGTACTAAATGGATAAGAGGCGCTATTTAGCACGTTTTAAAGACCAAATCCTTTTAGCACGCTGTTGATAGATCAGTTTGTACATTTTTTAGCGTGCGCAGTGAAATAGCTCACGTTTTAATACACGCAAACCTTTGATAGATCCGGCCCATAGTGTGCAACCCAAAATGTTCAGTTTTAGGTCTCACCTGACAGTTCTCTCACCTTTTAAGTTGCGGATCCATGAATAGAGTCATAGATATCTGCAGTTCCTCCAGAGTTACTATAGTCTTGTCTTGGCTGCTTCTCCACAAAAAAACCTCTTTGGTCTCTTGGTTCAGGCTAAAAACAATATATTTTCTCTTTTAGAGTGACTATTGAAGTAATGGGTGTTATTTAGGGATATTGGAGTCAAAATGGGCCATGTTTGATTGCAATGACTTAAATATAACAAAATACATTTAATTTTTAGGCTGTAAAAAAACCAAATATATAAGAATGCTCAAAGGGTATGAATACTTTTCAAAGGCACTTTAGCAAAAGGATGAAAGGTGCTTCTACCCACCAGGTGGGACTACAGCATGATGTAGTTTTTGCAATTTAATGTCTGATGCATCCCGCCTTTAATTTTTAATGTGATTTCCTGTTTTGTTCAAGTTTTTACATACTGTACATCATCAGACAGCAAAAAGAAGAAAGCCTGCTTTTTATTTTCCGCTCTGTTTCTATTCCCAGTTTAAAATAAAGATGGATGCCTGAACGTGTTGAATGTGACTCATTGCTGTGAGTAGAACAAACACGGAGGTGGAAAAAAAAAAAAAAAAAGACAGAACAAAAGCTCAGTCAGCATATTTAGCACAAACTGTGCTGAGGGCTGACTAAGGCTGAGAGCTGGACACATGGCAGCGTGCACGTTCACGCTTTGAGAGTGAGACGTGCAGACTGTCCCGAGCAGCAGAGACGGCAGCGTCACATTCTTTCTCTATTAATAGGCTCAGCTGTTTTGGCAGATGTTGCAACTTTTACTCTCTGTCAGACTTTTTGCTTTGTTCCCCTCCAATTTGTTTCAACATCACTCTTTAATTTATGCTTGTATCAGCCTTGTTGAACTATTAGATATATGAGAAAACAGAAAAATCCAGATCCCTTCACTTAACAGATTCTTGACTATCAAGTAATTTTGCCTCTATTGTAATGGCTGATGTTACCTTCACAGAGAAAGTCTTTGCATTAGTACAAATTAATCTAAGATTAATGCATGTACAGAATTCAATTTAGGTTAAATATTTCACATATAAAACTCAAATGAATTCTCAAATCTTAAGAATGGGTGCAAGTCACCAGAGCAGAGGTGTAGTCAGAAAATTTTAATAAGGGTGGCCAGGCAATAACCAATGTACACTGAGGGGGGGCCAAAAGTAAAACATCCATATTTTCTAAATAAAGACAAACTATACTTTCCTAAAGAATTTGCTAACAAATAGACGCATATATTTAAACTTCGGTGCTTTCAAGATAAAAGGTATAGTGAATAAAATTCTTTCAGGTTTGAGTTTTGGGCGAAGATCTTTTCCATTGTCATTACTTACCTACTTTTTATCAATAATCATCTTCCATAAAATTGATATTTACAAGTATTAAGATCTACATAAATTGATTATTTAATACGTTTTTATTAAAATAGTTATTTATCTGATTTCATTAAAGACTCCTAGATGACTGCAGACACACATAATTTTCTCTTTAACCCATAAAACACAAAATCTAGTTCTGAAAAGAGCATGAATTCTGTACTTATCATCTTTAACGTTGGTATATGGATGTGCATAATTAACCACAGTGTTTTTGTTATCAAGTAATTATGTATATATGAAAAAATAGTAATTAATATATGAAAAATGTAAATGTTTTGTATATTCCACTTGATTATTAGGGGGAAAAGATGATAGGGGTGGAGCTAGATGGAGGGCCACCCCTGGCCCCCCATCTAGCCCCACCCCTGCACCAGAGAAGCAAGCTTTTTGTTTACATCCAAAACACGCAATGATACATTTATATATATATATATATATATATATATATATATATATATATATATATATATATATATATATATATATATATATATATATATATATATATATATATATATATATATATATATATATATATATATATATATATATATATATACACTATATTGCCAAAAGTATTTGCTCACCCATCCAAATTATTGGAATCAGGTGTTCCAATCACTTCCATGGCCACAGGTGTATAAATTCAAGCACCTAGGCATGCAGACTGTTTTTACAAACATTTGTGAAAGAATGGGTCGCTCTCAGGAGCTCAGTGAATTCCAGCGTGGAACTGTGATAGGATGCCACCTGTGCAACAAATCCAGTCGTGAAATTTCCTCGCTCCTAAATATTCCACAGTCAACTGTCAGCTGTATTATAAGAAAATGGAAGTGTTTGGGAACGACAGCAACTCAGCCACGAAGTGGTAGGCCACGTAAACTGACGGAGCGGGGTCAGCGGATGCTGACGCGCATAGTGCGAAGAGGTCGCCAACTTTCTGCAGAGTCAATCACTACAGACCTCCAAACTTCATGTGGCCTTCAGATTAGCTCAAGAACAGTGCGCAGAGAGCTTCATGGAATGGGTTTCCATGGGCGAGCAGCTGCATCCAAGCCATACATCACCAAGTGCAATGCAAAGCGTCGGATGCGGTGGTGTAAAGCACGCCGCCACTGGACTCTAGAGCAGTGGAGACGCGTTCTCTGGAGTGACGAATCGCGCTTCTCCATCTGGCAATCTGATGGACGGGTCTGGGTTTGGCGGTTGCCAGGAGAACGGTACTTGTCTGACTGCATTGTGCCAAGTGTAAAGTTTGGTGGAGGGGGGATTATGGTGTGACGTTGTTTTTCAGGAGCTGGGCTTGGCCCCTTAGTTCCAGTGAAAGGAACTCTGAATGCTTCAGCATACCAAGACATTTTGGACAATTCCATGCTCCCAACTTTGTGGGAACAGTTTGGAGCTGGCCCCTTCCTCTTCCAACATGACTGTGCACCAGTGCACAAAGCAAGGTCCATAAAGACATGGATGACAGAGTCTGGTGTGGATGAACTTGACTGGCCTGCACAGAGTCCTGACCTCAACCCGATAGAACACCTTTGGGATGAATTAGAGCGGAGACTGAGAGCCAGGCCTTCTCGTCCAACATCAGTGTGCGACCTCACAAATGCGCTTCTGGAAGAATGGTCAAAAATTCCCATAAACACACTCCTAAACCTTGTGGACAGCCTTCCCAGAAGAGTTGAAGCTGTTCTAGCTGCAAAGGGTGGACCGACGTCATATTGAACCCTATGGATTAGGAACGGGATGTCACTTAAGCTCATATGTGAGTCAAGGCAGGTGAGCAAATACTTTTGGCAATATAGTGTATATATATATATATATATATATATATATATATATATATATATATATATATATATATATATATATATATATATATATATATATATATATATATATATATATATATATATATATATATATATATATATATATATATATGTCAAACTCAAGCTTGTGAATCATCAAAAAGGTTACCCTAACTTACTTAGGACCAATAAATGGAACTATGTTTTATGAGGAAATGTGATCTACACAATTATAGTGAAGAGTGCTGACTTGACAGCTGTCCAGAGGACAGTCATTGGCAGCTCTCACCAGGAGGGTAAGCCAACAAAGGCCAAGGCAGAAACATTACTTAGATGAGCTATGCAGAAATGGGATATGGCTGTTTATTTTAAATGGTCTTTTTTTACCGGTAGATTGAAATATTGGTTTAATTCATAAAACAAAAGAGGAAAAGTAGTGAGTCACAGGGAATCTATGCTTTCTAGATCAGAGGTTTGCAACCTACGGCTTTGGAGTGGCTGTGGCTCTTTGGACCCTCTACAGTGTCTCTTAATAGTGATGCTATTTGAATAGAATTTTCACAACTGAATGACATTAAAGGAAACAGAATTATTTTTAGAGACATTAGCTTGGATAATGTATTTATTTTTATTTTTTTACATCAAATAACCTTAAGAAAAAAAATGAAAGCTTCTTATTTATGAATAGTTTATTTTCCCTTAGTTTAAAATCTAAAGCTGCAAAAGTGTTGGTTGTCTGAAATGGCAACACCTTTCCTATTGCAGATATATAAGCAGAAGCTGATTAGCTGATGAGGTAGGCCAGCTCTGAGATTGGATGCCCTCTGGACTCAGTGCAGGACTTGGGAAACAAAATGATCCTTACTAAATTAACATCTCTGTTGGATAATGTTTCCCACCCCATGCATGAAGCTGTTGCAGAACTAGAGAGCTCCTTCAGTGACAGACTGCTGCACCCTAAATGCACCAGGGAGCCTTATCACAGATCCTTCCTCCCAGCAGCTGTAAGGCTTTATAACCACCACTGTTCCCAACAATCTCAGTAAGTTGTTACATTCATGCTGATTTTGCACAGTTTCTATCTTAGTCAGTTAAATAAAATGCAGCTATAATTTTGCACATTGCTGATGTTGGTGCTATTTTCAAATGTCCATTACTGTTAAAATGTTGATAGCTTTATATTGGTTGTTTATTGTCCAGATACACAGTATTTATATTGTTAAAACACTGTACAGTACAGTATTTTGTTTATGATTTAACTCCTCGCCAAATATGTTATTCTTATACATTTTTCTAAGGTCCACATTTGTGTGACAATTATTTTCTATAATTTTTTTGCTGCTGTAAACACCAGAATTTCTCCATTGTGGGACAATGAAGGGATTTTCTATTCTAATTTACTCTATTCTATATATATATATATATATATATATATATATATATATATATATAGAGGTTTTGTTTTATTAAAAGGCTGCAGACCCCTGTTCTAGAGCAGGATGGTACCACCGTGCTATATTGGCAAGCTTGTTCAGCCCAACCTAAATCCCACCAAACTGTAGGGTAAAAAAGGCAAAAGTAGGACCCAACAATGCAGACAAGCTGAAAGTTGTTAATAAAGAAACCTTCCCTCCAGCAGAGCCACAAACTTTTTACTTCCGGCAGACTGTAGCATTGTGGGATTTCATGCTGTATTAAAACTCCTCTTTAATTGCCTAATGGGATATTACAATTTTTTCTTTTGTTGTATAACTCAACCTATATATGCACATATTAATGTGTGTTATTCAGCATAGTAAATCTGTATTCTGTTTTTTTTTTTGTCTGCAGCCAAATATTCCCACTTGTGGGACAAGAAAGGCATTTCTACTCTTTTAATGTTAACAGAAATGGAGGATCTAAATGAAACTAATGTTTTGCATTTTCTTATGTATATAGTTCTCTCTAAACTTTACAAGCTATGTAAGTGATCACCTGAAGAACATTCTGGATCCAAATGGAGGCCTGTCACAATTAGCATGTGATTTTCTACTTCTTTTCGGGAGTTATATTTATATCTTGTTGCATAAAGATCCACAGTAATGATTTAAAGCTCACCAACTGAAGAAAAACAGCTTTAAAATGCTTGTGCAGACATTTTGATTTGATTACCTCTATTACTGGCTAACACTACACCTACAAAGCCAAAGATCGCACTTTAGTAATAGGTAAGAAATCACACTCAGAAAACCAAACAAAAGAATTTATATGAAAAAACAATAATTTATTTGACATCATGAAAGTACAAAAACAGTGCAACGTTATGCGAGTCAGAGTATAAAACAAAGTTGTAAGCATGAGGTCCAAACAATTAAAAAAAAAAAAAAAAGAGAAAAAAATAGATAAGGTCTGAAACCTTAGCTGTAGCTTGCAAATGTACAAGCCCTGGCTGGTTTTAACTCTGGGAGTGTCAAAGTTATCCAACATGATGCTCCAAGTTATGATCCACCATGTTTATGTAAAAAAAAAAAAAAAAAAAAAAAAAAAAAAATCTGCAAGGACTTAAGGAATACAGCTAGCTGCCGTGACAAAGCTTCCATAGAAACTAAGGTTCACACTTTAATTTTTGCAAAATGCCCATTTACCAAAATGAAGCACGATGGTTAGGCTTAAAATAAAAGATACTCCAAGTACCATAAACTTCAGGTCCTGTACAGTGAGAACAAAAGGCTACATCAAACCGAAGTCCATCCTTAAAGTTCAAATGGCATATATTTTGAAATTCAAAGGCCCTTCTGTGAGTTTTTACTGTCGACTCAAGACATTCAACATTCCTCTATAAGCAGGCCTTCAGAGGAATACAGTTTCTTTTTAATAACACGGAACCCAGTGCTTAGTTTTAGAGCTTGTCTTATAGCTGGAGTGGAAGGAGACTTGGAGCTGAACAGTCCTTGGATTTTAGGCCACAGGCCACCTGCCTCTAGCCTCAGCACCAGAGTCAACTGAAATGTGGGGACGAGGTAGGGATCCACAGATAACTGTCCTATGCTCTCGCAGGTGGACCCTTGCTCCACGCAGAGGTCAATGAGGGCCCCTCTTAAGCCACAGGGCTCGCTAGCTGCCAGGTGGAGGAGCTCCTCTCCGATGTGTTCCAGAAGTTTCTCTGGAATGAGTAGCTTGGTACATCTCAAAGCGCAATCTGAGTCTTTGGCCTCTCTTAGGCTTCGTGCAATAAGCTCCACTACTTCCTTCAGGATTGCTTCCTCCATAGGGTCAAAGAAAAGGTCATCCTTGGATGGACACAGATCACTGGAGACATCAGATTCTGCAGGAGAACAACAATGTGAGTACTTTCAGCATCTCTAAACAGATATAACCTAAAAAATGAAGTTTTGATTCAAACATTTAAGGGGAAAAAATGCTTACCTGAGTCTGAAAGATCACTCCTGCTGCCATTGTCGGACCTTGATCCAATGCTGCTATCGCATGAGTTGAAATCTGCCATTCTTTGGACCAGTTTTCCCCAAGACAGCCTTCTGGGACTGCTGTCCACTGGGGATGGAGGTATACTGCCTGCCTCTATGGGTGCAAAGACTTCAGGCATGTTTGTCTTCTCTTCAGTGTTCAGCAGACAGTCCTCAGATCTCAACTGTCTAATGAAGACAAATAAAGAAACACATAAGAACATTAAACCTCAAAGCAATTCTCCAACAGTCAACTGTTAAGACTTGCAGCTAACAAAAGCTTGTGACATCACCAGCTGACCTGGTTAAATGTCTCTAATTCCAACAAAGATTAAATATATACTTACAATTTGAAATAAAGCTGTTAAAGTGCGTATTCGCTGTTTAAAGTGGGAAATTATTGTCTGGAAACTTCCACCGTCCGTTCGCTCCACCTTCCTTCTCAGTCAACAGCTGTCGGGCTCTGCAGTAGCTCTCAGCCTGCACAACAATGGTTATATACGAGTTCCTTTAAGCCACGCCCATTGTACCCTGACCAGCCAATCAAAAAGAGGGGCACGGCATGTGAGCTGTAGCTTGCCTGGTAACATGCCAATAGAAAAGAAAGACAAACAGGCGGCGGGCGAGGTTTGGACGGGAGGGGGGCTTCAACCGCACTGTAGTGGAAATGTACAGGGACGTGTCTGGGCTTGTAAGCGTCCTATAGCGGTTCTTTTGTCTAGCATAATCAATAGGCTTTCATATGTTGTTGTTTTTCTTTTTTTTGCTGTTGCATGTGCATTGGAAGCCATAAAAGCAAAGAGAGTCCGTGCCGACCTGGTTATAGCTGGTTCAGGATCAGAGTGTACAGTACATTACGTCACCTGTTTTTTCGCTAAAGCATTACATCAGAATTTTTTATCTGCCTCATGGAGATGCCAACATGCTGCATAATGTAAAACTTACCAATAAATGAAAATTGAAACATATATATATATATATATATATATATATATATATATATATATATATATATATATATATATATATATATATATAATGTATATTACTCATACGAGATGTTGAAACACATTTTAAAATGAGACAAAGACAAATGCAAATACAAAAAAATGCTTTAAAATGACCATTTCATTTATTAACTGAAAAAGAAATTCAACCTGCCACAATTAGGAACACAATCCTATAAATCATTAATGAATCGTGTAAGCTAAAATACTTAAAAGACTTCTAAAAATTAATATATCATGGCTTCTATAGTTGCCTCCCTCCCTGTTTTCTCCAAGAGTGCAACAACAACTTACTTAAGCAAACTCAGCTTCCCTTAATTGAGGATTTGACATAGACAGGGGAAAAAAGGCATCCAAGGAAAACACCTATGGTATAATAATTGCTGATAAAAAATAATGCTAAGTAAAAAATATTGCACCTACTGTAGAACAAAGAATTTAAGAACATGACACTAGAATTTAAACCAAGTGCTGGTACTGCAGTGGTCTGGGGCTGCTTCCTGCTTAAGGCCTCTGACAGCTTGTCATAAGTATTGGAGGTCCCATCAATGTCTGTCCATTCTGTACAGACTTACATTATAAGACAATGGCTCCTCAGCTCATGTTTTGGAAAATTAAAAATACTAACAAATTGAAAAGTTGTGTTAAATTTACAAAATAAATCAATTCTTAAATCGGCCCTCTGGTGCATTTACGGTGCAAAGATAGACAGCTGCACCCTAAATGCACCAGGTAGCGTTATCACAGATCCTTCCTCCCAGTAAGATCTTATAACCACTGTTCCCAACAACCTCAGTAATTTGTCACCTTTATGCACATCTCTGGTGTTGCTACTATTTTCACATATCCATTACTGTCAAAATATTGAAAGCTGATTATTATTTATTCTCCAGATACACCTTATTTATATTGTAAAAACACTGTACAGAACATTATTTTGTTTATTTCCTTAACTCTGTCACTTATTCTGTTATTTTTATACACTTCTATGGTCCACATTGTGTGACCACTTCTGCTATAACCTTTTGCCGCTGCTGTAATGCCACAATTTCCCCATTTTGGGACAATAAATGGTTTTTCTATTATATTCTTTTTTAAATGCTTAAATGGGATTTCAGACACGCAATCTGATTTTTTTTTTCTCTTTTCACCAGTTTTTTCCCATTCACCTTTAAACTTGAAATGGCACAGTGATTATTTAAATAAACTTTGGTAGCAAAGTCTTTAAAAAAAAAAGGCCATGTTTGCGGCTCTAAACAATTTTTATTAGCTGGACTGAATGTGAATCTTTTAAAGGCTGCAGACCCCTGGTATATAGAATATTCATACTTAAATTTGGGGTACTTTTTCACATAGAGCAGAGTATTGTTTTAATTTTGAGCGCTTAAATTATTAGAATAAATTGAAACCTGCAAACAGGTTAGTATTGATATGAGATGCTTAATGATCAATAGTTTTAAAAAGCATGCAGAAACAGTATGAAAGTGGTGTGTGTGGGGGTTGCAACTATCTTTCTTCTGTAGGACTAGATCGTGAAAGGCTGAAAATTTGGGGCGATGAATAGGGGTACAGAAATGTGTGATTAAATGAATACAGCAACACAGAATAAGGATTCAGGTCTTTAAAAAAAATGGTTTCCTTGTACAAAAAACAAAACAAACATTTCGATTGGATCACTTATGGGTCAACAAGCTTTACATACACAGCACTGTTAGATCATAGAAAGAGTTCTGGATAACAGCCAGATTAATGTTATACTGCTTCACATGCGTAGGCGTGGAAGAGTCTGTACTTTTCAAAGGAGGAACTGAAAGACAAAAGCACATCACAGCACACTGTGTTCTATAGAGGATGTGTAGGGTTAGGAGAGTGAAACCGCAAATTTTAATTTAAAAAGTCGTTTTCATAAGCAAAGGGAAGCGAGCTATATAAAAAGAAGTAAACAAACTACATAAGCAACAACTGTAAAAGTGTTCTGAATCAAACTCCTTGTAGATGAAATCTAACTCGCAGCTGGAGGTGTGTCCTCCAGTGGCTAGGGCCAGGCCAGAGAACAGTACGTTCTGTGCATTCCCGGCCTTCATTTGGATGAAAACAACCGTTCAGAGTGCAGGGCATCTGATCCGTGTGCTTGGGTTTTTTGTTTTTCTTGCTGTAAACACAGAAAGATAGCTGCACGAAATCAACAGTGCTGCTGCACGAAATCAACAGTGCTGCTGCACGTCAAACTTTGGCATGTTAAAGAAGCAGGAAATCATGAGGAAATTACTGATCAGATCAACAGAAGCAAAAGCATAAGTGTTAGTGAGATGGAATATAGAGCACAAACCTCACAACACCAACCAAAATACATTTCTCAAGAGCTTTATTCATCTAAATGGGATGAAAAATCTATAAATATGAATATTAATTAAGGTTGCAATTTTTGTTATAAGAGTTAAGCTGATAGGGATTTTGGTTTCATGATACACATTAATGCGAAAAGGTAAAAAAAAATATATAAAACAAAAGTGCAACTTAAACTCAACACTTTGAAACAACTTTAAAGTTTATGTTACAGTGTAAACTCTTACAGGTAGAAATAGGACATGTGAGACAAATAAAACACTTCTTTTTGGCTGACTGTTTCCCCCCATAAAGGCATCCGATGGTCGTTATTTAGGACGGTGTGAATCCCAAAAGCTGCTCTATTGGTTTGTACCGCCACTCGTCTGCTTCTAGCTCCTCCACGAGGCTTGCAAGTTTCTCCATTCTAGATGCTTGTTGATCTGAAAAAACAAACAGCTTATTTTATCAACCATATTTTATTGGATAAATCCACAAGGAACGTAGATATAGTGTGTTTTACTAAAGAATTCAAACTGACCCCTTTTCAAACTTTGTTACATTTCATTAACATGCATAAATCTAATCTATTGTGATTTTATTAGAGAGAAATCCACAAATTTAAACATTAAAGTTGAAGGGAAACAAAAGCTGAAGTTCAGAATTTTTAACAAACACAAAATCTGGGAGGTCTGCCCCCGTTTAATAAGTTATCCCTAAGAAAATGACAATGCTAGGAACTGACTCCAGAAGTCAGTTAATTAGAAACTGGTGAAATAAAAGTATAAGTGTTAGCTATAAGCCATAGAGGGTTAACAGGAAAACAGTGGAAATCCGTGCTTGGATCAGGTAATACCAAAGTTAAACTTTGAATCTACATTGTTAACATAGTGTATAGTAGTTGCATCATAATGATGCTCTTCTTCAGCATTGACAGTAAAGCTGGTCAGAGATCATGGGTTAATGGTTGAGTCAGAGTCAAATCTGAATAAACACAAGAATCTGTTTCAAGACTTAAAAGGTACACTTTCTATCCAGCTAAAGCAATATTGTAAAAAGAAAGGCGAACTGTTGATTCCCAAATGTACAAACCTATAAACAAACTGCAGCTGTAATTTTAGTAAAAGGTAGTTTCCAAAAAAGTGCTGACTAATGTTAGCTGAATACAAATGGACCACACATTTTCTAAACTTTATTAGTAAAAACAGGAAAAAAAAAAAAAAATCAATCATCCTTCTCTTTTACAGTCATAATATGCAAATTACTTTGAGACGAACATAGAAGCATACGTGAAGACAGATGTCAAAAAGAAACTGACTCACCTTGTTTAACCTGCTTTAATGTGGAGGCAACTTGGTAGCTGAACACAGATTCACACAAAAATCTGTCAGATCCATCTGAAAAAAAAGATACATTGAAAAATGAAACCAAGTACTTCAAACAGTAAATATGTTTCAGCTTTTCTTACTTGTAATCTTTGTATTTCATACCAAAACGCCTAAACCTATTTTAGTTTGGCCAATTCATTGAAGCATTTTATCTTCTTTGGGTATGGCTGAATGATTTAGCTTAAAGTGAAAATTGCAATTTAATCACCCAAAATTGCAATTTTTGTTTAATTTTTCTTTGCGCCAACTACAATCATCTGGATGATTTAATCCAGGGTTTTATGGTTTTCATGACGTTGAAAGCTTTCTCGTCCAGAGTTCATTTTCTTTACTGTTAATGCTGTATGGTAAAGTGCTTACTTTTACTCACACACACGGTTCTAGACATTACCTGCAACTCTCCTTCGTCTCTTCTATGTCGCAACAAACCTACTTTAATTGAATGTCTCTGCAATATTAAAATTGCATTTTTTAAAGTTTTGATCATATTAATAGTGCAATTCATTTTGAAGTTGTGTAATTTTGTCTCCTTTTCACACATTCTTTATGAATGACAAGACATTATAGTGAACATCTTTCCAAAGTTTGTATATCCGGAAACTAAAATATTGGTCAATTTGTCTGCAAAACAGTTAAAGCTCAGTCAGACCGGATATACAAGTACCAATCTGTGATGAACTAGACACAACTTCTTTTAGAAATGGCCGTCTTTTTCCCTTAAGTTCAGACTTGGATTACTGATACTAGTTAACAGACACCTATTCACTGACCTTAAGCTGCTTCTTAAAATATTGGTCCAATTTTACAGCTTGTAAGGTTATGTGAACCATGTTTATTGTAGATAATCAGTACAATAGCGGTTTTGGAGAACTTTAAAGCAGAGTTTGTTCTTGCTGTTATATAATAGAGTTTCTGGACATATTTTCATTAGCAAACCTCTGAAGACTTCACAGATTAACTGTCCTTAAACATACTAATCTGTGATTAGTGATTAGTATGTTTATGGGATTAAAGAGGGCTATGCAAATAAAAATGATTGCCTGAATCATATCCTTTCTCTTCTCAACTTTGTAGTTTGTCTTGAACTATCACACAAAATAATGAAGTACATCAGTTAGTGGATTTGGATGAATTTGATAAGGTTGTGTATTATAATGTCCCCATTAGCATACATTTACGTTCCTCATATAATGAACAGATTTCCCTGCACCCAAAACAATGTCTACTTGCAATATAAACTAGCTGACAGCTGAAAGCCTACCTTCCATCATTTCTCCTGCTCCTTTAGGGTATGTGTAGAGAACCTTCCTTGGAGGGATGAGGTCTGAGGCGCTGAATCCAGAGCCTGTAACCGAGCTACCGCTTACACCTCCAGCAGAGGAGGATGATGAGGACGCGGCCATTTCCTTTGGAAAACAAACAACCAAAAACACTTTTAAAAAAGCCTATGATAACTTTATCTACTGCTAATCCTAGAGTGAAAGCTGAATATCCGAGAATCCATCAGAGATTAAGCCAAACAACAACAACAACAAAAACATCAGCCTAAAACCACAACACAAATATTCAACGGTTTCCGAGCGAACTTCATATACATGTAATCAGCTACCAGAACGGCTTACAGAAAAAAAGGTAACTTTAGCACTGGAGAAACCCATCTACAATATTCTCTACACAGCTTAACTTTCTCTAAACAGTAAAACCTACCGTAAATGTCCAAAAATGTCGGCTTTATTTCTACACGACGACCCTTGGGTTTGTTTATAACTCCGTAATTTAACACAGAACATATACAGTGGCAATTTAAACGTCTAATTACAATAACGTTTCAGCTCAGCTAGCTGAAGCTAGCTATACTTGAAGATCTGTACAAACTGCCGTAAAGTATCTGAAATTGTCGTAACGTTATTTAACGTTAACCAGAGCTAGCATACGTGAGTGGCTTGCTAGCTGGTTACATTTAAAGATAAGTTTCGCACCATTCTGTCTAAGTTTTACTTAACGATGGATATCCTACGTCCCCCGCTTATCAACATAAACGGCAGAATATATCGAAGGAATATAGTTAAAGAAGAACCATATGAAGAGGAAGATGATTTCTCGTACACTGGACCATCTGGTAAGTAAACATAATATAAAGGCTTGCATAAATATTCATACCCCTTTTTCACATTGTATCACGGTTTAAAAAGTAAAGTTGCATAATCAAGTATAAGTATGTCAGTCTGATAAGAGGTTTGATAATGTTTGGCGAGAGGAAAACTGTTCTTAAACAAATCTATTCTTTATGAAGTAGTAGCTATGGTGTCTGGGTAAAATAAAACACCAAAATGTTTTGCCCTAATTCATAGTGTCCTAAGCTTTCCTATTGTTCCTGTGTTAAAAAATGGTCTAGTCAAAGTCCAGACCTCAATCCAAATGAAAAGCTGTGACAGGTCTTGAAAATCTTGGTATTCAAAGATTCTCTCCATAAAATCTGTTTTAATTAAAAGAATACCTTAATCTCCAAGGAAAAGTTGTTATTTTGAATAGTTTTATTTCACATCAATTCACAATTAGAAATGTTACAAAAATAATAATTATTTAGAATTATTTTTCAACAAATAAAACATACATAATGTAACAATTGCTCTTAATATGTCTTATAAATAGCAAATTAAATGTTTCTGTGATTTAAGAAAGTAAAGATCTGACAGAGGATGAAACCTGTGATCTCCACCTCATTGAAGAGACGGATAAAGGATACCGCTGCGCCATTGATGTCCCAAGTGTCCTTTACAAGTAAGTTGTGAACAAAAGGCTGGTGTTTATCTGAAAGGAATATATTTTTGTGGGAGAAGTGGTGTACCATGTGTCTGTGAACATGTTTTTATGTTGTTGTACAGATATATCATTGGTAAAAAAGGAGAAACTCGTAGACGCCTGGAGTCTGACACCAAAACCTCAATCAGTATTCCAAAACAAGGAATTGAAGGCCAAATTGGTGAGGATTACTGTCAAATGATGTCCTTCTCAACTGATCTGTGAGCTAATTTTGTCATATTTCTGCATTTTTATGCTTTATAGTTATCACCGGTGCCCAAAAATCTGCAGTTTCATCTGCAGTCACTCGAGTGGAGGTCCTTGTGGAGAGTTTTAGAAAGAAACAGCCTTTCACTCACTTCCTGTCTTTCCCTTTGAATGATTCTAAAGTTCAAGAGGGATTCCAGACCTTTAAAAAGGAGGTGTTGCAGCAGTGTTCACAGGTGCTCCAAATATAATAAAAAAAAGATAGAAAAACTTTTGGAAGTAGTTTGATATCTTTCCCATCTGTGATGATAAATAAATCACAATACCTAATATGCAGGACCACGGAGTGGAGGAAAGCATCTTTCAAAACCCTGCGAAACTTCACTTAACCATTGGCACCATGGCTCTGTTAAATGACACAGAAGTGAGAAAAGCATTTGATCAACTCCAAGAATGCCAAAGTTTTATCAGGTAGGAGCTTAAGAAGCAACATTTTCATGGTAGGCTTAAAGTTATGATCAATTCTGAAGCAAAAATATATGTAATAAAAAACATTGAACCTGCTCTCTAAAAGAACATATTTTTACTATTTATTTTAAAGCACAGGAAAAAAAATAGATAAATCATCACAGTATCTTTTATAGTGTTACCTAATTGGGCTGTACACATTTGTTTTTTTAAAAACTGTTTAAAACTCACTAACCAGCATTGGATGGTATCAAAAAATCATGAAACAACAGGTGGAGAAGGCGTATACCACAAGTTATAGTGATAGCTTGGGTCACTATGACACTTTTCCTGTTATCTTATCGAAAGGCCTTAAACAGTAGGAGTGGTTTGACAGAATGTTTTATCTACTTTAAAACCGCAATTTAATAAAGCCATCTCAAACATTGATGCTGGTAACGTTTCTGTGCGTAGTTGCCAGACAATATTCAAGTTTTTTTTGTTTTTGCTTGTTTATCTGTGCACTTCATCAGGGACATCACTGAAGGAAAACCTCTGTTATTGGAAGTGACCGGTATAGAGTACATGAATGATGATCCAGCTATGGTGGACGTCCTGTATGCCAAAGTCAATGTTAAAGATGGATCCGACAGGTTACAATTTCAAAGAATTATTATTGGGTTTTTTTGTGCTTTAATCTATGTTTTAATGTTTTGAATAAGCTTGTTCTGTACTGTAGGTTGCAGGTGATTGCAGACCGGCTGGTGGAGCACTTTGTCTCTGTGGGGCTAATGCTCAGGGAGTGGGACAGAGTGAAGCTGCATGGCACTGTGATGAACACACTGTTCAGGAAGGACTCTACAGGTTAATGTTGGGAATTCTAATGGATTTCTGCTGGATACTATCTCAGCCATAAACCATTCTCCATTAAGGACATGTTACCATGTGTCGGAAAAGGCAGCAAAGTCTCTGAAGGGCCTAGCGCTGGCTCATGTCATATCCATGTTATATCTTGTTACACATTTGCAATAAACTCAACTGGGGCTGAAACAATAAATCGGATTAATCATGATAAATCCATTATTGAAAAAATAGTCAATTAATCTAGTAGTCGATTAATCATTAAATGGAGTATAGAGACTGTAAAATATACCTTTAGCTGACAGAGCAACCCACTTAGAGCAGCAGTTATATCAAAATTGTAAAAAAAAAAAAAATTTGAATTTATGATGAAAAAATTTTTTTTTTTCATTTGTCAACATGCTCTCTCCTAAACTCCTCAATTGTTTAATATTTTAGTTTCCCCTTGTTTAATTTCATAAAATATTTTTCTTTAAGGAACCTTTTCCTGTCCAATTATTAATCAATAGATTAATCGATTTGCACAATAAATGTTAGTTTAAGCCCTAAACTCATCCCTTTTTTTAATAGTAATCCATAATACTCAAAATGGCAGAAACAAATAATTCAAAACAATCACTCTGCGTGTATTTGATCAATAATAACCTTGCAAAGCTGAGCTTAAAAAGCCTGAAAAGCTGAGATGTAACTCCTTGAAATATATTTGGATTTAGGTTATATATACTTTATAGCTTGATCTAAACCGTAAACATAAAGACTGAGCTTAGGGAAAACAAAAAGGTTTGCGTAAGACTAACTTTTTGTACAATTAGTGAGGCAATAACATGGCTGTTTTTTTTTGGAGATGTTTCTTCAGGAAGTAAAACTTGACATTTCCTCCACTTAATAACAGTTATGCAATAGATTTAATCCTTCCTTTCAGTGAGCTCAGATGTGTAGAAATAAAGTTGTCCCCCCCCCCACACACACACACACAAACTGATATTTGAATGTGGAAAAAAAAAGTCTTGAGCTTCACACTTGATCTTCCTGTTTGTTTTACAAATGTAGCTAAATTAAGCTGTTAGAGAATTAATGTAGACTGGGACTAAAAGCAGAACTATTGCCCAACACTAGTTCATAAACAAATGTTTTTTTGCATGTTTTTTCTTAAGAGCCCTGACCTACCTCACACAGAAAGTATAAAAGTAGACATGCTAGGATAATTCTAGCTATCCGTTTGCCCAGAACATACTTTTCCAATGTTCCCTTGTTATCTCTTGGCTGAGATTGGAACCGGAGTGACGGCACAGCTAAGCCTCAAAACAATTAGAGCAACTAAATTGCCCAGAGAGGAATCAGGGAGGTACTTCTCTGTTTGTCCTCAGAGCTGCATACGTGCACGGAGCAGTGCGCTGCTTTCCAAGTACTCTCACAATGCTCTCATTCATTTTGCACATGGAACCGTTCCAGGAGCGCTTCTCACATTTGCTCCAAAATAACCAACAACACCACCGCACAAGCAAAGCGGTCCACTGCTGACCGTGTTTACCACTACTCTGCACAAACCCCAGTGTCCCGATGCTCCTTAACTCTGGTGTATAATTTAATAAAAGAAGTTACCTTGATGTTCACTGGCTACTGTTGAAGTAAACCTGATCTGCTGGTAAACATGTTTATGACTTGCCTGAGATAACTTATCTCCATACTTTTCCTTATATTGTTTTGTTTGTGGTGTTTTTCCAGTTGAAGACATGGGTGGAGCAGGAAGACAAACCACAAGTGGAAGGGAGGCCTTTGATGCTAGAAACATATTAAAGGTTAGAGGGATCACATTAGTCCAGTAGCGCTCTACTTCTGTGAGAACAGACACAAAGATTTATAAGATGTTGACACCATAAAATAGGATTGCCACACAGTATCATATCTATGTTTATATATATATATATATATATATATATATATATATATATATATATATATATATATATATATATATATATATATATATATATATATATATATATATATATATATATATATGTACATGTTTTGTACTGTATTCCATTTAGTTTGAAGACATTAACAGGATTTTTAGCAGGTGTTGGCATTTCCTCAGCAACAACACCAGCATTCCTCAGCATTCAGTCCCATGATAGCGGGGTGATTAATAGCTCTTTATAACCTGCTTTAGTTCCTTTGGCCGAACACCTTGTCGCATTGCCTAACTTCTATCAAGTATTTCAAAATGTTTGTTAATTTGAGCCCACAACTGAAATAATAGCTTATTCACTGTAGGAAATATGTAAAGCTGTTTGATCACTTTATTTATGCCCACACATTTCCTGCTGGTACATTCAAAAGCTCAAGTGTTCACACCGCTTGAATTCCATCACCTCATTTGTCGCTTTACAGTTTTAAATGTCAAGCTTTTTTAGTTGGGAGAGGGGGGTGAATTTTATAAAAAAGTCAAGGGGAAAAAAAGAAAAACATTTTTCAACAGTTTTACAAATTGAAAACGAAACAAATGTCTAGCAGAAGTATTCAAATTCCTTTTATAATAATAGTCCTGAATAAAATCCTGTATTACCATGTTTGTTAGAAAATATAAAGAAACAAAAGCCATCGTAAGTCTAGGGCTGAATGATTTGAGCAAAAATCGAAATTGTGATTTTAAATATTGCCATTTTTCTTTGCACTAAGCACAAGGATGTAGATGTTGCAACTCAGGGTTTCAATTTGTTTCATGACCTTGAAAGCTTAGTTGTCCAGAGTCCATTAGTTTCAGGACTTTACTGGGTCCTTTGCTTGAAAAATGTTCTACCACTAATATCTTCCATGGATCTGGTCGCTAGCTGGAGCTGTCTCTTCCCGTCTGTGTGGCAGTGAACCCACTTTAACTGTATTTCCACCACCTAAATGGCTGAACATGGAAATCTAGGGTTACTCTTGTTAAATGTAACGTGACTTAAAGTGAGCTCCTTTGATAATTGCATTTTGCTAAATTGTGAATATATTGCAAATGCAATTAAATGGCCGGCCCTAATGAAGACCAAGGCACACAGCAGACAGGTCAATGAGGGGGTTGCAGACGTTTAAATGAGAGTAAAGTTATTAAACCATAACCCTGCTATGAACCATGTTCAATCCATCATCTAAACACTGCAAACCTACCTAGACATGACTGTCCATCCAAAAAAGCAGGATTGGCAAGGAGAGCAATTATCAGGTTGTTTTCTGAAACATTTTAGTATTTAGCAATTTCCTTCAACTTTACCAGTGTCAGTCTGTCATATCCTGACATAAAGATATCAAATCCTGATAGAGAGTTAGCAGTTGCAACAGGATGAATAATTTTGCTAGCCACTTTGGATGGTAAGAAATGCATTGCTTTCATTTGTGTTTTTGAATCACTTTGTAAAATTTTAATCATAATTTTTTAATTTAGAAAACAACTTTTCTTTATTTTTATGTTTTTCCAGAAATTTAGTAATTATAGCTTCGGGGAGCTTGAGCTGAACACAGTCCAGCTGTCACAGAGGTACTCAACAGACTGCAATGGATACTACTCATCGGCTGGAAGCATCAGCTTCTCATGACCTTCATCCCAGCCTTGCATAATATTCTGAGGTGTGGAAGTTCGGAAACTTGTTCTGCAGAAGCTTCAAATTGCAGTTTTTTGCTCTGTCCTCCAGGTGGCAGCATATATTAGCCTTTTTTTTTTACCCTTCAGTGGATTTGTTTAACACACAGATTCTAAAATATTGTGTTACAGTGTAGAAGAAAATCAAAAGAAAACCTGTAAAGGTTGCATAAAATAAAAATATATACCTTCTGTATTCATTAACATATTTGTTGTGGTCTTGATTTATTTTTACAGTATCAGGGATTGTTGCTGATAGTAGAGGGATCAAGGTTTTTATACTGATTTATCCTCATCTTGTTTAGAGTTTTTTTTTTTTTTTTTTATAGTGTGTCACATACACAGTGACTAACCTTAAAGAGAATAAAATAAATACTTAAACAAATCTTAGTCTAACATCTTGTGCCAGAGAACAAAAGCTGTTTTTAGTTATTGAAACAGTCTGGCTTAGAACAGTGTGATCCTCACCTCCTTGAATGCCGTAGCCCTGTGTAACACACTTCCTTTCACCTCACTGAATCTGTTAATGCGTCACAGACATGATTTATTACACTAACCAGTCTGTCTTTTTATACCCCATCTTTCTTTTTGGTCGCCTTACCCACACAAACTACTGCAGCTTTGCTCCCACCGCCGTCTGTCGACTGTGTCATTGCATACAGACGTCAGACAAAGAGCAGGGCTACTTGATCATGCCTTTATTTCCCCTCAGCTGGTGGTTCTCTCTGTTTAGCATGCAGGAGTGTGACCACCAAGCAGCCAAAAGTTACACCAGTGAAGTCTGAGGTTCCTCTTTGTTAACTATTCTGCCCATTTTAGCAGTTCCTTTCTTCTGTCTACAATCATGGAAGTTTCTATTTGAAATATCTAGGCTGCTAATCTTTCCATGCCTAAATGGTCAGTGGTGTTGTCTTGGAATGAATTCCATTTACTCAGGCCAACAAAGACCCCTAATTATGCACATTTGCTCTTTAGACAAGATGCTTGTTTCTGGTTCAAGAGCACACATCTAGTGTGCCACCACTTCCAGGTAACACGTGCATAGAGGGTTATTTTACTCGGGGCTGAACAAACAGAGCTCACGAGCAAAAATGAAGGAGACGAGGCACGTGATTTGCAATTTAATTAAACCTTTAAGGACTGTGTATTCTTGTCTGTGAAAACGGACATGATTAAAAATGACTTCAACAGGAGTCTGCACAAAATACGTATTACGGATCATATTGTGCTTAAATCAATAGAAAATGTTATGATATGAATTTATGTTTCTTTGAATCACAATCTCAAACTTTGCTTAACGTGTTCTGAAAAAAAAGGATGTTGTATTTAAATTACAGACCTAAAAAACATTAATTCAATATATAGAAAACCTCAGCTAAAATTCAGTCTTTTACATTATGGTTTGACATTAGGTGATTTAGCGGTATGATGATATAGAAATTAGAGATACTGTCCATGTTCCTGTCAGGGAATTCCTGTAAAGGTTTCTTAGACTGTTAAAGTTAGTAGTGATGCATCCCAGTGACGAACTCCTGGGTAAAGGGAAGCTACTGTACTTTTAAATTTTTTATTACAAGAAAGGCAAATTCAACCACGTTGAAGTTTAAGGCGGGACATACAGCTGTGACCAAACCAGAGGGTCCCTCCTTTCCCTGAACAGATTCAGTGAACCCAGTCACAGCTTAAATATGTGAAGAACTAAACCTGAGTTCTGCTCATGATCAATCTGTCTTGCCAAATTTCTAATAGCGAACTCCAAATGTTATTTTTTAAACTATCCATATTAGATTTAAACTAATACATGCTTTTTAAGGCCATTTACATAATACAAATAACACACAGTGATAAGAAATGCTATGTAAGTTTAAATTTAAACAAAAACAAAAAAAATTGTTACATTTATTAGCTAATTAAGGTGCTCTAATCAATGGCTGATACAAAAAAGGCCCTAATATTGACAAAAAAATGCTTTGTTGAATTTATGCCAAAGGTGGTGAAAGGCAGTTTGTGATTAAAGGAAGCATTTTCACTTACAAACCTTTGCAGGATTATAAGTGAGAAACACTATTGCATATTCCTGTTTACATACATTTACACAATTGAGCATTTGCATCATGTGAGAATGTGGTTCACATGCCATTGTACCTTTTTTGTCATCGGTACAGATGGTTGTGCCAAGAATGTCACAGAGCAGTATGATAAGCCTCCTGTTACAGCAGACTCTCACTCACCAGTGTTGACAACACATGTCCTGCTGTTTCTGGGAAGCTCTGACTCAGTAGTCTGTAACAGGATTTGAACACTTCTCATGATTTTACACATTCAACACACTGATCTGCAAACTAGTTGTGGCATATGTAATATATTTAAGGCTTCGGTGTGATTTCTGTGACAAATTAACGATGAAATCACTTCAATCCATGAGATCTCACAACTTTCAGTAAATTTGTTCAAATAACCACATCTTTTTACCAACATCTTTGTGCTTTAGCTTGCATGTGCACCAGCAGAGATGCACAGTCTCTGTCACAGACACGTCTCAACCTTATTAGTCAGCTTTGTTCTTCCCACACTGTGAGGCTCCAACAAGACCTTTAAATTCAAGTTTGCTCTGCTTAAAAAAAAAAATCTGTATAAATTAGATGTCTGTGAGCTGTGCTTGTTTCTTTTTATCTGCATAATTTTTTCATGAGGTTCTAATGAGGCAGAAGATGTATGTTTTAATAAAACATTAGTTTATATAAGAACATGTGCTAAAGCTACTTCACAGTGTTAGGTAAGAAATGTTAACGCTCGTTGAACTTTCCTACATTTTTGTCACAACCACAAGCTTCAATGTGTTTCTTTTGAGTTTTTATTTAGAATGTAAATGTCAAAATAAAGGTTTGACAAAAAAAGAAGAGAGAACAAGCAATACAACAATCATCCTGATAGCATTTAAGATTTAAACTTAAACTTTTGGAGTTGGAGTAGATAAACATTACCAATATAAAGTGCAGCAGTGATCAGGGTGTAACAGTGTAGGAGAAAAAGAAAGTTTAAATAATGGTGCAAAAGGGCATTGATATGAAAAAGTCCAGTGCAATGCGAACATAAATATGGTGCAAAATGCAGTTAAACATCGAGTTGTGTCCTATTTAAAAGGATTATAAAAGTTCAGCACTTGGTAATGCAGAATAATGTTGTAAGTGTTATGCAGAGTCCAGTTTAGAGTTCAACAGTCTGATGGCAGCGGGGAAAAAGCTGTTTCAGAACCTGCTGGACTGCAGCGGATGCTACAAAGCCTCTTCCTTTTTATTTGATTTAAATCAGCTTTACATTTACTTTGAGAGGAAATGTTATTTATTTTTCTTTCAGTACATGCTTGATGTAGGTAAATTATTGGTGGGCCCTTGTCTCCTATCTCTATTTCCTGTTTCTTTGTAAACCAAGTAGACTGATGTATTATATATAAAAGAGACACAGATTATTTTCTATAGTCTAACAGGAACTACACTCCAAAATTCCCCAGAAAAAATGAACAAGGGACCACTTGAATTCAATACAACAGTGCCTCATTTCTTTAATAGCTCCCTTTTTCAATGTTATTCTCCAGTCCTTTTTTGCAACAACTTTAAATCTGCACTCACCACTGTGTTAACAGGTGCAAGAGCCATGATTGACAGTCAAACCGATTGCAGTGAGAGGGCAGGCGATTTGTGCAGCAGATTATCATTCAGAGGGCTGAATCTGAATTTCATGCAGAGCCCTCCTGCAGCTGCTGCAGGTGTTTTTATTGAAAATTATACTCTGCAGAGTTTTTAAACCAACTGTCCAACTGCAAATGCAGGGACAGTTTAAAAAGTGTTTTCCTGGCTCCAAATTATCTGATCAGGAGCCATAAAATGTCAAAAATTAGCATTTAGTTATTCACACAACACCTAATTTCGAATCCCTTTATTAAGATGTAAATCATGGGAATATTTGTTGGCGATGCAGAAGAACAACCCATGTTTAAATCTTCAGCTTGTTTCGGACTGTTGGAAGTGTTCTCATTCAGCAGGAAAACTATAAAAACACTTTAGTGCAGGAGTTACAGGGGCTGTTACTGGAAAAGAAGCAATGCCCCATGAGGATCCTCGTTTTTATCTCTCAGTTTTGTTTTCTTTTTTTACTCTTTCTGGCAACGGTGTCCTCAGCTCTGCAGTTCATCGTCAAACAAAAACAAAAATCTTGCTCCAGCAGGTATTCCCAAAAGATCAGCAGTTTTTATTTTTATTTTTTTTTTAATATAAAATGCTAAACTGCCTTACAAGGAGAAACGAACATTCAAATACGTTGTTTAATGTGCGTTTGCTGATGTATTTCCACGATGGTAATTAAGCTCGGCCTCAAAGCACAGATTTATTGCTTTGTAATCCTAACTTTAAACCGCTGTAGATTTGTAATATGTATTGCAAAAGAACATTTCCCAGAGGAGAGAATGTTTAGCGGTTCAAGTCTTAGCGAGCGACTGTTTACTCTGTGCATTTAATTGAGGAAGCTGCTGCACTCTCCCCCACATCTGCTGCTGTAAGCTGCCTGCAGTGCGAAAAAACAGCCTCTTCAGTGCTCAACCAACAGAGGCAAACTGCTGTCACACTGCTCCCAACTAACTTTGCAGTCTTAATAGCTGTGTGACCCAGTTTGAATCCCATTGAATCGAAGCGATATGCATTTGCAGCAGCTTCGTTTACAGTTCTAAATCACTTGAGATTATTTATTAAATGGCTCCAGATGTGGTTTATTCAACCCCTATAATAATAGAATAACCTTGAATTGGGTTTTGGATTGAGGAGATTCTTTGGTTAGGCTGACTATTTCCCTCATGCAGACCTTTTGGCGTTCGGGTATCTCTAACAAGATGGAACTTCCTCACAAACAGAGAGAACTGCATGCTAAATATGTCATTACCGCTCATGCAAATTATCCTATATTCTGAACTCTTAAGCTTTCCTCACCCTATACAAACAACCTTTCTTCATTTAATTTGAGTTTTTTTTCTACGTTTAACTACACAGAATAGGACTATTTTTACTAATGAGTACTATTTATTTTTTAATTGAATGAAAAGGAAAAAAATAAGTGTAGATGACAAACAATCAGCAGCCTTTTGATAGCCTCAAAATAAAAATATCCACTGATTATGTTTTCCAGGTCTTTTGGGGACACAGTTGGACAAAAATCAACCCTGACTAATAAAGAAACAGTTAAAAGACCCAGTCCAACTGATCCAAGCAATGAATGGAAACAAAAACCTGACATTGTTTGCACTAATTTTTAACAAATGGTGATATCACACAGTGAGCTTGTTTATTACTTAAAAGTATGGCTGAAACAATTGTATTAATTGTCATTAAATACTTATTTAAATAGTTGTGGAATAATTTAGTTATGAAGATGAAACATTTTTCTCCATTGGTATGCTCTATCCAGAAGTCCTAAAACTATGCCCTTTTGGCCTGATTTCGTGTAAATTAAGTGTAAAATCTCTAAGGATCTCTTTGCCATCCGATTGTCAATAGAATAAAAACAAACAGATTAATCAATTGGCGAAATGGTTGCAATCAGTTGCAGCCCTAGTTATGAGTACACATCTAAGTCTAAAACTATGTAATTAGATTGCAGTTACCTGATATACATTAACTGATCCATGCAATGAATGGAAACAAAACCTGACATTGTTTTCCAACCCCCCCCCATTAAATGATCTCCCTGCTTACCAGGAATTATTGAAGTAATTCTCTTTCTTCATGTGACAATATGAGGGACTGCGATAAGCTTCATGGCTCATCAGGACTCTTTTGAGCTGCCCGTAAAAAGACGAAGGCAGTGTGTTGTTTACATTTCTAATACTGGGGAATATTTCCAGATAACAAAGCGTTCAGGCTTTGTGCTGCATACCGCCTTGTCTGATGTTAATAAAAATATTTTCACAGCTGCTGCTTCTACAGTGAAAACTTAATATGCTTGGTGATGAGTAGATTGGATTAACATGCATGAACAAGGGGGAAGATAGACGGGCATTCTCCTTGGTTTTAAACCAATTCTACAAACATGATTTCTTTGTTTAGACGTAAACAATGCAGAGCTGCTTTCATCCCCAAAATAAAAGTAGCTGCACTTACTGTTTTGATGGAAGTTTTTGACAAAATGGGGATTAAACCAGTATGTCTTTAAGATGGTGTTCATTTGTATGCACACATAAAAACGGCTGACATTACTGTCATTTAGGAAATATTTGAAGAAATAACTGAGGCTAACTCTGATTAACATTCATAAAGAATAGATATGTCTGATAGCGGCTTTTGCTGCACTTTCATGATGGGAAATGATAATAGAAATATTTATTCATTCACTTTGACTTGCATGTATGAAAGTAGCATGAATTGGTAATTTAATATGAGTTTTGAATATGAAAAAGCAAGCTGCTGGTGTGGACAAAATAAAGTAAAAAATAAAATAGGAGAGTTATTCTTTATCCAAAAAGACAGAATCTGAATATTTGGAAACATATTTTTTTATATAGACATATGCCATGGTTTTGGTCATGCTAAATGTTTTGTTCAATGAATGATTGAAGGAATCCAAAGATAAATGCAAAAAGCGGTTTTACCATTTAGACACTTTTATTAAAAGCTTTTAAAGTGGTTGTCTGCTTCCTTTCTTTTTTACCTGTATCTCTTTAGTCAATATAATTTATGAATATCTAATTCATAACACAGGTCAACTCATGGCACATAGAAAGACAGATCTTATTTATGTAAGAAAATGAATAAGCGTAAAAGAAATATATGTTTAGATCAATGTCTACAAATTCTAAGTCATCTGGGTTATGGCAACAGGCTTAAATGGGAGGTGACCTGACCGCTCAGCTTTTCTGAAGATATGTTGACACCGATCCCAGAGTCTCTGTCAGTTCTGTCTGCAGCAGAGCCAACAGAACTAGACCACACTAAATTTGAATCTTGAAGACAAAATTTAATTCAATAAAAAAATATACGTTTTTCTAAAGTTATAATATAGTGCAGTGAAATATAGTTTATAATGCAAAAGAGTAACATTTTTTCTATTCAAGGAAGCCGTGCCAACCTCATTTAGTCACTGACTTTGATGATCTTCATTTTTAGCAAGCACGTGGCAACAGTGGAAATGAAAAAGGCCTTTTAAAAAAAAAAAAAAACATCAAAGAGAACTTAAAATATTTTCACAGATAAGTTAAAATCAATCTTGTAAGTCAAAAGTAAAAAAAAAAACCCTGCCAAAACAGACAATCTAAAGATGTTTTATAATTGTTAGGTTGTCCTCTAAGATGTGTAATTTGTATATTCCAAAGATTTTGATTACACAGTTCTCCCTTGCAGTCAGCGATGTACTCACTCCATCATTATCAATCAAATGCTAACTAGCATACCTAAGTTCTGTTTACATGAACTCAGAGGGAAATGTAATCTTTATAACAAACAAACTAATTGTCAAAGCTATGTATCAATAGATGCACAAAAAAAAGGTTACAATCAGTCTGTGTCCTTTAGGGGCCTTTGTGACAGATAGCTTTTTTTTTACCATATGTACAAACTAAAAAATCGAGACTTAATAAAAGGTGTGTATGGTTTATTATTAAACTATCAAAGATTCCCTCCAATATTATTAGTTTATTAACATTTAATAGCAAACTAGAGTATTTAATTAATAGAGGAGAATTAGAATAATTTTAGATTTATTTTTAATGCAGTTGCCAAACTTACCCATAGCCATAGCTTTGTTGAACTGTCCATTTCACTAGTTCTTAGTAGTAATGAATTTATGGGATTCTTTATAAACAAGGTTAGTTCTATTAGGAATAAGATCTTTGGCAGCACTCTAAACATGATTGGGTTATCTATGGAAGGTGAGGCATTATGGTGTTAACCATTGGTAATAGAGTTTGGCCTGTTTTTCAGTGCTTAGTCCTGCCTCTCTCCTAGACATGGGTATGGAGTCAACTTTTTACTGTGATGAAATGCATGTACTCTCTTCCATCCCTTTTAGCATGAAAACTGTATCAGGGTTTGTCTGCTTGACTTTTTTTCTCCTAGACAGAGCCACACGTAGTGCTAGTTTATCATGACCTTTGTTTTAACTCATATCAGACTGTATTAACTGATTGAATTGTCTCTATAAAGTGCCTTGAGATTAAATGTATTGAGAATTTTTGCAACAATAAACGTATAAACCATTCTTCTTACTCTGTTCCCAGTTTAAATGCTAAACAAAAGCAAAACAAGCAGACTCTAAATAGTGCAGTGCAGAGTTTTGATTTCTTCACAACGGTTATTTTATGATTGAACTTTATTGAAGAAATTTACCTCTGCATTTAACCCCTTCCCTTCGGGAGACCTAGGAGCAATCGGGGGTTAAGGGTTGGTTTCGAACTATCAACCTCAGGATTCCAAGCTCTTTGCCCTAACCAATTGGCTGCCACTCCCCCTTTTTATGATTTATCGGCTAGTCTCTTATAAACGACTGGTGCTGCTCTTAAACGAGTCCCCAAAGAAAACATGTGTAACTAAGGTCAAGACAAGGTTTCTAGGTAACATTTAGTTTTTAAAATGTAACAAAACACATGAAAAAGTGACCCAGTTATGCTGTGTGGTTATAAATCATCAACATTTACCATCATGCTTTTAACTTGTCATGTTTAGGGATTTATATTTTTTATGACATACTTCTTCCAGATATCTTAGCTCCTGTCCTTGATTCCCTGCCCTGCAGCTCTGCATGCTTGTATAAAAGAAGACCCCAACTGCCACATCGACAACTTTGATGCAAGCGTCAAGAGTTAGTTCTGCCAGCTAAGCAGCATGACAGAAATGTGATTCTACCCAACCTTGGCCAATATCGGTAACCTTAAACTTAAATGAATCTGAACACGGAGGGTGCTGGATTAGGTCTATTGCCATAGGGGATGAAATGCAGAGAAGAGGAGAGGGCAAGCAGAGTTTAAAGAAGCAGCAGGAATGACGTGATGTGCAGTTACAGTAAATCTCTGTGGGGGATAAATTTGGGATAAAAAAAGCCAGAATGTAATACATTTTTTATTCAACCAGCTCCATGCTCTAAATTCCAATTTGATTTGTAACAGTGCAGTGAAATCCTAATCAAACACTGCTGTTACATTGCATATATACAGAACTTTCTATCTTTCAAAAAATTACTGCCGGAAGCTCAAAGGTTTGTTTCAGCAGGTCATGTCTGTTGTGTTTTACAATAAAAAAGAAGCTAAACTGGAACTAAAACAGATGTCCTCTCAAACTATGTTATCCTTTACAGTCTGAAAGCATTTGACCTTGTCGTGGGAAAAAGGAATTCAACTACTCACTCCAGTCCAATAAACGGAGATCGATGGATTGATGGAGTCTGCATTTAATTTCATCTTTGCAAAGAGAGAACAAAGCATCATACAGTCCTTATAGGTATTCAACCTTGTTCGGACAAGCCAAAGTTTGTCTCTCCCTAATTAACACAGCAGAAAAGGTGTGAACGTCTCCACACCTGTCTACCCAAAGTAAAAAAACAGACAGTTTAAAGAAAGATATATATATATATATATATATATATATATATATATATATATATATATATATATATATATATATATATATATATATATATATATATATATATATATATATATATATATATGTGTGTGTGTGTGTGTGTGTGTGTGTAAAATGGAATTAATATAATATACATGTAAAATGGAATTAATAGGAGATATATTTTTCCCAGTATGCTTGTTTGTGTTGCTTGTTTTGTTTTTTGTTTTTTTCTTTGTGATCCAATATGGACCAATTCATCCCTGAGTTGATGATACACAACAGGGTTGGGTTTTAATTTTTGCGCACCATATGGTGTTAGGTTGTCAACCTAAATCTAGATTAAAGGCTCATATGCACCTTTTTCTTCCCTTTGCACACTCTTCTTCTGTGACTATTTGAGCTGATGTAACATGTAAATTTCTCCACTGTGAGATCAATCAATCAATCAATCAATCAATCAATCAATCAATCAATCAATCAATCAATCAATCAATCAATCAATCAATCAATCAATCAATCAAGCAGTCAAAACATTGAAGCTAATGTTGGAAATCTTTCTTTAATAATGCTACTTAGTAAAAAATACAAGCGTCTTTTATGCATTGAAAACAAGTAACAAGTTTAAATTACTACATGTAATCTGATAAAGCATTTATATTCTTGGATATAATTCTATGATAAAGATGATAACCCTATAATGTCTTAAAAGCCTTTAATTCAACATTTCTCACATGGATTGCAAAATTCATACTCAATATAATATACTGTATTACATATAGCATAGGTCTGCTCTGCTAAACATATATTTAGTTAAATATAAAAATATACTTAGCAGAGTAAACATATAATAAATAAATGCTGTCTTTTATGACCATGTCTTTGTTTAAACTAGGAATGTAGAATATAACTTAGTTAAATTCAAAGTTTGTAGAGTCATCAACTTTTTAACTACATCCCATTTAGTTTTAGAGAAACTGTTAAATTTAGAACACTGCTTGAATATTTCCTGTATCTGTTGATTACTTGACCAATTTTATGGGAACCAAGGGAATATTAAACAGAGCCAACATTGCTTTAAATGTGTGCTCATTTAAAATCCTCCTCATTTGGCAGGCCTGACAAATGGAGTAATAATCAGCAGGGCTGCAGAAACTCACAGCTGGATGGAATAAATGAAGAACATTTATAAGTCATGGACTCCCCAAATCTTACTATTAAGGAATGATGACAAGAAGCCCAAATTACAGTTTTCCAAAAGATCCATTAAAACATGTGGAGAAGGGTGCTCAGGTCAGTGGGAACAGAAGCTCAATTGTCTCATACAACATTTAATTCCAATGAGATGAAAGAAACAACAACATTGCACTTCACAGTAAACAGGAAGGTGGCAGCATCATGCTTTTTCTCTGCAAGGACAGGGAAGCAATCATAGCTGCGATGGAAGGATTTATATCCTCAATAAAACAGCTGGAGGTTTTTGGCTACAAAATAAAAAATAATTGAAAATTTTCAAGGGATAGCTAAGTTTTATACGTATTTATTGCTTCTGTTCAGCAAAAATTCAATAGAAAAGTCATTCAGTATGCATCTTAGAGCCCTGCTTGTCCATATAGTTTTCACAAAATAATGATAAGGATTACACTGAAACCTCAGAAGAGAAACCCTTAGATTTTTCCCCTCTGCTACTAATGAATACAATTAGAAATGAAACTGAGATCATTAGGAGCTAAATTGAACCTCATTTGCCTCTTGGCCTCGTGGGAGACTCCCTCCTCGGTGGAGTGGGAAGACCAGTTTGGCCATCACCTCCTCCTTTTCCTCACATCATCTTTATTCTTTGGCTGAGCTGTAGAAATGAATTCATCCTTAAAGGCATAAGGGGTTTATTTATATCATGGAAGGCTTTAAATCAAGTCTTTGTTCCACATTTTGGATTCTTTGGGAGCTCAACATTCTGCTTGAACTGGTGCATCTATACAAGTTTGAATATAATACAAACGTTTATTTCTACAGCTCAGTATAAGGAAGGGAAACAGAGATATGGATTACAGCTATTGGAATTCTTAAATTCAAGTTCTGAGAAAATCTTCAAATTATTAAAGACTGTAATAAGATTATTTATAAGAATCTTTTTAAAGACAAAGGTGTACTTGTTTAAAAATAAGTAGGTGTTTATCCAATATTGAAGCTAAGTATACCTGCAGCCTTGTGTGGATTGTGTAGCAAAGCTCATTTAAGAATTAAAGATACATTTACAAATCGTGAACTAACAGATTATAACAGATTATTTCTGTTTGAATATACATTATTTATATATATATATAAGTGTCTTAATGAGTCGTAACAACCAAACACCAAATACTTAATATGTTTGACATGATTTTATACCATAAAAGATAACAACTCTTTGCCCATTTCTTCCGTTTTCCTGATATACTTAAATCTTTCAGATAATCAATCTAGTTTCATTACCAGGCACAGATCGTCTGAGTGTTTTTTTCTTTTTTGTGTTTGTGCTCTGTCTTCCATAATACCCATCAGAAGCAGCAGGTGACTTTTTAATCTGATTTTATTTTGCTAGATCTTTTTTTTTTTTACCTGACTATATCTAAACTAAATTTAACTGCACATTTTTTAGCAACTTAACAAAAAGGATCAAACTGGAATGATTGTAACTCACTAAGCTTATAAATATGACTAGGATTGTTGCAACATGCTCATCCAGGAGGAGGGAATACTGCAAGTTAAAGAAGAAATACCAAAAATGTATTAATTTAAAAAAAGATGTGGGCTGCTTAGTGACGCAGTGAGTAGCACTGCTGCTTTGCAGCAAGAAGGTTTACAATTCATGGCCTGAGATCTTTCTGCAAGGAGTTTGTATGTTCTCCCTGTGCATGCTTTGGTTCTCTCCAGGTACTCCGGCTTCCTCCTACGGTCCAAAAACCTTAATTGGCTTCTCTAAATTCTCCTTAGGTGTGAGTGTGGATGTGAATGGTTGTTTGTCTCTGTGTTGCCCTGCGATAGACTAGCGCCCTGTCCAGGGGGGTACCCCGCTTCTCGCCCATCGACAACTGGAGAGAGGCACCAGCACCCCTTGTGACCCCGCTTGGGATAAGCTTGACAGAAAATGGATAGATAGATGGATAAAGGTGTCAAAAACAATGATGTGAAGAACTAGAGATTTCCTTTTAGATGGAATTTGGTGGGATTTCACAAACTATATCTCTTGTTCTCTAGTCTCATGTTTACAAGCCTTTCCTGCTGCGCTTGCATGAAAAAAGCATGATAGTATAAGAGAAAAATACTGGAGAGCCCATTCAAAGATGGAAACTTTCACCTAAAGATGATTATTTGCCAACGCAATGTTCTCTTGCTAATATTGTGGTGTTATGGTCATTTCCTCCTTCAACAGACACCTTCCTCAAAAAGATAGCTATGATGTTGCTTTGCTGTGTATTTATTCTTTGCAAAAATGCTGGCGCTCAACAGCCTACCTAGCGTTGAAATTTTACCTCTTCAAAGACTTAATGCAATCTCCTAAGTTTTCTTAGATACAAGAATTTTTCAATAAATTTTTCTGTACAATTTGGATGATTTAACTCTGTAATATGTCGGAAGATGTCATGATTTGTAAATTTGTATCATATAAATAAGCTTAGTTGAATGATCTTTTCTTCATCATAGAGATACCTCTGGATAAGAGATTCTCTGTCTTCTAAAACCCCGGTCAGATGCAGTAGTCTTACTAACGCGAAAGATTTTTTCTATTAAAATGTTTTCTTTTCCACTGTCTCCAAATGCATCCTCAGTATGAAGGGCTGCTGCAAAGGACATGGCTATTAACACATCTTAACTCCAGAGGAGGGATTGCTGCAAACTTAATGGCTAAATGTATTTGTCTGGCTTTACCAGATGGCATAACGAAACCACGAATAATGTTCATAGGGAAAAAAATCCTGCTTTATTTTTCCACCAATGTTAACACAGGATAAGAAGATATTTCCTTTTAATTTATGAAACCATAGCTTTAAGAACTACTTTTTGTGTTCACAAGAAAAAAACTATATGAATGTGATCAAATCAGCAAAAACAAATCAAAGCAAATACCTTTTTCACTCAATACAAGAGTTTCATTTTTTTTGTATTAAATAAAAGAAATAATGCCTGATGATATTCAGATGTTTTCAGATCCACAATTAAAAGTTCCTCTTTTAAATGAGTCCCTGAAATAATGAAACTGGTAAAAATTCAGCAATCAGTAGTAGATCTCTCCACTCCCCACCCTGCCTGCCTCTCCTCCTCTCTCTCCTCTCCATCCAGTGCGCTCAGGCAGCAGCAGGAGTCTTGGCTCTGAGTCTGGAGGAAAGCAGCAGCAGGAGGAGCTGGAGACATCCCAAACCAAGCTGACCTGAGGAACATGATCGGGGCTTTGACAGCCGTGGCTTGCCTGTACCTGCTGGTGGGCGTCTCGTTGCAGGTGGACGCGAAAAATGGGAAGGAGGCAGAGAGCGTGGGGAATTTCATGGAAGACGAGCAATGGCTGTCAACCATCTCTCAGTACAGCCGTAAGACCAAACACTGGAATCGCTTCAGAGATGTGAGTGCTGTATTTTCTCCTGCCTTTATAGCTGCGCTCTGGCGCCTTGGGGACTCCAAGGCTGCTGCTTGGCATTTGTCTTTGTTTTTGCTTTAAACTCTGTTTATTTCATCAAAGTTAACTTTTATCCCAAACTGCATACGCAGGCACATTAATTGGTATGAACGAAATATTTAAAGGGTATGATTAAATCTAAATAAGCGCGCGCCTTTGTATCCGAGTTAATTTAGTTAATTGGTATAGACTTTTTTTTTTTTTTTTTATAAAAGGTTTCAGAAATTCTGAGGTTTTCTAGTGGAAGCAAAATAATAATAGTTTTAAACCTTTTTTTGTGCACAAAAAATTGTATTCACCCCTAAAAAAACCTGGTACCTCTAAATAAAAACGGCTGAAAAAGGAAACCATCTCTGCCAGCTACAGTCATCTAGCAACTATCATCTTTCCTTTTGTTTTGAAAGTAGTTTGGACTGAATTACACTGTAAACAAAGAGTCTGTGAAAAAGTTTTTGTCACAGTTCTGGGCTTTGACTGGGCCAATAAAACTCTGAGGGTCTAAATAAGAAAGGGACAATAAGCAGCTGCAGTGGCGCCTCCAGAAATGTTTCATAGGGGGGCCCAGATGGGGCCTCTAAAAATCTTGGGGCGGCACACTGAAACTAAAAGCCATAATTTCAGGGTTTAAATTTTTAGGTAAACCTGCCTGCAGAAATCGTAAACACTCAAGTAAACACCTACACCTACTCATATCTTGCACTGAAAAAATAATGCAACTGCTTTCAGCATTTACTTAATCATATTTAGTTACTTTAATATAATTGCTTTATGCCCCTCCCCTGCTAAAATGAAACAACTGTGTTAAAGTAACTAAATATGATTAAGTGCCCAAAAATTTTTTTTCAGTGTGGTTTATTGTGTGATTTTTAATGTTATGTACCTGGCTGTGCATAAGGGGATGAAATGCTAAACTGATGCTATTACAATTCACACTGGCGAATTGTGGCCAGGAAATTGCACATGGTGGCCGTGGCCACCCCTGGCCACCTCTTGGTGGCACCACTGCGCAGGTGCATGATGAAGGAATTCATAAACGACATAAGGAAACACTGGGTATAGAAATCAGGACAAAACAGCCAAGAATTGAAGTAAATGTTGCTATTGATTACAAGAGATGTTAAAATAAAACAAAGATTGAAATAACGTACAGTTAAGAGCTAATACAAACATAACAGTATGCATAAGAAAGAGTCAAGAAACTCAACTTTAAAAATTATGATCTGTTATGTGAACTGTATTTTAAAGGTATAGTGGAGGACAGGCTCGGCCCACCCCTTAGGCCATAACTCTAAAGAAAAAACGTTTTTTACCCATAGACGGCCATCCTAAACTGCCAGATTAGAAAACATCCCAACCTGGCAACAATGTGCGTAAGACGGGAAACGTTAGCCTTTAGATGCAAAGCCCCATCATGCATGGCAACATATTTTTGCTAAATATTCTAACGTAAATCTGCCAAATATAAGAGGAACACCTTGGTTTGTTTTAAAGAAAGCATTTTAGTTTTATTATAATTTAGTTTATTGCAAGGATTTTACAGTTTGAAGAAATAGAAAATTACACCATATGTCAACCAACACAAAGGACATGCATGACAAGGAAGGGTTATATATATATATACTGCATGCATCATTTAGGTTGTTTACATTGTACTACTTCTTGGGCTTCTTGAGATATTTACTGTCACAGGTAGGTGCTTCGGCTGGAGAGTAAGTTTTGGGGCTGGTATGATTTAAGGAAGGCCGGCCCCTCGCACGCTGAAATTAGGACCGTCCCACTGGGCAAATGCCCGATATCACAGATTAGCAGTTTGAGCCTGGTAGAGGACGTTATTTTTCTGGGTGGATCATTAAAATATGTGGTCCTCCTAATTGTCAATCATTCTGGTGATATGTTTACGTAAGGCCGTCCTAGTGCTCGTCCCCATTTTCATTCACAGGTGGTGAATCTGACATAGTGGAAAAATTTTAAATCTTTTGAAAAGTATGAGCAATGCAAACAGCAACTTTTAAACAGAGCCTGCAAAAGGAGAAATGGGCTTGTGAATTTGAAAAGTAATAGGCATTCCCTCATCAGGGTTGTACATGTGCATTTTTTAAAATGGAGGGCAGTTTTTTTTTTTTTTAATTCACGAAAATCCTCCATTATAACTTTAAGAATGGTTCACATGTTTATTTTCACTACTATCCTGCATTTAGCTCCACATCTTGTTATCCCCTCTGAACAGCTTTCCTGTTCCTGCTACTGTTCAGAATCTCTACAGCATCAGGCTTCTACCACCATACTTCCCTGGAAATAAGAGTTGATATTACTGTTAATTTTCCTCCTCAATGTTTTATATATATGCCAAAAAACAACAACAACAACCCTATTAACACCTTCCTATATAGTCACCTGCATTGTGTCTAGTAAACAAAACAATATGACCTGCTTTCAACAAGGTCTGTCTTCTCACTTCTTTTTCATCAAGTTAACTTTACGTGTAGTTTTCCTTTCGGCAGACTATTTCACCTTACGGCCCTAGCACCCAGGCATGACAGTAAAATGCTACAAAATTAGTGTTGAAATTATAGATATGAATGCACTGATGTTATCCTGATATAAGAAATAAGTGCAGTATCATAAAAAATGTGAATATAAAAGGGTTTAACATAATGTAAGCTTTATAACCCACTGATTAGTGATGCATTGGTCAGTTGTTCTCATATGTTATATTGTTAATTATTGTTTTCTGTTTGAGTAATATTACTTGATTACGCATTTTCCAACATTCCACCCTGCAAAATGAGCAATAAAATATGAAAAGTATTTATGATTCATGCTAATATTGTATCAGATCAATGTTAATACTCAAGGATGCAATAACAGTGTTTTAGCAGATTCCTTATAGAAATTATTAGGTGTATATATGTCATACCTTTTTATTAAGCTCCCGCTTAAAAAGTTTTTCTGTTTTTTCTGATTTAGTATTTGAGTCTTAAATGTGTTTTCATTTGCTGTAAATAGAAACTCATAGTAAATAACAGAACAAAGGAGACAATAGTCTCCTCTTTGAAGACAAGTCTATGTGTAATAAATCAGAATTATATTGCATGTTGTGAATTGATTTACAGAGATAACTAAACATTTCAATACTATTACCGTATAATGAATTATGTTAACATTTTACAATTCAGGACAGCCTATAGTACAACAAACCAATGGTAGAAGAAAATATTACGGGTAAAAAAAGAGAACTTCTAACAGGTTTTAATTTGTGCTGTCTCTAATTCATGCCAAACATATTTTAAGGGAAGGAAATGTTTTTTTTGCTTTGTCATGTCTCTGTCTCAAAGTTGGAATCATAAAGTCTGAACTCAGCTCAAAGTTTTTCAGGCTACAGTCTGATGTAAGGCGACCTTAGTGTGACAAAAGACCTAAGAAACCGTGGCATAGACTTCATGTTTGAGATCACTTTGGAGAAGCTGATAAGCAGGTCTCAGATCCACTCAAGTTTCTACTTTAACATGCAACAGCTGTTTGATCTCAAAGCACGAAAATCTCTGCTCAGGCAGATAGTCTTATCAGTGTTGGCCAGAGAAAAAAAATCAGCACTTCCTAGCATCTTTGGTGCTACAGAAAGGTGCTTGTGATGTCCACTCAACTGGGTCTGGGGAGAATATGTAATTGAATCACAAATCTAAACCACCATGCATATTTGCACATGATCCCTCCTGGTGTTTGGACCTGTCTGCCTCACCTGTCTGTTCGAATGAGTGTTTGGCAAATAAAATGGTTGAACAGATTTGGGATACGGCCTCATGCAGGGCTTCTGGCAGTAAGCCCAACCATAACGTCCATCAGTGGATTTGTTCTTGGTTATAAAATTCAACCTCAGTTTAGTTTTTTTATATTTTTGTTTATAGTTAGTTTTTTCAGCTTCATTTTAGTAAATCTGAATGTAAATAATGTATAAATAATATTTTTTTAGTAAAGAAAGATTTAGAGTTATATTTATCTGCTTTAAAATAGAACCATCATTAAGTTGTATGTAAGCTGTACTACTTACATTCTGATGTGATCAGTATTTAAGGGGAAACTTATCCTCTTGAAATCTGTGGTAGTTTTATCATATAGGAAATCTAACTTAGCTGCACAATGTTTTGAATGGGTATTTTTATATGGACTTTAAAAATGTATGCTGTCATAGCAGAGAAAAACAGGCAATATGTATTAACAAGAGAAGAGAGAGGAAATATTCTTTGCACATGTCAACATATTTGAAGTGTCAGAAATTAGAATAATGGAGACATATTGTCTGTGCTATTTTTGGAAGAAACTCCTTGCAACACTGCTTTTTCTTGCATCTGGATGAATTATTCCTCTCCTTAAATAGTTTTTTTAGAGGGGCTGTATAGTTGTTGTGTTGAGATTCATCTGTCCCTGTATACTTTAAATCACATTCGTCAGAGCAAATGGATAATAGCTTGCAGAGAAAATCAGTGATTTCAAAACGAAATGTAGGATTTATATAATGAAGAGCAGCACTAATCAATTGTAAGGTGCTTTTCTTCCAGAGAAGTGGACATTTATTTTTACGAATCAGTGTTAACATTTGTTATTATATTATGAAATAAATAGCTTTCTGCTTTTTGTTAATATCTGATGTCCACTGTTCACACAATTGTGGTCCTGAAATCACAATCTTTCACTTGTCTTGCTTGTTTGTCAAGAGAAAATTAGATAAAACTGTTGTCTTCCCTTTTGTTGTTAGTTGTTGAATTATTGTGTTTTAAAAAAAATGCAGTTTGGAAACCAAAAATATTTTAAGTTTCTTTTATCAACCAAACATGCTTATAAAAAAATATGAATACAAACATACATTTTTTAAAGATATAGTGGAGGATTTTCTTTTTCCGGGTGGATCATCAAAATAAGTGGTCCTCCAAATTGTCAATCATTCTGGTGATATTTTTACATAAGGCCGTGCTACGTGCTCGTCCCCATTTTCACTTGCCTGTGGTGATCAGACATTGTGGAAAAATTGAAAATCTTCTTTTGGAAAGTAAGCTTGTATGAGCGATGCAATCAGCAACTTTTACACAGAGAGCGTGCACGAGGAGAAATGGGCTAATGCATTCTCTTTTAATAGGCGTTCCCTCTCGGGACAAGGTACAGGGTTGTGCATGTGCATTTTTATGTTTTTTTTAAAGTGTAGAGGTCGGGTCTGCAAAAATCCTCCACTATGCCTTTAATCATTACAAGAAAGGTGGTTTTGCACATCTGTGGAGACTGAAAAGATTACATGAAGGGCAGGTGCTTTTTTGCATCGTCTCCATGTTGTGTTCATACATGCCATTTTTGTGCAGTGCTGTTACAGAAAAAATAAACCCACTCTGATTTCCCAACCTCTCCATGGTGACATGCAAAATTCACATTTATATGGAGCCCTCCACACCACTCTTCCACATGTACAGTAATCATTATCATGCATATCTTGTAATCATGTTACAGAGATATCCTTCTCTTTAAAGTGCCTTGAGATGCCGTGTTGGGAATTAATTTTATGCAAATAAACTTATCTGACTTGAATTTAATTGAATATTTTAAGTCTATGGACTTTTAGAACAAACACATGTTAAAGAATGAGTAGACCGTAAATAAATGTCAACAAACACTTTTTCTCAATGAATCAGTTATCCTGGGTGGGACGTTTCCAATACACGCTTTGTGTGTTGTTCGGTGTTTAAAACTAGATTTATTTTTAAATAGTTGTGAAACTTTACCTCAAAACGAACAGTACTAAAAAGAATTGTATGTCACAATACCGAAACCCACAAAAATACTGTTATAATGATTGTCTCACCTTGCAAGATAGAATTAAGCGATGACACCGAAATTACCTGTGGATTAAATAGACTTAAGTGCATCTTAATTCTAAAATGATCTCATATATGTCACATAAAAAAAAAAAAAAAAACATCTGTTCATTAGTTTCATTAAAGTTTAATTATACTGCAGTGAAATGCTTTTAAAAAGCCACACCGGAAATTGTTTTTTTAATGTCAGATTGTTTGTTAAAATTTTAAGCTGTAGTCTCATTACCTCTTCTTCAGGAAGTGGTGGCATTTCAGTCAGGAAGAATATTCCAGACTTTTAATCAAACGAAAAAGGAAGACAGAGAGGCTAAAGCACAGCATATGTGGAGCTGTTACGCTTTGAACAGATGGGTTTGCTATCTTGTACTCAGACAGGACTGTGATCTGCTGTTTAGGGTATGGAAATACAACATCTGAAATAGGAAGGTTGCATTTGTTTGCTGTCTTGGCTAACATGAAGTGTGAAAAAACAGATTACCTTTTGTCATATTTGTCTGTCTATCTATGCCTTATGACGTATGCCTTAAAAGGTCTGGAAATCTGGCATTAGAATGAAGAACAATAGCATGTTATGATGCTCTCTGTAAGGTTAAGAGCTACCGTCATATACCTTGATGTCTGAGATTTTCAGTTGTGTTCAGGACTACCGTATAACTTCACTAGTCTGCTGGCATAATGGTTATGTTTGGATCTGTGCTGAAGGGTGAAATTGCCTTTTCCCAGAGTATGAGATGAGCAGGAGGAGTTCAGCAGTGAAAAGAGGTTCTCTAAGGAACATCCTAGGTTACACTGCCTTCGCCTCTTAAATGTAATTTTCCCTAATGGCTGACTCAGTTGCAGTTTTAAGGTCCCCCTGTGCTTTTTGTCTGCTGAAGAGAGCTAAATTAAAGCACATTATAAACTTATATGCATTTCATTTAATTTAAAAAAATGAATTGACATTTATGTGGTATATTTGGAATATGTTAAGCAGTTCATACCACTGCTTACATATTATTGTGTCCTTTTTTTACTTTAAGGCTGATTCTGCCGTCTCTCTTAGGATTGCAGATAGGGGCCTCATTAGGAAGCCCTGCAGCCTCTTAGTCCACTATAGAGCTCTGTTTAAGGCTTGCACCTGCCAGCACTCAGCACCAGACCTATGCCAGCCACAGTTTGAAATATCCAGGGTGTTTTTAATGTTAAGATATTTATTAATGTGTTAAATACATTGACTGTGTTCTGCAACAGCCAGATTAACTTTATCCTGGTGATTCCATCTATATTTTGGTGCATTAACATCCAGACTATTATTATTTATCAATAAGATATAGCAAGCACTGAGACATCAATATAGGTACAGTGTAATGGAATCTGTCAATGTAACATTTATACTGTAGATAACAATACTAAATAGATATAGGATTTAAATGGTCCAAAATGGAATAGTTTTCATATATTTCAAACACTGTGTTACATTTTTAGTTACTTATAAAACACATCCACAAGATGAATTTCTTATTTCCTGTAGGATTTTTCTACCAAAATAGTTTCAGAATGTCAAACATCTTATTGCTTTCTCACACGTCTCCAATCCCTGGCCAACTGTTCTCCTTTTTTCCGGATCAGCAAAGACTTGGCGTTGTTTTTGGATTCTAAAGTCAATGATTTACTGGATGAAACAGAGTTTTCTATTTTCCAACTAAATGCCTCTTGGTCTTTTCCGGGGCTTTTGATGGAGCAAATTCTGAACTGTTATTAAACATTTCCTCTGTACTTGAACAACTGTGATATTTCTTTTTTCTCAAACACTTTTTCTACCAATACAGTATGGGCTTCACATATGAATAAATGAATGTTTGCTGCTGTAAAACTATTTGACAATGCAATATAAATTGATAAAATCTGTAAAAAAAAAAAAAAATAAAACTAATAAATGCTCAGAAAATGTACTTTAGCAACTCTAGATAGAGCTTCTTTAAAGATAAAGAAGGTTGTTGGATTTAATGTTTGGGATTCTTCTTACAGAGCATAATGATTCTTCTGTTGCTAAATCAGACAATTATTATTTTTACTTACTGATTGATCACAGTAAGTCTAAATAGTATTTATCAGGGCTAATCAACCGGTTTTGATATGTTTTGGAAAATAAACACACTTCAGATCAATATGCATATTAAAGAGTGTCTATCTTTGTGAGAAATGGTGAGTCACTTTCTATGCTTAGGTTGTTAATTAAAAAATGCTTTATGCACCACCTCCCTTTTTGGTTTTTAAACTTCTAAGGCAACAGAAATTCTCCCAAATTATATTCATTACTGCAATCCAGTGAAATAAAAAAATGCATCAAGGCTAAAATGTTGTTGCCTTACATGATTCCCCTGAATTCTCTCACGTCTTGTAAAAATCACTAATTAGCTACCAATTAGGCTCCCATAGGCAATCTGCTTTATACACATATTTTATGGTGTGCTCTTATAAATGAGACAACATCCTGGCCTGTTCACTGACCCTACAACAGGTCGTTCCTGATTGAAGTCTTGATAAATGTAGGACCATGGACAGCTCTATTTTTCAGCAAATAAGATGCTGCTGCATCTTGACAGCGAGCTCCCTCAGCTCAAAGATCCGCTGTCAGTGGTGAGATTTCAGCTGCTGTAATCATCCTCCACCACATTTATTAGCTTCCTGCAGGATTTATGCTTCAGTGCTAACAGCCACTATAATTATGGATATGAAGAGTTTGAGCACGAAGGATGTATGCGATTATAGGAATATTATGAGGCCCTTTTCCACTTTTGATAGAGTGTCAGATCGCTGTTTGAAAATTATATCAGTAAGAATAATGTCACTTCAATAATATCACTTTATGGCCAAAAAAGAGTTTAATTGCTGTATTTTCCAGGAATTTCGGGAAAACATTTTTGTTTTGATTGGAAAACCTTTTTTAGAATAATGCATTTAATCTTTGAGTCTAGCCGTGCTGACGTTAGAGTTAAAGCGCACATCAGCACTAGAGTTATCAGCAGCAGTGACGGCCTCAGTTCCATCTTTTTCAGCCCTTAACTTCGATGTGAGGTTCTGAAAATCTCTGGCTGAATAATTAGCTGTTCCAAGGCTCTTCTTCTTCTGGCTCCATTGTTCATGCATTATTTATAGTGGCATCTGCCTGAGTCGTCTCTGTACGCATGAAGCCTCCCCTCTATGCCTTGCTGCAGGCAGATTGATAAATACTACCCTCTCAGTAAATTTGTCTTCACTTATAGCTGGCAAACTGGCAATGGATGATCCAGGATTATGACAAGCAAACAAACAGAACTATATTATTGCTTTTCTACACACATATAATGAAACAAAGGATTCCTTTGGAATCTTTTTTGAGAACTTTGCAGAATGTTCTGCACAGGAAGGAGCTGAAAATCAAAAATAAATAAACAATTATGTTTCTCAATTTGTGTCAAACTCAGTAAAAATAGAATAGATATTGAAAGTAATTTAAATGTTCATGTAAGAAAATTATGAATTCCGAAAATATCACAAATACATAAATTAAAAAGAAAATTTGTTCAAAGATAGAATCTAGAAATAAAAAAATAAAGCTCAAACCCTGTCCAAGGTGAAACTTAGTTAATTACTATGCCATCCAGCCTCTATCTCCAAGCAAAACGAACTCCATGCATCCACTCAGTCAAGCATGTCTCCTTTATAAACATGTTTTCTGCTATTCCCCATAAAGGGTACTCTTATCTCCATCAAATATTTATAAATACCAGTGCTACATTGAATGTGATAAAAAATGAAATTAAAAAAGAAATATTGGCTGCATACATTGGATATTTACAAGAAGGCAGTAGGAAATAGTATTTTTCAGCACAATATAGCCTTGTAATCCATAACTTTAGAACCTTAAGCATGACCCAAATACATTTTAATTGTAGAATGAGATTAAACAAAGCTTTCATAACTGTATAAAGATTTTAAATTTTACCCTAAACTAATCATGGATTATGTTTTTATGGTCCAGTTTCTTCAAGAAGTACACTACTGTTTCATGTAGATTAGGTGTTTTAATAAAAGCTTTCAGATATGAAGGTTTCCTGCGAATATCTGTGTTCTGCTGAGTTCCCCTTGGGTAAAGATAATTTAGGGCATCACAGTTGTACTTCACCTCAAGAAGAAGCTTTGTTGGAATTGTGGCCTGTATATTTTATTTTTTTTACCTGGATGCAGTATATATATAGATATGACTTTAATGTCATAGAAACATGAGGAGGAACACCACATTTAGAATCGATGCCTTGGGATCATGCATTGTCACTCCCTCCATGTTCTACATGTTGTTTATGTTTAGCTTGATTTGTTCTTTAAATTTTCCTTTTTGTCATTTTTATTATGAAAATTAAAAATGAAAGAGCATTATTGGACAAAATAATGGATCCTACATAGCACATATAGAAGGTCGGTTAGACTGATAATAAAAAAATCAAAAAAATAACTGGCATTGGCATCAGCCTTTAAAAACCTCTATAACTTTTTTAGGGATTAGTTCATATCAATTAAAAAGTTTTATACTTAGCCAAAAGACAGTTACTAAAAGCGTTCTATGAATGTCTAACAAAACACTGAAGTTATGTTCTTTTTGTTATGCATATTCTGTTTTGAGTCACATTCTTTTAAGCTTTACAAAAGAGATAAGGATGTTAAAGGAAGTGCTGGGGATGTGAAGCCTGTAGCAACACTGAGAAATTAACATTAGCAGACCACAAGCTGAAACACTGTGGGAACATGTTTGCTTAGAACTGCATCCAGGGGATAGTTTAAACACCAAACAAATAGTACCCTGGTAATTTATACTATAGTATAAAGAGTAATAAGTGAAATTATGATATTATATTTGACGTAAAACTTGGACCTAAATTAAACAGAAATCCTGTGGTTCCATAAGAAACAAGCCTTCATTGTGGACAATTTAAACCCATCCTCCATATAGTAGTGTGTTATAATAAGTCAATTTTAGTGCATAATTTATTGCCAGTCATTGCAAATACTTGTTATTGCCAAGAGATTTTACATAGAGATAAATTGACTTTGATGCTTTTTCTGGTAATATTTGAAATCATCATTTGATTTACTTTAATATTTAATCAATTAATTTGATCTGTGATCTGAAAATAATGTTGTCTGTTTTATATCTACTTATTTACAGTTTGTGCCAATAGTATTGTTAAAATACTTACATTTTTGATTTTTTTTGTAAAATCCATCTAAATGTGATCTGTACCAGCAAAGTACCAGCATGGAGTTTGAACTGGTGGATCAATTGGCCGTGTGCTGTATGTGATCCAAGAAAAAGACTGGTATCCTGTTCAGCACTGATATTGGTTTGCAGTGCTCCCACATTCACTAAAGATGAAAGGCTGCTGCTTCATTTCTACCAGAGGGAGAATTACCTAACACAGACAAGATAACATATCCAGGAAATCAGCCGGGAAAACTAATAACTTGGTAAACCTTTTAGTCATATAGTTACATCTCTGCAGCAACAGTACTCCAGTTCGAAACCATTTTTACAATATATAAGATATTACACATCTAAAGAAATTTATTTTTATTTTTTTTTACAATGTAAGCAACTTAGAATTATAATAGAAATACTTGGTCTGGTTAGCTTAATTAGGCTTGTGTCGTGGAGTTTGGATAAAAATATGTACTGCTGCAGAAAGGCTGTTGTTGTGAAATAAAGCACAGCTGAGATGGCGCAAAACTGTGTCACAGTTGGACCCTTTCACAACCGTCAACAGCAGACGCATGCAGTAATAATCAGCGGCTGTAACAAGCAATTAATGTAGACTAGGGGCAACACTCAACAAAGTGCTGTTCATTGTTGAATCCACAGAGAAGATGGTGACGCTGTTAAATACAATGAATCTGACAGTCATCTGAAATTAAACTATAAAACGTTCAGCTTTGCATTAAAGGCTGATTCTCATGGAAATCAAAATGGACAAAACTGTCAAATCCACTAGATAAGGATTGAATTGTGTCTATAAAACCAACAGGAATACAATAAAGAAATCAGGATCTGATTATGGATGCTTCATCTTTAGTTGATTATTTTTTTGTACTGTGGGCCAATTTGTAAGCAAATAATTTAACCTGTTGATGTTTAATATATTATTTTGTATATCAGGCTCTTATCTTAGGTATTTATCATTTATTTACCCATAGAAATGGGAGCCAATTAGGTGTTAATTACAGAAGAACAGATTGTCTTAAAATCCCATTGAAGCTGTTTCTTTGCTCTGTTGCAGACATGGACATGCAGCTAAGATTCCATTTATTTTATTAAAAATATAACATGGTGATAAGCAAACATAAGATTCTTCAGATGGCCAAAAGAAATATTGATCAACAATATTTTAATGAAAAAGGAAAATATAGACGATCAGAGACAGCTTTCAACCTTTTCACGATGTGGTATTATTTTTTACAAAAACTTGGAAAAAAGATACTTTTTGGAGCGAGGACTTTTTAATTTATCAGGATTCTTAATTTATTGAGTTTTTAAAGGGAAAATTAGGGTGACTGTCTACTGGAGAGTTAGTCTGTTCATCAAAACATATTTTAGCTATAAAGGGTCAAATAAAAAGGCAACTTTAAAGATATTTTCAGTAAAAACTTACACTTATGACTTATTTAGTGCTTTGTACAATTATTTATACGTCTTCTAACTTTTCCGATTTTTTCACATCATAGTAAACCCTAACCAACTTCCCTATATTAGCTCAAGATGCCACCGCATAACATGCTACCACCACCGTATTCGTATTATGCAACAGAGATTTTAGATGATGAAAGAAAATTGCTTCAAAGCTTTGGATATTGTTGTACAACCTATAAAGAGATGTATTCATATTACACAGAGGTGGACTCTTTTTACTTATTATAACATTTCTAAAGGCAGGATGACATTTAGGGGGTATTAGACATGATAATGCTAAAAAAGAAATGTGCTTGTTATTTTCCTTACAGTTTAGATTATTTTTAAGCGGTTCAAGTGAAAACATTTACAATGTGTTATCCCACAGAAATATGTTTTTTCCCCCAGCTAGTTAAAAAGAAATATATCCAAGGTGTTTATAGACAGGGGGGACATAAAGATAATAAGCCATATATATGTTCCTGAGAGATGTACACGCCTTTAAAGAACTATGAGACCATTCTCAAACAAAAAGTGGACAAACAGTAACTTTGCATGCCACAGAAGCTCTGAGAGGATGTAGTCAGTCAATGAAAGCGATTATCTTTGGAGAGATGATTAAACCTGGACAACAGCCTGCAAACATAGCTGTGTATACATTAGCCAGGTGGATTTGTATTGAGTCTGCACAGCAACGTTGCCCTAAATATAATCAGGTTTGCCTCGGGTGGTTTAGTGTTTTTGATATTTGGTCTCTTTGCTGTCACTATTATTGCCATGAACCGTCACAAACAGAACCACTCTAAGTGCTGCACTAATCTAAGTGGTGCAGCTTTCTCGTTCTGAGTAAAAATAGATATAATAATATAAGGTGCTTAGGTTCAACCTGGCATTTATACATTCTTTGCTTTAGGCCACACATCACTCACTGTTGAAACAGGATGACAGGTACCTGAGAATTAGGGCAGGCTTCTACAAAAGCTGAGGAGTTGCTCTTGCCTAAGGAGAGACAGGCTCTCTTACCATCTTCTGTGTGTTCACACTGGACAAGATGGGGTTGTATGCCTTAGAGCTGGATATGGAAGAGCTGAGCCTGCTTTTTGAATTAACCGTGCAATGCAAGGAGGTGTCAAGGACAAGCATAGAAAGGACTCTGATCCTGTCACTATACAAGTATGTTAGATGTTTGGAGGGTGTATTTATTTTTGTCCATGTCAGGAAGACTTGTACTTTTTTGAGCTGGCAGGGTAATGTAAACAGACTACAAAGGGATATTAAAATGACCTTAATCACACAAATGTTATAGTGTAATGAGCAGAGCTATAGTGCTTTTTTATTTATTTATTTTTCTTAGTCAAAAGGACCCAAGAGAATCTCATTTCTGCATGATGGATCTCTTCCTGGAGCAATAATATGGCATCTCTGTGTGTATCCCCGTTTTACTGTAATTTCCCCCTGCCACTGCAGGAGATTAGCATTATCAGCAGCCAAAACAACCCAATTTGTCCTCATTGCCATGGCAGGCGTGCAGAATTAACTGTAATCAGCTGGCTAGCATATTTAACGTAGATGGCCCTGTGAGGGTCCTTAGATCCCTGCACCAATTCAAAGGGCGTGCTTGTCATTAAAATGTTCTCTCAACTGAGCTGCTGGATTTAAAAATTTCTTTCCGGCAGTTTGAAGGAGGCTTCTGCGGACTCGTCATGGACCCCACTTTGTTTGAACAGCTTACAAATTTGTTCAAATAGGCACCCTTACAACTAAAATCACGAATACAAGGATTGATTAACGGTTGTAGTGTTTTGTAACAGGCTTGTTGACAGTACTAATGAATGCTATGATAATGGCTGAACAGCTGCTCTGCTGATAGAGTTTCTACTAATGACAAAATTTAAAACTTTTCCAAAGAAATTTCCAGAATTGAAAGCATATTTCTGCCCAGTGTTAAACCTTATGACGTACGTTTACTGTGGCCTTTTGGCAAATGTTTTTTATAAGGCCATGCTTTGCAGTATAGGGCAAAAAAGTATTTAGACATATTCTAATGGTGCAAGTTCTTCTACTTAGAACGAAGATACATTTAAACTATAAGAGACAAAAAAAAAAAAAATAAATAGTTATAATCCAGCAAAACATATTGTAGGATTTTTAAATGATTTATTTGTAAATTAGGACAGAAAATAGGTATTTGCTTTCCCACAAACAAGCAGGATGTCTTGCCCTTACACCGTCCTCCACTTGTTACCTGTATTAAACCCATCTATATAAAAGATACCTGTTAACAGCCTTAACCAGTTAGACTCCAAGCACTATAGCCAAGACAAGAGCTGTCGAAGGATATCAAGAAGAAAACTATAGACCTGCTGCAGGCTGGGAGAGCGAAAGCTACAATAGACAAGTAGTTTGGTGAGAAAAGATAAACTGTGAGAGCAACTGAAAAAACATGGAAGACATAAAGACCATTGATAATCTCCCTCAGTCAGGGGGCCCATACAAGATCTAATCCTGTTGGCTCAAAATGATCATGAGAACGGTGAGTAAAAGTCACAGTATAACATTGAGGGACCTGATGAATGAGCTGCAAGATGCATGGACTAAAGAAACAAAGGCTAATAGTAACACACTACACCCAGAGGGACTCGCATCCTGCAGTGTCAGGAGTGTCCCCCTGCTTAACCAGTACATGTCCAGGCCTGTGTGAAGTTTGCCAGAAAGCATAAGGATAATCCAGAAGAGGAGTAAAAGAAAATAATGTGGTCGGATGAAACCAAATTTAAACTTTTTGATACAAAGCAAACTCGCTGTGATTAAAGGAAGAAGAATGCTTTTTGTATGCCAAGTAACACCAAACCTACTGTGAAGCATGGGGATGGAAACTTTATGCTTTGGGGCCATTTTTCTGCAAAGGAGACAGAAGGACTGATATGTCTTAACACTAGGATTCCCAGAATTCTGATACTACAAAAACTCCTACTGGCCGTCAATTTGACGGGTGACATTTTTCCCAATGAGTAGTGATGATGTCTTCAACTGAAATGGTTTTAGTATTGCGATATCAACCCATAGTGGATATGTAAACATTAAAACAGGTCTAATATATATATCCTAAAGGCTGTATCGTATGCAATTATTTGCGGTCTAAATTTGCATAAAAAGAATAAATCTGTAAAATAAATAAGACTGTTTTACTACAGAGGTTTGAAGTTTGAAATTACAATTTTATTTACAGAAATGGATTGATTACCCCCGATCATGTCCCGCACACCACTTCTTCATGTTTATGAAAAACATCATATGAGTGGTTTTTTGTGGAAAAGTCAGTTAACATGAGCAGTGTATGATTAATGTAAATAAAGTTCTTTCTGTTTAAAATAACAGAATCTTCAAAATTATGGCCTTGGTAGTTCTAACTTATCCCCAAAACTTAAAGCCTCTGTCGGCCTAGGCAGGTGGCCACTCAGACTCAGCCTGGTTCTGCGGGAGGTTTATTCCTGTTAAAAGGGAGTTTTACTCTCCACTGTCACTAAAAGCATGCTTGGTGTGAGGGATTGCCTTTGAGTCGATGCAATCAACTGGTTTTCCTTAGATAGAAAACTTTGAATCGATTTGACTGTATAATCTGGTTGCATTGTCTCTGGAAAGTGCCTTGACATGACATGTGTTTTGAATTGGTGCTATATAAATAATTTGAATTTAATGAATGGGCAATGTATTGTGAAATCTTAAGCCAAAACCCCCTGTTAATGCAGGAATGTCAAAGTGGTTCCAGAAAGGGCTGTGTGGCTGCAGGTTTCCAACCAAGCAATAGTCCACCGGACTTCAGTCATCTCACCAAGTGAGTTCAATCTGAACATAATGACTTGATGAAATGACTGGAGTCTGATGTGCTATTGCTTGGTTGGGAAGAAAACCTGCAGCCACACGGCCTTTTCTGGAACCACTTTGACACCTCTGAGTTAACCTCTTAACATCCACCTTATTTTGGGTAATCCTCGCCTATTTTGCATATGGAAAAGCAAATAACTTAGAAACTGTAAGCCCAAATTACATGTGCAGTACATTATTTGAAAGTTAACACCCGCTAGTTTCCTAATATATGAATTAAAATTGGGTGACTAGAACACAGACCAACCTGCATCAGTTGAAACATGACTCCAAGTTGTTGTTTTTTATTCTCAGAAATGATAAGTGTTTTTTGAACAGCAGTAATAAAGACATTCTTGAGAAAAGGCAGATTTTATTGCATTATATTTCTTCTACATTATGTCAACCACAAATGCAGAAAATTTCAGACCTAGCTATAACAGTTCCAGAGCTGTGGGCTATGGAACTTTTGGTGTCAGCTTGGAGCTGCGCGCAATGGCTCCACCACTGAAGGGGCCTGGAAGCTCAAAATGATTTGGTCGCTCCGACGCGTCAAGCATAAACCAAGCTTTAAAGGAAACGTCTGATCGCTGTCATTCCCAACAAAATATTAATTGACCTTTTGTTATTAACCATAGACCAATGTTCCACTATAAAAAAATATTTAAAAATCTTACAATGTGATTCCTGAATTGTTTTTCTTTTTTCTAATTTTGTCTATAATAGTTGAAATTTACCTATGATGAAAATAACAGACTCATTGTTTTGAGTAGGATAACCTTAGTTGCTGACTAATTACTTTTTAAGTCCACTGTAAATATGGGACCTCTAAAAAAATGGAATGATGGATGGATGAATGTTTTAATAATGTTATTGTGTTATATCAGCAGAAGTTTGATTCTTAAAAGATTAAACTTTTTTAAGTAAATTATATTATATACATTTTCTCCCATGAAATCAGTATCTTTAACATTTAAATACATAAAAGAAAAATTATTTATTTAATATATTCTCTTTTTTTAATGATGCTCATACTATACATCAAATTCCCTCTCATTTAAATACACAAAACAAAGTTTTTAAAGTAAGTTTAGGAACATGATGTACATTGAAAATGTGAAATTTTAAGGTTTCTTTTTTCTCTATTGGGCAAAAATGTTTGTTCAAGCTAATTGGAGATGATTTTTTCCCCCAGCCTCTGGTTGGAGTATTCGATATTGATTGAAATCCTCTCAGAGTGAGTTCAGTTTGCCAAGACCAAACAAGATTTAAGTTCATTTATTTGTTTGTGTTTAATGAGAACTTTTTTGCATTATCAGATCAATACTGATGAGTCGAGTTTCTGCAAAGTGAAAATAGCACATTGTGCTGGATGCTCTGTTTGTTTTAATGCAAGTTTTTCTACTAATATTGAGCGCTGCTGCAGGTTAAAGATAGTGGAACATAAGTGTAAAGTCCCTTGGGCAATCGGTGGTGAGCTCAATCTGAATTCTCTCTTCTTTTTCTGCCTCTTTGTTTTGCAAACTGATTAGGGAAGAGAGGGATAAGATCCTGCAGAGACTGTGTCGTTTTAAGGTTCTGCTTTGCTCAGCACTGTGATCCAGCTGAATCCATTTTTCCTGAACCGCACTGTTCTCCAATTACTGCATCTCACTGAGGATCCAGCGTCTTGATTTGGCCGTGAAGCAGCAAAAGTGAACTCGGCCGCCGTTTGATGTGTCACTTCATCTTCGATTTCAGACAGCAACTAAAGGACTCCTGAGAAGAGCTTTTTTTTTTTTTTTTCTTGTGATGCAACCTAATGAAATCTGCTATTATTCCTGATGGAATCTCATTTTATGAACAAAGCATTTTTGTTTCTAGTTCCCTTTTTCCAAACTTTGGGCAGAAAGCCATCATTTTTGTTTCTGCAATTTCGCAGTGTTTAAATGTTTTGGATGGATGCCCGCTTTTCAAATGGTTACATTGAAGCTCAGTAGAAAAGACATGCCCTTCACTGTGCAGATATGGCTGCTGATTGTGCTTGTGCTGTACTGCATTGCAGGCAGGCGTCTTACCTTGTGAAACAACATGCCTCCATTGCCTGCAAGCCCCCCTGGCAGTCCAGCTTAGATGATCAATTTTATCAAGCTCCATGTTGCTCAGCAGCAACTTAATCCCATAATACTCAGGTATTTTTTACTGTTGAGACTATGCCATTTTTCTCTGTGGGTTTCTGCCCTTGTCTTTAAGATGGGATTTTTTTTATTTTTTATGTGTGGTATGCAGTTAACTTAAGTAGAATACAGCACAACTACAAATCCAGCCTGCCTCTGCTGCAAAAGAAATGTGAAATCTGTCACAGAAAACCTACTGTAAAAACCACATAATGTGCTTACACATTCTTAGGTGTTACTGTGTTTTTTCTGTTCTTTTTTAAAGTGAAAACATTTGTTCCTTCTGTTATATCATCTTACAAGAGCATTATAGGCATTACAACCCAAAACTTCCATCTATTTTATCTTGTGGAAGACAAATACAAACTAGTCAATCTTTGCAAACTGAAAGGGAAATATTACACATTGTTTCATGTATTTGTATCCAGTTTTCTTTACTCTGAAAGCCTTAATTAACATCTATTGCAGCAAATTACCATTAGTGGTTATGAAGTGGTGATGTTAGAGAAGATTAATGAATGAATGAATAGTAGGAGGAAGACCATGAAACAGAGTTGACAAGTGGAGCAGTTCAAAACCGGGTTAGGTTAGGTTGAAAAAGCTAAGCTCAGCTGGGACATCTATTGACAGGGGAAGCTTTAGCAGAACACTGCAAAATTGGCCTGTGTAGATGTGTGTACAGAGGAAAAAAGAACTGTTATGGAAAGATACTCGCTTAAAGTTCATTTTTAGTTATTCAGAAAGATTCAGAAAAAGAACCCTATGGCTGAAATGTGCAACAGTATCACTGGCTCCACTTCACTAATTTTCAAACATTTTTTTAGTGCTTTTTCAGTACAGGCAGGAGCTTGTTTTGCTTTTTGGTTCTGCTTAAGCTGGGCATAATCTTTATGATACAGGTGCTGGTCATAAAATTAGAATATCATGAAAAAGTAGATTGATTTCAGTAATTCCATTTAAAAAGTGAAACTTGTATATTATATTCATACATTACATACAAAGTCATATATTTCAGATGTTTATTTTGTTTAATTTTGATGATTACAAATGACAACAAATGAAAATCTCAAATTCATCATATCAGAAAATTAGAATATTGTGAAAAGGTTCAAAATTGATGGCCCCTGGTGCCACACTCTAATCAGCTAATTAACTCAAACCACCTGCAAAAGCCTTTAAATGGTCTTTCAGTCTAGTTCTATAGGCTACACAATCATGGGGAAGACTGCTGACTTGACAGTTGTCCAAAAGACGACCATCGACACCTTGCACAAGGAGGGCAAGACACAAAAGGTCATCGCTAAAGAGGCTGGCTGTTCACAGAGCTCAGTGTCCAAGCACATTAATAGAGAGGCGAAGGGAAGGAAAAGATGTGGTCGAAAAAAGTGTACAAGCAAGAGAGATAACCGCACCCTGGAGAGGATTGTGAAACAAAACCCATTCAAAAATGTGGGGGAGATTCACAAAGAGTGGACTGCAGCTGGAGTGAGTGCTTCAAGAACCACCACACACAGACGTATGAAAGACATGGGTTTCTGCTGTCGCATTCCTTGTGTCAAGCCACTCTTGAACCACAGACAGCGTCAGAAGCGTCTTGCCTGGGCTAAAGAGAAACAGGACTGGACTGCTGGTGAGTGGTCCAAAGTCATGTTCTCTGATGAAAGTAAATTTTGCATTTCCTTTGGAAATCAAGGTCCCAGAGTCTGGAGGAAAAGAAGAGAGGCACTTCATCCACGTTGCTTGAAGTCCAGTGTAAAGTTTCCACAGTCAGTGATGGTTTGGGGTGCCATGTCATCTGCTGGTGTTGGTCCATTGTGTTTTCTGAGGTCCAGGGTCAACGCAGCCACATACCAGGAAGTTTTAGAGCACTTCATGCTTCCTGCAGCTTCATTTTCCAACAGGACTTGGCACCTGCACACAGTGCCAAAGCTACCAGTACCTGGTTGAAGGACCATGGTATCCCTGTTCTTAATTGGCCAGCAAACTCTCCTGACCTTAACCCCATAGAAAATCTATGGGGTATTGTGAAGAAGAAGATGCAATACACCAGACCCAACAATTCAGAAGAGCTAAAAGCCACTATTAGAGCAACCTGGGCTATCATAACACCTGAGCAGTGCCACAGACTGATCGACTCCATGCCACGCCGCATTGCTGCAGTAATACAGGCCAAAGGAGGCCCAACTAAATACTGAGTGCTGTACATGCTCATACTTTTCATGTTCATACTTTTCAGTTGGCCAACATTTCTATAAATCCTTTGTTTTTATTGGTCTTCAGTAATATTCTAATTTTCTGATATGATGAATTTGAGATTTTCATTTGTTGTCATTTGTAATCATCAAAATTAAACAAAATAAACATCTGAAATATATGAGTTTGTATGTAATGTATGAATATAATATACAAGTTTCACTTTTTAAATGGAATTACTGAAATCAATCTACTTTTTCATGATATTCTAATTTTATGACCAGCACCTGTATTTTTAATCATTGTACTCAGCTACAGCTCAAACTGTGCAAAGAAACAGCCGGGTTTGCACATGTGAAGTGGTGAGTTTCTGGTAAATCGGCTCTCAGACGCTCATTGCTCTGTTTGGACAGCAGGATTTGCTCACGAACACCTTACGAGGGCCGACTGAATTTTAAACCTGTTTGACTTTCTGCCGACCCTATGACTCCTGATCGGGAGGTGGTTGTGAGACGCTAATCTCTCCTCGTTACTATCTGTATACAACACGATGCGGGATGCACTATGACGCTGAAACTCGGCCAGATCCAAAAAATTGTCCGACCCGTGACCCTGAACAAACCATGCTCGTAGTGAAACAAGGTGGTTGTAGCATTATGTCACTACCAAAGTGGCAACAGGATGGTGGCAAGCACATCCTTTCTATTATTTTAATGAAAAACAGGCTTAACTTATAGACATTAAAGGAAACTCAGGAACCAATAGGTTAATACCAGCGGACAACCTGACAACAAGGGAGCAAAACACAGTCTCAGATACAGCAGGGAAGAACAGCAATCCGTTGTGTATAATCAACAAAAGCACTAACGTGTGGTTCATGGCACAGGCTATTCCTCAGTAGGAACTGGGAGGCTAGTTAAATCAGATGGACAATGGATTGAGATGTAAGTTGACCTTCCAAAAATGAAACAACCATAAACATTGGATCAAAACATATTCACATATTAGAATATGTTATGCAAACCTAAATCAAATCTGTGTCAAGACTTTAAAAGACCCTCTCCATCCAATGACCAAGCCAGATCTATTTTGAAAAGAGCATAGATAATTTGTTCCCTGGATCTGCAAAATTAGTAGATATTCCCCAAAGAGTGCACAGCTGTATGTTCTGCATAATATGAACTCCCTTTTTAAAGCTGTATTTGTAAAACATTTTTACCACCCAATTGTTTACTATCTCACAATTTGGCAAATTTGTTGCATAAAGCTAAAAAAAACACAATGAAACTCTTAGTTGAAGTGTGACAAAATGTTAAAATGCTTCAGATAAAAACAGCAGGCGACACCATTTCAAAACACTGCAATGTATTTCAGATTGTTTAAATCCATAGTGGGTCTGTGCCTTCCTTTGTTTGCCAAGTTCTCTGCCATTTTCAGAGACAGCAGGCTACAAACAGAACCAGACATTACCTCCACCACTCAGACCTCAGTGTGCTGAATCACAGAGACTTAATGACATGGCAAAGGCAAGATGCGCTCCTACTGCCTCACGTTAGCCAGAGAAAAGATGAATTTAAGACCGTCTCTGAGCTGTGTGCCCTTTGCAGCAATTTGAAGTACTAAGTGCTGCAATAATCAGGCAAAGCACATAACTGTGCAAATCATGGCTGAGGGAAATGATTAGCAGACATTGTTCTGCCAGTCAAACAGCCAGACACACATCACTGATCCAATGGTACGACAAAACCTACACACAGAGTGGAGCTATCAGCAGAGAAAAAGCATCTCCTAGTTCTGTTCTTTTATTACAGACATGACCCAGAACACTGGTCCATCCATCAGCCTGTGTTTATCCAGTCAACAGCAGACTAAATGACTTTGCGAAACTGGATAAATGAAGACTGGTGGGAGGATGCAAAATGTCTAGATCATCATTTAACCTCCAACTCATATCCTGCAGCTTAAGGGATGTTCTCACTGCAAATATTGGCCTTGCAAAAATCAATAAGGAATATTGCAGACACAGGCATGAGGCAGACCGTTATTGCACAGAGTGGGATGTTTCTCTACCTTTGTGTAACTGAAAGAATGGGTTCAAAAATTTGGGACATTTGCAAGAAATGTGGCAGATAATCTGCCTCAGAATTCAGACAATACAGCCTATTTTACCGTCCAGGGAAGCATCAGTCAGTAGACAGAAACTGACTCCTGAGATCCATTTAGGAAAATCAGTTTACCCTAAGAAGCACACTTTTTATGTAGGAGGGACTTTTTTTCTTAAACAAAACAAAAGGTGAATTACTCCCACTAAGTTGGTGCAAGTCTTTGCCTTTTTGTTTGGTTTCTTGGTCATGTGGGATGATAGTTTGGGAGGGAAATGTATAGACAGCAGAAAGGTGACCCATAAAAGCTTTATCTTTGTTTCAAGACTTATGGGATCATGAGTCAAAGAATAAGATTTCAACAATAAAATAACTTCCTCCACAATATGGTTAGCTTTAGTCTTAAAGTCAAGGGGAGAAACTTTTATAAAATTTGTTTATTATGATGGTCTTAATGACGTCTTACAACTAGGTGGGTAGAGTACCTAAATATGTACTCAAGTAAAACTACCACTTCTTTAATAAATTTCTACTTGAGTAAAAGTAAAAAGTAGAGTAAAAGGGTACTTGGTAAAAAAAGCTACTCAAGAACTGAGTTACAGTTTTACTATTTAAAATGATGGGAATCGAACAGACCATCATAAAAGATTACGTAAGATTTTATTTTGGTTTAAATACTAAAAGCAACAAATAGTAATAAAAAATAATAGAAAATGAATCAAGGCAGAAGAAACTGATATATCACGCATGAAATTATATTTTAACCTGAAAAACTCTCAAAAATAAGGAAGGCAATTATAAGAGTTTTATTGAAACAATATTTTAGGACTGGCACTTAGGCTTCGGCGGAGTATATCATAAATACATTTTTCATTGATTACATGTATAAGCTGCTGAATGAGAACAGGGATGAAGCCTCCAGGCCTGAAACTGGTGGTGGAATGGAGATAGAATGAAGATGGATGCCAACTGGAACAAGTTGCTGTTTTACTTAAGAACCTCCATAAGCAAGCATTAAGCGACAGAGGAGAGAAAAAGCTCCCTTTGGGAAGAAATATCTTGCAGAACCAGGCTCAACATGAAGGACTTCTGCTGGACCGGCTGAGGATGCCTTGTGAATGCAGTAAGAGTCCAAGGAATTACTTCAATAGGAGCAAACAGTGGCAAAGAGAAGGACCCAGATGAGTTTATGAGGATGGTGGAGAAGGGGATGGTGCAGGTTGAATCAGGGTAATCAGAATCAAAAGTCTGACATGCGATTCAACACAGATGCTTGTTGGTGGCAGGTTGAGCTGTTGATGGAAATCTGGTGCTGATTGGATTATGAGCAGGTGTGGTTGAATGCTAAATTGCTGCTTCACAGACAGATGAGCATCTGATTGAATGTGGCCAAGAAATCCAGTTTATTCATATGAATTTCTGCCATGGATTTATTTAAAGGATGCCTGATGGAACAGGGTAAACTACCTCCACTGACAATATTGAGTTTTTCGCTGTATATTACATTGACTGCCATATCATTAGAGTCTCAGCTGACAAAAGTAAAATTAACACAAAAAAAAGATGTGTAAAGTAGAAGACTGATTTTAGTGAAGCCTAAACTCTCTGTCTAGTCTTTTGTATTTTAGGTTTAATGTGCTTTTTCTTTTTCAGTAAAGTTACTCACAGCGCATAAAGTAGCCAAAGATTTTACTGAAGTAAGAGTACAGTAGCAATACTTAAAGAGGATGTTACTTGAGTAAGAGTTAAAAGTATGGTCCAGTAAAACTACTCCCTAAACCACCAAATCCCAAACACTGTGGTTTGACAGTTTAGTCCATCCTCTCATTAAAGGCAGGATCCAGCCAATGGACTACCAAACGAGCTGCAGCGCTGAGCCACCCAGAGTGTCCCTTACGCAGCAACCTCAGTGATCAGGCAGGGACTGGATCCAGGTCAGGGATACGGATCAGACAGAAACAGTTCAGAAATCCAGGAATTCGCACCCTGGCCAAGGGTTCCTATCCACAGGAACAGACAGCTCCGGGATTCACGGAATTCACAGAGCGTGAAGGCAGATTCAGAGTTCCAAGAGTCCAGCAGCAACCTCAGACAGAGACATTAAGGTGGAGACAGGTGGGATCAGTGGAGAGAGAAACAGAGACAAGACTTGGTACCAGGATAAATGCCACACTTTAAACTGTACTCCACTTTGGAGCCAGGATTATGGGAATTAAAACTGGCCTCCCCTGCGTTCCGAGCCAAAACCCTGAGGGCTCAACGGAGAAGAGATCAGGAGACAGGAGACAAACACCAAATCCTCTCAATCCACTGGCATTCAAAAGTCAGGACATGAACCAGAGTTTTCACTTAACTAAAAATCAAACATGAATTACTAACACAAATAAATTAAGAATAATGATCTGGCCTCGATAGCTGGGCTAAACAGAGGGAGCAGGTGGATAACATGAATGATAATTAGAGAGCGGGGAGGGAATGGCAGGTGAATGAAGTGAGTAAACAGATCAACTACCGGGGCTGCGAACATGACAATTTGAGTTTTGAAATGTACAGTTTACGGCCTTGTTTCTGGTGCATATGGGCTGATCCTATTTTGTGCACCTATCATTTTTAAGTAGTTTATTTTGCTTTCAAACAGTGTAGAGCTAATCTGAGGGTTTGCAGACATATTCTGCCAGCTAAAAAAAAAAACCTTGTTAAATAGATGTCATTATTTTAGACAATATTATACCGCACCAAATCTAGCGTGTCATTCTGAGTAACTAGAACATTGCAATCCAAATCCCATTACAAACTGTAGTGAACTTCATATCTTTCAGTGAGACAGACATGCAGTTAAATGGTTTAGCAGCAGCCCTGCTGCAATCACACTGAGTGGGAATCCAATGTGCATAAAAAATTTTTTTTGCTGTCATTGCTCGAGATTAGAATGTTTTTCTGCGTTAGAGCGCCGGCTGGAGTTTGAGACTGGCAGGTTGAGAGGTTTTTAGTGGTATTTATGTCTCCTGCAGACAAGGCCCTGGCAAGGTGAGAAAGACGTTAACTCAGAGGAGTGCAGTCAGGCTTGCGGCCAAACGTTGTCAGCCTAATGCCGGCGAGCATTCCTGGAGGAGCAGTCGCAGCATCTGGATAGTCAAGCTCCATTAGGCTCCTGGCTCTGTTTTACACCGGCTTGCATTACAGCCTTGTTGACAAATGGCGGAAGAGGTGGTGTGTGTGATATGAATCAGCTCAGGGGACATTCAGCATGAATATCATTCCCCCTCTTTTGCTCCCTGGTCTTTTCACTCCCTCCTTTGCTGTTGTCGAGGAACTCTAGCAGCTGCCTGCCTTGGATTCAGTGGGACAGCATTTACTCTTAACCTTAGTGAAGGACTCAACACAGGCTTTGACCTTGCTGTCACACCACTGCTGAAAACAGAGAAGAACCTCTGGGTTCAGAACCTTCATTGACTCTCATCAGTCCAGACAACTGCAGAATCCTTGAAACTAATTAGCTAAAAACATCTGATGCAAGGGTTTGGTTGAAAATTTCTGATGATTAGAGCACCAAAGACTGCCTGGTTGCTAAAAAAACACAGTTTTTACTTTTTTCTTCACATGGTTACCGATATCTATGATCACAAGTCCAAGTAACATATCATTGATTGAGCTTTATTTATTATTTTGGTGTGAAGGTGCAATAAAGATTTGGCAATAAAAGGTTGTTTTTTTTAATAATGTACGAGACACTTTAACAACAGCTTAGCTCTATGATGTTTTGACCACAAAAATATAATACCAACATTTCCTTTCAGGAATAATCCTGCTAAGCTTCACAAAAAATGTATGACTAAAAGAGTCACTGAAAAGAAACACAGCCATTTTAATTTTAACATTTAAACCATATAATTAGGAATCCAAATTGAAAAGCATTTTCTAATTGTATATATTACACATATACACATATTTTAAATTGAATTATTAAAGGGAAATTGAGAATTTTGATTATTTATCCATTTATTAATCCTTTTTTAAATATTGCAATTTGATTTTTAAAACCCTAGTTCTAAATGGATATAAAAAAAAAAAAACATTTCATAACCACATTTCACATTTCCTAATCATACATTTGAAAAGGTAAGCTGCATTAACCTGCATTTTCTTTTTTACTTTACCCTCTTTATTTTCATTTTCTGTGCCCCTTCTGGTCCCTGAGAATACTGAAATTCAGTTAAACCAATCACAGCTGCTCCTCTTATTGATCATTTTGTGAACCAGGTATGGCGGACAAACCACGTTTTTAGTTTTGCATGGTTTGGTTAGCTTTTGGAGTGATGGTCAATATAGATTGAAAAAATATATATTTTAAAGATGTACATCTGCTTATGTTTGCTAATACATTTATTTAGAAATGTATAGCACTTTGTATGTTAGTATTTTAAGTTTTAAAATTTTTGACACTGTTACTTTTCATTTTATCTTCAAATTTGACTCTGAGGTTTATTTAAAAATCAAACAAACAAAACATTACAAGGCTTAATCATAACAACTGAGAGAAGGTGCCTTGTATGGATAAACAAATAGATTATACAGGGAAAAAAAAACAGAAAAGGAGAATAAGGCACAGTACTTCCAAATTAGAAAATGAGTAATGAAGTGGTACAAATCATTTTAACTTAAAAGCATCCTAATGTCAATAACAATAAACAAAGGCTAGGAATGCATATCATCCTCAAAGTCATTAATAATAATGATAACTTAAATCAATTATATTTGAAAGGAAGGGCCAATCTATTGTTTAACTTAAGCAAAGTAAAATCACATTTGGCTCTTATACTAAGGGTGAGATGAGGGACTCGCTTTATTTAAACGTATAATTTAAAAAATTATTTAGTTTTGTATTATATTACTGTGGGCTGCTCAGTGGAGTAGTGGGCAGCACTGCCGCTTTGCAGTGAGAAAATCAGGGTTCGATTCCCAGCTTTCTGCATGGAGTTTGCATGTTCTCACTGAGCATGTGGGGGTTCTCTCTGGGTAACCCGGCCTCCTTCCACAGTCCAAAAACATGACTGTTAGGTTAATTGGCTTCTGAGGTGTGAGTATGAATGTTTGTCTCTGTGTTGCCGTGCAATGGTTGGCGACCTGTCCAGGGTGTACCCCGCCTCTCGCTAGTAGACAGCTGGAGATAGGCACCAGCACCCCTTGCGACCACGCTTGGGATAACCGTGACAGAAAATGGATGGATTATATTACTGCAAGTTACTGTAGTGTTGTATATTAAACTTAATGACACATAAACGGTTTATAATCTGATACATTTTTAACTTCAATTACCACTTATCTTCAAATGAATGAGTTAAAAGGAAGCATTATTCTGCTCTCTTTAAACATGAAGAATCACTTTTCTTCTTTTGTTTGACATTTAATCTAGTCAGAAGTTTTTAAGATAACATTGAATGTGTTGTCAGATCAGGAACTGTGGTTCTCTGCTCATTAAAATAGTAATCTGAAAATGCTAATATTTTTCTCAACATTATGGTCACATCTCTGCAACTACTGTATTTGTGGCTGAAGAGCAGCAAACAGAATAAATTGCTCCCATCTGCTTGACTTGATGGATGTGTTTACATCTGGTTTGTGAAGCCAGTGGAGAAATATAGCAGAGTGAAAAAGTTGATTTCATTCCATCAATCCCTTCATAAAAATTATCATGAGCTACAGTAAAACAAAAAAAGAAACATTTTATACCAACTTTTGATTCGAAAAATCTCTCATATTTGATAAATTGCTGATACCTTTACAGTATGTGGGGCTAAACACCAAGTTTAAAAGGTTACATTTTTTGTAGAATTAGAATTAATGACATACCCAGATATTCTGTTTGAGAACAGGATCACAATAGTGTTAAGTGTGCTTAATCATATTTTGCCGGACAACTCCGACCATGTCTGATGATGATGTCAGACAAGAATTTTAATGGAGAAAATGTAAAAAGCATCAAAGTTGTCTCAGAAAAGTAAGAAAACACCTTTAGTATCAGGTAGTGACACACAATTTAGCATGGATTATATGTTTATCTTTGCAATAATGTGATCAAATTAGCGTTTAACTAATTTAGAGCAATTGCAATGTTTTAAAACCAATTCAAAATACAAATCCAAGAGGTGAATAAAACATTATTTGGCCAAATAATTTTTTATGAAAGGATTTGCTTAATCAAAAACCAAAACCTGCCCTGCGAAGGACTGGCGACCTGTCCAAGGTTTACCCAGCCTCTCGCCCGTAGACAGCTGGAGAGTGCTCCGCTAGGGATAAGCGTTACGGAAATTGGATGGAAAAACCAATAACCTTTACTTAATTAATTCTTTATTTTCTTTGAGTAGACATGAGTATTCCTATTAAATTACTTTTGGTTATAATTTGTTAATCAAAATGGAATGAGCGTATAGGAAAACACATGAACCTTAAAGGGGAACGCCTTTTTTTTTTTTTTACATTGGGCCCTTGATTTTACGTTATTACATCATGTTCTACTAACCCATATGAGTTTTGTGTCATTTAAAGCTGTTCTGAAGATATTCCGTTTGGCTATATCCAAGTAACGTCTTCCTATGGGCAATGACTTGAAGGCACAATCTAAACTGTTTCATAATGTATTCCTTATGGTACGCCAGCATTCATAACATGTAGGCGAATCACGGTCCCCCTGACATCCACGGTTATATTTTTTATGTTTATATCTTGTAAAAACAAAGCGGAGTGTGTATAATGTAAAATCAAGGGCCCAATGTAAAAAAAACGGTGTTCCCCTTTAAAATTATAGTAGTCTTAAACCCCTAATGAAATAAAGCTTGTCTTAGCTTTATAAGCAACAGCTCAGACATGTTATAATGTGGTCCATCTTGTTAGCTAAGTTTTACTCATCAGTAAACTCATAAAATGATCAAGAATCATCGAAGAAATAAATGATCGAGCTAGAAACTCTCCCTGACTTGAGCCAGACCTGTACCTTTGCCCATATCTGTTTTGGAAAGCTTGAGTTTTTCTCCAGCATCTAGCAGCTTAGAATGGCAGGCTCCCTGCCGGGATTTTTCTTTGTTCCAGCAACACATGAGGGGAAGGCCTTCCTTTTGAGGCTCTCACCTAGCATCTAAAGTTTCTGACACTCGAAGGTGCACCTCTATGCGAGTGTCTTGTGATTCTGTCTTGGGCTTGGAGAGGTTTGCAAAAGTTTGAGTGCGAGTTCAAAAGCAGCCCTGTTCATCCTCCCAACCCAATGGGCTTGTTTAAAATCAGCAAGAGCATTAGTCCCCAATGTCCAAAATTAATATAATGGTTTATGGCCCAATATAAGTTAACTGTTAGAAAAGCACAAACATCTGGGATGGAAAGGAATCAGTTTAGGGGAGTGGCGGCATACTGGTTAGGCCATAGACCTTGGAATCCTGAGGTTGTGAGTTTGAAACCCTCTCTGAGAAGGACCCTTAACCCCTAATTGTCCCACGATAGCAGTATGCTGCTCCCCAAGGGGATGGGTTAAATGCAGAGGTAAATTTCTCCAATGTGAGATCAATAAAGTTAAATTATTATTATAATTGTAGGCATGAATTTATTCATTATATAAAAGAATGAGTCTTTGTCAGGGAGTAGTTAGGTAAAAAAAACCATACAATGTTGTGTTTCCCCTACGCACACTTAAGTTCTGGAGGATAAAACAGCAGGAAAGTGCAGGATATTGATGTATAATGCCCTTAGACTGAAGCCACGAAGGTGAAATGGGATAAACGGAAAACAGTCAATGAAATGTTCACTCAAGGTTATCCTTTAAAAAAAAGCCATACCTTTTTGCGTCGTCAGTGCTTTGCTTATTTTATTCTAGCTGCAGAAATAAAAAGAACATCTCATTCACCTCTGTATAGTCATTTGTAGATTCTCACAATCATCCTCCAGAAAGCTTAATGCAATGTGTTATGGCTAAAACAGCTCTTGAGCTAGAAGGCAGCCTGTTGTCCTCGGGGATGTAAACACAGACAGAGGATAGACACCTTCCTAGTGATCAGGATCTATGCCAGCTAATAGAAGAGGCAGCTGATCATATTCACTTAATAGGTTCTCATAATCCGTGATTGTCTTGCGTGATCCCTTGAGAGGAGTAAAATGGTTACGCGTATTTGCAATCAGTGTGTAATAGGCTCTGACAGTTGGACTGCTGGTATGGCAAACTGCTTCTCTACATACAAAACAGTAGCACCGGTAAATCTGTTTATACATTTTAACATGAGATCTTTTTTTTTTTCTTTCTTTTTCCCCTCCCTCCATGCTGCTGGTCTCTGCCGCAGGAAGTTGAGGTTAGTGTCTTCTTTGTATTATAATGTGCTGTGCATTACAAAAATATTATAGCGCCTATATCATGCAAAATACACTTCTTTAGCTTTTAACCATGTTATAATTGTTATTCCTTTATAAAAAAATCATTCACGAAATAGTATTTAGATAAGTATAAACATTTTTTTTTACAAATAAAACACTAAAAAAGCATTTGTATGTATTTCCCACCCTTTTATTCTGAACTGAGTAAAAGCTAAATAAAAATATCATTTATGTTTTCATCATTTCTTTGTGAAATATCTGTATTATAACTTAATCCTATGTATTTAACAGTGTCACCAACTTTGTACACTTTAAAGAGCATATTATTTCAATTAGAATGTAATTTATTTTGACAGTAGTTTAACCGATCACAAATATGTGCAACCGATATTTTTGGGTAGATTTATGAAGCCGATAATAATTTTGACTCCATTTACATGATAAAAATAATCCAATGATAAAAAGTACAAGTCTCAATTTAAATAAAAAAAGAACAAAAAATGTTTATAGAAGTCAAACAAAACAGCAATGAATTGCAAATTAAGGGAAGCCAAATGCATGCACTTTATAGGATTTTAAGTAAGTAACACCTAAATTTATATTATTTTTAACAAATATTGCGGTTCTATTGTGATTTTTTTTTTTGCACTAAGCAAAAGCATGTACTGTAGATGTTTCACTCCAGAGTCTTTATGTTTTCATGACCTTTACTGTGACCTTTGCATGAAAAAGTTAATACTTCTACTATCATGTATGGGTCTGCATGTTAGGTGGAATTCTCTCTCTTCACATCTGTGTGGCAGCAAACCCACCTTAAGTGTATCACCCCCACTTACATGAGGAATTTACTCTTGTTAATTGTAGTGACGAAAATTTAGAGTCTCTGCAATTTTAAAATTGGGTTTTTCCAAATTGCCATTATATTACAAATGTGTTAACTTGCCCTGCTTACTTGCCTTTACTTGCCCAGCCCTAATTTTAAACATGGCTGGTGAATACACTACTGAATCAGTGAACACATGCATACTGTATATTGCTTGATGCCGATACAAGAAAATAAAAAAAATTATAATATCAACCAAGAGTATTGGCGTGTTGGTCTATGTCTATGGCTTTATTGTATGACAATATACCTTGTTTGGTAAATTGCCATGAGGATATAGGTTTGGTCTTTGAGTTTGACACTTGATTCGGGACTGGAGGTTCACCTTAAAGGCAACAACTCTACATACATGGGCCCAAGCCTTGTTAGAATGGTTTATAATAAAGATATTATTTGGTTAGCGGGGAATTGGTCCAAAGGTACATATAACTGATCATCTGTGGACTTTAAAATAGGCTTAAAAATACATTTTCTCATACTCTCCATCTAGTGAGAATGACAGCCGAAAAATTTAATCTCCCGATGTACAAAGCTGGTAGAAACACACTTCAAATCAAGAAGGTTCTATGAATCAGTAACTTTAATAACTCCGGTTTTTATTAAACTTTTCTTACACTGCTTTGAGTCCAATAAAATCCGTTACATTTTGTGATTTTTAAAAGGTTATGAATGCTTTTGCTGGGCACATGTGTTTCTACAAACGTCTTAAATGCTTCCTGATAGATGAGAGTTGGTTCTTTTTAATGCACAAACACACAGCCAAATCAATATAATATAGCATAAATTTCTACTGCAGCAGAGAGCAGCCTTTGACTCCAACTCAGCTGCAACTCAAACACACTCAATTGGATGCATTTACATGCAAAACACTAACAGCGAAGAAAATTACAGGCAAAGTCAAAACAGCTAAGAAAATTACAGCCAAAGTCAAACTCACAGATGCTTCACTAATGATGAAATAACTCAGAACACGACACAGGAATGAATATATGAGCTGGAATCTGTAATATCAGTGATAAGAAAAGGATAAAACTCAAAGCATATTTATTCTTATTTTCCCTCTGTGCTCAGTGTTTGGAGCTGCCTTTTGGGTGTTCTTGTTCAGCTTGACTTGAGCGCTCAGTCTCCATATCCCCTTACCAGAATAAGCCTTCGCTAAAATGATCAGACCTGATCCTTGGAGTCCTTGCTAAGACTTGTGCCAAATAGTAAGAAGTTGATCCTTGCTGTCCTGACAGAGGGAGAAATGGGTCAGAGCTAAAGCAAAAAAAAAAAAAAAAAATGTGGATAATGGAATTGATCTTTTCAGCACAGACTTTCAGGGAGAACATGAAAAAAAGCTGTTGGTTAGAAAATATTCCCTCTGTAGATATCTCCTCAAGCAGAGTAGGTTTGACAACATCTTTAAAGTTCAGACTAGATATTACACATTTTTAATAAACTGAACTAGGGCTGAAACAATTAACAGGATTAATCGATTACTGAATTAATCATCAACTAATAGGGGGAAGTGGTGGCCTAGTGGTTATGGCATAGGGCTTTGAATCCTGAGATTGGGAGTTCAATCCCTCACTACTGTTAAACGCAGAGATACATTTCTCCAATGTGAGATCAAAAATTTTCTATTTATTATTTTTAATTTAGTAATCAATTAATCGTTTACTGGATTATAGAAACTCTAAAACATGCCTTTAGCTGACAGAGCAGTAATTGTACCAGAATTGTATTAAACATATGTTAACATTGCATTTAAGATAAAAAAAAAAATGTCCTCTGTCAATATGCTCTATCCCTAACTTCTCAAGTGGAAAAGTTTTAGTTTCACCTGGTTTAATTTTGTTAAAAAAATCTTCTTTAATGAACCTGGCTATCCGATTATTCGATTAATTGAAATAATAATCATCAGATGAATTGATTTGCAAAATAATCATTAGTTGCAGCCTTAATTCAGACCCTTTCTTTGTGAAGATTATTTTATTTTGAAGCAATCAATGCATCTGTATCTGGACTTCCATTAATGCAACAGTTTCTCTTTTATTTCCCCAGTTTAAATAATTAAATCTATTAATGCAAATATATTTGTTTTACAGGACGACTACTTCAGGAATGCTGACGAGACCGCCGGCTCTGATCAAAGTAAGTGCTGAAAAATGTGAGCTTTTCTCTGTAAAATCAGATTATTTGAAGTGTCCTTCAACACTCTGTGTAAAGACCATTTTGCTATACTTTCTACTAAAGTTCACCATCACAATAACATTTAGGAAAAAAAAATAAAAGTATGCCTTTTGGCATTATGCATAATTTCAAAGCATTTAAATGGCGCCATGCACATTATAAGAATTGGCTTTTTTAGTACTTGTTGAGGTCAGGCAGCTGGTGGGGAGCACTCGATCGTGGTGTCTGAGCTTTGTTGAAGGTGAGAACGCAGCTGTGATTCAGAAAAGTAGAGGTTGTGCCTTCAGTTGGATCCATTAGTTTGAAAAAAAAAAAAAAATCTAGCTATAATTGCTTTTTGTTGCTGAGGGCTCAAGTAAGAACTCCCACCAGGGTTCATTGCCATCCACAGGGGTTGGTTCAGTGCTAAGAAAAAGAAAATCTCACCTTTCAAAAATTAACTGTGTAGGAAGAACAGAGAACATGTGAATGTGAAGTTTAGTTCCCAGAAAAATATTATTTACTCAAGACCCTTTAGAAAATGTAGTCATGGAGAATGTACTTTTACAGGTTTTCCACCAGTTTTAAAGACATTTAGGGATCTAAAATAGCAGAAAAAGTGTTTATACTCCCGGTTAAGGACCTGTAAAAGTATCAATCTGATTTTAAAGTATAGCCTCCAAAATTTGAATGATACAGTAAGAAGACATCCAAACTGGCTTGTCACTCTAGTATCTCCTTTTAGAAAATGAGAACTCCATAGATTATTACACATGCAGATCAATATTTCAACTCTGTATTTCATATAATGTGGATATAAATATTGCTTACAAATGAGAAAAAAAACCCACATATGTGGAAGAATATTAGTGCCAGTAAAAAAAAAAACAGCAACTTAGAAATTTGACTTTTTTTTAAGGGACCCTAATCATCGTCCATAATACAGCAATTTCTTACATAAAAAAGAACTTTGAAATTTGTTATTTAAATAAAATTCCTATAAAAATGAAGAAAAACTGTTTTAGTTCTAACTAGGTTTTAAAATAAAGATAAATAATTACAAGAAGGAGATGTAAAACTGAAAAATAGTGAAAACCTTTTTTATTTTTTTGAACTGTATTTAATAACACAACTTGGTCCTTGGTCAGTTTTCTGGTTATCAGGGGACAGTGAAGACGGTCCAAAGAGTCAGCTGCAGCTGTGGTGCTACAGGTTGCAGATCCCTGCTCTTGAATTATCTAGCAATTAAAGAAAACAAAACTCTTACACAATAAAAAACGGTTTAACTGCTACTTTTACCTCATTTATAACCCCTTTCTATATAAAATAATGTAATCTTTATGTGTCTTTGTAAATAAATGATGTGCTTTTTAAACCTTTGCAATATTGCAACGCTTATGCTGCCAGGGGTTATTTTGTTGTACCTGTGAACAACTTTGATGGTGTTAAATGAATGAAAGGAAATTATGAAAAGCAAAAAAGGAAACAGCATTGACATTTAAGTTTTTAAAGTTGAAAAGTTCAAACTGCATCATGATTGTATTAATTATATGTAAGATTAATAGGCTTTGTAATTTAAAAGAGGTTTATCTAAACCTCTACCAAAAAGTCATTGCAACACCAAAATGATTACGAAATAAAATTAAAAAAGCTAGAAAAACAAACTACTAAAACACGCCTGAGGGTTACATTGAATGAAATATAAACAGAGCTATGTACCTTTGATGTCAAATGAGCATCTTGAACCTTTTCTTTAGACTGCCTGTTAATATTCATGCTTCTGCGGTCTTAAACGATAAAGAATTTACTAGCAAAGTATAAGCTTTAAGCATTGCCATGCTTCTGCTACTTTTAGGTGTGCTGCTCCCAGATATTGGAGCTTATCACTGACCTTTAGCTGGAGTGTTTAGAGGGCTGGACTTAACACCTCCACCATGCTGCCTTAAAATGTGAAAAATTGGCTCAAGACTTTTTCCAATTATCTACACAGTCAACTAGAGGAATAACTAAGAAAAACAAGGCTTTATTTGCCAAAGGTGGGCATTCATTCAGTGTGGTTGAGTTTACCCCCAATGACAGCTCCCTGTGGGACTAATTCTGCAGATTTATTTAATCAAAATATATTTTTTCAAACTTAAACCACAGGTTAGGTGTATAGTAGCTGAATTGAAAGAAATGAAAACCCCAATGGAAAACCTCAGACTATGGCTTTGCCTTTAATGTAAGCTGATTAAAACATTAGATGGGCCCCAACAAGGGTCTTTAAGGAGGGTTTGATACTTTGACTTAAAACAGAAGCTGCCATGCTTGATCCTGACATATTTTCTACCTACAATTTGACATTCTTTTGCTTTTTTAAATATTTAAATAAAAAATATTAACCCATGTCTCTAACTTTTGCACATCTAAGAATATAAGAATGTTATGACCTAATAGTTTAAAGGCACACTATGCAACATTTTTCAGTTAATTAATGTGTTCCATAACGTTATGGATGACTAAATGAGTCATTTCAGGTTGAACAAAGGTATTCTCGGCCGCCCTGGTGGTCTGTGGGGGAAATACTGCACTTGCAACTGCAGGAGCACCGACCCGCACCCACAGGCTCAGAAGTCTCGTGAGAGTCAGTCTTGCTTTACGGCGAGAACTGCTACACGCCCCCAGTTAAAAGCATTCTCGTTGCTAGCACAGTGGCAATCTTTGTGCAGTTATGCTACGTTCACGCAGCAAAAGCAGCAATATCGCGTCTGCTGCTTCCTTTTTGCTGCTTGTACCAGTTAGTTCTGACGCGTGGCTGAAGCAGCTTTGCTGCTCTAGCTGCGCGGTGCAAAAGTGTGTCTGAGGCGCATTGGGCGGAGCTTCACTATCCTTTCTCTGCCTTGCAGCTATATTTGCTGTGATCAGTGGGAATAAAGTAGTTTTAATATGTGTTTAAGTGAGAAAATACACCTGAAAACGTAATCAGTGCAGTCAGTTCATTCAGATTATTATCCTGCCTTCAATATTTTTTCTGTCGGAGCCGCTCAGACCCCCACATACCAGCGGTGCGCCGACAGTATGGATCCCTTCATCAGCAGCGGTTCACCGCGGCAGCTGGTAGGTGTTTTTCATCTAAATAATCCAAACTGCATATTCTGCCGGCAGATTTCTGCATTTTAAGTTAATTTAGGCGTCAATAAACTGTTTAAGAGGAGTGATCATCAGCGCTGTGTCTCTCTCCCTGCGTTAAACGCACCCGACGCGCTGCTTCAGCTGCTCAGACGTGCTGCGCCTGGTGCTCAAAACGCGCCGCGGGACCTTTTGCTGCGCCTTGACGCGCGTCAACCATTGACTTTGCATGTAAACTCGCTGCTTCTGTCGCGCCAGCTACGTCCAGTGTGAACGCAGCGTTAGTCATTCCCTGCTAAGCTCAAAACAACCGCGCCTGGCTTGACGGAGAAACCAGGAGAACAGCTGTGCATATTTACGACAGTGCACTTTTACTTTCGCCCTCTGGGGGGAGCCTCACTGGAAAATCAACACCGGTTGCATAGTGTACCTTTAATATATCTCTCTCATTAACATTAGATTTTTGGAGCAATTGCTTTGTAGTGTGCTTTATTGTGTGAAAAACCATTAACTCTTGGATGCTCTGACTGATTATCCTGTGTAGATCTAAGGCCAGATGTCCTGTTGAGGATTTCAACATGCAGGTGATTTGATATATAAAAACAGATTGAGTTTTTACATTCATACTGTGGTACAGTAACATGATAATAATTGAATAAAACAAATGCCATATATCAAGCCTAAGACATATTCCTGAAATGCTTTAGTTTATCAATCAAATTTTAAAATGAGATATTGGTCAATTGTTCCTCTCTGTTTAAGTAAACACCCAAATTTTACAGTTTTGGCTATATTTAGGTGTAGGATTAGCTGTTTAACAAAAAAAGTTAGTAACAAGGAGTTGAGTGATGAGTTGGCTGGTTTAGATAAGCTTTTCGCGTTACAAATGTACGATTGAAACTGAATTTGCTCTTTTTTTGTCCAATTTTTTTCAACTAAACAAAAAGGCTATATAATTATCAGTTTCAAAAGTGATATTTAATGCTATATTGCTAGTCTTTACGTATTTTGTCTCTTTTGTTTTAAATGGCTTTGCTGCTGCTTCAGGAGAAACTCTATTTATTCTACCAATCCTCCATTCAGATTTAACATGTCTAAATAATTTACAACCTTAAAACCTCAAACTACATATCTTTACAGTTCAGTGTTTTTTAAACTTTTCATTTTCCATGAGTCCCCACAACCCTACTGAAACAGAAGGACCCAGTAACTTTCCACCCATGACTTTTTTATGTAACAATAATAGTAAAAATATACATATTATGGAAGATGTATTTATTATTTGAGACTAGTTAAGCCTTAATTAAGATGGACCATTGAGCATTTTTGCTCAAAAGTGCAACTAAATCTGTTCAGTCAAATCATGACAGAGCAGAGCTGAGTAAAACTGTTGTGATTGCAAAAGCTTTTTTATGGTATGTTAGTGCAAATTTTATGAGCCCTGTGCACAGCATAATTCTCGTTATACGGGCTTGGAGCCTTTTAGCAAAGCCTTTATGTTACAATTTCACTCTGGAGGGGATTAAAGTTGTTCCGAAATTGTTTTTCTACCTCAGTCGGAGGTAGAGCTCACATACATGGGTTTGCAATCTAGTTAAGAGCGAGAGTTAAAAAAAAAATCCACTCATAATGATTTTTCTTTCAAGGCATTTTTTTTATGTTTTCATTTTAACAGGTTGCAGATATTTGTACAAGTATATTCAGACTGTAGCAAAGCATAGCATAGCTCATATATTGGTTGATAAGATAGATCACATTTAAATAACCTAAAGGTAGATCAGTAACATATTACATTATTCATTCTTAATTAAAAAGGAACCGTAAGACCTTTAGCTATTGATCAACATTTATTCATATTTATTGAGGGATCAGATAGATAGATAGATAGATAGATAGATAGATAGATAGATAGATAGATAGATAGATAGATAGATAGATAGATAGATAGATGGAGAGATTCTAAATAAAGAGATGCTATTTAGCTGTTCTTTCCTCAGTGACTACTTCAACACATAGGAGTTTTATTTTTAGAACAACCCTTTAGTGTCGACGTGTATTGCTGACCAAAACCAATCAAACAAAGCATCTTTTCTGCATTTTTTCTTTAGGATTTTACAACTATTTGTTAACTTAACAGTTGTCCCTGTGTTGCCTTGGTATAATTTAAATATAAGTAAAGCGCAAAAGACGTTTATGCAGTAACAATCGATGGACAGTTTTTATAAATTACATCGAACTGCCAAAGCTAAATATTACATTCCTATTTAAATATCTTACCTCTGACCTCTGTTTTAGATCCCTGCAGCTCTCTGTATTTTGCACCTAATCAACTGTCTCTCCATCACCGGCAGTTAGTGTAAAACTCTGCTGCATGTCTTAGAACGGGTACTAGAAAGAATGGCCAGATACCCCAAAAAGATCACATACTGTAGAGCAAGATGCACTTCCTGCAGCTAAGGCCAAATTAAAGCATAGAGGGATCAGGATAACTCCATAAAACACATTTTTTTAAGTCTTTTAATTCAAGTTCAGTTTGAGTTCCATCAGACCTCCTAGGTTGTGCTTTTTTCAAATCATTTTTTTTTCTTTGTAATTTGCTTTGTAATTTGCTCTCTAAAATTACTTTTTATTTATTGTATGTGAAGCACCTTGGTCAATGGTGAAATGATGTTAAATGTTCTATTTATTTTAGCTTAATATTAACAACTGATGACAGCATACCACTTGCAGTATGATGTTATAACTGTAGGCTTTGTCCTTTTATCTTCCATTATACAGATTTAATGTTATAAAACTCAGCAACCATAGGTTTTCAGAAACTAAGCCTTAGCAGAGACCTAATTTCTCATGATGTTACACCAGGATTTCATCAGCTATTATCCCCCAAAGCTTCACAATTATTATTTTTACAATACTGCCTGTCCGACCCTGACTATAGCCTTAGACGAATAAAAGAAAACTCATAAAAAAGACTTGTAAGGAACTAAATTTAGTTCTATTACATATATTAAGGTCATTAAGAAGTGATGGTGAATATCTTGTTTTGAACAAATTATTCTGTTCTCGGGTTTCATAAAGGATCCAAGTTTTTAATTAAGCCGTTGTTATAATGATGATTAAAAAGCTTCTGTATTGAATTGATACTTATTATTTTTAAGATTCGTTTTGTTTTTTTTGGTAGTAAGTTGTTAACTAGTATATAACCAGACAAAGGAATTGTCACTGTTAAGCAATGCACTATAAATACCAGTCTAACAAAAAACACTGCAAACAATTCCTGTTTTCTAATCCTGTCGTATTATCTCCCACGGATTTTTTACAACGTCTTCAGGTCCTGAAAGTGTAACCTTATTATCAGATCTGCAGGAATCTCATGTTCTACAGCTGTGTCTGGTGACTGTGAAGCAAATGCTGGGAGCTGACTCAGGATGACACTAAGCATCTAAGTTTTTTTAAGAAATGAAAGGACCGTGAAGGTGCAACATCAACTTTCTAGTGGCATTGACCATTGACTGAGGCAAGGTGGAAGATGCTTTGCTATTTCTGTCTCAGTCTATCAGCGCATAAGAGGCCGGCTTTGAACCCCGCTTGACTCTGAAGAGATGGGGAAAGAACGATGCAGAGGGGCATAAGGAAGGAAAAAGGAATTGCATGATGAGAGTGTTTTTTTCTGCTTGAGCGAAAGGAGGCAAGATGGGGAGAGACAGTGACGAGTTGATATGAGGGAATTGAGATGTGGCAAGCCAAGTGAAGTAGATGCTCAATCAGTGCTGTCAGGTTTTCTTGCAGTCAGAGACAACTGGCTGAGACTTCAGGCAACGCTACAGATGATGTGCCGCCTCACTAATGACAACCGGGCGTCAATGTTACTGGCAGAGCAGACAATTGGCTCGTTTGTGAACACTGTTGGAATTATTTTTCACTGTGCATTTTCCTGATTTTTATTGCACTTGCTTGTATGAAAGATAGTTTTGAGAGAATGAAAGATAATTTCAGACCACGTGTTGAATAAACAGAAATTGAAAAAGCTGCAAAAAAAAAAAGGCAGCTCTCTTGTTTTTTACATTCTCAATCAATACCCTGAATGCATGCCCCTTGTCAAAAGGAACAAAAAGCAACCTCAAATCCCTCTTTTTCAGCTGATGGAACTTTTAAGGTTCAAACCTTTTAGGTGAGATTGACAGCTCTGCATTAACTGTGTTGATTATTTTGTGTGTTCACAGCTGTCGACACCACTAAGGACCCCTGCCAGAATGTGAAGTGCAGTCGCCATAAGGTGTGCGTTGCTCAGGGCTACCAGAGGGCCACATGTATCAACCGCAAGAAACTGGAGCAGAGGTAAGAAAGTTCTCAATCCATGGATGAGAACACGTCTCAGTTTTTGTTTTTTTTTGGGTGGATCAAAGGTGCCTCGCCAAAGTTTTCCTACCATGTAGAACATTCTCCTCATTTTGTCGGGTAACAGCTACAGATTTCAATTTTACTTATTAGTACCGTACATCATGTGACTGACCGCACCCAAAAAAGAAAATGCAGCTCCAACATAAATAAATAACAACAATTGTTAACAATTAACTGAATCAAGGTTATCCTTACTTAAATAAACTTAAATACATTAAAGTTATAGTGGAGGATTTTTGTCAAACGCACATACACAACCCTGTGTATACAAAATAACAATAAAAGTTGTTTAAGTCTCAGTCTATAAAGCCAGATGTATAATGTGCTTACATTCATAGATTATAAAGAGTGATATTTGTGCTTGGTATCTCAGTTTTGATAACAGGAGATTCACACTGCAGGATTTTAAAAAAGTTTCTATGTTGTTGTTTTTTTTGGGTTTTTTTTTTGTTTTTCTATTAAATGTCAATCAAAGGTTGGGGAATATTGCTTAAACTGTTATATACAAATTAACCTCTGTGTGAAAAAAAAAACAGCATGAATGTCTCTCATATCTGTATCTGTATAAAACTGAGCTGAAACTGCACAAAACTGTGATGGTAAAAATGTTTTGTAACCATTGTGTTTTAAAGGTATAGTAAACCAACCCAAGACAGACTCATACGTTTTTAAAATTCCTACACAAAAGTACACTTCATGTTCTGGAAAGAACAAAGTTGTTTGTTTTTATTAAGCACTGCCATTTGTGTAGCTCTACCTGCACAGAATGGTGTCAAAAAATTAGATGATATCGACCACAGCAAGACAAGACCATGAAAAGATGCTGAACAGTTAAAAGTTACCAAATGCCACTGTAAATACTTCAACGGTTTCAACAGGATAATTATCCCAAACGTGCGTAGAAATTGGCTTAGGAATTGATATTCAGGGTGATATTAAGTTTCTGAAACCGTACTGACCTCATCCCTATTAAAAATTCATGAACTTTGCTTAAAAGCAGAGCTGTGTCTGGAAATTTACTAATCCAAATGAGGCCTGCAACAAGTGTGGTCAAATATTCAGTTAGTTATTCCAGAATCATGTTGATGTTTTTAAGCAAGCATTTGGGGGTTCTGCAGCTTGTCAAGAGACAGTTGATGCAAATGTCATTTAGTGTTTATGTGTAATTTGGCACAGCTTGGTTTTAGGAAAATCAACAATAAATTCCAACTTATAAAACCTGTTCTTATTTAATTAAATCAACAATTCCAACTTAAAAAATACTTTTCAAATAATAAAAGTTTTAAAACCACACTTAAAACACATAAAAAATGATAATAGGTTATATAGTGTAAGATAGATGTATGCAGCACTTTGCATGGAAGAGCACTGCTGCACATAGAAGTTCTGCATAATCCTCTCCTCACAAAGAATCTTTTTTCTTTTCAGTTGAAGATGTCATTTTAAAAGTATTTATCTACCCTTGTGCTCATTTGTTCCACTTTGATTGAATAGCAAATGAGCAGTGTTGCAGCCTGAAACGAATTAATGGAGTGAGTTATTACTACCTGAGAAGTCTTATCTGCAGCGACAGGCGTTTATCTTTTTCAATAAAGTGCATCATGTACAGAGTTTCTGCTGAGTAGATCTGGGGGTGCATGTCAAACAGTGGGTAATGAGCGAGAACGAAGCCGTACCTAATCCTCCCAGAACCAATAAACAGCAGCAGTTGCAGCTAAGCTGGATGCTGTTATTTACTAAACATGTATGTAAACAGTATTTTTATATTTTTATGTATATTTTTTTTCTTTGTCAAGTGTTAAAAAAAGTTAAATGGGCAAGCTGTTGGTACTGGATCTGTTCAAGCAAACTACAAAAAGATCTTCTAATTTTGATTTCACACTCCGAAGAATTATGTCTGCCTTGGCGGTAGGTGGAATGGAATTCAATCTCATGGACAAAATGGAAAAAACGTTGAGCAACGAGGCAAACACGTGGAAAGAATGGTTGGATTTAGATGCAAAGAGGTGCACAGGCGAAGCAGTTACTATGTAAATAGTCCTATTGTCATGGAGTTGACTATTCTACAGCAATTTAATGTGACGGCATCATGTGTGAAGTAAGGCATTGGTGTCAAACTGCTTTTAGATCATCAAACAGTCAGTAAAGGTAATGTCTGTAGTTTTTACATGTGTTAAATAGCATTACCAGCAGGTAATTATGCTTGGAAGGTTGTTTATTTTTTTGCTTCTCATGAGGCTGGTTGGTCGTATGGAACCACTGCATACATAAGGGCACTTAAACATGTTTTAGGCTTTGAATAATATGAACAAATATGACAACATGAAAATTGTAGCTATACAGTTCTCCACACACGGATGCCTTGTGATAGAGCACATGAATACTTCTGCAAGGGGGAGACAAGACACATGGTCAGATAGCGCATCTAACATCAACGACCTGGAGTTTGGAGTTTTTACCAAGCCTCAGTGCTGGACAAACAACAATAATAAATAAGATAAAATCACCCCTAAATTATGACCCTTTTAACCTCAACACAAGCTAATGAAGTTAAGCAAAGTGATTTCAGAGGATCTCCTATAGGTAATGTGAATGCAGCACTAACTAACCCGAGTGAAGTTAGCCCCCCCCATTCTTATTGAAATCAGACAAAACTGGTGTCAAACGTTGGTGCTGGTTTGTGCAGCAAACATTTCCGTTGGTTTGCTACCATTTTAAAAATATAAAGAAATGATTCTAGATGTCATCAAAGGTCAATCAGCCAACCCACCTTCTTCAAACCAAACAAAATGGGTGTCAATTAACCTGCCTCCGTTTGTGCAGCAAAAAGTGTCATTTGTGCTGATTTGTCTTTGAAGATATTAATGAAAAGGTAAAGGTCAAAAGGTCAACCAGCCCCCTTCACTTTTCTGAAATCAGACAATATTGGTGTCATTCACCTTAGCTATGTTTGTGCTGGCTTGTGCAGCAAAAAAAATCATTTGTGCTCCTATCATTCTAAAGATATAAAGAAAAATGTTCTCCAAGGGTCATCAGAGGTCAACCACTCCCCTGGCCCTGCTCACATTTGCAAAAAATAATTACAGTTGATGTCAATCAACTTTGCTACGTTTGTGCAGCAAAAATTATCGTTTGTGCTGCTATAATGTTTTTTTTAGGTTAAAATTAATTTATTTATATTCATTGGTTGGCAACTTATAATTTATATGAAATTCATAGTTTCAGCATGAACAGATGTTCACTGACCTTTGATGATCTCTACAAACTATTATTAATATCATTAAAATGATAGCAGTATATAAATAAAAATGTTGGCTATACAAGAATATAAGATTTTAAAATATATATTTTAAATATAAAATATTGAAAATAAATATATTTTAATATATATATTTAAAATATCTAAAATTTAAAATGCATTTTTTTAAATATATACATTTTTTGTACTGCTTTTTAGTATAGATAATGTAATATAGATAAAGAAATTTCAAATTGTTCAGAACATTCCACTTCAGGATATTACTGCTGCCACCTTCTGTACAGCGGAACTGGTTGAGGTCTTAATAATGTCCTCTAGGAACACTAAATCATATTTTAGGCCAATGATTGTTTAATGGTGGGCATGGCCATCCCTAGCCCCCCTTCTAGCTCAGTGCCTGGCTGAAAGCATTGGTAAAAACACAAGAGGAGACAAACACCAACCGCTGGTTGATGGAACAGTCACCCAACATTTGCAAATCAGACAAACTACCCACTGTGTTGTTTGGATTGTTTACAAAAAGGCCTATGACTTAAAGGCATAGTGGAGGATGATCTTTTTTTTCCAGGGGGGTCATCAAAATAAGCGGCCCTTCTAATTGTCAATCATCCTGGTGATATGTTTATGTAAGGCCGTCCTACATGCTCGTCCCCATTTTCACCTACTGGTGGCGAGTCTGACAGTGGAGAAATTGCATATCTTCTTTTGTAAAGTAAGATTGTATAAGCGATGTAACACCAACTTTTAAACAGCGTGCGCAAGGAGAAATGGGCTTGTGCACGCTCTCACACATGTTTAATAGGTGTTCCCTCTCGGGAGCAGAGACAGGGTTGTGCATGTGCAATTTTTTTAAAAGTGGAGACGGTGTTTCTTTTTTTTTAACTATACCCTTAATGCTACACAACTACACAATGCCTGAAGCTGTAAAAGGTCAACAATACTCTGAGAGCCTTCATTGGAAACTGTGGAAAATCTCCATTAAATGTGGAATACACCAAGGAGAAGCTCTGTGCCCCCTGCCATTCTGCATAGGCCTGAACCTCTTCAGACAAATAATCGAAACTGGCTTTGGTGGGCCACTGTTAGCCACCCGTACATTTCTGACATCAGGTTGTATGCGAAGAGTAAGCAACACATTTATTTGCTGATCAACACCACCCGAATGTCCAGCAGTGACATCGGAATGTCATGCAGCCCAAATTAAATATGGCTGAGTTAAACGTGGCCAGATGGTGACAAAGACTTATGCTTGATATCCCACTTGTATTTCGTTAAATGTTCCTTACAAAGTTGCCAAGTGGCACAGAAGCTGTACATTTTCTCTAGCTATCAACTGTTTTGGAGGATAATTCCAGCTGGATATATGACAACTTTTCTTGGCAGAATTGGCTAAATACAACCCAAACCCCTAAACCTCAGGCTTACCATAAATTAGAAAATTCTGCAGCAACTATCCACAGTGAACTTAGACTTAGACAAACTTTATTGTAATTTTGTATACAGTGTATACAAAACTTAATTTTTGATGTATACAGCTTTTCAACATTGAATGAGCAGCTTACAACAGTGAAATGAATATTTCCATTTATAAAGTGCAGCAGCGATCAGAATGTAAACAGTGTAGGAGAAAATGAAAACTAGTTTAAAGTCATGGTGCTAAAGGCATTTATATGGAAAGGTTCAGTGCAGTGCAAATAATTATAAATGGTGCAAAATGTAGCAGAAGTAATGCAGTAGATTATGTAAAAATCAGTAGTAGTAATAAAAATTAGTGATAAAACTCATTAGTGGGGATTATAAAAAAATCAGCTATGTTGGTATTGCAAATATGATGTTTACAAGTGTGATGGAGAGTCTTGATTAGAGTTTCAACAGTTCAACGGTCTCATGGCAGCAGGGAAAAAGCTGTGAAGTGAGTTTAACTATGATCTGCAGGATCTGATGGGGTGTATACCAAGTGAAAGGCAACTGATTTAAGATAAGCATTTTGAAGCATGAACGAAATGCACAACTAACCCCATTTATGAATCAGATGCCTCCTGGAGAACAGTTTCCATGTCTAATGATGCAGAGATTTAGCTACCGTATTTAACCGCAGTTGTAAAAGCAGTTTTTGTGATGTCAGGTAAAGCTATCCAAGAAAGACATTGGATATGTATGATTGTGGATGCACCATGTTGAGGATTTAGTTTACTGACAGTGGTAATAATGCAATATGCACAATGTATTCTAAGAAAATTTGAAATATAAGTTATTTTCTCGTTCTCAGAGTCAAACAGCAAGGGCAGCTTGAGGGCCATGAGAGCAGCTGTAAGCCTTGTCCTGTTGCTGCATCTTCGCCCGTTTGTGGCTCCGATGGACACAACTATGTTTCAGAGGTAAAGAAATATACAAACACACACACATATATATATATTTATAAGTTTATGTATGTATATTTGAGATACACCCAAACATCCAGAGAGGGAAGTGAAAGTGGCTGTGTCATCTCTTTAAATAACGAGATGAGGACCAGTCAAGTGTAGTTTCCTGCTGCACTGACACATAACGTGGGTGCAGCAAGGCGGCAGTTCATCACTGCTTACAGGAGGACAGGTGACACGGAATGAGCGTGGCCTTATGATTAATGGCATCCGTTGTTTCTGAGCAGCATCACCGTGGACCGTCCGCTGCCAGGACCCTATTGATTTAGTGTGCTCTTTTTAATTTTGACCTTGCATGCGAAAGACACAGGAAAATGACAGCTTATTCTCACTGCCTTTCCTTTAAGTGCAGTGTCTCGTCTGAACGAGCAATCTCTCTTTCCTGCGGACAGCCTCATAAATATTGTATCTGCATTCGTGCCTTTCTCGCCCTCTCATGCAGTGTAAGTTGGAGCAGCAAGCTTGCCTCACAGGGAAAGACCTCAGGATCATGTGTTCTGGATTTTGCCCCTGCTCCACAGCTCCTGCTGCAAACACTGACATTAAACGGGGCAAGTACCTTTTCTTTACCTGCAGTATTTTAAATGTCTAGTATCACACAAATAAACTCATTTTAGTCTCTGAAACAAAAAACAATTTAACAGAAAATACTGTTTGAACTGAAACTACGTTTATCCTGTAAGATGTGTCCTGAGATCTTCAAACCATGCAATATTTATTACCTTGAAGCCGTCATTATAAGATTATTTTTAGTTGTATATCAGTAAATGTTAAAGTTTTGATGAGGTGAAATGTCCCTATTATTCTAGTTAAGACATTTACTTTGGCCCACAGGGAAGAAAGAGAAGGTATGTTTTTTTTAAATGTTTCTTTAAACAGGTGTCCATAATTTTTACAATAATACAGCATTTTTACCTAAGTGATGAGTGTTTTTTTTCTCCTTACTGAGGGCTTAATCTCAACTGATTAATCAGTGATTTCTACCTTGCAGTCTGGTTTACTTCTGCCTTTTTAGAGCAAATTTGCAGCTTTTATTTTTTTAAGTTTTTGCTGTTGCCTTGGTTCTACTTCAACTTTTCTTCTTTAATTTCTGTGAATTTTCTGTCATTGGTACATTTTTCTTTTGCATCCTTTTTTGTTGCACATGTTTTTTATGGTGTAAATTCCTTTCCCTTACATTTAGAAGCAAAGAACACATTTTATAAGTAAAAAGAAAATTGTTATCTAGGAATGAAACTGTGAAAGCTTTCCCAGTAAAAAAGTCACTTTGCTAATTTTTCAGATTTCATTCTTTCAAACTGAATTTTTCAGACTGAGTTTTACATATCGCATTCTCTTGGGCTTAAAGTGAAGAGAATGTGATTTATAAAAACCTATTTAAGAAAAAGCAATTCTTAAAAATCATTGTAAAAAAAAGAGAAATTGGAAAACATTATTTGAATCTGTTAAAAGAGATAAGAGTTTGATCAAATAAAAATTAAAAATTTTAATTTGAAGAAGAAAAAAAAAGCATTGAAAACATTAAATGTAAGAACATAAAGATGTTACTTTCCAAACCTTTTTTCATTTATGAAAATTTTCTTCTGGATTCAATTTTTTTTTATTTCTTTTTACAAAATGTGTTTTTTTTTTATATCTATTTATAAAACATTTTCTCCTCTCCACAACAATAATAATACAAAATTCACTCTGTATGTTTTCAGCAAAAGAGTGTTTTTGAGTTTGCATCATTCCTGTCTCTGCAATGTGTTTTTGCACCTGTTGGTCATTATAGGCAGGACTATGGGGAGCCATGTATTACATTACCCAGTGTTTTCAAAAGTACACACATTTGTTACTTAAGAAGTATAGATACTGCAGTTTAAAAACACTCTGGTAAAAGGTGAAGTATAGACTTGACCTCTTTATTAAATTAAAAGTAAAAAAGTATGTGCTCGAAAAACTACTTAAAGTATAAAAGTATAAAGTAACCTTTAAAAAAAACAGCCAGATTCCACTATATGAATGGAAAGCTCAATTTTTCAACTATTTCGAAAAATTCTTTGAGATAGAGCCAAGGATGAGGGAGGTCTTGTTGGTCTCCCTCTCCATCTCCCAATATGATCTCGCCTGTGTCCGACCTTTGAGACATTTCTACTTCTTTTTCTGAATCCGACATTGTAGCATGGCATAGACAATTCACGTTTGCAGTTTGAAGAACACCTGCTTGCTTCTGATGATTTCCTTTAGCTAACCAATGAGTGTTTGCCTTATATGACTCATCCAATTACACTAGTTTTCACTAGATGTGGATGGCACCAATGATCTGCATTGGACGGGGCACATGATGTGAAATAGATATTTATAAACATTAAACCAGGGGTAACCAATTAAAAATCAGTAACAACAGATCGGTAATTACAAATTAGAGCATAATTCTTATATATTTCAAAAAACGAACACTGTTTATTTAAAAGATTGAATCCAAACTACTATTGGTCCTTCAACAGACCAGGAAGCAGATTTCTCATCTCCATATGCTGAATGCTGATGGTGATTTTTTAAATAATACATATTAAATAAGCATTAATTTCTGTATGTTTTGCTCCTACGAATTGAATGATAATATCGTGCATGCTCTCCTAAAGCTCAGAGGAAAAGTCGGAGCCAAGCAATAAGGGAGGAACAGCGGAGGCTGTAGGCTTTGCTTTGCACAGGCAGTCTTGAGCACCTGTTTTAAAAGTTTAAGGAATAGAAAGTACAGATACTTATGTGAAAATGCAATGAGTAGAAGTCAGAAGTAGGAAGAAAAATAAGTAATGGAGTAAAGTATAAATACCTGAAAAGTGTATTTAAGTACACTAACGAAGTATTTATACTTCATTAATTACCTTATACCTGTCTTGTGGATTCCAGACACTGTATATGGTTTACCAGGTCTGCCACTTAGCCACAAGAACTCCCTGGTTAAGAACAATCCACTCTTTGAATTAATTAGCAATTGATATAACAGTCAGTAAATTTTAGATCATGAGATTAAAAATATTTTGATCGATGGATTGATTACAGTTCCTCATAATTCTCAACACTAACACATTACATGACTAAGGGGTGTAGCCTCTTTGGAGGCCAGCAGTTTGGACATTTGGAATCAGTTCAAAGTGTCATGTACTCTTGCTCACTAAGAAATAATTAAATATTAATAGGGGTGTACTGACTTTTGAGAGATATTTGAAATTGCTTTATCAACTCGTTTTTTTTTTGTTTTTTTGTTTCTTTAAGGAGTTACAGCAAATGTTAATAAGAAAACACATTTTCTCACTAAGCAAATCCACTGAACTCTTCTTCCCACTCTGGGATCGATACTTACCAATACTCTGGGATTATCGTTAGCCAAAAGTTCCCCTTGTGGATTCCTGCTCTTTCAATCAGGTAGTAATTAATTATTTAGAGTGTGCACAATCTATCAACAGACCCAAACACCATTGATTGCTGAGGCTCAGGGGCACATAAAAACTGCCATTCGGCCCAACATATGAAATGTTGCTTCATCTGCAGCCTTGAATGACTGTTTCTTGAAAGAGAAAGTGATTTGCTACATCAGTTAGCTGTAAGAAAGATCAGTGGTTTGAATCAGTCGAAGCATGACAGTATAGAGTCCCTGTTTTACTCTAAAGAAAGAAAGTTTTGTTTTGGAGAATCTAACAGTGGTGGGATTTCCTTATTTGTTCCTCAGAGAGCTGCACTGGCCAGGACCTGGCTGACCTGGGCGATCGCCTTAGAGACTGGTTCCAGCTTCTTCATGGAAATGCAAAGCAGAACAACTCTGGCAAGCTGGGTGCTTCCTCGGGTTAGAAACTCACTCAGTGAAGTTTAACTATGCAATGAAAGCAGAGACAGATTTTAGTGATGTGTGTTTTATTTCTGACAGTGTTGGAAAAAAGCCTGGTAGCCAGCTGCAAAGACTCCATTGGCTGGATGTTTTCTAAACTGGACACCAACAGTGACCTGTATCTGGACCAGGCTGAGCTGGCTGCCATTAATTTGGACAAGTATGAGATTTGCATCCGTCCCTTCTTCAACTCCTGTGACAGCTACAAAGATGGGAAGGTCTCCACAGCAGAATGGTGTCTCTGCTTCTGGAGAGAAAGTGAGTAAAGTTAGCGACTGAAAACAGAGTGTTTTCCTTAGTGTGACACAAGGAAAAGGTTGGAATCACTATAAATTGTTGGAAGAGATACATAAAAACTAATTACTTAAAAAAATCCACTGTTAACATTGTAATAGGACAATAGCTTGATAATGAATAAAAAGTATTATACTTTAAGTTTTCCTATTTTATCCTATTTTATTATGACCACAAACATATTTTACTCTCCCTTGAAAAATATTAAGGGGCTCAAATTCATTTTAGAAGGCATAGCATATTATATTTATGTTTTAATTCGTATGATAAATTTCACTGAACTTCAGCATTAAATTAATCCAACCTACAGCAGTTTTACGAGTTTAGCCATTTTTCCTTATCGCTCGATTGTTTGATATTCATATACAGCTCTGACTAGAAAACCTGTCATGATTAGAAGTTCAAATCCAGGCAGCAGCAGTCCTGATTGATTTTTTTTACTAAGTCCCTGATTGCTCTCTCTGTTCTCTTTTCAATTTTTACTTTTAACATAATTTAGGACCGAACAGATCTGTCCTTTTTTTGATCATGCAGTAGCACAGGTTGGCACATTTAATTAACTAGAAAAGAAATCACGAAATGATGGTTCTTGCTGCCACTTTTTCCCGAATATTTCAACGACTTTACTTAAAAGTGGTCTAGTATCTCGTATTGATTCTCATCTTTTAGAGCATTATCTGGCTTAAGGTATGACGATGCACCATATTCTTAAAATTGAATACAAAGTCAACATGCGAAATGAGGAATGTCTCCATTTGACCTTTAATTTAGCAGGCAACCTCATTTGTCTGCATTGATCAGGTGTTTAATGAGAATGCAATAGATTTAGCTGACTGCCTAATCCATTCCTTGACAGACCACTCTCAACTAATTAATAAAAATGTGTAAAACTTTTTTTTTTTTCTGGGATGCACCAGTCTAGGATATTTTAACCAATTTCTAATCGTCAGTTGTTGCAAAACGCTCCATTGCAGATGAAATGTTATTTTAGATGTAACTGTTTGTTAAACACAGCAATTTTTCACAAACAGAATATCTTTCTCTAACCCAAAACATCTTACAAGTGATGAGACAAAACTATTTATAATTTAAAACCCATCCGAAAGAAGTGCAACATACCAGATTTATTTATTCACAAAACAGAGCTTTCATCTTTACGCAACTATGCAGTTAAAGGGATAGTTTAGGTTTTTGGACATAAAGTTGTGTGACAGTCTCCTGTCATGAGAAATCCTTTGATAACATTTCTGTCTTTAATTTTGGTTAAAAAAAATCTTATCCTCTTGTCTTATCTCTTCTTCTTCAATAGCTGAGATGAGGGGCTGGGTCACAAGCCTGAGGAGCTGTTCGAGCTGTAGTTATCTATAAACGATATTTACAGTTTAAAGGGCTAGTATATATGTTTCATCACTGATAATGACCTAATAGTTCACTTTAAAAACAGACTGAAATCAGCCTCGTTGATTAGCTGTTTCACTTATTTGTTGTTTTAGGAACTGTCTTCCAAACCTCAGCTGCAGAGTGATAGCAGCCATAAAATAGTCCAAATTGATTTCAATGTCTGACATAGCTCAGGTATGCTTTAAAGTTGTTGAAATAATCTAATAAAATACATGCATAATACTTCTAGCTTAAAAATGGTTGATTATTTGCGCCCCCGTACCATATGGGAACTACTTTTTCTCTGGTACGTTACCGCCATTTCTCATTGCAGGAGGCTCTGTGATCGTAGTAACATGGTTACATCTCAGCTACAGACGGTGAACATTTTACACAGCTTCATCTCAAAACACCTCAACTATCCATTCAAACATGTTTAAACTATTACTCTGTTGTCTTAGCAACCTGGGTGAACAAATCTCCAAAAATAAAACAATTTCGTTTCAGACTGAAATGTCCTTTTGAGATTATACCCTTCTAAATAATTAGAGTTAACATGTAAAACTGTCAGTTGCATTTTATATTTGCACTGTGTGATTAGCTGTCTGGATCCATTGTAGATTGGTCTTGCTTTGACTAAAATGATCAATAATATTTCTTGAGAGATTCCATTTGAATGATCAAAAGAATAAAACAGAGCAGCAGATGTGTCCCCAAATACTTGCTTTCCTAGAAGCGTCTTCCATCTTTTTTACTTCCTCTGAATTCATAATTTTAATATAATTGTGTGTTGTGTGTGTGGCCTTGTAGTGCTTGGTATGGTGCGTTCAGTGACTGTAAGGATGATTCGAATTTTAGTCTTAGGCTAGCTGATCACATTTTAGAGCCAGCCAAGCATAAGATTGACTCAAGGGGTGGCCACCTGATTTATTGGTGCATCCCTAAACATGTTTTGTTCTTCTATTTATGACTCAGACTTTTTTTTTGTAAACTTCCATAAATGCTTTTAAGGATTTTCACCCTTTGTGAGTTTGACACAAATTGTCTGTTTCTACTTCAGGTGCAGCTTGTACATGTTCTTTCAGCTAAATTTTCACAATTACTCATGCTCTGGGATTTAAACACAATACTTCTTAATTCAAAACGTAATTGTGAAGAAGGTTGATTTAGATAAAGTTTTAGAAGAGCCCTTTTAGGTTTCTGACTGTCATCACTTTTTGTTTGATTCTCGCAGAGCCTCCGTGCCTCGCTGAGCTGGAGAGGATCCAAGTGCAGCAGGCGGCCAAGAAGAAACATGGTAAATGCATTTTTTTTTTAGCAAGATGCTGTGAAGTTTGAAAAGCGTATTAAATCCTAACTTGCATTTTAGACATAAGCTCATTGGGTAGTCATCTAAAATCCAGGAACCATACCACATTGCAATTACTCAGAAGTCACACCATTCAGCTTTTTTGCCCTCACACTCTCTACAGATTTCCAGGTGAAGTCGTGAAACAAAGAGGCTGGATATGCAGACAAGAAGCTGTAGGGGGCTAATTAAAGAGATCACAAGCACACAGCAAGGATTAGGTCCTAATCAGGCTGGAGGGGATTAGGGGGCAGTGCTGGCTTTGGAAAAGAGCAAGGTTAATGTAGACACTTGACTCCAGAAGAAACCCCACACTGAAGCATTTGCAGCAAATAACCCTCCAGCAGCTTTTGTTTTCAACTCAAACTTAGAAAACTCAAACAGCTTCTTGTGTTTTTTCTAGTTATCTCAGCTGTGGGTCAGGGAGGCTCTTGTTAGAAAACTTTGCTCTGAGTTTGACAAGACTGTCTTAAGGGAGGCTGAAGTGGCGGAGCTCAGTCGCAGAGGCTGTCACTACGTTTTAACATGCCACTCACACAGTATAAGGAAACACAAACTGAACAGACATACTGTGTAAGATGACATCCAACAGCATATCCATGCAAGAGTAAAATAAACCAAAAAGCTGTTGATGTCTCTGCTGGATATATTACCTGAAATAAAAATGTGATATTTATTCTTCAGTGCTGTAGAGCAGATCAGCATTATATTAAACTGGTGTTTTTAATTAATTATTTTACACCTGATGATGCAACATGAATAAATAAATAAATAAAAAAACAATGTAACAATGCAATGTAGTGAAGTTATTTTTCTTAAAAACTGAAAAGGCCTTCTCTTACCCCCATTAATCACATATTTTGTAGCTAAGACGCTTCGGGAATAATAATGTTTGAATATTTGACGTCTTATCAGAAATGTTCCCATTGTTTCTTTATTTTTTTAGGTCAGTTTCCTGTCACTGTCAGGTTGTTTGGAGATTTTGAGGACCCAAATGCAGAAAGGAGTTGGCACGGATGAGTTTGATAAAAGTGATTTAATAAAAGTCCAAGGGGAACAGAGGCAAAAATACAAAATACTAAAAACCAAACAAAAACCAATAAACACCAGGGAAAATACTTGAGGGAAGCTAGAGACTTGAAGACAACAAAACAACCCTCTACAACACACAAGAAACATGCACTGAATGAAGGCTCTGGTGCTATTTTAAGCCCATCACTATGATTATAAAGATTATTTTCACCTGTGTAGGCTCCCCAAGTTCTCCACATACAGTAGATCCTCTATAGAGAGATGCACAATTCGCACTTACCCACACACAGGAACCCTGACCGTCACAGATTTCAGCTTCATAAATATCCAAAGAACCTGCATTCATCCAACTTTAATCCCAGACCCTGTTTGGATGCATGTGTTTTGTTTTTTTCCAGCATTTTTATTGTCATTATGCTGTCACAAGTACAGAGCAATGAAATCAACTCTGCATTTAACCCATCTCCTTGGGGAGCAGTGGCAGTGGGCTGCCATTGTGCGGTACCCAGGGAGCAGTGTGGGGTTGTCTGTGGTAGTCTGTGGGGTTCAACCTCAGTGCTATGGGTCCTTCTTGCCTAAGGACCCATAGCTGATTCCCCCCAGCATTCCACTAGGCCGCCACTCTCCAAAGCAGGCATTAGCTTTGGGGAGTGGGTTTCAAATATTTCAAACATTTCAAATAATTCTCTCTTTGATTCATAGTGACAATTGTTCATTACTTTTTCTTCTTATTTAGTTTGTTGTGTTTTTGCTGTTTGTTGTGAAACATGATTACTTTGCAGCTTCAAAAATCTTATCCTTTAAATTAAACTCACTTCCCAGAGGAGATGATTGAAAACAAAGCTAGTTTTTGAAAGCAGTTTATGTCATTTTTTATATTATAAAACTTAAAAGAGGAAAAAAAAAATATTAACCTGATTTGGCAGGAAAACAAAACCTTACTGTTGAGTCAAAAATCTATTTCAAAATGCCACCTCCAGAGGAAAGAAAATATTGGAAATGGCTATGAAAACAAACCATTAAGAGCCATTATGGTTCAAATTTACATAAACTATCTCTGTATATAGTAAAACCAGTCTAACATCAACAATTCTAGCCCACAAAGATCCCTGTCCTCCAAAATGAATCGATTTAAGGTGAAATGACATAAAAAATCGATTTAAGGTGAAATGAAATAAATGACAGTCATACTAATAGTGATTGTACATAAACCTATCAGTGCCGTAGTATGTGTTACGGGGGTACATAATATGCTTGTTTTTAGGCACCTATATCCCCAGTTGTGATGAGGACGGCTACTATAGGAAGGTGCAGTGTGATCAGAGCCGAGGTGAATGCTGGTGCGTCGACCTGCATGGAGAGATGTTTGGCTCCAGAATCCAAGGAAATCCAGATTGTGGTAAGGAGGTTATTGAGATTGATCAACTTTTTTGACCTATTTTTACTCCAAACCCCAAATAACCTTAAAAAAAAAAACATTTTTTATTGCAGAATAATGCTAATGATCTTATTTTTAATAGAATCAGTCTTATTGATAAAAATTTCCATAAAATCGTTACTAGTAAGAGCAGGTGGGATGGTTCAACAGAGCTATGGCTCTGGGTGAGTTTGGCAACTATATTAAAAAGATGTCTTGGGTTATTCTTACTCTCCTCTGTTAATTAGGAGAAATATGCTGCTCTAGCTTTACAAAGGGTCATCTTATACAACAGAAAATTATTTTTCCAGACTAGGTATGATTCCCATAGGCATGTAGAGTGCCATTTTCTTTCCAGTTTAATGGCATTTTGCTTCTAAGTGCACAGCTCTGCATTAAACTAGGGAGCCAGCTTTCTATTTTTAAATCTCTTCCTTTTTCAAAGGGGGTACATTGTCTAAGGCAGTACCCAAAGAACTAGCAACCCCATCAACAAAATCATCAACCTGTGTGTGGCAATAAACTAAACTGTGAAACTCCACAGGAACAACAGGGCTAGGGTGGGGAAAAAACTGTAGCATAATCTATAACTTTTGGAGTCTAACAAGTATATTGTAAAAGTTTCACCTCAATAACAGGTCATATCTTTGGACTAAACCTTGACCTTAAATGTGCTGCTGGAGGCAACGCTTAGAAAAATCAAAACTTTGGGAAATTTAATCCTAATACTTATTTCATCAACCTATTCCAGATGATGTAGCTGGATATTCAGGAGACTTTGGTAGCGGAGTTGGATGGGAAGATGAAGAGGAGAAGGAGGCAGAGGAAAACGGCGAGGAAGCAGAGGAGGAGGAAGAGGAGGAAGGCGAGGCGGACGACGGAGGCTACATCTGGTAGAACTGTCTCACCCTGAACAGAGAGCACAGCAGCTGGTCTACAACTCTACAGGCGTGGCTCTCACCTAAAAGAGGGAATTCTGGAATAAAACTGGAGAGGAAGGGGATTGTTATTCTGTTATAGGAGGATGAGCTGTTATTTTTCTTTATTAGATACAGGTGCTGGTCATAAAATTAGAATATCATGAAAAAGTAGATTGATTTCAGTAATTCCATTTAAAAAGTGAAACTTGTATATTATATTCATACATTACATACAAACTCATATATTTCAGATGTTTATTTTGTTTAATTTTGATGATTACAAATGACAACAAATGAAAATCTCAAATTCATCATATCAGAAAATTAGAATATTACTGAAAACAAAGGATTTATAGAAATGTTGGCCAACTGAAAAGTATGAACATGAAAAGTATGAGCATGTACAGCACTCAGTATTTAGTTGGGCCTCCTTTGGCCTGTATTACTGCAGCAATGCGGCGTGGCATGGAGTCGATCAGTCTGTGGCACTGCTCAGGTGTTATGATAGCCCAGGTTGCTCTAATAGTGGCTTTTAGCTCTTCTGAATTGTTGGGTCTGGTGTATTGCATCTTCTTCTTCACAATACCCCATAGATTTTCTATGGGGTTAAGGTCAGGAGAGTTTGCTGGCCAATTAAGAACAGGGATACCATGGTCCTTTAACCAGGTACTGGTAGCTTTGGCACTGTGTGCAGGTGCCAAGTCCTGTTGGAAAATGAAATCTGCATCTCCAAAAAGTTGGTCAGCTGCAGGAAGCATGAAGTGCTCTAAAACTTCCTGGTATGTGGCTGCGTTGACCCTGGACCTCAGAAAACACAATGGACCAACACCAGCAGATGACATGGCACCCCAAACCATCACTGACTGTGGAAACTTTACACTGGACTTCAAGCAACGTGGATGAAGTGCCTCTCTTCTTTTCCTCCAGACTCTGGGACCTTGATTTCCAAAGGAAATGCAAAATTTACTTTCATCAGAGAACATGACTTTGGACCACTCACCAGCAGTCCAGTCCTGTTTCTCTTTAGCCCAGGCAAGACGCTTCTGACGCTGTCTGTGGTTCAAGAGTGGCTTGACACAAGGAATGCGACAGCAGAAACCCATGTCTTTCATACGTCTGTGTGTGGTGGTTCTTGAAGCACTCACTCCAGCTGCAGTCCACTCTCTCTTTGTGAATCTCCCCCACATTTTTGAATGGGTTTTGTTTCACAATCCTCTCCAGGGTGCGGTTATCTCTCTTGCTTGTACACTTTTTTCGACCACATCTTTTCCTTCCCTTCGCCTCTCTATTAATGTGCTTGGACACTGAGCTCTGTGAACAGCCAGCCTCTTTAGCGATGACCTTTTGTGTCTTGCCCTCCTTGTGCAAGGTGTCGATGGTCGTCTTTTGGACAACTGTCAAGTCAGCAGTCTTCCCCATGATTGTGTAGCCTATAGAACTAGACTGAAAGACCATTTAAAGGCTTTTGCAGGTGGTTTGAGTTAATTAGCTGATTAGAGTGTGGCACCAGGGGCCATCAATTTTGAACCTTTTCACAATATTCTAATTTTCTGATATGATGAATTTGAGATTTTCATTTGTTGTCATTTGTAATCATCAAAATTAAACAAAATAAACATCTGAAATATATGAGTTTGTATGTAATGTATGAATATAATATACAAGTTTCACTTTTTAAATGGAATTACTGAAATCAATCTACTTTTTCATGATATTCTAATTTTATGACCAGCACCTGTATGTGTAATGGCTTCAACCTTTTCTCAGATTTTTTTTTAACTAGAGATTTGTGTTTTACTGTCCTGTAAAAAAGGGTAGCCACTGACTCTTGCGCCATCAGTAAGTAAAGTCCGTAAAAATTTGTATCTTGTACTATCACCATCTATGCATAGAGAGATTATAAGTAATTTTGTATCGTGTAAACGGTTGGTTACATATTAAAGTTGCCCTGCCACTGGAACAAAGAGAGACTTTGGTACATACAAACAGTTTGACACTTTGGGAGATAAGCTTAATTGTTTTCTTAAAAATGTATTGATGAGATGAACACTACCACTCTGGTAAATAGGAGGGGCTAAGATATAAAAGGCTTAGCTTTGTGTAAAGCTTGTCTAAAAGAGGTTTGAATAAGACATTGGGAATGTTATGTGTGTACCTACACAAAAGGTGAAAATGTTCCTGTAAATGTGAATTTAAAAATGATTTTTGTTTTTACACTTATATAATAATTGAATAAGAAAGGATGGAGGGTAGGTGAAATTCATTTAATTTCATTATATTACAGGCCCATCTGATTCAGCACTACTGAAACACTAATCAATGAAGTAAATAACATTGATTTACCACATACCCTCCTAAACGTAGTTGCAGTCCAATTAAAACATCCTCTGTCTGCTCTTGTAACAGCTTCCTTCATCAATGCAAAGTCTGCTTAGTTAAGGTTTCTTCCTTAGTGGTTTCACTGTCAATATTTAGATGCTATGCTACGCGACCAACCCAACCCCGACAGGGCCATGTGCTGTGAATTGCTAAAGTATTCATACCCATAAAACCTTCACACCTTTTGGGAGTTTGCAAGCGATGATGTCAATGTAACTTTGGAGGATTTTAATTTTATAATATGGACAAACACAAATAAGTAAATCATTGTGTAGGCCAATAAAATGATAGGCTATATCTTTGTTTTTAAGTATTCTTTCTTACAAAATAAACTTATTAAAGTGTGGATGCCTTGCAGTGGAGTTCAGCACCCAGTTTACTACATTTTGCAGCAGCACAGCTCTCTTTTCAGGTATGTCCCTCCAACCTTTGAGTATCTGTCGATTTTTTCCTCATTCCTTGTTGTAAGGTAGTTATACCTCCATCAGATTGGATGGGGAGCATCTCATCTGGATTTAGGTCGGTACTTTAACTGGGCCATTCTAAACATATGAACATGCCATTACATAAGCAACTATATTGTAGCCATGGATGTACTGCTATCGTCGCCGTCCTGCTGGAAGGTAAACATTCCCATGTACCGTAAGCCTAAAAGTGTTTTCTTTTCCCTGCAACTTTATTCCTTTTCTGTCTGCTGTGATATTTTGCTTCTCAAAGCACTATTTATACTGAGATTTAATTACACACAGCTTGACCCAATTTACTTATCAGGTGATTTCTAAAGGCTGGTGGACTTTCATTTTTGTATGGGTACCAAAATAAAGGGGGCTCAGTACAAATTAAGACCAATTTTTACAGTTTTATTTGAGAACAGATTTGGAAAACTATCACTTACCCTCCAATTTTGTTAATCTGTTACATTTAATCCCCATACATGCATAATAGTTTGTGATTGTAACATCACAGTATTTTGAAAAAATTAAAGAATGCCTTTAAATCATGCAAGTAATGTTTATCCCTTTGAGATAAAGCTAGACCATCACAGGTGGTTTTATTATTTTTTATAGAGCTAGTTGTTCTTGTTTTTTAAACATTGAAATGCTAAGAAGCAGTGCATCACAGGGGCCAGTTAGATTGATAAATGTTTATACATATATTGTCTTAATGGTTTTAAATATTAATCTGTGGAGTCTGGAGCTTAAAGAAGAACATTTTAGGACATGTGAAACGTAAAGGTATAGTGGAGGATTTTCGTGAATTTTTGAAAAGACCCGTCCGCTGCACTTTAAAACAAAATATGCACATGCACAACCCTGTAGGGAACACCTTTTAAATGCATGCAAGAGCATGCAGGAGACCATTTCTCCTCATGCACACTCTTTTTAAAAGTCGCTGTTTGCATCACTTATACAAGCTTACTTTCCAAAAGAAGATTTGCCATTTTGACACTATGTCAGAATCACCACCGGTAAGTGAAAATGGGGACAAGCACGCAGGACAGCCTTACATAAACATATTACCAGAATGATTGACAATTAGGAGGACCACTTATTTTGATGATTCACTAGGAAAAAGAACATCCTCCACTTTACCTTTAAGAAGTGTGTGGTTGTTTAGCTTCCCATGTTTCGGACATAGCAGCCTTACAGAAACTTTATCTACCAGCAGGAAATAATAACTGGTATTTTTCTGCATGCAAGAGCAGCAAACCAACCTGAATGCAATGCGGCAAAGCAAAATCTGAAACGGAAACTGATTAAAAAGCAGGATTATAACCTACCAGTGTTTGCAAAATGACAAGTCGCAGAAAAGCTGTGGCTCTCTGCTTGAAGTTTGGGATAGAAGAAGTTATTACCCCTCTGGAAATGTTGTGACCCCATATGTGAATCCTAAAATCATCTCCAGCTAATGGCCATTGAATGATACAATCAATAGTCCCAAGAGACATTGAATTTAAATTTCTGAGTAAATAAAACAGAAAAAAATAGAAGAGCACCTGTTCGTGATGGTTGTATGAGGAAGCAAACTGTTGCATACAAATTTACTGCTCATTTTGTAAATGTTGCTGATCAGCTTTGTTTTCTCCAGTTTATATCAAAAGGCCAGAAAGTTGTGAGTTTAGAAAATGTAAGCAGTGGCTTTGTTCATCTTTGATATTTATATTTGACTAAATTGTCAAACTGTGTCTTTATAGCGGTTCACTAACATACTTTAGAACTCAATATGTATATACATCCATTGTAGAATCTGCAAGTTTAGAGGATTTCAGGTTGCTTTGGTTGCAGATTACTATTAATTGGATGCACCACAACACAAAGCTGTTGAAAGTGTATTTTGTTTCTGAATTAAATGGATACACACAGCTTCCTGCGGTCCTACTTTACATTTCTAGTTGAAAGATGAAACTGCAACCAATAAAAGCTCCTGTTCTTGACGTACACGTCAAAGATTGTGCCCAAGTTGTTATTTTGTTTTTTCGAGTTTGCAACTTAAAGTTCTGGATTTAGTGTTTGTACAGAAAAAAAAGTGCATCACTTGAAGTTCTTTGTGTTTACTTGAATTTGCAATGTAGTTTTTTTTCTATGAGAATATTGTTGCTATGTCTTTGTTCATGCTATCAGCAGGGCAGATGCTTGTTTTTAGTATTGCATGTTAGTAAGAATGTACTTCTATGCTGAGCACTTTACAAATAAAGGCACTGGGGCCAAGCAGAGCGATGACATCAAGCTTTTTTTTTTTTTCTTGCTTTAGAGAATAAAACAAATACTTTGGTTAGAATTTAGGAATTAAATAATATATATGTCTTTACATTTCAACAAATTTTATTGGAATAATGAAACATTTCCTGGAATAAAAAAAAAAAGAAATCTTGTACTTTTAAGAGAAAATTGCACAGTCAGTGAAGATGAGTTAATATTCCAGAAATAAACTTTTTAATAGAGTGATTAGATCCATTGTGTGAGCTCCTACTTTAACTAAAAATAATTTGCATTATCTCATTTGTGATGATAGAAAACAATATAGTCCATCTGAAAGAGGGACAACTTAGTACCAGAATATCAGGAGCAACACAAGGAAGGTATAGATACCCAAAAATGACAAAAACACCAGAAAAATGAGTTGGATATAAAATAAAATTTTATTATATTAAATCCCTTACAAGAATTACATCTCTTATTCATTTTGTGAAATACACTCTCTGTTTAGTCATTAAGCATTTTACTTTTGCCAAACTATTTATTATAATACTAGAGAAATAAAAACGTCCATCCCTTTTAATGCCAACTGAAAGCTGGCTGCTGTACAAGAATTAACATCTGTATTATACATGATTTACAGTAGTTCAGCAACACAAAGTAAACTTTCCAACCAAACAGAATAAGACTTAACACCCGTATTCTGTATAAAAAAGTTTGTATGTTTTACTTATTTGCATCATTATTACACCTAACATTCCAAAGGTTAGCTTGCCTATAAAATATGGAGAAAATGGTTAGATTCAAAGATCAAATATTCTTTCTTTAGGTTTTGTAGGACAGAGACTAACACAGTTTTTTTATCCATAGAAACTCCTACACAAAAAAAAAATAAATAACCGACCACAACACTCATTTTTATTCATTTTCTAAAGTGCACTCTCATATCTTTTCAGATAATCAAAAAGTACATTAGAAGCACTAAAAATTAAATGCTACTTGCGCATAAAAATATTGCTAACCATTAAGTTTCACTTTAAATTGGATATAAGTCTGAGCTTAATTAAAGAAAGACCATAACTATCAGGAAGAACAGAAACGGCTGCAGTTAATGCTGCACTTAATACGAACAAATGGAAAATAAGAACGGATGGAGAATTAATTATAGCCTTTGACTTACTTTCAGGGTTAAGTCATCTCTGCTACAATACTGCTGGCTATTCATGTTATTGCTTTCTTACATTTCCAGAAGTCATTCAAACTTACACAATTCAGATATTATGAATAAAATAATTCGATAAATAAATAATTTCTCAGGGATGTTGCTATAGAGACAAACAATAATGAAACTATGCAGCTTACCAGTTAAATGTAACATCTTTTGCTTTTTTTTACATTTGTAGGTGAGCATTCAAAAAATTGTGAATGACCCCTTAGGGACATACTCTATATGAGGCATTAATAATAATGCTTCATTGAACCTGGCTGTTTACTTTTTCACATTTTAAAGGGAAGTCATCGTTAGTGATGTTATAGTGATGCTATAAAAAAAGCCATTAATTTTTGTCTTCAAATCACAAAATAAATGTTTCAAAGTAAAATGTTTTGAAAGAAAAGAAAGACAGAAATCATAGCGGTTCAAGTGATTATGCTTTTAGCTGTAACCAATATAAATATTGGTTTCCATATGGCTGATTTTTCAGATAAAAGTGACTTATGTACGTAAAATAATTTTTATAAAGTGCAATGCTCAATATTGTTTTTTTATTCTATTATTAAATATATTATTAAATAGCATCAAATTTTTATATTTATTGGTCAATTCTTTGAACAGAACACATCGATAATACTCCATTAGCAGGTTTCTTAGTCCGCATGAATAGAATATCACCGTTATATTTTCAAACTGGTAGCTTGAAAAAAACAACTATAACTCTTTGAAACTCTTTTTAAGACTTTGGTAACATGATGGATGATGATATATGTATTTAAGTGTTAATAGTAATCAACTTGTAACCGTGGAAGCCTAAATAAATAAATAAAAATAAATAAATAAATGAAAGGATTCTCATTGATAAGCTTTTTAATTTGAATCCTCCAATAGTGCTTCTGTTTGTTCACCCTCATATCTGGTTTGTTGAGGGGATTTAGTGTTATTCTGGTTTGGTGCTCAGTAAGAAAAAAGAAATCTTGTTGGAATCCAATCCATCTCTCTGTTAATCCCCAAGAAATTAGCATACATATTTGGCTTTGTGCTTTGGAGGTAGCGGCTGCGCATCATCAGGTCAAAATTAATCCTGTCTTTCCTCATTTGCAGTAGAACTTGTAAAAAAATCTAATCTAAATCCCAGCCATATCTGTCAGAAATCAGACAAGCTTTAAGCTACCCTAAACGAGTCCTTGTGTGTCGTCATTCACTCACTAATACATTTATAAATCAAGCAGCTGATGCGTTAAACAAATAATCCAAGTCAGCAGAATATAAATCTACAATCCTACAGATGGTTTATGTATTCTAATTAAGTACTTAACACGCCGTGCAACTTTCTCACATTATTAAAGCAGTTTTTGTTTGCATAGAAAAATTGAAATGTTTAACACGTTTTTTCTTTCCAAGATTATAATTTTCATTGGTTGATAATCTTTAGATTTTCTTAACTTATCCTCTCAGTCTATGTATTGTGATAGCCATCTAAAGCCTTCCCCGTAGCCTTGTTTCTTCAAAACGCTGCACATGAATATCTCCAGCGGGCGAACGCTCTGGTCATTCACAGAGAGGTTTCCCTGTTGATAGGAAACAGAATAAATAGAGATTCTCCTCAGTCTGTAAGTGAAACTCTTAAAGTATACCTACCTTTCCGGTCACCTGGCCATCTAAACCAAAAGCTCCTCTCAGTGCTCCTTCACTGACGGCCTCTGGGCGGTCGATTTTATTACCCAGCACCAATACTGGTACACCGGCTATGGTTTCATCTGAAAGGAGAGCCTAAAGGATCACAGAACCAGCAGTGTAGTTATTTTAAATCAATCATAGCAAACATCCAGGAGCACTTAGTGCTCACATCTAGAGATGTACACTCCACTTTCAACACTTAACACACACTTGCAACTCACATCGAGTTCAGTCTTTGATTCTGCAAGTCTTTCATGATCAGCAGCGTCAACAAGAAAAACAATCCCATTCACAGCTGGCAGGTAGTTCTTCCAAACTCTGCGAGCTTTAAATGAAGAGAAAACTCTTTGTCATTTCGTTGTCCTCCCAGCGATCAACACGACAGTCAAATTATACATTAGTCAACATTGATTGGATCTTTTAACACTTCAGAATAATAATCATAAGTATTTAACCTGGAGCTATGACAGATTGTTCTTTAAATCAGAATAACAAACGATGCCAAACCATAATATTTGACAACATAAGTAGTTCTTTGACTGGACTTGGTGACTTTAGGACAGGAATATCTTTGGATTGGAATTATTGAAGCTCTGCCTAGATGTTTAAGGTTGTTGTTTTTAGCCCTTTCCAACTCCCCAATCTGCTCTGACAAACTTTTCATGTTCCTGCTGAAGAAAAGCACCCCCAAAACATCATACTGGCACCACCGTGTTTCAGTATGCAGACAGTGCTCAGGGTGATGTGCAATATTAACATTAAAAATAGCTTTTCCTGGTTCCCTTCACTGCATATAGCTAAGTTAGCTAAAATGCATGGAATTAAAATGAGAAAACAACTTAATGTTATTTCTATTCAGAAAAGGAAATATAACGAAAAGTCAGATCCTTCTTTAGAATTTCAGAGGGAAAGTAAATCCTTAACAAAACTGCATTACAGTTAAAATCCGTGCATGAACATCAGCTGACTTTTTAATGACAGCAATGCAGAGACACCAAGTGGCAGCACAAAGAACTGCAGAAACTGTCAAACCTAATATAACAATTAACATTTTCTGGACATATGTAATAAATATTATAGTGAATACACCTCCTGGGCAGCTCTCTACGCTTGGCCAGACCAGAGCTAAATCTGCGTAGAGGATTTCAATAATGTAGCTTTTGCATTTGAACACTGCTTCAATAAAGAATGGCGACCTTCTACATGCTTATTTGGGGATAAATATATCTATACTGATCCATAAAGCATAAACCGCAAAAAACAGAAACATAGAAGAGTTGGCTGCATCAAGCTCACCTTGTACATGTCCTCCTAAATCAAATGTGGTAAATGTCATTCCACCAATTGTCAGCTCCTCTGAGGCTTTGGGTGGAAGTGAACAGATACAGATTTAATTAAATAGGAAACACAAGGCCAGGGATCACACATTTTAATATACAACACCATGCTCTCATTCCACACCTTTGTGCACAGTTTTATTAAGTTATCACTTTCTCTATGTTTTGCACCTAAGGGACAGCCTTTTTTTTTTCATCTAATGAAAATGCGTTTAATTGAAATTATTTCAGGGTTTCTAAAGATCTGGTTTTGTAGATGCACTTTAGACACAGTCTGCTTTTTCACTTCTATTAATTCAGTCATTTGGGTCCATAACCTGACAATAAAAGCTCTTTAACTCTGATCTATGGATTTAAAGTAAAGTTTTAAACTATTTATCCTCAGCCACTTGTTAATGACTATCTCAAAACTAACTGTTTACTTTTCTTTAACTGAACATAGAAAAAATGCTAAACTTAACAGATTGGCTGATAATATAATATTTTTGCACCAATAAGGCAACATTTTACCCAAGCTGTTTTGTTTTTTATCTGTACTGTTTTATGTTTTATCTATTTTTTCTGTACAGCATTTTGGTCAGCTGTGTTTTAAAGGTGCGTAACAAATAAAATTGGATTGGATTGCAAGAGATGTTTTACTTTATCCTTTATATAATTCATACTCTATAGATACTTGATTTTGAATTAAACCAATGGCAAACTACAACAAGCTGCAAAACCATCTGGAAAAACATCAACTTTGATGTATTTTATTGGGATTTTATACAATAGACCAACACAAAATGGTGCATAACTGTGAACTGGAAAGTAAGGGGATTTTAAAATATCCAAAAAGTGCTTGTGAATTTAGCTCCCTGTGTCAATACTTACTGCAGAACAACATTTTTAACAATCGCAGCAGCAGGTTTTCACAACAGATTAGAACTTTGCCCATCCTCTTTCATAATTTATTGGGAAGTCTTATATTTTCCAGACCTCAGATTATTAACTGGATTTAAAGCTGGGCTTTGATTGGCCCATGCCAAGACATGATAATGATTTGATCAAAAAAAAAATAATCCTATTGTAGCTCCAGTTTTATGTTTAGGGTTCTTGTTAAGCTGGGAAGTAAACCTCTGTCCTGTTCTCAGGTCTTTTGTAGAATCTAACAGGTTATCTTTCGACATTGCCCTCAATTAATTTTCTATAAACTATCATAATTACACTGAACATAAAGTACTATTTTCTGGGTGTTGCTAAGTAAATATCAACCCACAACATGATACTGTCACCACTATGTTTCACTGTGAAGACAGTGGATTTAAGATGATGTAAAGATTATACACTATATACCTTCTTACAACATGTTTGCTCTGCTCCTAACATGCTTTGTAATAAACTGAACAACTTATTGCTTTCTTTCATTCTTCTTATTCCGCTTGAACTCAAGAACTCTGAGCTCCGCTTTACATATCTAACCATATAAACCTTCACAGAGAAGCAGTTTTTAGACTGAGAATAAAATCATTTACAAGTGGACATTATTCAGAAACATTTGAAAGCAAGTGGTTGCCCTGGATTTTTCCTAGGAGTATCGGGGTAAATGAGGATTAATATAAATGAATGACAAACTTCTGTTTCCTTTTTCTGCAAATCCATGTTTTCAGATCATACCACTTTATAATCATGCACAACTTAATGTTTGTCTCTGATACAGAATTTTTATTGCTTGCACTTGCTGTTAAAACACAAGTTAAACTCTGAAATGTTAGGAATAGGTACAACACCTGGAGACAAAATAAGTTAAATTAAGTCAAAACCTAAAAAATGCCCCTCAAAAAATGTCCAGAAGCCTGGAAAAACAATGAAAAAGAAAATGGAAATATGGTCAATATCTATATTTCCGCTTTAATTTTTAATTATGTAAATTTTGGTTCTGTATAAAAAACAAATTATTAGCTCAACATTAGACAGCATATTGCGCTTGAACAAAATCCTTACTTGGATGCAGTGTTGGTACATGTTGGCCAAGTCTGTCATCTTTCAACATGTGCAGGAGTGTTGTTTTACCAGCGTTATCTAGACCCAGGAAAACCAGCTTCCCAGACTTTCTGTACAAACCTATTCAGAATCACAAAAGAAAGATATGTTATTAATTTCATGCTTCTTTAAGATAACAGATGTTACTGCACCCTGTGCAGCTCAAAACAGTAAAAATAGTTACAATTAGAGCAAGAAGCTCTCAACAAATATATAAACCCAGTGACACAATTATATTATGTTACAACCACATTTTTTTATTTTATTTAAATTTTAGGCTGACATGAAAAAGTGGGAGGAAACTTTACATTTTAAAAACCAACCCTAAAATATTAAAAATGAGCAGTGTGGATTCATAGGCTGTTCTCTTCCAACCCTTAAAAGAATCCTTTCTAAAAATAAAAAATAAATGTATTAATTAAAAGTAGTTGCTTATGCTAATTTAGAAAGAAGCTGCAGGCACAGGAGATAAATTTGTTTATAGGAAATGTATTTGTTATAAACTTCTGAATTTTGGACTGTTTGTAGGAAAAGTAGCAAAAATTGTTCAAAGGAAGCAGAAAATAAAGACCCATAGACCTTGGGTCTGCAACAGGGGGTCCATGGAGGTACTGCATGGGGGTCGCAAATGTTTTGGTTAAATAGACATTTTTTCCCCGTGCAATTTTTTCCACTAATTGAAATATCTTAAAATACACATTAACATGAATTCAACACACTGTAGTAAACAGATAAATGGAGGCAGAAGATGTCTTTCAGTCATCAAGGCACACATTCAGCGACGCACAGGAGCTCTTTCAAGCTGGGCACCTTTTAATTCACAACACCTGACCCATCAACCAGGAATCCGAATCAGACATACTTTAATAATCCCAGGGTAAAATGACTTTCTTTACATTACTCCATCTGTAATATAGTGACTATAGATCCAGTTTGATATAACATGATTTCATACAATATATATAATTAGGGAGTCCCTGCTCCATCTCGCCATCAGTTTGGGGGTCCTTGGTCTGGAAAACAGTGACAACCCCTGTCATAGACCATATTGGATAGATGAGGAAAAAGAATTCTCTGCACATCACCTTCCAAACAAGGCTCCCTAAGTGTCCAAAAAATGATGTTACAAGCATTTTGCCATAGGGATAATATTATTATTATTATTGCTTTTTTTCCCTCCAGCAGGGACAAAGAAGTAGTTGGAGTTGGTAGGAAGATTAAATTAGTTAAACACAGCACAATGCTCAATGAAAAACCTTAAAAGTGGGAGTGGGGGCCTATTGGTTAGAGCATAGAGCTTGGAATCCTGAGATTATGAGTTCGAAACCCACTTCCACATACTGCTACTCTGGGTCCCTGAGCCAGACTCTTAACCCCACACTGCTCCTGGGGTGCCACACAATGGCAGCCCACTGGGGATGGATTAAATGCTGAGAGTGAATTTTGTTGAGGTGTAACAGTGTAATGACAATAAAAAATATTTATAAAACGCTAAAGATAACAAAAGACTAAGAGCTGGAAGATCCATAGTTAGAGCATAAATTGAATAGTTTAGATGAAAACACTTCATGTGTTAAAATGATAGTCAAAGTTCAGATCACAGATGCATAAAACAATCTGAGTTTATTAAATTTTACACTGAAGGACAAAAATCTGAATAACTGATTTGTGTGCAAAGAAAATATGCACCAATCACTTCACAAAGATCAGAAAAATATTAACTCGGATTTATTTATGGATTTGCAAAACTCACAACAGTTTGGAAATTTTCATTTTTATCACCTTAAAAAGAAACCTACCAATGATTTCCTATTCCACTGTGTGCTAACTTCTTCATTGATATCACATAGAATCCAAACAAAACAAATGCATTTCGTCATGAAAAATGTAAAAATAAAACATGGAAAAAGGCATATGAGCACTTATGGCAATGTCTGTTTACTGAAAGATAAAAACTAAAGATTCTCACCCAAGAACTGTAAAACACTGCTAAGCCCTCTGTAGATCCAGTCAAATAAAAACGACATCCTGATGGATTCCGTCTGCAACAAAACAGAATATACATATAAACATTTTAATAACATTTTTGGTTGAAACCTTAAATACCTCTTCGGGCCTGTAGTGATATTAAGCGCTCTGATCAATTGGTGCATACAGGTGTGTTTATCTGGGATGTATGTGACATAACACTGTCTAACCCACACGTGTCACAAACATCGTCTAATATTTAACCTAATCAAACAATTTACTATATTTATGAATTATTCAGATTAAACCTTTAGATGCTCTTCGTTTGTTATTGGATACAAAAAAAGCGTTTTATTATCGGTAGTTGACGCAGGTTAGCGTTACTCTGTTCGCTTTTTTATGAAGGTGACGACGCTGAAAAACAAGCAACTAATTATTAGGAAATGTCAAAAGCAACAATATTTATCCATACAGCAATAGAGGTGGAAGAAATTACCGTTATGAAGCGCTCAGCTATCGATAGTGTCAGCCGTCTCCTTGGAAACGGTCTTCTTCTTCTCCTTCTTCTTCGTTTTTATCGGTAGCTTGCATCCATCGTGTGGAGCATAACTGCCATCTTCCGGATTCCATATTAATGACCTAATTCTTAAATGCTTTGACCAGTTTAAATTCTCCCCTTTTCCAAATTAATTATTCAACTGTGACGCAATGTCTACAAATGTCAGCTCCCCAGCAAAACCTAGTTCTAATCTTAAAGACTTCCTTTGAATTTCATATCTGTTGCACCGAATAAAAACTTGTACTGTTTCTGTTGTATTACAGCCACATACACTAACCAGTGAGACGTTTCCTGTCTTATAGGAGGAAATAGCCTGTTCTTATATTTTTCCCAGCATTTTATTGTCATTACACTGTCAGAGTACAGACAGAGCAACGAAATAAACTCTCTGAATTTAACCCATCCCCTTAGGAAGCACTGGGACATTAATTTATTCTATTTATTACTACCTCTTCCCTCCGATGCCTTCCTCTATTTCTTGTACTCTCAACAGTTTTGTATCCTATAAAAATGTCTTCCTTTTATCTCAGTATCCCACAACTTTTTACTTTCTTTAAACACTAAATTTTTGCCCTTAGATGTAGACAGCGTTATCTGTGTCTCAATATCTTTCTTTTTGAAAGCCTCCTTATCCACTTTATCTGCTCTTTTGTTTTCCAAAAATAACAGCATGAACAGGAATCCATATCATTAATATATTTTTGTTTTGTTCACATATTATATGGTGAATAAAGAGAATTTCATTCCCTCTACTAAAAAATCCATACAGAATGCTTTCAACGGAAGGTTTTAAAGATAGGAGGTTCATTGTGATTGAAGTGTAAGCTTTTTGCCAAAGGTTTGGATCAAAGCCAGAAAGTCCAATGTGGGTTTTATTAGAGTTGGTTTATTTGCTTAACTTTCCACTAGTTTATTCTATCAAAAGGGGTTAGAGAGTCCTGATAGGTCTGCATGTGTTGATAATATAATAAACATTACTTATTGAAAGGTTTAAACATTGAGAAATTGTTTTAAAACCGCTGCTGCATTAAACAGTTTAAAAATCTGATGTGTTTATTGTGCTCCTGTTTATTTGCTTTAAAAAATAACAACAATCTCTTAGGCCTTCCCGAAAACAGCTAGACTAATACTGAGATGGGTGGACTTTGTTCACTTATCAGATGATTTGGAAGCTAAATTTTAATGAGGGACATTTGACTGAAGGGGTCAGAATACATAATAAGACCAAACTTGTCAATGAGATAATCAGTGTATTATAGTACCAATCCTATACGCATCTTGCCAAGAACATATTTTAGTTACCACATTGGATCTTTATGATTAATTGGAGCCTGCAAACAAAATCCAGAGGCTCTTATCTTTTGCTTCCATACCCTTTTACCTTCGGTTATACTTAAAATAGAACAAAGATAAAATAATTTACAAGAATTTCAAAGAGACAAAAGATTAACATCTGACGTGGCAAAATGCATTTTGGATAAAAAAAAAAGCTTTGCAGGAATAGATGTGCACTCTTTTCCAGTACAACATCCATGTTCAAATCATTAAAACACATCAAAAGTGTAAATATGTTGCATAAAATAATAATGGTACTAAAATGAATCACCACAATACAAATTGTGCAAAGGTATAGTGATATTTTATTTGTGCATTTGTCATATTAGTTAGAAAGGCATTTTTTTTCACAAAGGGATCAAAGAAGCATGCATCTTTTCATGTTATTTTATATATATATATATATATATATATATATATATATATATATATATATATATATATATATATATATATATATATATATATATATATATATATATATATATATATATATATATATATATTTTTATTTATTTATTTTTTTTTTTTTTTATTAAGATTTTCATCGACAGATCATGAGGGAACAAAGAAGTTCACATTGAGAATAGATCATTACATTTGTTTGATTGACATATGCCGTAAGAAGGATCCTTTTTAAGTTCCTGGAATGGCTTTATGTTCTTATTTATCATAGTAGAACCATTTATCAACTGCAAAAAAAAAGACATTCAGATTAATACAGCACAAGGAATTAGCAAAGTTTTGTTGCATGAAATATGGGTATAAAAAATAGCAAACAACCACCTGAGTTTGAAATCGTTTCTCCAGATCCAAAATCACAGACCTGTATAAGAATGTTGCAAATCTTTCAGATAAAATGTGAAAAAATTTAGCTTACAGAGTCTAACAAAAATATACAGACTTAAAACAACCTTTTATTTTTTTATATTTCTGAACAAATACACGTTCATTATTATTTATTCATTTATTTGTTTCAATGGTAACACTGATCTTATGCATCTGATCATTCTAAAACGTAATGAATTCTAAAACGATGAAAAACTATATGAAATAAGAAAAATCCATGTAATATCATTACTAGTTGTACTCATGTGTTGAGTGGCCAAGCTGTAATATCTAAACTGCTTCAATCTAACACTGATTTAGTTCTCTCCATCTTGTCTTCGTATCTCACTAGCTTACCTATCCATACTGAATAGAAAAAGCATCCCCTCAGCATAATGCTACCACTACCATGTTCCACAGAGTGTTTTTGCTACTGTAGCACATTAGTTTTTCACATTATAAACACTTTTTCTGCATACACCATAACAAGTAAAGGGAATATGACAATTGGGAGAGCTTTTTTAAGGGGTAAACACTGATTTACTGGTTATTTTTCTCTACGAGTTTAATGTTAAATGAATTATACAAAGGTTAAAATGCACTTTTTATATTCTTCTAAGTAACACTTCTGTTCTAAAACAAGTAAAGCCACATAAGTGATTTTTTTTATTTTGCACTTGGGTCAATTCATAAAATATGTGTCATCTTTGATTAAAGAAGGAATCATAATAAATTTCTAAGCCAAGATATTTTAAAAGTTATATATACTTACAGACTTAACCACTGCTTCAGCCTCTGCAGCAGAGCAGCAGAAGGGACTGTGAGAGACACTGGTGTTCATGCTGTTTAAACACATTGGAGAAAGTTTCTCACATATCAGATTTAACCAAACAATAACTCCTACATGCAGATCACTGCCTAAGACTTAATAGAGCCTCAAAAACGCTTATTTGTTTAATTAAGTTAGTCTTTTTAAAACAGGAATTAATAATGATTTCATCAATGAAAGCAATCAAAAATACTCTTTAAAGCATGTGAAAATCTGAAATAAAAGCATATTGTGCACACCTTCCAAAGAGGCTTAGTTCAGAAAATAAAAACAAATATTTATAAACGAAAAAGGTTCATACCTTTAATAATATATTATATAATCTTAAACATAAGATCCAACTTCTATACTTGTCCTAAAAAAAACAAAATGTAATTCTGTTTTCTTATATTTTGTCATTGAAAACTTATTACAAACCCATTGTATCTGAGACAATAATCCTTTACCAGTCCTTACAGGAGAATTTTCGAGCACTGATTATCTCCTGATGTCATAAATTGTCATTGTTACACTAACTGCATATTTACATGCTGTGATTATATTTCAATTTTAATACAATTTAAGGAGTTTTAAAAAATTTCTGAAACTTTAAAGCATCTAATTTGGCAAAACATGAAACAGTTGGGTATACTTAGCTCATTTTAAAGCCCTTTTATTATGAATAAAAACTTACTAATGGCTTCATATTTTTTTTTCAACAAATGTAGATGGAATAACGACAGAGGTATAAAATAACTACATAGAGGGAGAACATGTGTCGAACATTAAAACATTAAAAATTTGCTATCATTAACTGCTGCAAGGAAGTTGATTTTCTAAAGGAAAATCATTGATTAAATATTGTTTAGGTTCTTGAAAAATTTACTGCAAATGAGAGTTTTTAATTAGTTTCAATCTAAATTCAATATGTCAATATCAAACCAAATGTTGGCTATTCTCTTTTTGTGAACAAGATGGTTTGTGTCATCTTCAAACAGTAGAATCTGCCGCAGTTTGGAGACAATGCTATAACATCATTCACTGCACTGAGCAACATAAACAGGAAGAGAAAAAAAGGCCACTAACCAGTTTAAGCCTCCAGCATCACTCTTTTTAGTTATCAGTGCTTTCCAAAACTCATGTGTACTTTTCACTGTTTGAATGGCAAAGTCCTGAAAAACAAAAAACAACAACAATTTTTTTCTATTCACTTACAAAGTTCCAAATAATGTCTAACATTTTCAACAAAGTGAGGAACATCTAAAAGTGCATACCCTATCTTTGAAGTCCCCATTGAAAGCAAACTGGTTCTCAGGTTTTCCATCGGGGACTTTGTATCGTCTGAACCAATCAACAGTTGCTTCCAGATATCCTGGCTTAAGTCGCCTTACGTCGTTAATATCTGCAACCCAAATCCACAACAAAAAGTATGCTGTATAAGGTGTACTACGGTAATCATCAAAGGCAGGTTGCTCCTACCGTTAAAGTCGCCTGCCTCTGGGTCCTCAGTATTGATAACGATGACCTTCCAGTCGGTTTCACCCTCATCGATCAAAGCCAGGGTTCCCAACACCTTCACTTTGATTATTTCTCCACGAGAGCAAACCTGAAAGCATCAGTCACACCTCTGTGGAGGGATGCTAAGTGTTTGATCCATAGGAGCCTCTTGAGCAGTTTGAAGTACCTTGTTTCCAATGTCACAGATATCAATGGGATCATTATCTCCGCAGCATCCTGTGTCACTATCCTTGTGGTGGGGATCTTCCCATGTCTGATTAAAAATAAGATCAAATGGTAACAGATTTAACAAATTTATTTATTCATTTTTTTTCTGTATGCAGACAGAGATTATCTTGCCTGTGGAATAGCTCCATAATTCCAGATATAACCTTTGTGGGGAAACACGTTGGCTACATAACGAAGGTTTCCCTTCTTCACATCCTGCTTTAGTGGATTAAGAGGATCCCCCGTTGCTATCTGAGAAAAATAAACATAAAGCGCCCAAAAAAACAAAGTAAAAGACTGCATTAACTGAAAAAAGGAAAGGATTTTTACAATGAGCATAATCGTGGAGTTCTGTTTTTGTTTTTCCTTTCTATAGAATTTATGCCTGGCCTGGCGTTTGGCTGTGTTTCTAACCAGGCAGTCAGAAAAGGTGCACAGTCTGCCATAACTATAAGGGTTATTATTGATGCTTATTCCAGGTGTATAAGCATTGGACCTAAAACACATGGTTCAATGCTGCTGTATTTAGTTATTTATAGATTTACTGCAGTTATCTCAAAGTAATCATAGTTTGTCTTTTCTAAGGAAAGTACTCCTTGCCCCTCTTATAAAGCTGTCTGTTTCCTGATTGCTGCCAATACTCTTGTGGTTTATCATTCTGTTAGAAAGCTCTTCTGCATTAGGGTTTCTATAAGGTGTCTCTTTCATGGTTGTATTCATTGAAAGAACAAAATGTTGTTAACTTTGAAAACTTTCTTTCTTGTTTTGTTCCATAGAAAGTACTACTAGTTTAGTAGTTAGTAGTGTGATTCTTTTATATAAGCCCCTCAGAAAGCTGTTTTTGTTTTCTGTTTTTCCATTGCATTTAACTGCAGTGCATTAAAATTACAACCAAATCGGAGTATAGCTAATTGGATCAGAATCTTTGCATAGATGCTATTCACTGGATTATTTCACACTAAATAGGACTAAACTGTATTCTATAAATAAGGAGTATTAAGACTAGATTGTTTTTTAAAGTGGCTTGAGGTTAAATTTGCTCTTAATAAAGAAAAAAAAAAAAACTAAATAACTGGTTAAAGTGTAAAAACAAAAATGTACCTCCATCTTTGCATTTGTCCATCTTGGAACTTCTACAATGGCATGAAAAATGTTCTGCGGAGAGATGTGAAAACACTTTTCGTTAAACAAATGGTTCATTCTCTAAGCTCTTTTGTTGATTGAAAAATATATCAGATTAAAATCTAAAACAAGGACTACCTGCAGGGGTAAATTAAGCAGAAAATATCACTTGAAAAGGGGGATAAACTACATAGGACATAAAAACAATGTTTAAAAAAGCAGTTGGTTCCATATAATTAGCCCTTTTGAATTAATTCCTGTTCTACTTATTTGTTTTTTCCCCCCAAAAAAACCCTGATTCAGTATTGAAATATAGTTCAGTCAGCAGTAACTAAAATTCCTAAGAGCTAAAGTCGAAAGAGAACTAATCCAAACATTTCTTTATTATAGATGGTTCATGTTTTCAAACCGTTAAACTACTCACCTCTGCTTCGTTTGCATAGATGGGCACATCATGAAAGGGAGAGATGTATTTACCATCTGAGTTCTCTGGGAAAGGAGCAGAAATTTTTTTAATTTTAGCTTTAAAGAAAAAAGCCCTGGTTCATCTTTCCACAACAATCTGTATTTCACCTAAAGAAACAGTTATAAAACAGGTATAAAACTACAGTTTATAAAACTACAGTAAGTTTAAAGAGATTCAGAGTAAACGCTTAGCTTACTGAAGAAAACTCTGTAGTCCTGGGTGTTTGGCCTGCCCCTCTCTTCAATGGAAAAGCTCATGTTGGTTTAAATCTCTCTCCCTGTGCCTTTCCACTTGTTCAACAAGATTAAGCTGCTTCTACAGTAACTCTCAGGCAAAACCAGGCGAGTGGACATGCGCATTGATTGGTAATACCCACAACTACCCGTATAAGAGAGAGAGCTGCTGTGTGACATGTTCAGAAAGCAAACATGTGAACATGTTAAACTCATCTTTTTCTGTCTGCCCCAGTCCCCCATTATGCAGCTACCGTCTTACTGTGTGAATCAGAGATGTGAATTATACTCAGAGGCTAATCCTGCTAAAGCAGACACGTGCATTCTGAATTATTAATGCAAAGATTCTACCTTCATTTGTCATGCTTTTCCTCTCTTTCAAGCTGTGACTATTAACAACTATTTACAGAAACACACAGATGGACCTGACTGGTGTAAGCTGTAAACCGATTAACAAGACGGTAACATGTGCTGTTACCACGGTGACCTCTTACCTTTCAAGTTTTAGTGAAACATCTTCATGGGGTAACAAAGAAAATTATATATATTATGTATATAAATATATTTATATACATTTATACAGATAGTCTGCTCATTGGTGAATTAAATTAGGAAAATTTTAAAGAAAAGGACCTGGTAAACAAACCTTTTTTAATATATAGAAAGAGAACCCTTTGCAGTTATTGCCAGTCCTGCTAAAGATATATCACTCATCACAATTTCTATTCTAGTAAGATGACCTTTGACCCCAAGATCTGTTTTCAGTTGATTTCCTTTCTAAAGCGATAACATGAATACAATCTTCATTCATATATTGCATATTTAACCCACAAGAACAACTGAAATAGAAGGAAGTTAGTTATAGTTACATAATAAGTAGCAGCGCTCCAAGTACAAATGGAGAATAAGGTCTTACTTAATATATACACAAATATATGAAAAAAATGAATGTATTTCAGAAGGTTTGGTTTATTTTAATACTTTAAAAGTAATAAATAAAAAAGACACGTTTTTATACATTTGAGAATCCCTGTGAAACAGAAAACTGACACTACCCCTCAAAAGGCCAAAACTAATCTTTCTGCATGCGTCTTTTTTTCCCCAACACACTCCTTCCTAGCATTTTAAAGCCCTCAAATTCATTCCACTTAAGTAGTTAAAGGTACACAGCATACAGGGTGTAAAAATGTAATATAGTCCATCACTCTGTCGTTATCAAGATTTCAAAGTTGTATGGAGATTGAAGAGCAGACTGAGTGTTGGAGCTCAGAGGGTTGGACTTTATGTTGAGCCATTTCAGAGCTGGCATGGCACACAACTTCTCCAAAGGCAATTCTGTTGGAAAAATTTCACCAAGAAGAGGTTTAAAACAAACAATACTACAAAGAAACAAAGTTTTTTTTTATGTTTAAACATGTTATTACCAGTGATGCTATTTCCTTCTAGATCAATCCTCTCAAGTGTGGCTATTTCAGTGAGCTTCTCAGGGAAAAATGAGAAGCTATTATTAGCTAGATTGATGCTCGTTATATGCTCCATTTCCCCGACCTTGTCTGGCAGCTTGGTAAGAACGTTGTCTTGCAAGTCAAGTTCTGTAAGACAAGTCAAATACAATTAAATTGTGAAATCTTTCAGTGCAGATCTGTTTTATTTGCCAGAGAATTTCTGGAACAAACATACGGTGGCCAAGAGGTGCAAATGCAACGTGCACACCTGAGTTTACAATAAATCCAATAGCCCATGCAATCAAAAAATTTAGAGTAGAAAATACAATGTTTAAGACCAACAATCACAAAATACATGCAAAACCTAAATGCATCAAGTGGCAACAACTGCAAGTTAAGAAAAGTTGCAAACTATGCCAATGACTGTCTCCCCCTTGTGGTGTGAAGCACTTTCCTCAACTTGTACTTATTTTTGCTGCTTGTATAAATTTTCCGTTGCATCTTGTGTGTGTTAGCATTATTAAAGCATTTACAGTGGGTTTTCGTGTTTGCAGCAGGCTTTCACTTTGCTTCTCTATTTTCTCTTTTGCAGAATTTTTCTTTGCATGTGTTTTTTGTGTTTGTCTTAGTATTTTGTCTGTGTTTGCTAGTCTAAATCGTGCACTGACACAAGGTTTGCACCCCTCCGCCACCGTATGAACAGTTTAAGAAAAAAAAGTATAAAAAAAGTATAATCAATTATACTGAATTCATGATTCAAATTATACCGTGGTGTTTTATTCATCCTTACCTCTGAGCTGTGTAAAAGCTGAAAAAAAATTGCTTGAGATGGCCTTCAATTTATTGTTAGCCAAGGTTATAATGTAGATGTTTTCTAAGACAGTCGCCAGGACCTTGAACACACCATCTGGGAAGGAAATGAGCTGGCAGTTGGATAGATCTGCAGTAAAGGGTAACGATGCATAAGATTATCCAGTATCAACACAGGAATTAAATATTGTACGCCAAAAAGCATAAACACTGTAGGATCTACAGATAGTTTAGCACTTTATTCAAGCCTCTGCCTCCATCTACTGGCAACACTTGGAATAGCTACAAGAACATACACTTGATTTCAGATAGAAAAGGTGGAAAGAACAAATAAAAAGAATATATAAGGATGCCTCACCCAGGGTATCTTTGCCTTCCTCTACTGTTGCATTAACCCTTCGGGCCACATTTGCCACTGCTTCAGCCATCGTTCTGCTGTAACCATTCAAACAGACAGGTGTTAAACAGAAGCAACATCATTTATAATCATCAATATTAATACAAATACATAAACATACCGCACATAAGGGGCATATTTTTTTAAGAACCACCTACAACCTGTGTGAAGATTTCTGAAGCAAATTTATTTATTTTTATTTATTTCAGACATACAAGTATATAATAAACACAGTATATGTCCATATAACATACATTAAAAAAGTCAGAAAAATTGGCAGAAGCAAGAAGCTTATAATGCCTCCAAAGCCAATTTACATTGGACTAGAGAGCAAAAGAAAAAAAGATAAAAAGATGGCTACCATTTATAATACATACCAACGTATGATTTTAGAAAAATGTATTATTCTACAATAATATTTCAGGAAAAAAAAAGAAAAAAAAGGTAACGCACCAAATATCTGCTCTTAATTGCATTCACATGTTTCATAATTTTCTATCGTATTATTCTTGTTGTACAATCTTTTAGCTCCTGATCTAATTTGTTCCATACATCAACCCCAACAAAAGAAAAGCAATGTTGTTTTACATTTGTTCTTGCTTTTGGTTTTCTGAACATTTTATACCCTCTGAGATCATAAGCACCATCCCTGATCAAAAACAGACCCTGAATATGTACTGGCAACAAATTATTTTTTACTTTGTACATAAACTGAGCGGTCTTGAAGTCAAACAAATCTTTAAATTTTGATATTTTTAAATGTACAAAAAGTTGGTTTGTATGCTCTCTATAATCTGCTTTATTTACAATACGAATAGCTCTCTTTTGAATTGTGAACAATGGGTTTAAATTAGTTTTATATGATTCCACACTTCAATACAGTACATCAGGTAAAGCAAAACTTGCCAATGTTTTAGATATCTTTGATCTGATATAATCAATGTGTTTTCCAACCTAACTTATTTTGTATTGTTACCCCAAGAAATTTTACACCACTTACTCTTTCGATATCTGTCTCATTTATTTTCAATTTTGTGTGCACATTAATAGCACGATTTGTTAATATTATACATTTTGATTTCTTTAAATTTAAGGTTAATTTGTTTGAATCTTACCAACACTTTAATATATTTAATAATAATAATTGTCTCCAATAAGGTTTTTAAATCTTTACCAGAACTAAGGATATTAGTATCATCTGCAAATGATGTAAAATGTAATATTTTTTAGACTTAACATAGATATTAAAGGAGTCAACATATGACTTGATGTTGATGCTAAGCAGGTTTGAGAAGAAAATATGGGTCAAGCATATAAAAATGTCTGTTTTAATGTTTTTGTTTATTATTATTATTTTAGGTCAACTTTACTATTAGTTCTCAGCTTTGAATTGAAACTGCATAGCTATCTGTTAATCATTCTGCAGTGCTTGTTTCTTTTAAATCAACCTAACTGCAGAATAAACATGATAAGACCACCTGAGCAGAAGTTATCACTTTTGGTCATAAAATCTGGACAGGCGACACAAATTTCGCCTTTTTGTTGTAAAATCCAACAAAACGAATCACGTCAATAATTTACCTGCTCGTTCAAAAAGTTTTGAATTCAATCTACTCAGTTAAATAAATAAATTACTCCATACAACTTTAAAGAAAAGGAAAGTTCTTACCCAACAACGAGGCAGTTTGTGTAACATAATCTGTAAGCTGTCGCTAGTGGCTAACATTAGCTCTAGTCCACTTCCAGGTTTATTTTTAGCTCAATGAGATAAACCAGTTTACATGAATTAAACAATATTTATAACCCAATCAAGCCTTTTAATATATATATTGTAATATTTTTAAGTTTAGGCATAAACCAGGAAATTGAGCAGCTAAGTTGTAAGCTAGGCTAACAGCTAATTAGCAAAGAGGTTCATGAGCGTCAATGTTGCGTTGTTTTTTTTGTTTTTTTTACAGTCATAACCAAAGTCAAATAATTTACAAGCATTTTAAC